>NC_132848.1:58027897-58657897 GCF_048164855.1 Canis lupus baileyi
CATTTCTTCATCTCCTGGCTTCTGCTCCACCACTTCAGCACCCTCCTCCTCAGCCACTGCTCCTGAGAAGATGGCACAACCTTCAGTCCTTGATTCCTTGGCTTTTGCCCCAGCCATCCCTTCAGACCCCAGCTTCCCCATTTCTAGGCGCCTTTCCCACCAGGGCCACGTGGCTTTTCACAGTGCAAGCCATTTTTTAGGCTATTGTCAGTTGCCCAAGAGGCTGCTTCCAGGCCCTCCAAAATTCTGTATTTTTTCATACTGATTTGTAGGAATCCTTTGTACCTGCTAGATACAAATCTTCTTTCAGATAGATGTCTTGCAAGTATCTTCTCCCTTTCTGAGTTACTTTTCTCTATGTTAATGATGTCTTTGGATGAACAAAAGTTGTAAATTGTAATATATTCTAATTTATCATTTTCCCCTTTAGATTAGTGTTTTCTTTTTTTTTTTGTGCTCTGTTGAAGAAATATCCCCTCTCAAAAAAAAAAAAAAAAAAAAAGAGAAATCTCCCCTCTCCAAGATCTTTCACTTTTATGTCTACAATCGATCTCAAACTGGTTTTTGTGAACCGTGTGATGAGTCAAGATTTGTTTTTTCCATATGAATACTGAGTTGACCAGACACTGCTTATTGAAAAGACCATCATTCCCCATGAATTAAATGTTTCTATCAAAAATGTCATGTGTCATTGGCCAGAGCCAGTCAGTTGGCCTTACCTAGCTTCAAAGGTCAGGTAGTAAGTATTACCGTTCCCTGAGCCTGGAAGAAGGAAATTCTGAGTACTGGTGAGCACTATATCACCCATCAAAGAGTGTAACTTGGGGATCCCTGGGTGGCGCAGCAGTTTAGCGCCTGCCTTTGGCCCAGGGCGCGATCCTGGAGACCCGGGATCGAATCCCACATCGGGCTCCCAGTGCGTGGAGCCTGCTTCTCCCTCTGCCTGTGTCTCTGCCCCCCCCCCCGTGACTATCATAAATAAATTAATTAATTAAAAAAATTTAAAAAGAGTGTAACTTGAGTAATGTGTAAAAGATCAGCTGAGTTAGGCCAAAGAAAGTAGAGAAAAGGTAATGAGGAACATAAGAAAAATGAATGACAAAAGAGTACCCCCCAAAGATTAACAATAAAAGGGGAGAGAGAATAAGTAAACAGTGTTTGGAATGAAAAATATAGACACAGTAGTGATCTAAAGAAATATCAGGGAGCACATTAACTTTAAGCCAGTGCATTTTCAAACATGGATGAAATGTATTACTTCATGGAACGTATAACTCATCAACACTGACTGAAATACAGTAGAAAACCTAAACACAGAAAGAAGAAGTAGATTGAATCAATAGTTTGAAAAGAATCTTCCCACAAGAATAGCATGAGGCTGAAATGGTTCTGAGGCAGATACTACCTTTAAGGAATACATACCTTTAAGGAATACATAATCTACTAAACTTTAAATATTTATTGTGTCCTTATGTTATACCTAGCACTATTCTAGGCCTTTTAGGATATATTGGCAAATCGAACAAAGATTTCTTCCCTCAGAGTATTCAAGTAGAGCAACAGGCAGAGGCAGAGGGAGAGAAGGAGAGACAGGCTCCCCGCTGAACAGAGAGCCCAATGTGGGGCTTGATCCAATGGCCCTGGGATCACGACCTGAGCCTAAGGCAGCCACTTAACCAACTAAGCCACCCAGGTTGCCCTTATTTCAGGATTTAGAAAAAAGAACTCAGAATCCGACTTAGGTTCTGCATGGATTGCTCCTGGGTGAAGAATAGACTGGATGGGGGCAGTAGTATATGTCAGGAGATCTTTTAGAAAGCTACAAAAGTAATCCAAGTGGAAGAAATTTCTCAGATCAAGTGTAGCAATGGAGGTGGGCAGTGGATATAGTATGATGGTATAGCTAGCATGGTTTCATGATGAATTGGGTAGGGGAAATAAGAAGTCAAGGATGACTCCTTGGATTTTGACCCAAGCAGCTGGTGAGATGGAGTTGCCAGGAGAGACAGGGAAGATTGTGATGGAGCAGATCTCTATGGGAGAATCAGAAGGTTACTTTTAGATGAGCTAAATTTAAAATTACTATTGGACAACAGAGTTAAGACAGTAGGCATTGGGAATTTGGAGCACAGGAGAGGTCTGGGACAGGGATACATATTTGCAAATAATCAACATACATGATATTTAAAGCCAGAGAGCTGGATGAAATCACCAAGGGTGTGAGTATTGACAGACTGAGCCCCGAGGCTTCCAAAATTACAAAGTCAAGGAGAATAAGAAGACCAAGGAGAGACCAGTAAAGTAGGAGGGAATATGAGAGTGTGCAATGTACTGGCAGCCAGATATGGAAGGGAAAGTGCTTACCTGGGTGACATGGTGCTGACAGGTGAAGTAAAATGAAGTCTGAGAACTCATTATTGGGTTTTACAACAAAAAGAGTTACTGGTGACTCAGTAAGAGCACTTCCAGTGGAGTGGTGGGGGGTTGGAATGGGGTTTGAAAGGAACGAGAGGAAAGAAATTGGAGACAGTGAATATTGACAATTTTTTTTTGAGGAATTTGCTCCAAAAGGAAATAAATGGGGTCATCATTTGACAAGAACAGTTTTGGAAGAGTGGGAGGGTGACAGCTCAGCTATAATGGGTTTAAGAGGAAATGGGAAGGGAGAAGAAGGGAGAAAGTTAAAGCAGCAAGTATTCACGACTCTTGAGTTTTACTTCAGAGAAGTGGGATGATGGCTGGTGGAGAAAGTGGATCAAAGAAAATGGTTTTAAAATGGGACAAAAAGAAGTATGTGTACATGCTGATGTCAGTGATTCAGCAGGGAGGAAAAATTCATGATGTAAGGGAGAGGAAGGAGAATCAGTGGATGGATGTCTTGAATAGATAAGAGCGGATGGAATCTGGTGCCTTGGTGGAGGAGGGGGCTGAAAGCATGCCAAGTTCACTTGTGCGAACCAGCGGGATGGCAAAGGATGAGGATATATGTATCTGGTCAGTGGGTTGAAGTGGTGGTATCTATGAAATTCTCTTCTGATTGCTTCAGTGTTCCCAGTAAAGTAGAAAGCAAGATTGCCAAGTGAGTATGAGGCAAGAGGCAGTGGGACTCTGAAGAGAGATCAACAAGGTCATGAATTTGAAGTGAGGCCCTTCAGCCTGGTTGTGAATTTTTCTTCAGCCACATTCAGTATAAAGGCACAGCATGAGTAAGCAGAGTCAGATTTAGAGCTGAAGCAAGATGGGCAAGAGAATGATGATCATAATCGATCTTAGAATTTAAGCCTGGAGGAGTAGAGGACATACAGGGATGAGGGGCAGTGAAAAGGTGGCCTGATCCATACACTGGAAGACCCAGGGAATTGAAGGTCACTGGGGCCAAGAACCAGAGTGAGCTAGAAGGATGCCATAGCAGTCTGGGAGCGGACTGCAAGGGATGGTTCAGAATCTTCCTCCTCCTCCTCAGAGGGGGGCTGAGATGAGGCACACTGGGGGTGAGGCCGTTCCGGGGAGGAGGTCAATGAATCAGGAGGCCAGGGTGGGAAGGATCACTGATGTCTGTATTGAAAACACTGAAAGCTAAAAGTCCAGAGCAGTGAGAATGAGCCAGGAGCTAAAATCATTAAGAAATGTGGGGGGATGAAGTAGGAGGGGCATGAATGCAGGACATTAGGCCATCGAGACTGAGGTCAGGACATTTTAAAGCTCATTCTGTATTCTAGGGCCATGGTTAATGATACAGTAATGCCACCCTTAGCTGAAATCAGTTTGTGGGAAAGTAGGCACCTTTAAAATTGCATATTAACATCACAGACCCTGTATTTTACTGTTTTTCTTTTTCTCAAAGTGCCTAGATGACAGTTACACATACATTAGCAGGTCAAAAATAAGGAAAGTATATGTTGTTTTTTTAAATCGGAAACTGAGAGGTGATAAAACTGAGTTTACTGTGAAATGTAATTTTCTCTCTGGGGTCTTTCATTCTGTTTGTGTCCTAGACAGACCAGAAACTATTGAAAAGGACAAAATAAGGTCTTAAGTTGGGGCTTAAAACATTCTGGGGAGACACAGACACGCACACACGCACAAACATATATATATACACACACACACATACATTTTTTTTAAAGGGGGAATAAAGAGAGATGATGGAAAACATTTGAGCCATCCAGTCAACAAGAGAAAGTGATGTGAACAGAGAGGAAGAGGGAGCGGGGAGGGATAGAAAGAGAAAGAAAAAAGGAAGGAAGAAGAGAAAAGAAAAATGAGGAAAGAAGGAGGGCTTCTCAGGAGAAGTGCACTGTGGTCACAGATCTTCACACTGTAGAACTGTGGCATGTTTAAATTCCTGGGAAACAGAAAAAGCATGCTTTTTCAATAGATAAACCTAATATAAGGTGAATGAAGAGAGCCTGTGAATTGTATGGTCTTATTTCTCTTGGATTCTTCAAATTTTGTTGAGCAGTTCTTCCTTGCTTTGAAAGGGATCTCTCACTCTTGACTTAATTCTTTAAACAAGTGTATTTGTCTAGTGACTTGCAGAGCCGTGGTTCCTTGGGCGAGGCCACTCAGTGTAGAATGCTGAGGGCCTCAATACCATTTTATTCGGTGAAGACCGGAAAGAATGTGGGCAGGTGAGAGGAGGAGATGCACACTATGTTCATTTCCTCAGTTTCCCATAAAAAGCTCACGAAACTGTGTGTGCCTAGGGGATGATGAGAAAGAGGCTTTACGTGATTAACCAAGTAGCTTCACGGTGGCAGTCATCTCTCTGTGGCCTCTTAGAAAAAGTATATAAATAGAAGTGGAGTGAAAATATTTTAGTTACCAGAATGTGGGTAATGATTTACTCCAGAAAAGTCAATAATTGTGATTTAATCATTTTCTAGTAATGCAGCACTCAGAGCAAATATGCATGATGATGCTTGATGAATCTGTGAGGTTGAAGGTCTGTGTCGGGTGCTGGCCGGGCAGACAGGCCCCAGGGTCTGACTAAGGTCAGCCCAAGGGTATACAGAGCCATTATAAAAATGGAAAAATATAGTATAAAACATCATATCAAATATGTTTGTAATCTCTAAACGTTAAACATAATTATTGTGTGATTGCAATACAATTAATGGTTAAAAATAAAGTTGGTACTCTAGCAAATCAATAAATTTATGAAAATTTGAAATATTGTAGGATCTTTTAAAACATAGCATGACCTTAAAAAACAAAGTGCATCAATGGTGTCATCATTACAAGAGCATATTTTTTGAGCAAATTCTTCCAGCTGCTTTAAAAACTCTTTTATCTCTACAGTAGATACAGAATGGTAAATAGAATTTTGTTCTAATGCCTAGTGAGTTCTTCTCAGCTGTCATTTTTAAATCTCTTTTTGATCTTTTTTTTCTTTAGAAACAACAATATTTTTGTGTTTTGGTGTATTACATCCTCACTGAACCCTGTGAACTAGGTACTATCATTTAGCCCCATTTCATAGAAAAACTGAGGTGCAGAAATAATAAGTAATTTGCTCGGGGACACATAGTAAATGACAAAGTCAAGGTATGAATCCAGGCACTCAGACTCCACAACTCTTCCTCTTAAACGCTGCAGGGTACACTCTGACCCTTTCTCCGCCTCAATTTTCTTCTAGTGGTTGTGACAGTTAAAGATATGGAGCTCAGGCAGGGGAGGCATTGATTCTGTCTTTGTCTGTTTCTGTATTGCTTGATTTGTTATAAAGGACATGAATTATTCATATATTTTTATAATCAAGAAAAAAAATTGAGGAGTGCCTGAATGGCTCAGGTGGTTGAGCAACATACTCTTGATTTTGGCTCTGGTCATGATCTCAGGGTTGTGAGACCAAGCTCCCCCTGTTGGTTCCATGCTGGGCATGCTGCCTGCTTGAGATTCTCTTTCTACCCAGTGCACCTGAGTGGCTCAGTGGTTGAGCATCTGCCTTCAGCTCAGGTCATGATCCTGAGGTTCTGGGATCGAGTCCCGAATTAGGCTCCCCTTAGGGAGCCTGCTTCTCCCTCTGCCTATGTCTCTGCCTCTCTCTGTGTCTCTCATGAGTAAATAAATCTTAAAAAAAAAATAGATTCTCTCTCTACCTCTCTTTCTGTCCCTCCCCCCACCTCTCTCTCTCTCTCATAGATAGATAGATAGATAGATAGATAGATAGATAGATAGATAAATTCTAAGGCCTATAAGAGTACCTGGCTCTAACAGAGAGGCACCTAATAAAGTCATTGCCATTATGTCTGAAAGCAAAGTCCTAGAGTTTCCATCTGATTTACTAGGGATTTATTACCTCTGGGAGCTGGGTTATGAAGGGAAGAAATAAGATAGGCCAATAGGCAGAGAAGAATTCAGGTTAGAGGTTTGTATTTTCCAATGGGAAGGGCTTGTATATCCTAAAGAGAGGGGTGGGAGGGAGAGCAAATCGTTTTAAGTGAATGTGAAAACCGATGGAGTTAAGTCCCAAGGAACAGGCCAGAAGGAGGGATGGTCCTAGAACCTTGGATAAAATAACTTACCTTAAAAAGGTTCATATGACTTAACTGTTAGTAGATAAGCCCCATTTTATGAGCTCACCAAGGTATCAAAATAGGTATCAAAAATAACAAGATCGTTTTGGAAAATGAGATGAGAATGAAAAGCACTCTATGGTTTTATTTATCTGCCTGGTTCTGGGCAATGTGGGAACAGGTTTTCTGAAGAGGAGCCAACAGTTTATTTTTCCATTTGTGGGTTACAATGGTAAAATGATTGTGGCAAAGGAACATCTTTTCAAGCGGCTTCCCTTGGTGTAGGTCAGGGGGGCAACAAGAAGAGGTATTTCTGCAGCTGGGAGAAAGGTTCAGAACTGTCTTTCTGGAATGGGCTCTCATTTCAGAGTCTAAAATAGATTTGAAATACTGTGCTATTTGGGAATTGGGGCCTATTGCTTCTAAGCACATCTGTTGGTAGCTGTTGAAATTCAAATAAATTCAAATAAGGTCCAAGTAATGCTCATATTACTTACCGATTTCAAGGAGCATTTAAAAAATACACATCCAGAAAACCTACACTAGTCACTGACAATACTGAAGACACAATATGGAAAGCCTTGATTTCCTGCCAGCTGTAGTTATTTTGAGCCTGAGCCATAACATTTAATTCTTTAAAACACCCCTTTCTCCCTGCCTGAACTTTCCGACTGAGATTCATTTTCATTTTCAAAAGTTTAAATATGAACTCCGTCACATAGTCCTATATTTCGGTTTTGATCATTCTGCAGCCTTCAGTAGTTGAAATGAGGTTGATGGACTATTAAAGTCAGAAAGCCAGGATTGAACAGATGCATTTCCCTCTGTCTTTTCTTCAGTTTTAGTAAATGAAAGTTTTCATTTGGGTGTTGTGCTTAAAAGAACTTGGTATACCTATTTATTTACACACGATTACGTTTTAGAAAGAAAGGGCATCTTTAAAAAGGCAATGACAGGGGGCACCTGGGTGGCTCAGTTGGTTAGCCTTCTGACTTTGGCTCAGGACGTGATCTCAGGGTCCTGGTATTGGCCCGTATCAGGCTCCCCAGGAGCGATCAGTGGAGTATTATTATTTCCATCTTATAAATGAAGATATTGAAAGATTAAAAATAAGCAATTTGCTTAACATCACACAACCAAGTCAGGATTTAAACCCATGTCTGTTATTCCTGGTTATTAACTCCTAAATTATGTCTGTTATATGTGATGTAGTAAAGGAGAAGATGAAAGACCATAAAAAGAAATTGAAATGTATTAGGAATTGTAAGAAATAAATTAAGATATAAATGATGAAGACATTTGTCTAAAGCCAGGCAAACTTTTAAAACAAGTATTATGGTAAAAGTAAAACATCAGGAAAGGGGAAAACAAACAGGATACCACCAGCCCAGAAAAGGGCTTCAAAGACAAAGGTGTGGCAAAAATCAAATACACTAGTTTCTCAAGGTGTGTTCCTTGCATTCTCTGGTGTCTTTTGGAAACATTGGGGTCTATGTAAGGTTTTGGCACAGTGAAAGATCCTTCCTCTACGAAAGCTAATAACTAGCCATTTGACACTGATATTCTTATTTTCTTCTCTTTACTTTCCTCTAAAATACCATAAGTGTGGGGGCACCTAGGGGGCTCAGTCGGTTAAGTGTCTGCCTTCAGCTCAGGTCATGATCTTGGGGTTCTAGGATTGATCCCTCATCAGGCTCCCTGCTCACCCCTCCCTTCACTTGTGCTCTCTGTCTCTCAAATAAATAAAAGCTTTTAAAAAATAATAAATATGACAGGTGTTGAAAAATATTTGGGTGTTAAAGTCCATAAGGTTTAACAACTAGTATTGTTCAATGACTGGTATAGCTGGTTCCTCCTTCCTCTCCAGATTTATATGCAGAAAAAATATTATCCATGATTCCACTATTCTATGTCATTAGTGACTTTCTTTTTTGTCTTCTTCAGTATACACAGTAAGAGGAATAATTACTGGCTCCCTTCCACCATTAAATAAGAACAGTTTTTTCCAGTTTTTGTAATTATAACTCTAATACCTATATCATAGTTAAGTTGATATAGTACAATTATATTGGGCATTTTACTTGTTTCCAGTTTTTGCTGTTATAAATGTACAAGAATGTTAGTTATATAATGATAATGCAAATATATTATTTACTTGATTATATATTACATATTTATTAATATATATAATTTACATACATTTCTTCATAAGTGAATTGTATGTTTGTATCCTTTGACCATTTCTTGAGGTTTTATTTTTTATTTTTTCTAAAGATTTTATTTATTTATTCATGAGAGACCGGGGGGCGGTGGGGGGCAGAGACACGGGCAGAGGGAGAAGCAGGCTCCATGCAGGGAGCCCGATGCAGGACTCGATCCCAGATCTCCAGGATCACGCCCTGGGCTGAAGGCAGCGCTAAACTGCTGAGCCATCCAGGCTGCCCCTTCTTGAGGTTTTAATATTTTTGTAGGTTTAAATAAATTCTGCATGTGTTATATATACCAGCTTCTTTTTTATTATAATCCATACCAATGTTTCCCAATTGTGTTTCTTTTAATTTCGGGAGTTTTTTTATGTTAGTCATTTTCTTGCTTGATTTTTTGGGAGCCATTTATTTTTTTCCTTTGCTGTAAGCTTTTCAAAGATACTATCCCTCTAAAGATTTCATAAATATCTGATTCTTTTTTCTCTAGCTTTGCAAAGAGTTAAATGAAATATTTAACTCTTTAATTCACTAGGGGCTTACTCTAGTATGTAGTATGAGAGCTGATCCAAATCATATTTTGTTTTGTGTTTGTTAGCCAGTTATCTTGGGAATTAATAAAGTATAATTAGGCAATTATTAAATAATTATTATTTTCCCTAATTTTATGATACATGTAAATTATCTCTCTGATCCGCACTGCCTTGGTTACTTATTTATTCATTTATTTATTTTCAAAGATTTATTTATTTGGAGGGGGAGAAGGAGAGAGAAACTCATGCAGACTCCACACTGAATGCAGAGCCTGCTGTGGGGCTCTATCCCACAAGCCTGAGATCATGACCTGAGCCGAAGCCAAAAGTCAGGTGCTTAACTGACTAAGCCACTCAAGTGCCCCCTTTTTAATAATTAATATGCTTTGTTTTAGGATTTCCTAGGAAATAGTTCAGCGTTATACTCATGGTTTCATTGTTAGTGTAGAACTTTAATATTTAACAAATAGTAAATAACTGTACTTGAAGTTTTTTTCCTATATGATACCATAGTATATATCTCAATTTGTTTACCTTGTTTTGTTTATTCCAATATAGCTTTGTAGTTTTCTTTGCATATGGTCCATAAAATTCTTTGTAATCCTCTTTATAAATATTATAGACAATTCTGAGTTTATCCTCCCTCCTGTTTGTTTTGTTTCACTTTGCTATTCTGAATAGAATTTCTTCCCTTTTTATTATATTTTTTAGCTTATACTTAACCATCATAAAAAAAGCTCCTACTTATGGTAACTTCATTATAAACCCAGTCACTTTAATAAATGCATATAGGCTAATAAGTTTAAACAGATTCTTAGGATTTCTAGATCTGCAGTGCTTTCTGCAAATAATCATAGTTTTATGTCACTCTTTAATATATCACATTCCATCGGTGCAAAATGAGTACCCACTAAATGAAGTCACCATTACTTGCATATTGAAAAGAACAACAGGCTTGAGAGTCAGGAAATTTGAATCCCACTTTCATATCCTCAACTGAGAAAGCCACCTATGAAGCACTTTGGATGAGGCATCCTGCTAGGCACTTGACGTGCACCATCTTGCCCAAGGCTTAGAATAAGCCTACAGAGAGAGAGAGAGAGAGAGAGAGAGAATCACTATCATAAGTGAGGAAAGTAAAGTTGAGCAAGTGCAGTGGGCCAAGGCTGGCCCATGCTAGGCCCAAAGAAGCAGTAAAAAATGGAGCACCCTCATGCCCAACTGTGGCAATATGAAAGGCCGTGAGCCCACAGCCTGGAGTCAGTGACCTGGCAGGTTTATCACTCCCTGGGGGCTGCATTGACCACTGAACTTTAGCCAACGTTCTGTGAGGAAGTCGGGAGAAATATAGAAGCTGCACCAGCTCGCTTTCATCCTTATCTTGTAAATACACTTCATACTTCCTGCCTCTGGGTCACAGTAAGTCTGTGTGAAACAGTCCTGTAGGAAGTCTGTGTTCCCTTTCTCAGCCAGTCTTCCAACCCACGTCAACCCTTCAAGGCCTGGCTTAGCTCATTGGGTTAAGTAATTTGTCCAAAATCATATAAATAGTGAGTGATGGAATAAGTGACTTGCTCGATACCAAGTGGTTTCTCCATTCTCCCAGTGATGTCTACACTGGTGATATGGTTCGGGCAGTTCATGTCACTGTGATTCCTCATTTGTACAATGAAAGAGTCAGATAAATGGTTCAGTTTTGACAGGCTGGATAGCAACTCTGCTGTTAAATACATGTTATATACTTATTTTCTTCGAGATTGCAAATTTCTCCAAGTCAGAGACTGTACTTTCCATAATCTTGAATCACTCCTATTGCTTTGCATGAACAAGTGTCAAGTGAATATTGAGCAGAATGAATCAATCAAAGAAAATAGGGCTTTTCTCACAAGACATTTTCAATGCTAGGACACAGGGGCCCCTAAAATATTTCACATTTCAACTCTGGAGTCTTATTTTATAAAGACTACATTTGTCAAGAGCCTATCACAAGAAGATGCTTATTTAGCAAGGGTCAGCTTGTTTTCATCTGAAAAGAACAAAGAATTGAGTTTAGGGACAGGAAGTCTGGGAAGAATCAAGGTGGGAGCTGTGGTAGGTAGACTTTAATAAAGCTGTTTGGGCTCTTTCTATCTCTGGGCTGCAGTTACAGCAACAATATGAAAAACTGTGACTGTTCAGATTTAACAAAACTAGAGCCTATCCAAACCCAATTTTGAATAAATGACAAACTACGGGGGAGCATGCCTTAACCTCTCTGTTTGGGCATGTGCTAGAGAGCTAGGAAGTCTTAAGCTTCTGTCTAAAACTGAAACACACAGTGTGTTCAATGTACCCTCAGAAGATAGAGTACAATCACTTCTGCATTATTTAATATTCTCTTTTATGGCAAAAAATCAGAAGGGAGATACACAGCCCTTGGGAAACATCGAATCTGTGGGTTCCGGTTTTAAATATAAAATCTCACTGAATCTCATCAGTTAACATTTCTCAACCTTTATGTCCAAGGCCTTCTGAGCAGATATTCCCAACAACCTTCCTCCTGCTCCTTCCACCATCCCCAGCCAAAGAGGGTAGGGAGGGAAGACCAACCTGCACTGCCACTAGTCACAAAGGTTATTTTTGGCATAAAAACAGGAATTTGCAGCATGCACAAGTGGCTGGCTTTGTCTCCTGAGCTTCACAAAGACCAGCATCATATCAAGACAATAAAATTATTGTTCTCTAAAACCAAAAGACAGATCTGGGAAAAATTAAACATTTTTTGTTGAAGATTACTTAGCATGTCAAACAATTTTTAACTAACTTTTGATAAAAAAGGAAGCCCAGGGAGGAAGCTCTGTTTGCCATAATGAGTCAAACTGTTTTTTTAATGAGCCGCAGCGTCTACAGGACAAGAAAATATTACATAAAACCAAGAAGGGCTTGGCCTAATGTGATTACAAAGGAGAAGGATGCGAACCACAGTGGCAAGTTGGTGCTGCCACGGTAAACACCCACGGGGTGCTTTCCTTATCCTTTATTTCCTTACTCTTTATTATCCAAAACATCTGCATCCGATTGCAACCTGAGAAGCAATAAATTCACATGTCATTCTTTCAGGATTTTGATGTTGTTTTTTTGACCACTTTGTAACAGTGCTTAGTGTTATTGTCCCAGAATTGGAAACGGTAAACATCATGTTAATTAAATTTCGGTAATAACTTATTCATAGCATAGATGTTTTTCACATGCTCAGTGTTATTTTAGTTTGCAAGGGAAGGCACAAGGCTCAGTCGTAGAAAATGCCATGGCAACCTGAGCTGAGGTGGTCCCGAATGCTCTAGACTGTGTTTCAGGCATCCTGGTGGTATTTTACAGTTCTGTGCAAGGTGAGGTATGAACAAAGAAGAAGGAGACCTTCTTACCTAAATAACCTTGGTCTTTAAAAAATGCTCCAATAAAGTTTATTTTGACCTTGAGTTAAAATGTTCCAGCTCCACTGGTTGACTATAATGGGGCCGCCCCTCTGATTTATTCGAGCTACATTTCATTTCATAGAAGCCTTTAAATTATAGGAGTTCAACTATATTCTCTGAAAGAGAGCCTATAACAATGAACCTAAATCCAAGTATACTTTTCCGGGAACATCTGATTCCTTGGACCTCCTAACCTGTCACATGTCACGCCCACCCACAGGAGCCTGAGCATTAGCTCTGTGGGACTATTGGCTAAAGATGAAAAATTTCATGTTTTCATCAGTTTTTAATTTTGAAAGGAAACTAGTGCCACTTGAATATTTCTGGCTTCTGGTATTAGATCAGGAAAGAAAACCATTTTTTAACGTTTCCCTAAAATCTTGAAAAAAATAAGGTGGAATGGGGAAATTTTCTAGTACTTTCTTTTGGCAACCGTAGGAATGTGCTTCCTGAGGGTCTCACTGGGGAGAAACTGATAACTCAGAGAGTAGAGATCGGCATCGTATTTAACACTTCTCTAAGGAATATTAATTTCTGAGAATGATTAAGCAGATGTATAGACTCTAACATCTTAAGTGAATTCCATTTAAGTGAACTTGGAACGTCAGCATGTACTGATCTATAATGAACATCTAAGCTGTACTTGATTTGCCTAATGCTGCTGTATTTGGTAAGGACGAAGGAGGTTCCAATTTAATATAATTTCTTATTAATATTTAGTCAAACAATAAAATGCAAAATTAAGCATATCCCTATTATTTTCCTGAGCTAAATAGCTTTTAGTGTGCCTTTTCTATCCTTGTAGGGGAGATTAAAGAAATTGCCATAAAAAGTGCCCCAGGTGTACTCTATTTTTAATTTTTACTCCCTCTCTGGGCACCTTGAGTTTTCATTCTGAAATACAACTCAGTCTGTGTCTTTATAGAAAAAGTCTAGGGGCATCTGGCTTGGTTGGTTAAGTGTCTGCCTTCAGCTCAGGTCATGATCCCAGGGTCCTGGGATCAAGCCCCATTTGGGCTCCCTGCTCATGGGGAGCCTGCTTCTCCCTCTTCCTATACCCCCTTCTCCCCGCTTGTGCTCTCTCTCTGTCAAATAAATAAAATCTAAAAAAAAAAAAAAAAAAAAAAAGTCAAATCCCAAGCAAGTTGTACAGATCCTTCACTATCCAGCCATGGCTGCAATAACCTATTTAATCCATACGAGTCTTCTACTCAAAATGTTTGGTATTTCAGCCATCATTCTCATTTTTTTTTTAAGATTTTATTTATTCATGAGAGACACAGAGAGGCAGAGACACAAGCAGAGGGAGAAGCAGGCTCCATGCAGGGAGCCTGATGCGGGACTTGATCCCTTGACTCCAGGAGCATGACCTGGCCCTAAGGCAAGTGCTAAACCACTGAGCCACCCAGAGATCCCCATTCTCTTTTGTTAATTACATTCTATATATGTTAGTCTAACATTTTTCAATATTACAAAATTTATTTTTCACACAGGGGGAAAATCATTCCTTACATTACCACGTTAGAGTTACTAAATCTTTTTTTTTTAAGATTTTATTTATTTATTCATGAGACAGAGAGAGAGAGGCAGAGACATAGAGAGAGAAGCAGGCTCCTCACCGGGAGCCCAATGCAACCACTGAGCCACCCAGGTGTCCCTGGAATTACTAAATGTTGAAAAGAATTGATATCATTTGTAAAATATTAGGTAGTATCTAGCTCTAGATGTCACTACCCCCCTGCAAGAGACATTACAAATAAAATTTCAGCATTTTTTTGTAATGACCTTGATCAGAAAAGCCAAATTTTATATTTCTGTGTTCAGATTGCTCTTTCATACAGGAAAAAAAAGAGAAAATTTTTTATTCCCTTAGGCATTTTCTCAATAATCTTTTATTAATTTAAAATTAATAATATTTACTGGGGAAATTTGAAAGCACAGAAGAAAGGAAAGAAAACTATTTATATTTCAGGAGATGATTACTCTTAACACTTTGATATATATCTTTCAAATATTTTTCTGTCTGTATATATTTTCTTATAAAACTAATGTCATACTATATATACATTACATATAACCTGCTTTTAGAAAGCTTAACACCATATTACAACATCTTTATAAGTAAAAATTCATCTTCTATATTCCTTTGTATGAAAATATAGTAATTTATTTAATCAGTTCCTAATTATTAGATATTTAAATTACTTGAAATATTTTCTTGTATACAATGAAAATCCTTGAGGTAGTACCTTTACTCCTCAATTATTACTTTAGGATAAATTTTTGGGAGTGGAATCATGGAGTCACAATTTATTTATATAATTAGGCAGTAAATGCAAGATATACAAAAATTCAAAAGGAACAATGGAATATTCAGTGAGAAGTCTCCATCCTTCCTCCTGGGAAGCAGCTGCTTATGGTGGTTTCCATTTATTTTTTCAGAAATATTTTATGCATTTATAAGCCTGTATAAATCCTTTAGTGTGCCTGTTAAGAAATTAGTAAAATGATTTCAGTAGTAGAATTTGTTTTGTAGTTTTATATGCTAAATAATTACAGTACAAAACTTTCTATAATGAGGCAACATTGAATTATCTCAGTTCTGTATGATTACTTAATTCAGATTTTACTTCTATATAATATATCACTTATCAACTACCATGACATTTTTATCTTCATTAAACACTTTAAAAAATTTTTATGTGGATAAGTTTGAACACACTCAAAAGCAGAAAGAATAATATAAGGAAGCCCCAAGTGCCCAACTAGTATGCACATTTTAAGACTTAATCAACAATGCTGAGTTTTTCTCCATAAAATGTTTTTACTGATTTATACTCCTATCTGCTATATGAGATTTACAGTATCTTTAGTTTTGTATTGTTGAACTTTAGAGCTTCTATATTCAATGCTGTATGTCTATCTTTTTAAATTTTTATGTGTATCTTTTTTAACAAGAGTAACTTGGTGGTAGGAGGGAACATGATAGGAAAAATTAGGGCCTAACTTATGCTTCTAGTGCAGTGATGCCAGTCAACTTGGAGCAGCTTCCTGGTTCAGTGTGTTGGGATGAATCCTGAGAAACACATCTAAGGCTCTGTGGGGAAAAGTGCTAGAATTTAGTAGTAATGTCTACCAAAGGAAAGGGAGGAAGCAGGGAGGATTGTCGGTATCCATGCCCTGTAGTTTCCTGATTCTGCTTTAGCTTAGGTGCATAACAGCATGCTTTTGTACCATACTTTTGTTTAGCAGCCATAAAAACGAATCTGGTTTAATGAAAAGGTGATGAGACATTCCTATTGACCTATAGATGCCCAAAGCCTGCTTTTACATTGATAACTTTTCTTGAAAGTAAGTTGCTCTTTTGAAATGAACTCACTGGTGCTGATATACATGTAAAGGGGAGTTTTGCACAATCACTAGTGGAGCAGGTGTTGGGGGGGGGATATTCTTAGAAGCTGGAAAGGATGACATTTGCCTTGTCATTCTTGCCTTACTGGACTCCAGGCAGGACCATGAATCTGTTAAAGTTCCCAGTGTGGCTTGTGGTCATGAAACAGAGAAGCTAATTGACCCACAATAAGTTGAACTTCAAATCTTATTTTTAATGTTACTTTATTTTTATTTTATTTTTTATTATTTATTCATGAGAGACACAGAGAGAGGGTCAGAGACACACGCAGAGGGAGAAGCAGGCTTCATGCAGGGAGCCCGATGTGGGACGCAATCCCCGGACTCCAGGATCACGCCCTGGGTGGAAGGCAGGTGCTAAACCACTGAGCCACCCAGGGATCCCTGACTTAAACTTACTGACCTAACCAGTCACAACAAAAGTATATTTAAAAAATATCAAGTATATCAAGTTTTTGAGAACTACCATTTCAGGAACCACTAGAATGGTAAATTTAGAAGGCATCTTAAAGATAATTGAGACAGAGCATAGGCAAACTACATTCCATAGGCCAAATCCAGCCCACTGCCTGTTTTTGTAAATCAAGTTGTATTGGAAAGCAGCCAGGCCCATCTGTTTATGTAATGTCCATGGCTGCTTTTGCATTACAAGAGCAGAGTTGAGTAGTTGTGACAGACTATATGGACCACAAAACCTGAAACGTTTACTATCCGGCCCTTTATAGAAAATGTTTGCCAACCTCTGATTCAAACCAGCCTTTTCATTTTAGAGATGTAGAGATTGGGAATCACCTAGGTTGTGTAACTTGCGAAAACAGCTGGCTGTCAGTTTGCAGAGCTACAGTCCCCTAAGGTTTCTGTGAGAGAGAACATTTTTACATCTTCTGGAAGCCCTACTCTTTCTCCTCAGGCAGGATGTCACTCCCTCCTCCACCACCTTATGTGCTTACTGCAATAAGGGCAGAATGAGAACTCTCCTGCGCTCATGCAATGCTTCATACATTCCTTGGTTATCACATTTATCATGCTGAATTCTAATCATTTGCTTTTCCCACTAGACTGTGAGTCTGTTGGGTAGAGAAACCATGCCATATTTGTCTTTGTAACCCAGATACCTAATACAGGTGACTGGAGAGATCTCTAACTATTTGTTCATTGGTTTGTACTTGACACCGCATCCTCTTTTGTGGCTATTTGAAGATAAAATTCAACTGTGGTGAAGATGAAATGCAAACGTTGTGGTTTATAATTTTCTATTCCTGAGCAAGCACCTCCCTGCCCCTAATCTTCCAGCAATAGTTGTTGTTCAGAGCCAAACACTGTAATAGGAAGGTGACAAATATCAAATCTTTTCACTGCACCTGCTGAGTAATGGCCCCAAGACTCAGAGCCAATCTTCAGCTGTATACCTGGCAAGTAGACAAGAGCCTGATGTAAGTCAAGTCATGTGTCTCTCATGAATAAATAATAAAAATGAGCAGGAGAGATGAAAAGACTGCTAGAGTCAACAGGACACAACTGACTATGCAGGAATGTTAAGAGTCTTTGACTCCCCAGGTTCTGTCAAGTTTTACAATGTGGGAGGAAGAGCATTTTGGGTAAGGGAGGTGTGAGTGGAGGTAGATATGGTCCAATCGAGTGGTGACAGTAGGCAGAGGAGTATATGAATCTGGAACTTTTGTATTAAATCTGGGTTTAGATGAAATCATTCAAAGAGTGGATAGAGCTTAGAGAACATAAGATTAGGAGAGGAAGCCTAAGGATCAGATGTAAGTAAGGATTTAGCAAAGTTAAGAGGATCTCTCCCTGGGAAGGATCACCTGGAGATGTGGGAGGAAGACAAAAGTGTGGTGTCCCAGAAGCCTAGGCCTGAGAGGAGGAGAAATTGTCAAGTAAGGAAACAGCAAAAAAATGTATGATGCTTTGGATTTAGTGATACGCAGGACTCTGATAACTTTGCTGAGAACAGCTTTAGTGGAGGGTACCCTACTTAAAAGCCACTTTCTATGGGTTGAAGAGTTAATGAGGAGTAGGGAAGAGGCATTGAACAGATTTTACTCTTAAGACACAAAAGAGAAAATTGAGAGAAAAACAGAAATGAGATGGTAACTGGAAAGTGGGTTTATGTTTCATTAAATGGTTAGCTTGATTGATTGATTGATTGATTGATTGAAGGGGATCTACCAGGTGTCAGGATCATAGGGTGAAAGTGTTTGTTTATTTATTATTATTTTTTCAAGCGCACGGGGGTTTATTAGCAAGCTCGAGCTTGGGTCCAAGTATACCCGACACAGCGGAGCAGGGACTTGGACTGGGGGAAGGTGTTTAAAAGTCAAGTGGAAAAGGAGACATCACCAAGAGGGAGAGGAATTTATCTCTCTGAGCCCAGGTCTCTTCATATGTAAATAGAAATAATATCTTACTGAGAGAGAAGTTGGAGGTTTAAATGAAATAACATAACCAAAAACATTTAAAAAATAGAGCACTTTTCTAAAGTACATTACTGTCTATGTTATTGACTCCAGTTTATTACCTCGACTCAATGACTGATTAGTCTCCGTTGATATGACTTAGTATTAGAATCTAATTATAATTAACCTTGTCACTGCAGCTCAGAAATCAGGGCACAAGTCCCTTCTCCTGACATTTGGATATATTCTGATGCTTTGGATGCCAGATTACTTTTGTGTGTGTGTAAGAACACTTAACATGAGAGGTACCCCCTTAAATCTATTAAGTGTGTGATACAGTATTATTGATGACGGGTACAATGCTGTACGGCAGATCTCTAAAATGTATGCATCTTGCCTGAAATGTTATGGCAACTGATTAGCAACTCCCCATTCCCTACTCCCTTCAGATCCTAACAATTATCATTCTACTTTTTGATTCTATGAGTTTAGCTATATTTTAGACCCCTCATATGAATGGAATGGTGCAGTATTAGTCTGTGACTGATTCATTTCACTTAGTGCAATGTACTCAAGGTCTATCCATGTTATAGGTGGCATAATTTCCTTCTTTTTAAGGCTGAGTAATATCCCATTGTATGTGTATACCACATGTTCTTTACCCATTCATCCATCTTTCTTCATCCATTCATTTGTCAACAGACATTTAGGTTGTTTCCATATCCTGACTCCTGTGAAGAGTGCTTCAGTGAAGTTGGGAATGCTATATCTCTTTGAGATCTCTATTTCAATCATTTAGGAGAGACACCCAGGAATGGGATTGCTAAATCCTATCCAGATACCTTATTTGATTCAGTTCATTAAATTAAGCACCATGGGCAGCCCGGGGGCTCAGCAGTTTAGTGCCACCTTCAGCCCAGGGTGTGATCCTGGGGACCCGGGATCGTGTCCCATGTCGGGCTCCCTGCATGGAGCCTGCTTCTCCCTCTGCCTATGTCTCTGCCTCTCTCTCTCTCTCTCTCTCTGAATAAATAAATAAAATCTTTAAAAAAAATTAAGCACCAAAAAAAAATTAAGCACCATGTGCAAAGTAAAACAGGGGTGCTATGATAGTGCACATGGATAGGACGCTGTCAGTGGATCTTATGTGGATACCAGTGTCTCAATCAATAGGCTGAGAAGTACCGTATTAGCCTAATAATGCCCAGGAAAAGTAAGAATGGGCCGAGTTTGGGGACTAGACCAAACTTCACTTTTTTAGGATTCCCCGTCTCCTCAGAACTAGATGGTGAAGAAATCACATAACAAAAGTCATCAGAGCTTGGGTTGGTGAGACCCATGTGCTCAATTGTGTGTGTGTGTGTGTGTGTGTGTGTGATGTAGAAGTTGGTTCTAGGCTCTGGTATCCTGAAGGAAAATTAAAAAGACAAAATCAGAACCATATTCTTTTATCTTTTTATTCATGAGAGACACAGAGAGAGAGGCAGAGGGAGAAAAGCAGGATCCTTGCAGGAAGCCCGATGTGGGACTCGATCCTGGAACTCCAAGATCAAGCCCTGAGCCAAAGGCAGACGCTCACTGGCTGAGCCACCCAAGCGTCCCCATATTTTTTTAAATGACAGTGGCTTAACTCCTGGTGAGAGAATCAGCAAGCCGGCCTTGACTGTGGAACCATTTCCTGAGGAGTTAAATACAGATCCAAGTGACATAGAACCTATATGATTAATAGAACATGCTTTACCGAGTTCAGCTTTTTCCTAATTATACAAATTCAGTTTGAACAGAAATATGTCTGAACAAAAAAGAGTTATAAAAATAGTAATTGTAGCCTACCCACTAATTATTTCCTTCTTTAGGATGAATGACTTTACAACAGAAGCAAGCATCATAATTAGCAAACTTCATTACTGTTTATTTTCATTTTTTCATTTATACGTTAACTTATTTCTATCCTATCTCCTTCCACAAAGGAGCTGAAGTGACTGTTGCTATTCATTTTATGTGGTTTTATTCATAATTCATTATGCAGGAGACCCCAGTTCCCTTGGAAATGAAATTCATGTTAATTTGAGTATTTTTGCCTCAAAAATTTGACTTCTATAGTAAATCAAAATCTCTTATGAAAGAACAACAGAAGAATATCCAAGTTCTCCAAATCCTTCACAATTTCCTTTAGAATACAACTCTAAATCCCAAGATGAGTTACACTCCCCTGTCTGTTGGGGGTGGGGATCAGGGGCTTTAAATAAAACAACTCCAGCAATAAATGACTAGCAGGGATGATGAGAAACTAAAAATCAGTGTTCGTGTGTTCGTGTTGGGAATTTCAGCAGTTCCCAACCTGGCTCACAATCCTCCTTTGTGTCCTTTGCCTGCTCCGGACTTGCCTTCACTCTGTGGCAGGCAGATCACCCTGTTTGTGGTTAATTTTCAAGATCCTGGAAATTAATTCTGAACTGGAGCACAGTTCTCCCTGATTTGTTCTTAGTTCTGGTATTGTGTCTCCACACCCACCCCCGCCCCCTTGCCTCATATATTCCTATGAATGTCTAAGGAAAAGCACTTCCTTATTAACAGAACAAAAACATTTGACTTGTTTTTAAGGGATTAACTAACTGTACTGAGTTGGTCACTCCCAGGCATAGACACCACTAGAAATGAACTTCAGCAAATGAAAACACCAGACTGGTGATAATCTTTTCTGAAAGAAATCATTTAGAAGCTGGTTTGGTTTTGTTTTTAATAAGAAAGTAGAGGGTCCCTGGCTGGCTCAGTTGGTTGAGCATCTGCCTTGGGCTGGGGTCCTGATTCCAGGGTCCTAGAATGGAGTCCTGTGGCTGGGCTCCTTGCTCAGCTGGGAGCCTGCTTCTCTCTCTCCCTCTGCCTGCCACTCCCCCTTGCTTGTGTTCTTTCTGTCAAAAAAATAAATAAAATCTTAAAAAAAGAACATCATTTTGTGACTTAAGATCAGATGATGATTCTGTGTATGGGTATCTGCACATCAAGTTTTGTGTATACTTGAATCTCTATATGCACAGGAATGGGGTGCATACCCCCCTCGGACTGTACCTCAGAGGGTGGCAACATCTAAGAGTGGGGCTGGGAGGTGATGAAGGGGAGCTTTCACTTTCTGCTTCATATACTTGTATCTTGTAAATCTGAGATTTTTTTGATAAGCAGGTATTACTGTTTTAATTAACAGCTTAGGAATTAAAATATTATTTCTAACAACCATTCACATATTTAAGACCACAGCATTGTGAAATAATAGCACCTCTACTGATGTGCAGTCTTTATATTTTTCAAAATGGTGTTTTCAATTCAGTGATGTATATTTTAGGTTTTATCCTGATGAATGAATGAAAATAAATAAGAAAAAAAAATTATCCAAATAATTCTTATACATAAACCCTCTGTTAACTTCATATATCTTGGCTCAGGATTCTACAATCGACCCTGGTTTTCCTTATCTCTGTGACTAGGATCATAACCTTTTACCTTTTAATACTGTTACTTAAGATCTTGTGGACAAATCACTCATTCAGCAGGGTTATTGAACATCTCCTTGTTAGCCCCTGGGCTGGGCTCCGAGGATAGAGTAGACAGACATGAATCTCCTTCATTTATTTTTGTTTAAAGATTTTATTTATTTATTCATGAGAGACACAGAGAGAGAGGCAGAGACACAGGCAGAGGGAGAAGCAGGCTCCATGCAGGGAGCCCCACGTAGGACTCGATCCCGGGACTCCAGGATCACGCCCTGGACTGAAGGCAGCACTAAACTGCTGAGCCACCTGGGCTGCCCCAAATCTCCTTCATTTACACAAGCTAACCTTTATTGCATGCTTTCCATGCCCTAAGCGTGGTATTTAGTGCTTTATATGTATTATCTCCTTTCATCTTCATATCACTGTATATGGTAGAGGTATCATTAACCCCGTCCTACAGATGAAGACACTGAGACACAGATAAGTAATTTACCCAAGGCTGCACAGCTAGGAACTAAGGCAGTCATTTGAATCCCAGGGGCCTGAATCAGGCTCCAGCTCAACAGCCCATCCTTTTAAACCACATCCTTTTAAACCTTTTAAACCACAGTGCCTTCCAGATCACAAAGTCAGTGTAATCTAGTAGAAGGAGTTTTAGAAGTAGATATTTATTTTTGAAATGGGAACAACTTGAATCTCCAACAATAGGATGTAAGTATGATAGCATCCGCCCCTGTAATGCAAGACTTGAGGGACATTTAAAAAGATGATATAGAAGGGTGCCTGGCGGGGGGGGGGGGGGGGGGGGGGCGGAGCTTGGTCAGCTAAGCATCTGCCTTTGGCTCAGGTCATGATCCTGGGGTCCTGAGATTGAGCCCCCATATCAAGCTCCCTGCTCAGGGGGGAGTCTGCTTCTCTCTCTGTTCCTCCCCCCTTCTCTCCTCAAATAAATTATCTTAAAAAAGAAAAACAAAATTGATGTAGGTATTGATCCATTGACATAAAAGCAAATTCTCTTCATATTATTAAGCAGAAAAGATTACAACAGTACTTATAGTATGATTGAACTTTGTGAAAAAGTATCAGTGTGAAAAGAAGGCTACTAAGGGGTGCCTGGCTGGCTCTGTCTGTGGAGCATGTGGCTCTTGATCTTGGGGTCATGAGTTTGAGCCCCATGTAGGGCATAGAGATTACTTTAAAAAATAAAAACACTTTCAAAAGTAGGTTACTACGCATTTCAGGTCAGAATATTGGGGAGCACATGCACTGCCCCTCCAGCCCCGAGGTGGATAAGGCTTCTCCAGGTCTACTCAACACGGATCCCCAGGCAGCCACCACCAGTCAATCCTGGGTGGCCCTTAAGATGAATCATCTTTGTCTTTTGAGTATTTGCTCTTTGATTCCACTGTCAGAATCCATTCCCCACATATTTTGCCTTGATTTCTCTGTCTCTTCCCTCACCCTCTTGTCTCAGCTGGCCTATCCTTTCTATAGTCGTCTTGTCTCGACGTGTACACTGGACCCTGGTTTTCTACTGCAATTATCCCTTTCTTCCACATCATCACCTTTTGCTTTCCTGTTAGTTCATTTCCATAGGCAAATATGTTCTGTTACGTACAATCCTGCTTTTAAAAGGTTTCCCTAGATCCCATGTTCCTCTCCAGCTATTGCCCTTTACAGCCCGTTTCCTGGAGAAAGCTCTAGATTCTGATGGCTTGTACTCCCTCCCCCTCCTAGCTCCCATTCGCCCCTCCCAGAAGGCTTTGCTCTCCACTTCTGCCCTGTAACCAGCCACATCTGGGCTCCGGGATCGCCTTCTTGCCAAATTCAGTCATCCGTTCTCAGGCCTTGTGTTACTTAAACTCCTCGCAGCCTGGGAGACTGTGGGGACTCCAGTCTGCTTGAGCTCCTTTCTTCCCCAGGATTCCAAGATGCCAGAGTCTCCTGGTTCTTCTCCTGTCTCTCACCGTGTTCTCTCAGCCTCTTCTGCTGGCAGCCACTTCTCTCCCTTGTCTCCATTCATTCCCCGTGTGTTGCCATCTGGCCCCATGGTACTATCATTTGTAGGCCAACAAGTACCCAATTTTTTACCCTGGCTCAGTCTTTCCCCTAAATTCCCAATTTGTAGATACTATTGTTTACTCAAATGTCTAAGTGGCATCTCATGCTTAACATGCACAAAAGAGAGCACTTGATTTCCTCCCTGTGGCTGGGACTGCTAGCTGCCCTCCAGGAAGCATCCTTCCCTTCTTCTACTATGATGCTAGTGACTTTGACTGGGCCCATGGCCACTCAGGATAAAGCCAACAATGCTTACGTTTCTTTCTCTCTTGTAGCTGAGTTCTAGCCAATAAAATGTAATCAGAAGTATTGTGTGGCTGCTTCTAGAAAACATTCACTTATTGTACCATATTTACAAACCATATCTTAAGACAATTTACCTTAAGACACCAGTTCTCTTTCCCTTTGTTTGCCCTTTCTCCCATTCTGCTGCCTAGAATATAACTATGATGGTTGGAGCTCTAGTGTCCGTCTTGGCTGAGGAAGATGAGGACAGCATCCCAGAGCTAGCTGAGTAGAAACCTGTAAAGGCTCTGAGGGTCCTTGAGCTGTCACAGCGGTGCTGGACTACCTGCCTCCAGGCTCCCATGACGGAGAAGTGAAGATCTCCCTTGTTAAGTCACTGTGCCTCGTAGCCGAATCTATTCCTGTTCAATACATTCACCAGTGTATTCCATATTTTATCTTTTATCTATCAGAGAACAACCTTCCTTTCACATACTAGATGATTTGGAATATTTGGAATGTCAAGGAAAACTTTTCTTATATATTAATCACTAAAATGATAAAGTTAGTAGAAAAGTTGATTTGCTTTTACACAAATGTGTTCAAGAAATACATTTTCTAGAATATATTTGTGTCTGATGAAGATTTGTACTCTTATTTTCTCAGGTTTTTAATGAGTTCCAATAAAAACCCATTTATGCTGAGATTACACTCCTCCCCAAATGGATGATTTTCATCATCTGATATTTTGTGCTGGTTTGAATACTTTCATATGACAGGCCTGAAATAAAATACATCCTTCCTGATGCATAAATCATGTCCGAATAGAAGTTGTCTCAGGTTAGAATATTTAGGATCTTTTAAGAAGGCCAAGTTAAGTTAGTTTATAGTAAAAGTTCTATAGGTTATTTGTTGAATGAATGAGTAAATAATGGTATATTTTCCTGTAATTCTTCAGCTATACAAAGTTATTGTGGTAATTTTACAACAAGCTTACAGATTCTTTGCCTTTCATCTCACTGAGATTGGGGCCTAATTTCTCTCCCCCTGAATATGGAGAAGCCTTGGTGATTGGCTTCTATCAGAGAACGCGGCGGAGGTGACACAGAGGGTCTATGGAGACGAGGTTAGAGTAGACCGTGCAGCTTCCACTTGGCACTCTCTCTGACATGTTGCTTTTGGATTCCTGAGCTGACATGAGTGTATGAAATCTGGCTGCCCTGAAGCCACCCTGCTGGAGAGCCTGAGGAGCCCGGCTTTTCCAGACTGTAGCTGATTGAGTTTTCCCAGGATCACCTGCCACACCTTTGAGTGGCTGAGCCTTCCAGTGATTCCCATCCTCTGCTTTTGAGCTTTGTTCCCCATGAAGTGAGGCAGAGATGGGCTCTCTCTGCCCAAAACTTCAGATTAATAGCAGGATACATACTGTTTCAAGCCTCTAGGTTTGAGGGTAGTTTGAGTAGCAACCATGATAATGGAAACATTCCCTGACACAGCTGACCTTCTATGTTGCCATGAGAGTAGTATTGCTTGATTACCATGGAGACCATTAGGACCCTTCAGTGCATTCCCTTTCTGAATAATTCTCTGTGACAAAGGGGCATTGCAGTCACCTACAACTTCTGTGGCCACTGGTTAGAAAGGGCTCCAGTTCTCTTACCTTTTCCAGACCTAGAGAAAATAGCAGAAATGCTGCCTTCCAAAATGGAAACAAAATCGGCTCTTTCAAAACAAACTGTCTTATGATGTAGTTTGCAAATATGGTACAGTAGGTGATTGTTTTTTTCTTGTCTTTGCCCTAAAAACAAGAACAGCCTGGAATGTGTTTCAATATAACCCAGGTGACCAGAGAATGTGCTCAGGACAGGAACAAAGTAGGCATAAAGAAAACCGTAGCCTCATTAACCTGTCTGGGGCAATGATGGGCTAAGTGAAAAGCAGCAGGTGATGGAGAGTTTGTAAAAAGGCGGTCTGCATTATCACTTGTTCAGTGTTTCCTACGGAAGAAGGGACTCTCAGTATAGATTCTCGAGGCCGAAATCTGCCTAGCCTGGAGAAAAAAAACCTAATGTAATTCCATTTCAGCACACTTCCTCAGTTGAAAAATTCTTGCACAAATGGATGATCTATTTGACAAATACAGCACCCAATATAAATCAATACATGGTAATTTGTTTTATAAATTGATCTGTGAATTTGGTTAGCATTTATTTGTGCCCTTAAACTTGACCATTTCAGAGAAAGCTTTTAGGATCAATTTCCTAGACCACTGAAGACTGTTGGCGTCTCCACCAAGGTAATGATGCCTCATAGGATTCTAGAGGAAGCTGCTAATTTCTTTCTATCTGTGATCCAAGTTTCACTGTAGCAGGAAAGAGTGTCTAATTAGAAGAGGCTCTCAAACATTAGTCTTCAATTGGCTGATTGCCAGGCCCAAAGAGCACTTTCTAGATCCAATGTCAGGGAGGCCAATTTCTTCCACAGTAGGACCTATCTTCTGACTTTAGCTTCGTGATTGTAACTTCTGAAACCTCAGACTTTTAATTCTCTTTAAGTGCAAGCATATCACTCTGGAGAGTGTGGGTTTATATGCCCGGTTTGAGCAGCTTCATCTAAAAGTCATTTGGAAAACTAAATAAGACAGCCATCTACTCTCTAAGAAGCTTTCGATTCAACAGAGGAAGATGTAATATAATTAATTAAATCGCATTTTGATCCTGGTGACTAGACGTTCTTTGATCATTTTATTAATGGTGTCAGAGGAACGGAGCACATCTTAGAATGCAATAGTAAAATGATGAAGAATTTTACTTTACAGAGGGATCATTACCTGTCTCTGAGCATCTTCCATTACATTTTCTTCTCCCTTCCCCCTCTCAGCCTATAATCTGTTCTTTCCCCTTGTCACCTCCCACTAGATAAGCAACTTGAATATATGGATGATGTCCTTTTATTTGTCTAAGATTCATCAAGCTATTCATAAGATTTCTTTATGAAAAATACCACAGTGTAAAGTCCTTTAACAAGCACACACCATTTAAAATTTTTGTTATTAGGGTGACACTAATACATGCAATTTTAGTTTTTAAAATTTAGGCCAAAGTATTCGTTGGGATTTAGCAATGGCTGTGTTTTTACTATCAGCCAAAAATCATTGTTAGGATACATACATTTTTTTCCTTCATCTTCTATTTTGCTCTTTATTTTTGTAAAAGGAAGGAATAAACTGGCATATATCTTTATGAATACAAAAAGGAAAACATTTTTGAGAGGAAATGGCTACTTTCTGCAGCTCTTAAAACAGATTAAAATTCATTTGCAAAGAATACATTAGTGCTGAAAAATACTCAGAGTATAATATCCGAGGACCACTTACAGGTGGCCACTTATGAACTGAGACACTTCAATGACGTTCTTACATCCTATCATGAGCCTCCCTATGAACTGAGTCACATACTTGAACTTAGAATAAAAACTCTTCTAGGGAAAAATGAGAATCTAAAAAGATTTATTTTTTATCCCTGAGAGGTTAAAAAGATAAGCCATTTCCCTAATTACGAAACATCCCAATAAAGAAAAGTTTCAGGATTTTGACTTCTTGGCAAATATTTAAAGACCTGGAAGCCCCCATCTTTAGGGTTTACAACATATAGTGCAATATGCTGTCACAGATGATACCCTTAAAAGACACCCCAGCAGTCTCCTTTCCATTAAAATTTTTGTTTCTCATTTTCCACCCATCAAATTTCTTGTTTTTCTAGCAGTTTCTGTGTTATTACCTGCTTCTCCGTTCTCCTTCAAACTATTCTTTATATGGAGTTTTGCACAACTTATTTTCAGTGACTGTCAGGTAAAGCCTGTGCACACACCTCTCTGTGAGGCTTCCACTGGACTGGCATTGGCCTCCCCTGGGAGAACTGGTGCTCCTCCACAGCAGCCCCAGGAAAGCGGTGGGGGTGGGGGGTGCTCTCACCCAGCACCCTGCTCAAAGTCACTGCTGTGCCCAGCTACCCTCCGCTCAGGGGACCCACCCAGCCCCAAGCTTCCCATCCCCTGGGGCCAGGGCTGAGAGCTCTTAGTACCCAAATTTGAGCCATTAGCAGACTGGCAGCCAGCACCAGAGACTGTTGTTCTAAAGATACATGTCTTTATGGCCTTGGAACATCGCATGCCTCGCTTTAATGGAAAAAGTATCTAGTAAAGTCGATTGTAAAGCAAAACTCCATAAAGAAATCTCTACCCTCTTTTCCAGTAATTTCCTTTATAAAATCAAAGAAATAGTATTAGCAAGGAAAAAGAAACCCTCAGTTTTATGTGTTTATACCTCACTGTGTTCCCACATGATTTAAAGTGATTTGTCACAATATATAAAATTATAATGAGAGCGTGTACATTTAAGAATGAAAGAGGACCAAAAAAAAACCAAGATGGGAACCTAAAATAGGGCCAGGAACAAGGCTTTAAAAAATGTATAAAATAATGACCTCTGCTCTGAGTGGGTCAGTGTTTACCTCTAAACTATCTAGTAGCCCTCTATCAGCTAATGACATCACCCCAAAAACTCAGTTTGCTGGTGAGCATTTTTGGGGGAGAAAGGAGATGGAAAGGTCAGGGTGAGGGGTGAAAATACAGGGGAGACTGGCCAACTCGCTTTTCATTTGGCTTCACATAGGAGTAGATTTTTAACATATCTGGAATAGAAAATGCCCTAGACTGTGTGTTGTTAAAACAATCCTCCTCAAATATTGTTCTTCTGGGACAAAGCACTCGTACATATTGGAAGGCACTGAATTCATAATCAAGGCAGGCTTGCTCGCCAAGAACAGAACCTTAAAGATGTATAAAGCTTCTCTGTGTGTCTCCTCACCCTCAGAGGCAGACAGCTCAAAAGATTGATCTATTCTTGCTGTCTGCATGTCTTCACTGCCTCCTCACTCCAAAAGCATTTTAATCTGGCTTCCACCCCTGCCACGTCACTGAAGCTAATCCTGCTAAGGTCCCCAAAGCGCTTTTCGGCTCATATTTTACTTAGGTCTCAGCAGCATCTGGAAGTTGACTTCTCTCCCCTTCTTAAAATATTCTGTACCCTTAGGTTTCCTTAATCCCGCATTTTGTGGGTATCTCCCCATTCTCTGGTCATTCCTCCTTCCTGTCCTTTGCCTGCTTCTCCCTTTCCACCTGACTCTTCAATGTCGGTAGGTTCCTTGGAATTCTGTCCTCATGCTGAGAAGAACTCTAGCTCTGAAAGAGCCCACAGAAGTATTGCTATTATACAAACCAGTAAAAACATACGTCTAATCTTCTGTATCCCATAATGTAGGAATTCATCAAGTTCTTGTTCACTGAATAATAGTAATGGTAGACACGGGACATTGCCTTGCTTAGTCGCGGTTCCTAACTCCTCATCGTGCCTTTTCCTTATTGCCAAGAAGAGGTAGGAACCGTGTTTTTCTGACTCCCTTGCAGCTAGAGTCTCAAACGTGATGTAGGTTTCATCCATCAGAGGTCCTCATGTGAAATTTGAATTTGAAACTGGTCTAGGTGGAAAGAGAAGCAGAAGTGCCTGAGTCATCCGTTTAGCTGGTGTGAGAATCTAGGAGATTCTGGAGCCAAAAATCCTGGTGGGATATCTGATGCCTGGAACGCAGTTAGCGTAGCACCTTCATCAATACAGTGATTTTGGTGACAGTCTCCTGATGCCCAGCAGCTCCCCCCATGGGCTTGTCACACAGAAAATTGTTCAAGGCTTAGCAATGGAGATTAGGGAGTGTCTTTCAGGGAAGTTCTGAGTATTGTCTAGGGGAACTTTAAGGAATTTTCTGAATCTATACAGATGTGGACCTTTGATTATCTACTAACTAGGCTATTTTACAACTCTAAGGAAGAAATTTACCTGTAGCAAACCAAAGAAATGCAAATACTTCTTGTTCATAGCAAAGCAAATTACTTTTTTTCTGGTAGATATAGAATTGACTTTTGCCGTAAAAAAAAGATTATCCCAAACATATTTTTTATTGCTCTAAAACTACCCTCATATGGGAGCCCCTAGTCATATGTGGTAATTGAGCACCTGTAAGGTGGCAAGTTTGAATTGAGATATGTTTTAAATATAAAATACACTTCAGAATTTAAAGTCTCAATATAAAAATATATGTAAAAGATCTCACCTTATTCATAAATTATATGGATTATAAGAGTAATATTTTGGACATATTGGACTAAAAAATATACTTTCAAAATTAATTTCACCATTTTTACTTTAGTATGGCTCCTAGAGGATGCTTAATGACAGCACTGTTGGATGTTCCTACCCTATAGAATTTCAACCAGTTTTGCTTCTATTAGCCCATTGAATTCAGCATCCCTGATTGTGTGTATGTATATACACACATATATGCACATATATGTCTCTGAATTCTCTTTTGAACCAGAACATCTTCCAGGTTCTGTCATTAATTAATTCATTGAATAGAAATCTTTGACACAAGTTGCTTTATATTTGCAGGAGAACCACCGTTTTAACATTTTATACTTTACCAACCAGTTTTCAGAATTGCTCCAACAAGCCCCATCTATGACACAGTATATTAACTTGTTGGAATTTAAATAAAAACATATAAAAGGAAATGAAGAGGTGATATGTACCAAAGAAAACATTTCAAATATATACTTCCAACAATGTTCATATTTTAAAAATATATTAAAATATAAAGTACTACTCATAATGTTAAAAAAAAAAAAGCCCCATCTAAATATGTTTCTCCAGCCCTCATAGTGATTTTGTAAAGACCTAATTCCCTACATTAAATTCCTTTGTAAAATAGCTACGGTGGGGATCCCTGGGTGGCGCAGCGGTTTGGCGCCTGCCTTCGGCCCAGGGCGTGATCCCGGAGACCCGGGATCGAGTCCCACGTCGGGCTCCCGGTGCATGGAGCCTGCTTCTCCCTCTGCCTTTGTCTCTGCCTCTCTCTCTCTCTGTGACTATCATAAATAAAATAAAAAAAAATTTTTTTTTTAAAATAGCTACAGTGGTTTCCATGACCTGCTACAGCACCCTGGCTGATCCAATAGCTAAAACTGGAGTGTTTACTATGTTCTGCATGCTGTCTTAAACACTTTCCAGATTATCTCATTGAATCTTCAGTAACAACTCTTAGGCAGGCAGCACACTGTCCATTTCACAGATGAGGCACTGAGAGTTTAAGAAGCTTGCCCAGTGTGACTAGTGGGGAAGTCGTGGCTGACTCGCACTCAAGCAGAATTGATCCCAGAGTCCACTTCCATTACCACTGTGCTACTCTTTTCCTCCCCCCCGCCCAAAAAAAACCCCACAAAAAACAGAAAGGAGAGGGTATATGTCACTTCATTGACCCCAAAACCATGGTATGGCGGAGAAGCCAGGGGTTCCAGTCATGCCTTCACTATTTCTGCCTCTTCTGCTCCCAGGCTCTGTGATCCAGTTGTCTGGCTTTCAGAATCCTGGGCAGAGCTCGTGCCTGGGTAGTTCTAGACTCTCCCAACTGAGGAGGTCAATGACCTTCTAGACTCTCCCAGTTGAGGAGGTGAATGACATGCCCTTTCCTACTACAGCTGAGCAGGAACCTAACAGGTTTTCCCAGTGGAATTGCACTAGAAGTAGGTGACACTGACTGTCACAGAGCTTGCTGAAGAGGCTCTCTACCATCCTCGGCAAAGACAGAACAATTACCCTGGAATAACTGCTGTTGAGGGCTCACTGTGTGTCAGATGTTGCACTGGGCAGTTTCTAATCATTTTTTTAAATTCATTCAGTAACTCGGTAAGGTGAGGGTTATCCCCATTTTAAGGAGGAGCAATCTGGTTTCAGGTTAATTATGGAAGTGCTGGGATTCCCTTGAAAAATCACTTAACTCTTCACTGCTCATGTGACAGAAATTTGAGACCTGATAGTTGACATTTAATGCCGGGGTTAGGGGTGCCAACCTTCTAGACAGTTGGAAATCCATGTATGACTTTGGATTCCCCAAAATCTTAACTGCTAAATCTCCACTATTGACTGGAAGGAAGCCTTACTGATAATATAAACAGTTAACATATATTTTGTATGTTAGATTATATACTATATTTTTTTAAAAAAAGATTTTGAGAGAGAGAATGTGAGAGAGCATGAGCAGGGAGAGGGGCAGACTCCCATGCTGCACAGGGAACCTGACGCAGGGCCCGATCCCAGGACTCTGGGACCATGACCCAAGCCAAAAGCAGATGCTTAACTGAGCCACCAAACCCCCCTGATTATATACTATATTCTTAAAATAAGCTAGAAAGGTTATTAAAATAAGACAAATTACATTTAGAGTACTGTGCTGTACAAAATCTGCATTTAAGTGGACCTGTGCAGTTCAAATTCATGTTGTTCAAGAGTCAATTGTATAGTAAAATACCATTAAAAAGCTTGTATTGATAATGAAGAAGTCTATGGTATTAGTTGTCCACATGGAACTGAATAAGAAACGTGCTTAAGAACGGAGAATAGCAAAAATACCGTGTACTCTCCTTCCATTATTAATGCTAGTTTAAAAGCTTGAAATGGGCAAGCAACTCAATATTTTCCAGCATGCACCACATTTGCTTTTAATTCATTAGCTGTCTCTTCTTACTGTCTTTCTTGCTATGGTCTACATTTTACACCAGCACTGCAGAGATATCCGAAAGGATTTTTCTGTCCTACTTCAGACCCAGGAAATAGAACTGGTATGAATTATTAATACTGTTGGCTTTCTAGTGCTTTAATTCCACCTCTTTGTTTCAAGAAGGATATTAGTTAAATGGAGTTTTTCATTTCATGCCAGGAGCTTACTACATTTTGTAGGAAACACTAAATGACCTGAGTAATAGAAGAGACAGTCCTGTGTTGATTCCCACCTTCTACTTATGACAGATTCTGCGTAAATTCCACTCCCTATATCCTCGTCCGTGATAGGTTAATAGGGAAGTTTTTACACTGGGCTCTTCAGAGCCCTTGGAATTCCCCGGATGTGCTGGAGGTAGAGCTGGGAAACAGGCCTAGGGCGGAGGTTCTGCACCTCACCCCTACCATCCCCCTTGCTTCAGAGAAGCACTTCATTTCTACAGGCATCAAGCTTTCATGCAAGATTATGAGGGAAGAAAGGGCTTTTCTTTTTAAAAATCTTGAATTAATACACCTACGACAATAGGTGTTTTACATCTTTGGGATACTAAGAACAGGGTCTAAAGATTTTTGATAAGTACAGTATCTGAGGATATACAACCAACTGTGCCCTGAACATAAATGGCGGTGGGTCAGGTGACTGGGCTTGCAGGATGGACTTGGCCCTCTGGTGTTCTAATAGTCCCTCTGCCCTCTGGGTGAGGTCAGTTACTGTGCTTCTTGTAGAATGGGTAAACTTAAGAATTGCAGTAACATGGGGGCTGGCAAAAATACGTGAACAGATTCTGGAAATAAACTAAGTTCGCATGCTTACATTCAGGTTATTAGGTCAGACCCACAGACCTCCAGCTTCCTCTAAGAGGATGAATATAGTCATTACTTGTATTATTTCATTGGGACTGCCATGAATTTTATCAGTTTTCTGTAATAAGAGCAACTATGTTTACCTTTCAAAGTGTATAAAAAATGGGAGTGTTTGGTTTCATGTGAGATAAAATCAAAGTGTTAAAAGTCATGCCCAGGGCTCCCTTTTGTGCGTGGACTATAGACGACCCTGGGAATGCCCCTTTTCTCATGCACCGAAGCCGTAAACCTGAAGAAGGTTGGCAGGTGACAAAAATGGGTTCACTCAGTATGTATCGTTTTTTATTGCGTGCCCATCGTCATCAGGCAACATGCTAGATGTTGGGGAGGCAGTAGTGAGTCACACTCCTCTGCCTTCTTAGAATTTGCATTCTAATGCGGAGGAGGCACATAGTGAACACATCAAGAATTACATAAACATAGCAGTTGCAGAATGTAGTAATTCCCATGATGCACTCAATAGTTGGGGGCCAGGTCCTTTTTAGATAGGGGCAATCAGGGAAGGGACTCTAGGAGGGTAGATCCCTGAGTGCATTTTAAAAGACCACAGCTGGCCTCTTTGCTGGCTGCTGAGGCCATAAATGTGTAGCGTTTACTATACTTGATAGCTAAATATGTGCCATCTGCACGGAAGAATCAGAGTGCTGTGGAAACCCAAGGGGACCCGTAGTTGGTGCCTGCCTGAGTAGGAATGGAAAAACACAACAGTTAATTTATTAAATGAATAGATTTTTTTCTTCGTCATTTAACATTTATCAGCACTGTTTTATTTCCTTTCAGACAAAGATTGGCCTCAAGAATACTTAACATGCATGCAAGATCATGGTCTTGCCATTCTATACAAAAATTATCTTTACAACAATATATAATCCTCATCAAACATGTAAAGGATAGATCTATAATGAAATTTCCTCTTATATGATTACTCTATTGTTAAGGACAACATGATTTTGGTAAAAGAATTAAACTTTACAGAAATTAGTTTCATTTTCAAAATCTCTACATACAGCGTTTAAAATATACTAGAGTGACGGGAGAACACGATCAAATAACATGACTCCTGTTAATAGAATTTTCCACTTTACATTGGTATCCTTCCATTTTTATGAGTTGGACCTTCTTATTGTTTTTTAAAGTCTATCAGTGGATCATATTCCTTAAATAAAAATACCTGAAAGATATATATACACACAAAGCAGACTGAGATTTACAGCAGAACTATTAGACTTCAGTGTCGCTCAGGCAAATATAATTCACTCATCCATCCAACCATCCATTCAGTATTTATTGAGTCTACTAACCTAATAGGTAAAATATGCTGAAGCCAGAGCCATGAATGCTGGCCCCCTGAGTGAACACTTTTATGATTCTTTCTTTCTTGATGTACTAAGGCAATTCTCTCAAAGGCATTGAAGTCACCAAAATGTGGTTCCATAACCTACAATAAAGAATAATTTAAATTATTCAGTCAATGGATTAACAGAACAAATTCTGGAGAGCTACATAGGGTGGTTTACCTCGGAACCCCAAGAAAAGAAAACTATTCTAGTAAGAAACTTCAATAAGGCATCTGATGACAATGAAGATGTCACTAGTTCCCTATGTGCCGGTTTAAAACCATAAGGATTAAAAAGCATCTTGTTCAAAACAGCAAGAAAAATAGAATATATTTACATATTAATTTAGCGGGAAAGAGGACTTGAATTAAGTAAACTACAAAATTTTGATGAGGAACATAAAGACTTGAACAAAAGCAGGGAAGATTGTTACTCTTCCTGACAAGATTAAATGTTAGAATGCCAGTTCTGAATTATTTTAAGATTTTTTTTTAAAGGGGATTTGAAGGGATTGGACAAAATTATGCTAAAATCTCGTAGACCTCGAGATAAACAAGGACAATTAGAAATAGAATTATTAAGTTAGGGGTTAGGGTAGTATAGGGGCTGCTGAGCATTAATAAATATTCTAAGGCTATAAGAATTAAGAGAGTTTGGTCCTGGTTTACAGATTAACCAAAGGAATCAATGGAGTCAAATAGGTCTAGAAAAAGATTCAAACATAAACGCAGATTTAGTCTATGATAATAGTTGTGCTGGGGAAAATGTCTAAGCATTCAAAATTAAGACCTCTTTTTTGTATCATGCAATCACGTAATTCCAGATGGATTAAAGATTTAAATATAAAGGGTGAAGCCATACTTTCAGTTAAAGATGTCACATTGGGAACATATGCATTTAACTTCTGTTCCCACCTAAACTTCACTTAAGTATGAGTAAAATAGATTTTTTTAAAAAGGTTTAAACACCCACTAGAACAAAGAACGGGAGAGAAAGCTATAAAACTTTGGAAAACAAGGCAACAAAACTTGGGAAATGAGAAAGCAGACAAGCTGGTGGTCACACTGACCTGAATGGTAAGCATCCGGTGGGGAAAGCAGAGACATGGCCCTTTTAACAGCGGAAATCCCCCAAGTCAAGCCCCTGGAAGTGGGCAGAAAGGTGGGGATTTAAAATTTGTTTAATAAGCTATTCTCTCCCTCCCTCACTCTGCAGAGCAGCTTCCCTGCCCAGCCAGGCAGAAGCCAGAGTTTCATGCTCTGGAGAGGGTCTTCTAGGCACAGCTGGAAAAAAAAAAAAAAAAAAAAAAAGACAAAAGTGCTGAAAACAAGGTATTCAGTGAAAGTTACACAGTGAATATTGAGGCCTTACCCTTCTTCCCAGAACACAGCCAAATGGATAGACTCTAGGCAGGACATTGGACACAGCTTCCCTGGAGGAAATGGCCAATCCAAGAGAAGAGATAAAAAGATACCAAAATCGGAGACTCTGCAATGAGATGGCTTATTCACCTCCCTCTAGTAAACCTAAGACCACAGCTCTGCAGCTGGCTAAAGGGAAGTCCATTCCAGATTGCGGGATGGGGCGTCCTGCCTTCCATTGTTCACTCTAGGAAACATCTGATTGAACTGTTAACTCTGCCCCTGGGAGGGGATGTCTCTGTGGAGAAGCCTGTGGCCCCATTGGTCCCACCATGCTTGTAGGACAGGAAGCACAGTGTGGTGCATGCAGGTGTGTGTGCCACTCCTGGCCCTCGAGCCCCTCCAAGGGCTGTCCCTACTCTTCAATAATGAACTCCCATAGCAGTTATCAACACCCTTGTCACTCTGATTCCTCAACCCTACCTCATCTCCCTTCATTCTCAGTAAATTACCTTACCCCTTACTTTCCTAAGAAAAGGGAATCTATCGTATGCCAGTCTCTCTTCATATCCAAGTTGCTCTTTTTTTTTTTTTTTTTTTTTGGACCCTTTCTCTTCTGTACAGAGAAGAGGTGTCCTCTTTTCTAACCCTAATGAATCTACTTAGTGATCCTGTTTCCTCCATCCTGCCCTGGGGTCTTGTCCCCTCAATGACCACTTCTTTGTCTTACATCTTCAGTTCATTCCTTCTTCCCACTTGTGAGGCTCTCTGCTGTAGGGCTGAGATGTGCCACTCAGGCTCCCTTTCAGGACTGAAGGCCTCTTCTTCAGATGCCCAGAGTACTGATCCTCAGCTATCAGCCTGCTTCTCGAGCTGCCTCAGAAGGAGGAAATCCCCACACTAATTGTCTCACTTCCTTCTCTGGGCAGCTCTACTCTAATGACTGGCTCCTGCCGGGGGTGTAAAGACCCAGCCCTCTCACTGTAAATTGGGACCACCCTGAAGGATCTTCCCAGCTTCAGAGCTCCTCCTGAAGACCTGAGGTCTTCAATGAAACTACCTCTCCCAACTTCTCCCTCAGTCCAATCCTGTCTACTTTCCTTGCCTCCCATAGTTCTTAACCTGAGAGCATCCCTACAGGCTTATCTCCACCTCAGAGTCTGTATCCCAGGCTCCCCTCCCTATGACAGCTTGTCTATAAGTCATGGATATATACAAATTTGAGAAATGGCTCCAAATTGCCCTTTTAAAAGGCTGTACAAATTTGCATTCTCATCAACAATCCAGAAAAGTGCCTCTTTTCCCACACCTTAACTATCACTATTAGATATTATCACATTTTCACATGTTTCCATAAGTAACAGATGGTGTCTCCTTCTTGCTTGATTGGTATTTTTAAAATTATGAGTAAGAGAATATTTTCTCATATTTATTGGCCATTTACATTTCTTTCCCTTTCATCTGTTTATTTTCTTTGCCCATTTTTCTATTGGATGGCTGTCTTTTACGTATTGATTTTTAAGTGTTCTTTTTATAGTAAGAAAACTGCAAATAAGTTTTCCAGTTTGCTGTTTGCTTTGGCTTTGCTTAAAACATTTTTTGGCCATTCAAAAGTTTTATAGCTTTAATTAGTTAACATTTTTTCCTCTATGCTTCTCGGTTTTCTGTCATGTTTAAGGTGGTATTCTTTATTCTAAGATTTGGAAATTTCTCTAGTATTATTTTTAAAACTTAGCTTCAATGCCACTGCTATCACAAAGATGTCCCTGAGTACCTTGTCCAGAAATTAACCCCATCTAGTTCCTTTCGCTTTATGTTAAAGTCACATTGCATTTCACATTCTGAATTATAGTTATTTTTAACATTCTCCAAACTCTTCCATTAGCTTGTGAGTTACTGAGGGGAAAAAAAAAAAAAAAAACCACTTCATTTTAGATATCCATGTATGCATTCCAATATCAAGGATATGCCTTGCATACAGTGCTACTTAAATACTTATTGAATCAAAATGAATTAATTGGTACTGTTTGGTTTTTTTAAATAAATTTATTTTTATTAGTGTTCAATTTACCAACATACAGAATAACACCCAGTGCTCATCCTGTCAAGTGCCCCCCTCAGTGCCCGTCACCCATTCACCCCCACTCCCCCACCCTCCTCCCCTTCCAGCACCCCTAGTTCATTTCCCAGAGTTAGGAGTCTTTATGTTCTGTCCCCCTTTCTGATATTTCCCACACATTTCTTCTCCCTTCCCTTATATTCCCTTTCACTATTATTTATATTCCCCAAATGAATGAGAACATATAATGTTTGTCCTTCTCCGATTGACTTACTTCACTCAGCAATTGGTACTGTTTAATTATGTGGTTCTTAACTAATACCTTCCTTGGACCAAAGAAGTGAAACTAGAGCACTTTAGCTAGCAGAACTCCTGGAACTGTCATCTCCAGACCCGAGCCACATCTATAAAGGGGTGATTACAGGAGCAGCACACAAGTGAAGTCTTAGGGCTTGCAAAGTGACAGGTGACCAGAACACTCCAAGGTAAATAGACAAGTCAGGCAAGATGGTTCCTAGCAACAGGGACCATCTTGGAGGCTTGGCACAAACTGGCCCTCCATCTGCTACAAACACACAGTGTGAACACAGCTGAATCATGTAACAGCACAACCATTCTGCTCCTACCAGGGGCATCATTTCTCCTTGGCCATACTTATAGCTGATGAAGTTCTTAAATAGTGTTGAAGACCAGCTTCAAGTAGGTAGCCAGGCTCTCCACTAGCTAAATACATTGAGTTATCATCCTAGGTGGATTAGTCATTGCAACTCATAGGGCCATTAGTCCTGGTCTCAGATTCACCGTTTCCAACTGTTCTCTTCTCATTCTCTCTTGAGCTCAAATATAGCTTTCACTCCACCAAAACTGTTCTTCTCAAGGTCATCAGTGACCAGTGTGTTGCCAAATGCAACGGTTAGTTCTCAGTCCTCACTTTACTTGCCCTGCCAGCAGCAGGGACCCTGTTGAACCTTCCTACTCGTGGAGGGCTCCATTGGACTCCTGGGCCAGGATGCCCTCCCAGCTTGTCTGGACACTTCTTTTCTTTCCTGGTTCTTTCTCTGCTTTCTGAGCTCTTAACTTTGGGATGCCCTAACCAAAGACACAGTCCTTGAAACTCTTCCCTTTTCTATATTCATTCTCTTAGTGATGGCATCCAATCTTATGACTTTCAGTACTGGCTACCTGCAGACAAATTCAAACTTCATCTTCTCCAGCCAGCCTCAAAGATCCAACTGCCTGTTCAACATCTCACATAGATGTCTACTAGATAGCTCAAAGTCAACATTCTAATTTTCCCTACACCCCTCATCTGCTCTTCTCATAGTCTCTCCTTTTCAGTGAATCACAACCACCACCAAGTAGTTTTTCACCAGCAACTCTGGTGTCATCCTTTAGTTCTCTCTTTTCCTCACATCATGTCCAATCTGTCAGCAAATCTATTGACTGTACCTTCAAAACACATCCAGAATCTGACCATCTGTCACCACCATCACTGTTACCCTGAGCACATTACATAACTCTTCTGCTTTCTTTCCTTATCTGTAACTTGAGAGCATAGTCCAGGACTATAATGTACAGGGTTGAGTGTCTATCTAAAGAACTTAATACAGGGATGCCTGGGTGCTCAGTGGTTCAGTGGTTGAACATCTACTTTCAGCTCAGGGAGTGTTCCCTGCAGGGAGCCTGCTTCTCCCTCTGCCTATGTCTCAGCTCCCCTGTCTCTCATGAATAAATAAAATCTTAAAAAAAAAATTAATACAACGCTGAGCAAATGGTGCTCAGTACATTTTCACTTTTATTATTTCCAGTCTGTCTCAGAGAAGATTTCTAAAATGTATAGTAAAATTGAAGCCATCGGCTCCTTTTCATAATAACTGAAATGAAATTCATCAATATGTGCAACTTCAAGATTGAGTTGAAGAAAATAAGATGTGTTATTGGGCTTAGCTTCCAAAAGGGAGAAACATGGAAATTTCCCTTACCTAGTAAACTGTCACAAGAGCCAAAGAAAGGGAAAAATAGCACAATTCCAATTTGAGTCATAGGAATTCTTGTCTAACCTGATGAAGAGTAATTTTCAGCAAATCAGACTTTAGCCTACAAAACATTTTTAATTCAAGGTTATATGAGATTGTTACTTATATTACACAGCTGTGCATGGCACCAGCTTCGTAACTTGCAAGAACTTTGGGGATACCAGTGAACTTGTCGACTACTTCTACAACAATGCTGGCATAACAGCCGTCACTTGTATAAAACTGCTTTTATTGTTTACCCATCGTCCCACTTAATGTGTCATCTCAACTAATTATTAATAGGTAGATTCTGGAAGATCTTTAACAGTAATATCTGAAATGTCAACAATATTAAAATAAGCCTGAATTGTATAGGAAGCATCTCAGAGAAGTATCCAAATGCATTAAATGAGACACACAGATTGCTAATAAAGAAAACCATGGAGATCCCTGGGTGGCTCAGCGGTTTAGCACCTGCCTTTGGGCCAGGGCGTGATCCTGGAGTCCCAGGATTGAGTCCCACGTCGGGCTCCCTGCAGGGAGCCTGCTTCTCCCTCTGCCTGTGTCTCTGCCTCTCTCTCTCTGTGGCTATCATGAATAAATAAATAAAATATTTTAAAAAAAAATCACACTACAGAAGCAGAAAAATAGTTTCAGAGCATTTAACTTGTCCCTTTAAATATAGTCACTTTGATAATATATGTAGTAAGAAATGGCTTTTGTATAGATAAGAAAATATGTTCATCTAATTTCATTTTATACATTTTTTCATTTTCTCTCAGTCTACACAAATATATATGTATGTATACACCATCTACCATGTGCTGAGTATTGAGAAAAAAAATGGTGAATTGTTTTTATTACTACTTTGTATGCTTACAATCCTTCTATGTATAAAAGCTAGATTATAATGGCTTTGGATGTTTGGGAGGGAATAATATGAAGTCATCAGTTTACTGTGCTTAATTTGATACTAGCTTTTCTTTGTCCATATTTAATTATGGATTAAATTCTCTGGTACTCTGATACATGAGTATATATGATGTATACAACAACAAAAAATTTGTATTTCACATTAAATGCAAAAATTACTTAGTAAACCCCCATTGTGACCTAGAGTGGGAGCGTTTCAGCTAGTCCATGTGTATGCTGTATGCTAAGTTTTATTTGTTTATTTTTTGTAGGATGTCCTGGCTGAGCAAGGTTGGAAGTCCCAGTTCTCGCATCGACCGCACGAACTTTTCTAATGAAAAAACCATCTCTAAAGTTGAATACTCGAATTTTAGTATCCGATACTAATAGAAGTAAAAATTTTAATGCTTACATTGCACAACAAACTCTATATATTCTTAAGTCTATGTACTAGAATATTAGTAGCAGAGTAAGTTAAAAAAGGAACTCTGTTCTGAAAGCTACAACACAGTATGTGTTACTAAAAATGTCTGACACTGAAATAGTTTTACTCAACTATGTTTTTAAAAAGTAAAAACTTAACATTATAAATGTCATTACAAAACATTTAATATGAATATTTAAACTTGTGTCTCATGAAATCTTTGATGAATGTCCTAGCAAACATGTCATTTGGCTAGGCATAAAATAAAGCTCATAATTTAAAAATTAAGTATTGTTTTCTGAAATGAATTCTAAAACCTTCTGCATAATAATTTGTTATTTTAGTTGAGTAATTTGTTTAATATGAAGAACCAATAGATATAAATGTATGATGATCAATATAACCATAAAATAGTATCAATAAAGAGTTAATTTTTAAAATCCTGGTTGAGACACAATTCAGTATATAGGTTAATACTAGTTAATGCTTTCTATGAACCGTATTTTTCTGTATAGGGAGGTGAGTGATGGAACTGATAAGTGAACGATTTCAGTATAACAAGCAGCAAGATTTATGCCAACAACTATCTACAATGGATGTCCTATAAACCAGAAAAGGAACTGAGAGTCTAAATAAATTATACTATCCCCTAACCTTAAGCTATCATTTGGGAATTTTCACATGTAAATAGTAATTAATTCATCAACAGAATAGTTCAAGGGGAATGTTCATTTCTACACCATAGAATTATACTATTGAAAAAGGAAGATCTTTAACTCCAAGTGCTGGGGAGTTTCAAATGTTATAGGTATATACATGCATATATCCTTCAATGATTTCCTAATTTTTATAGCAATGGAATCCTTCATTTAAACAAAGTATTACATGGAATACAAAAAGTAAGTAAAAAAGCACAACTGGGATGTTGGGAAATAGGCATGGAGATCCCGGGATCCCTACACAGCTGGTCTCACTTGTTCTCCTGCATCTTGTCTGCCTTGCACAATTGCACATCCCCTAGGAATACACATTAGAAACCACCATTCTGGCTATGTAGCCAATCTCCATTGCTCCTTTCCATAGCATGGAGAATGACTTCAGGCCTTTCTCCTTCACCTACTGCAAGATTAGAATTGAGAAAAAGGAAATAAAATGGGGCTTACATTCCTTTGAAAGGTTAACTCTATGGATAACGGTAATGTTGATACCAAATATATGTAAGGCAACACAACATCAGCGAATGACAAATATTTTTTAAGCTTTCCAAACATACTTAAAGGAATAAAGAACTTTCCTATTACTCTAATATCATCATGTAAATTATTATACGTGTCAAATATTATATAGGAGACTCTATTGTGATACTCATTTGAATTTTGCTCTTATTTCCCTACTCTTTGTTGAAGGAAGATAGAAAAGCCTTTGTGTTCCCTAAGCTCAGGGAAGGCTTTGGTGCTAGTCTCCTGAAAACAACTTTTTTTTTCTGAAAACAACTTATCTTCCAAGATCTTATTTTAAAGAGGGCATGATGCTATGAGTTGAGGACAAAGATAAACCCTAGGCCTTTAGCAGGTAAAAGAGAAGTAGAAGTGTTAAGAGCCAAGAGGAGGAGGAGATTATCCAAGATTTTGAAAAGGGACCAAAGGCTGTAGGTTTCCAAAGAAACAGAGACCTGCATCTTTTTTCCCCCCAGTGGTGCCTCTGTAGGATGGGTCCATTTGAAGAGGAAGCAGCTAGAGCATCCAGAGAAATGGGATCCCAGGCCCAGGGAGTCCCAGTACCAGGTGAAATTCCTGTCCCAAAAAGTGCTACAAAATATCCTGCTACAGGAGACGGTGGCTTGGACAGCAGTCCTGGTAACTGGAATGGACTAGAAATCAGGGAAGTCTTTCCTGAATTCTCTCCTTGCATGAGATCCTTTATGTGGTCCTTCAAGACGAGGATAGAAAACCCCAGGGAAGACTGAGAATTAACTTTCCACCTCTCAGGATGAGACTTGAAACAGGCTTGATTTGATTTACAGAAAACAAAATAGACATTTCTTGCACACTCAAGTCTGAAACAAAATCTGTATCTCTTTACACATAAGAGAAAGGCTAAGTGATTTTAGAATAATACCATCTCCGAAGTGACACCAATATGTCACTTTTTATTACCTCCATATCCTCCTTATAAGAAAATCGTACTTTGCTGGTACCATCATCTTTTTTTTTTTTTTTTTTTTTTTTTGCTGGCACAATCTTCTAAATGCACTAAGTGAATCACATTAGTCAAGGTTGCTTAGTGATTAACACATAACTAATTCTGTTACTGGATGAAAAATGTTGTAAATAATGATTAAAAGTAGGTGTTCACGAATGGGTAGAAAGCAAGAGGGAAAAAAGGTAAAACAATTTTATTTTTAAAGATTTATTTATTTATTCATGAGAGACACACACAGAGAGAGAAGGAGACACAGGCAGAGGGAGATGCAGGCTCCATGCAGGGAGCCCGACATGGGACTTGATCCCAGGACTCCAGGATCACACCCTGGGCTGAAGGTGGCACTAAACTGAGCCACCCAGGCTGCGCAGTAAAACAATTTTAAAAAGGGGTTCTTGAGACCAGGTGATACATCTTACCGGTAAACTTGATATGACAGTTGCCACCGTGAACTCATACAAAGGATTTTGAATGTACATATTTTAGATAATAAGCCTCGACAGGTTTAGTTTGTCAGATTAGACGTTTTAAAAACCAAGGAAAAAAATTAAGCAAAAGCTGATTATCAACCAAGTGTCCTAACACCCCACATGCCCATATCCTCAGATTTGGGGGTATGATTTGTAGAAACATATTAAACACTATTTATTTATTCATATAAAGATGCCTGTCTTTTAAAATGCTAGCTCAGGAACTAAAGCTCAGTACAATCTTCTTGGCTGGAGGGCATATGCTTAAGAGAGACTATAAGCACCCAGGTGGGGCCCTTAGAAGCAACTTGGGCGTGGGAGGGACATGAGATTTTCCCATTAGGAAGGGTAAAGGCTTCTGAACTGGAGAAGAAACACAGAATGTGTCATTTGACCCTGGAAATCTCTAAATTCAGGGATTTACTCTGCAGCCTGAAGGATCCTTGTGCTTCAGGGTAGCTACTTTCTTCAACAAAGGGCAGGGAAGCACTGAAGGAAGACAACTTGGGTGGGTGGGGGAGTTGGGCAGGGGACACGGCCACACACACTAATCTGTGCTGGAAGCGGGGCACTATTTTTGACTAAATATTTTTAACTTTGTCTACTGAAGGCATTTTTGAGAAGCCCCACCTATCTCTAAGCTCATAATTAGACACAACAGAATACCAAAATCTACTTCCAAAAATGAGCCTGTGTTTGGAAGGTATATAGTTCACAAATACATTTCATATGATAGCTCTCTCTGGCCTCCATTAATTTAAATATCAAAGAATGTCTACTATTTAGTTAAAGGGAAGAGATTTTTCTATCCAGAACTAATTTCAGGAGCTGCAAACAGGCAACTTTGTGCAGTAGAAAATAGGAATTCATTCTGGGCCCAACCCCATCCATTAATTAGCTGTAATGTCTAGATATATTTGCAAAGTCAAGAATTTCAACTACATTGAGACTTATTGTGGGATTCCAGCAAGCCAGAGGCCTCCCAAAAGTTGGTGCCAGGAGAGGTAGAAAAGGGTGATGTGAAAGATGGACAGCTGAGGGTCCCAATATCTGCTCCAACCAGAGCAGCACTATGCATAGAAAAGAGCTCTCTCCTCTTCTATGCATTAGGATTCTCCCTAAGACATCTAAGAAGAATCTTCTTCCAAAGAAACAAAAATAAACAACAAGATGACATGGAATTTAGTATCTGGGGTCTTCTTTTCTAAGTGACCCACCACACGTTAACCTTAAATTCATGGTCAAGCCAGTGTGGCATGATACTCTACCTTTAGCCACTTTCACTGAAGCATGCATAATTTATGAAAAGTACTATTGGAAATAAATTCTTTTTTTCACAGTGGCCTCCATAAAGGTCCTTGGTAGCTAAAATATTTCTGAAATTGATTTCTGTGGTTTTTTTGTTTCTATGTTACCAAACTGAAAAACATGCAAGAGGAACTACAAATATATAATTAGAGGCTTAATTAAAATGTATTTTATAAACATACCTTGGAGATCTTTAACTGGACATTTAGACTTACGTGTAAGAGGTCATTTTCCTTTTCTTCACTTATTCAAATTGTTTTGAATAAAAGCAAAGTCTGATAAAAATTTTAAACCTTAGAATTAAAAAGTCTAGTTACTGTGTGATCTCATTAGCAGGTTTTTCTCCAGAAGGTGGGCTTTCCCCCTCTCTTAGAGACATGATTTATGCTCTCTCTGCTGCTAAAAGGTCTGTATACATTTTTGGTTATATGTCCAAGATACTTCTTTTATCCTCAAACTATGTTTTTCTTGTATTAGTCTTATATCCCATGGTGGCACAATGGACTCTGCAAGCAGCAGTGAATACAAGCCTCTGATCTAACAGATGCTGCCCCCACCCCCTGCTTCTCATTTTTTACAAATACTAGCAACGCATAGGGAAAGAGAAGATTCCAAGAGATTAACTGTATTGGAAATAGAATTTCTGTTTCAAAACAAGTATTAAGAGCAAGGATTATAGTCAGTCATTTGGTCATTTTCAAGCATCAAGACAATTTCTAACTGAATTCAATGCACATTAATCTGGATTACCAACATGCTTCCAATGATTCACCAAGAAACTGGCATAAACAGGTAGACACGATATACCACTGTTTTTGAGATGCAATATCTACAACACCCAGAACAAATGGACTAGAAATCCTACTTTTGGGGTACTATTTTTTAAGATAACAAAAGAATTATCAACCCTTCTGTTTTCTGATCCCAACTACCATTCTTTCTCCACAACCTGAGATAATCTAACTTCTCAACCATAGTCCACAGGAAAGAGAAGTATATAGGTAGTGGCACACTGGGTGGTCCCTTTTTACTTACAGCATGGAACCGAGGCCAGGTAGCTTCTGATGTATTCATTTGCTAATGATTTCAACTTAGTAATAAATTATTCTAAATATTCTTTCAAATGTGTATTTCATAATTTAAAAAATTTCAGTCTCCTTGAAAACTCATAGCAAAACAACAAAATATTGGATCGGGAGAGATTGACCATTGTAGGGCTTTAGACTTGAGAGGGATACCCACCCTCTGTTGGCAAATACCAGTATATAGTCAAACTCTTTGTTTTTTTTAAAGATCTTATTTATTCATGAGAGAGACAGAGAGAGGCAGAGACACAGGCAGAGGGAGAAGCAGGCTCCTTGTGGGGAACGTGATGTGGGACTTGATCTCAGAACCCCTGGATCACACCCTGAGCCAAAGGCAGACACTCAACCGCTGAGCCACCCAGGTGCCCCCAAACTCTCATTAAAAGATAAACGGTAAACAAAACTACCCTTAAAATTTACCAAAAGAGCTGGGAGGCCTGCGTGGCTCAGCAGTTTAGTGCCTGCCTTCAGCCCCGGGCCTGATCCATGGATGGAGCCTCCTTCTCCCTCTGCCTGTGTCTCTGCCTGCCTCTCTCTCTCTGTCTCTCATGAATAAATAAGTAAAATCTTTAAAGAAAAAAAAAAAATTACCAAAAAAGCACCACAGCCAAGGTAAATGGAACATGGTCCTTTAGAGTCAGGCGAAGTACACACCTCAAAAAGTTATTTTAGGAAAAGAAATTTCAGGGAACATGTGCTTTCATCCTCGACAGCTTGTAATGAAAGTTGATCTTTGAGAGAAGAGCAGGGAGCTGCTGAGGGGGAGGGGGACAAGCACAGAGTAAAATAAAATATAAAGATTAAGGGAAATTGGCGGAGATGTAAAAATCATGTTCTGAAGAGCAGGCAATACACACACACACACACACACACACACACACACACACACACACACACACACACACACACACTGAAGCTGTGGACAGACTGTAGGAGACCCAGAAGGGAACGGGAATTGCAATCCTTTCTAGAATTAGTAACTGGCAAATTTCATCAGTGACTAGAGCTGTGGTCACTAATCCCAGCTGATTATCAGAATTACCCAGAAAGCCTTTTAAACACACATACTACCAGGCCCCAACACAGGCCTTTTCATTCAGAATCTTCCATGGCTTTTTTCCCTGAATCTGCCTGTTTAAAAATACCTGCAGGTGATTTTGACAACCAGGCAGGCTTTGGAAACACTGGTGTAGAGAATTAAATCTGAAAAGGTCATCAGGAAACAAAGAACAATGAAAAAGAAAATGTGAGAGTGAAAAATGAGTGGGTTAGAGGAGAGCGAGCACCTACGTGACCCACTGGTAAATCAAAAGAAGTTTAGGGTTTAAAAAAAAAAAAAAAAAAAAAAGCCAGAAATAATTGAAACAAGGAAAAAATCAGTTATGATAGAAGAAAACGTTCTTGCGTTGAAGGAGCTAGCTACCAAGTATACAGTATAAGGTTATACTAGGAAGGACTTAAGTGTTGTTTTTTTTTTAAGATTTATTTATTTATTCATGATAGACACAGAGACAGAGACAGAGAGAGAGAGAGGCAGAGACACAGGCAGAGGGAGAAGCAGGCTCCATGCCGGGAGCCCGATGTGGGACTCGATCCCAGGACTCCAGGATCGCACCCTGGGCCAAAGGCAGGTGCTAAACTGCTGAGCCACCCAGGGATCCCCAAGGACTTAAGTTTTAAGCAAAATTTACTGTAAAGAGACCCAGACGTGAAGTCTGGCTAAAAAATTATTAAGACAAACCAGAGCCCTTGGCATTCACCACCCAAAGAACCTAATTGCTGCCCAACAACTGTTCGGGTTCTCTCATCCCCACCCTCCTAAACGATGATGTCATACTTAGTCCTTTCCATACCAGCTGTGGCTTTGCCTCCTGTTTCCATCAGAAGCTCCCACTGTTCCAGGTCCCACTACCCACACCGGTACCCAGGTACTTCCTCTACCTTCCAGCTGATTACTGTAGACAAGCCATCTACCACCCCAGAAGGCAATGCCGGATCCCGTACCCTCAAGGAAGCTGCTCTTGCAGTTCTCACACCTCACCACCAATTTGTGTTTTCTACTCAATATTCAATCTTTGCTATCAGTCTACAGACATGCTATTATTTCTCCTGCTCGACCCCTCCCTCTGCCACCACATAGCTCTTTCCATTTACTCCTCCAAGAAAGTCGTCTATACTTGCTGTAATCCAGTCTCTCCATTCTGGAATCTGTTTCCAACATGCTTTTGCTCCTCCTCCCTTCTACCAGCGCTCCTCTTGTTATCCTGAATGATTTTGTTCATTGTTGCTAACTCCACTGCTCAATTCTCTAGTCTTCTCTTACTTAAGCCCATCAGCAGTTTTTTCCATTTGGCTTCCTGGACATCACACTTTTTTGATTTCCCTCTGACCTGGTTATTTACACCTTTTCAGTCTTCGTTGGTGATTTCTCTTCCTCTCTCTGACCTTGTACCATTCAATGGAGAACCCAAGAGCTTAGGAGATCTTTTCTTCTTAATCTATACTCATTCCTTTGGCAATATTATCTAATCTCATAACTTTAAAGATTTTATTAATTTGACAGAGACACAGAGAGAAATAAAGTACAGAAGCAGAGGGAGCAGCAAGGGGAGAAGCAGGCTCCCCACCGAGCAGGGAGCCACATGTGAGAGACCCTGAGATCATGACCTGAGCTGAAGGCAGATGTTTAACCAACTGAGCCACCCAGGTGTCCCTCTAATCTCGTAACTTTAAATGTCATGTGCACGCAGACAACTCCAAAATTTACATTTCCTTCTCGGGCTTATTCTCTTGATTTCGGGTTCATGTAACAGCCTACTCAACATTGCCACCTGAACTTTTTAAGACATCTCAAATTTTCATATCCCAAATTGAGTTCCAAATTTACTCCTCCAACAGGCTCCCCACTTCACCCAGTGCTCCTATAGACGACTTCATCTCTGTTGAGGATGACAACACCACATTTTGAGGTGCTCAAGGGCAAAGACTTAGAAAAAGACAGTCATCCTTGGCTTTTCTCTTTCATTCCTCTGATGTGTCTTCAAATGTCTTTAATTTGCTTAAAATAATCCAGTAGGAGGAAAGGAGGGGCAGAAAGTGACTAGAGGTATAGATGAAACAAGATTAAACATGAGCTGACAACTACGAAAGTAGTCACATCGGAGATCATTAGCCCATTCCTTACTTTTTCCTATGTTTATATTTTCCATAATAAAAAGCTAAAAAAGGGACGCCTGGGTGGCTCAGTGTTTGAGCATCTGCCTCCGGCTCAGGGTGTGATCCCAGAGGTCCAGGATCAAGTCCCACATCAGGCTCCTGTGTGGAGCCCGCTTCCCCCTCTGCCTGTGTCTCTGCCTCTCTGTCTCTCATGAATAAATAAAATATATTTTTAAAAAAAGCTAAAAAATATATGTTCAAATCCAACCACATCTCACTAATTCCAGGGTGACACCCCTGATCCCAGTGCCCATGATTGCTCTAATAGCCTCCTATCTGAACTCCCCACTCCTGCCTTTGTCTCTCAGCCTATGCTCAACATAGCATTGAGTGGCACCGTTAAAACAGAAGTTAGGTCATGTCACTCTTTGACTTAAAATCTTCTGATTCCAATCTATTTTACTTTAAGTAAAAGCCACAACTGTTACAATGTATTTCAAACATATACAATCTGCCCCCCTCCTAGGTCTTTGGCCTCATCTCCTACTGCTCTTCCCCTTGCTCACCTGCTCCAGCCTCATGATCTTCTCGCTATTCCTTGCCAGTTCCAGGCATCCTCTGCATCCCTTCCACTTACTATCTTCTCTGACTTAAATGCTCTTCTCCCAGACATCCACAGATATCACTCTGGGTCTTTGGGTAAATGTCACTTCGTTAACCAGCCTTTCCCTGAACATCTATTTAAATTATCACTCATTCCCTTAACTTCCTATCTGTGTCTCTCTTTTTCCATGGTGCCTATCACCATCTAACTATTATTCCATATTTTATTTATTGTCTTTATCTCAATGGAAGCTACCTTAGGGCAGGAATTTATCTAAGTTTGTACCCTGCCGTATCTGTAGCACCTAGAATAGCACATAGCCATAGTAAGTGCTATATTTAATTTGTTGAATTAAATATAGAAAAAAAGGGCAGCCTGGGTGGATCAGTGGTTTAGCACCCCTTCGGCCCAGGGCCTGATCCTGGAGACCCAGGATCAAGTCCCTTGTCAGGCTCCCTGCATGGAGCCTGCTTCTCCCTCTGCTCCTCTCTCTCTCTCTCTCTCTCTCCCTCTCTCCCTCATGAATAAATAAAATCTTAAAAAAAAAAAAAAAAAAAAGAAAGAAAGAAATATTCCCTCCAAGGCTTAAACTAAGACGACAGACGACTCTGTCTTCATGAAAATATATTTAAAAATGTTTTAAATTCCCCTATAAATACTTCTCCCATAATCTAACCATATATTGATTATGAGACACATAAAATAAGGTGACAAAAACTTCCACCATCATTCATGATATAATGACAACCTCCCATGGAAAACAACCAGAACACTGCACAAAATAAAAACAACTGTTTCTAGACATTGGACAACACGCCTTACAGAACAGTGATCTCCGAGGAAAGGGAAACAATTGAGGTGAGCCCTGTAGTTGCCATTATTTTCTGCCTAGAGGCAATTTCCAGACTGCAGGAGCAGGAAGAGGGAATGCAAACCGTGCCTGGAGGCATTGCTGAAGAGGAGACCAAATGGGGTTTGGGAGGCCCAGCTACAAGTGGCTACCATATGAGACAGCACACCTCTAGGTTGAATGAAGGAAAAATGGAAACAAATTCACAGAAGGTGAACAGTTGTTGTCTTTAGCAGGTCAAATTGCACTTTTTATGTTTACCAAAATTTTCTATAATGAGCATGTATTCTTTTATAATATGAAAAAAAACCCTACTGAAAACATGTACATCAAATTCCTAATCCCGAATTTGGAATTATATAAGTGGTGATTTCACTAGAAAATTTTTAGAACTAACAGTAGGGAAAGAAAGTTAGCACTTAATCCTTAAAAGCAGTGTTCAACTCTGGAGAGGGATTTCTATGCCAATGAAGAGTCGAGTAAATGGAAATCTCATTTGAATTTAACTGTTCAAGTTTTCATGTGCAAGTGAAATGAATCGTTTTTTTACAACAGTATTTCCTCTGTTCTGTGATAGATCTAGATTGGATTATTTGTAAGACGTACAAGAAAGGCATTCTGTCTCAGAGACATAATGGATTACCCTGACAATATCAAAATCAGCGAGATTTTGAAAACTTCATTTGTCTAACTGTAAAACACAGTTAAAAGGGAAAGAGCTTTGTGTTTATGGTTGTGTAGAATTTAACAAATATTTTAATAAAGTAGAAAATACAATCAGTTTAATGGACTTAAATTGAGATGGATAAAAGATTTCATATTAGATTTTTAGAAAATTGAGGGGATATATTGTAAATTCTTTCAATCTGTCTGCAACCTCCTCACATTTCCTTCTTCACACCAATTTGCTTCAATTTAGCAACAATAAGACCTCTTAATGGGCCCCATTAGTGCCTAAAATACGCAGCCTGAATAATACATTTGAGACCTCAGCATTCTGGTATTTAGGCCTTAGCTTAACTCTGATTTTAAAAAGAATGCCCATGTTCCATTCATTTTATTGTTTTACCCATTGTTTGAAAACAGAGTGGAAAGAAAACACATTAGCTCTTCTCGAATGTCAGCAAACGTGGGTAAGTCTAAATGTGTAGAGCTGTCAATCCGTGGCACATCACAGGGCTTTAATTCAGCAGGAGGAGGATGGTAAGTGGGCAACGGTGCCAGCCATGAGTTCAAACTCTTCACTGATACAAGTTTAAATTCTACCCAGCACAGCCTTTAGGACTAAAGGTTTGGCTACATTTAAAAAACTAACCACACCCAGGAACAAAACTTGAGTGTATTAAATGGTCTTCGTAGGACTAAATTTGAAAATATCACTTCGACTAGGACAGAACAGGTTATTTTAATGCCAATCATGTCTTTTTTTTTTTTTAAGATTTTATTTATTCATGACAGACAGAGAGAGAGAGAGAGAGAGAGAGAGAGGCAGAGACACAAGCAGAGGGAGAAGCAGGCTCCATGCAGGGAGCTTGACGTGGGACTCGATCCCGGGTCTCCGGGATCACACCCCAGGCTACAGGTGGCACTAAACCACTGCGCCACCGGGGCTGCCCTTTTTTTTTTTTTTTTTTTTTTTTAAGATTTTATTTATTAATCATGTCTTTCCAAACCATAGAGTGCCTGGTCTTGGAAGTGCTGGCTGTCCCCGTGTAGCTCACAATTTTACCAAAAGTAAGACCACAAACACCCATCTAGAGTAACATTCCAAAGTGATGAGCGAATGATGTTATGTTAGGATGGCCTGTATGGTGTTAATCCTAAAAAAATTAAGGCCCAATATTACATGCTGCCTTGACATTTGATGAAATCAGGAGGAGCTCAAATGGCCTGTGAATTTGCTTTCCCAGCCTGCTCTTACGGAAGAGGACCTCTGGCCAAAAACCTTGCTTCCAAGGGACCAGATGCACTTGCTGCTTATCTCTGAGTATCAAGTTTTAGTTCCCTGCCAGCCTGCGAGATCATTCAAACAACCCAATCACATTCCCCAGTGGAAACCAGGGGTGACCTCATCCTCTTGACACTTACAAAGCCTGCCTCCTCACAGCCTCTGGATGTTCATTCCATTCTTTTTTTTTTTTTTTTTTTTAAGATTTTATTTATTCATGACAGAGAGAGAGAGAGAGATAGGCAGAGGGAGAAGCAGGCTCCATGTAGGGAGCCCGACATGGGACTTGATCCCAGGGTCTCCAGGATCACGCCCTGGGCTGAAGGCGGCACCAAACCGCTGGGTCACCGGGGCTGCCCTCATTCCGTTCTTGATGGAACTCCCATGTGGCCCTGCAGGACATGGTGTCTATCTCTGTGGCTGTAAGCAAAAGTGACTAGTAAACCATTGACAGTGTCAGCTGTCCAGTGTCAGGTGTCATGTGTTCAACCATCCTCATAACTGTAGGGCTGGAATCTCTCCCTCATCAACAGGGTGAATAGGACAAGATTAGAATAGGCTACCTCTCTTAATCTGCAAAAGGTCCAGCTTTAGAAAAAGATGCTTACAGTGGCTGTCTAAAAAGTTTTTGTGAACTAGTTTGGACTGGATGGAGAATGATGTTAAGGATTTGGTTTTGCACATGGCTTTGGACATATCTCTGGGAGTCTTTGCCAAAGAAGTATATAGACAAGAAATGATAGCCAAATAGTAAACAAAGTAGTAATTTCATTAACTGGACAAGGACCCAGTTCAGCAATGGACTAAAAGTAGACTACAAATAAAAGCTAGATTACAGAAACTGATTTAGAGTGGGAGGTGAAAGCAAGCCCTCTTACTTCCCAATGTGCTTTCCCTTGAGTTCTATTCTCTAAGTAGCTGCATGATCATGGATGACTGCTCCATCAGCTCCCTCCAGCTGCAGGTAGAACAGACACTGAAATGGCCAGACCAGCTGACACAGACTCTGGTTTGTCCAAATCTTGGCGACAGGAAGTACACCATTCCTGAGCCATGACCTTTAATGCAATGATCCCACCCGTTGGTAAAAGTAAAGCAGAAATGAGGGTGGTTTATGGTAAAACATACTGTTTGGACCAGATGATCTAAACTGTGGACCTGTGGTGGGATGCCTGGGTGGCTCAGCAGTTAAGTGTCTGCCACAGCCCAGGGCGTGCTCCTGGAGCCCTGGGATCGAGTCCCACATTGGGCTCCCTGCATGGAGCCTGCTTCTCCCTCTGCCTCTCTCTGTGTCTCTCATGAATAAATAAAATCTTTAAAACAAACAAACAAAAAACCCCAAAACTGTGGAGCTGTGAGATCAGCAGAGCCAGTGTAAAGAGAGAGATCCATGACTTGTGAGAGTGTCAAGTCCAAAGCCAAAAGAGCGCTGAAAAATACACCCCAGAATATGCAGTCTGATTTAAAAAATGCAACCTTTCTTGCATAAACACCAAGATTTCAGTACATTCCAGGAGTCCAATCTCTGGTATCCATAACTCTCAGTGAAAAATTCCAGAAGCAGGGATAAACCAGTGGGCTGGCAAACAAAGAATGGGGACTATAAAACTTACTGGATATTTTTGCCATTTATTCAGGAAATAACTACTGAGAATCTGTCAGATGCCAAGCACTGTACATGGGGTTTGGTGCAAAGAGAGGAATATGAGACAATCTCAACTTTTAAGATATTTATTTTTTAATAGTGATGCTGACAGATGGTAAGTAGCTGAGCCAAACATGTGCCAGACAGTACATATGGGTCATCTCATTTTAGCCTCACAAAAACACTATGAGGAAGACAGGGACAATAATTATTACCACTTTTTGATGAGGAAATTAAGGTTCAGAAAGGTAAAACTTGCTCAAAGTCATGTCATTAAGAAGTGGTCCCAACTTTAGGGCACAGTTTGTGACCGTTATGCTATATTCCTGCAAATACTGAATGAAAATAGAATATTAAATATAAGAAGTAGAATTTCAGTTCTATTCAGTTCAGAAGAAAAGATCATAATGGATGGCGCAGTTGGGTGGTTCAGTCAATTAAGTGTATGACTCTTGATTTTGGCTCAGATCATGATCTCAGGGTTGTGAGATTGAGCCCCAGTCAGGTTGACCTTGGAGCCTACTTAAGATTCTCTCTCTCTCCCCCTCTGCCCTTCACCACCTCTCCCTGCCTCTCCCCCCCCCCCCCCGAAATCAACAACAACAAAAACCATAATGGATCCAAGTTAAAAAGTATAAAAAATTTCCTTAGAGAAGGTAAAAAGTTTAAAGAGAGTAATTCTAAGGGAAAAAACACAACACCTGCATATATGAATAGAAAATGATTTTAGAAAATAGTAACTTCAGAATATAACCCCATGAAGTAAGGCCAACATGAAATTATATAGCTTCTATATATTTTATGTACATCAAACCTTCGTTAGTGAAATAACATAATTAAAATCATTGTATTTTCCCATTCGCGAGGTTTCTTTTCTGATCCATTCTAATCAAAGTATATTCCAGTCAAAGCAAAAGTCTAATTGCTTGGTCCTATCTTCTACTCAATTCAGACCCATCTTCAGAGAGAGAAATAGGAGTTTGGAGCACATTATCTTATGGATGAGCTTCTCACTCCAATGGGCTTAACACAGATGAAATACAGCTTAAAATGAGAACTCAACAAGTGAGCAGAAGCTAAAATGTAAACAAAAAAGCAAAAGCAGATTCAAGTTTCGCAGGACAGTCTGCTACCAAAGTGCATTTGGATGCAAACTGTACTGAACATTTGAGGAGCTGCATTTTCCCTTGCAAGGAAGAACCTAACCTAACCCGAGAAAGTGAGGTTAGGACACTACAAGGCCCAACCAATGTATTCAATGAAGAGTGGTTTAATAAAGCCTTTTGGTGTGCAACTGCTCCCTTAGCCTTGCCAAGGCAGATAGGGTAGATGTTCGCATCCCAGTGTATGGACAAAGGCACAGAAGCTCAGAGAGGTCAGATGTGCCCTCTTGGTTTTCATCAGGGGAGCTCATTATGGCCTCTGAGGCTTCCATGCGGTCCCCCCATGCTGACTAGCCATCATAAAGTAAGGACTATGGTGTTTCCCTCTCTCTCCTCTGCATGGCAAAAAAAACTGCAGAAATACTAGCTTTCTTTCTAATGCTGCCTCCCTTCTCTTAAAATATAGGAAAATCCTAGAAGATTTCTTTTTCCTGAATCTTTCAACCCATTATTAAAGCCTTAGAGCAATGTTGGCAGAGAAAGCCAAAAAAAAAAAAAAAAAAAGGAAATTTAAATCACGAAGTTTACTCCTGGCTTACCTTAAGATGATTTTAAAAAAAGAAAATAAGTTTCCAAACTCTTGAAAAGCTTATAAACACTGAAATAATTATAACTTGAAGCATATAATACCATTATAATTTACCTAAGAGAAAAGGAATAGGTCAGAATAATAGTTTAAAGGAAATGACCTGTGAAATGTTGATTTGCCATGTCAGATTGAAAAGCTGGGCCTAGGAGGTATTTGAATAAACTACCCCTTATTAATTAAAAGTGTTGCATTTTTCTATTTAAAGCCTCACCTGTGATTTTGTTTTTTTTTTGTTTTGTTTTGTTTTTTAGGTATATATTCCAACTTTTAGGTCAAAACCCTCATTTTTCTTTCAATGAAGCTTACCTTTTAACTTTCCACTTGTACTAAAGAAGAAAAAAAAAAAGAAGAAAAACATTTTAACATAGGTCTACCCATCCATTTAAAAATATTTACCATCACTGACCAGCTTATCGCCACAATCTGTCACTGTGGCACAGGAGCTCTGGTGACTGGCAATTGTGTGCTACTCTTTCTGTTTTACCAACCATGGCACCTCAACATCAGCTCTAACTACACGTTTGCGATAATGCACTGGGTACGGTGACATTTTACAAGTAGACAGTGCAAACTTTCACTTTTCACATACTCCATCCCCCTGTCCCTGATAGTTATTATGTTCTCCTCCCCTATCAGAGCCTTCCTGTTTTGAAGGCTTCTACTCCTGAGACACTGGCCGGGTTTACTCTTTCTAGTTATTTTTACCTATTCTCACACCATAGTGACATTAGGAAGACCCTATTTTGAATTTTATGTTCCATTTTTATTGTCATGATTTCAATAAGAGTTAGAGAAACATTAGGTAAAGGCAATGAGGTATAAAAGAGAGAGACTGATCTAAAAACAAATCCTAGCTATACCACTTTCCAGCTGGGAGAGCATCCACCATGGGTAAGGCTAGGGCAGGGTGGTGGGAAATTATTCTTTTTAGGTGCCTACTTTATGTAAGGTGCCTTACACTTGCCTTATATTTATTCCAATAACCCTACAAGGTAAGTTCCCTTACCCCTACTCTTTTGGGGTCTTATTTATTTTTAAAAGAAATTTGAATATATAAATTTAAATTTAATAGTCCAAATAAATTAAATAAATTTAATAGTCCAAATCTAAAGCTCAAAGAATTTAAATCACTTACCTAGAGTCATAGAGCTTTAAAAACATAGCTAGGACTTAAATTCAGCTCTAACCCTGAATTTCAATAAACATTAGTTCTCCTCTCCTAGGGCAAGTACAATTTATATCATCAAAGAGATGAAAGGTAGATCTTATTGGGCAGAAGCCGAAGACCTTAAGTTGCTTAGTTTACAAGGTAGTTTTAATTACAATTTTTTAAATTCAGAGATTCTCTAAGGAGTTGTTGAACAATTACTACCTATGGCCGTTAAAAAGACTGAAAAGCTCAAAGTAGCACAATGTATTTTGCAGGATATAGGAAGAATTTTTCTGGATCAATTTCATTTGATAGGACCTGTTGTTTACAAGGTACTGAGAACTTTAAATGAATCAACTACGAATTTCATGGTCCAGTGAGAATAGGCCAGAGAATACACGATGCAGAATATGTGCTGGATTCCTCAATAATTAGATGTAGAAATGACTTCCAAGGAAGATGATCACATCTCTGGAATTCTTCATAAAGAACAAGGAAAGCAGCCCAAGAAAGAAGCTAGAAGATAGAAAACCAACAAAACTAGACAGCTTAGACTAGGGATTCCTAACTTTGTGAGAATGGTAACCACCTCAACCATATTTCATTTTGCATTCCTTTCTCAAGAAGTAATATGTCCATATTCATTCAACAAATCTTTACCTTGTGATCACGCTACTGAGGACATCGGCCATCACTCTAGCACCAACATGTCCTTTTACTACAGGCTCCCTAGGACCAGCTCTCTTCACTCATCCTTTCGTTATACAGTTTTTATGTAAGATATCATAGGTGGGTTATTTCAAAATAAACCTTTAGTCGTGAAATTATAGAGAGGACTAGAACACTCCAAATTCATGAAATATAGATTTCTTCCTTCAATGAAGTGAATTTCCAAACACATGATTTCCAACAATGATCTTGGAGTAACCCGGGCTGTCTGTAATTGCTTTAGTTATTTCAAGACTTCATAAAGTTTCTAAGATTTTAAATGTATACATCACCTGAATATAAACATATTCATGCATATATCCAGGATCACTTATACCAGAGTGATTTCTGTGATTTAATCTAGAGACTTCTACCATTTAAGAGATGTAACACCTCCTACTTATTTTATAATCTCTCTTTCTTAAAAGTACAATTAACTTAGACCAGAGAAAAACTCGGGGTTCTATTCCTATATGTAATTCATTTGAACCTATTCATTTTCAAAGATAGGCAAACCTAGCACTAACATTTCTCATTCCCATTGCCTTCAAACTAATGTGTATTTTAGTTTGATAAAATTCTTAGCTTAAGGGGCACCTGGGTGGCTCAGTTATTTAAGTGTCCAACTCTTGATTTCGGCTCAGGTCATGATCTCAGGGTCGTGGGATAGAGTCCTGTGTTAGGGCTCCCTCTCCTTCTGCTCCTCCCTTCCTCCCTCCTTCTCTCTCTCAAATAAATAAAATCTTTTAAAAAATTCTTAGTCTAAGGCAATGAAATAAAGACAATGTAAAAAAGAATGTAATGCATATACTTGGTGAATTATCTACCCTACTAATTATAAAAAAAAGGAAGAATACTAAGAGCCAACTTTTAATGAGCACTTACTATGTGCCAGGATAAATTCTCTGTATTTTCTCATTTAACCATTACAGTACATACAAATGAGGCAAACAAACTATCTTTAAAAAAAAATAAAAGTAGAGATAGCTTTGGTTTGATGCCATACTCTTGAGTTCCTCACCGGTATCATATTACTGAAGAAAGAACTGAGAGGAAGCTGGACTCTCCTATGAGGTTATACAACTGTACCTTCATTATTTTTGGCATCTTCCTATGGCTTGAAAAAAGTGTTGACGATTTTCTGCATCTATAACATTTTGGATGAGCAATTTCTATCCTATTGTGTTTCCTCACATTTGGTGTTCTAGCTCAAATAGCACTGGTATTTTTAACTTGCACAATATTAGTAAGCCACTTTGAATTATTCTTCCCTGACAAGAATCCAAACTACCTAACATAAATGAGAAAACTACATCTATTATTGAGGCTAGTGTGTTCACGGATTTTCAAACATAAATTTCCCAGTAAAATCACTGTATTTTACAGCTGGAAGGGATCATAAAGATTAGATAATTACTTTTTTTTTTTTTTTTTGACCAGTAAGAATCTACAGCAGATAAGTTCAAGGGTCTCCTAGGTAGTTAGTTAGCAGTAGAAAAAACTAACATCCCAGTGCTTTTTCTACATTAAAAAGTGAGTATAAGATCCACATTATTTTGCAGTGCCCTGCCGAGGATGTACCAATCATAATTGGCATTTTTAAATAATTGGCCCATTTTTATAATACTGTATTATCCTTAGTACTGAAATTTGACCCTTGTGACTATCAGTTACAAACTATTATTATGTATCATTGTTCACAAATTTTTCCAGTATGTAGGTCTTTTATTCCTAACCAGATTGTGACTTCTCTGTGGTAGGCATAATTATTTTAATGTTTCTTACATCCTTAAATAAATCTATGTATGAACTGTTTAACAATTGGAAAGCGATTGACATAAATATATTTAGATTTTAGACTTCTACTAAATGACTCAAAATCAAACAACTGTCATTTTGTATGGATGCAGGTGTTAATTGTTTTGAAAGGGACAAAGCTGACAAATGCCTCATTTCTTCACAGATAGCAGTTGGGATTGTCTCTGAAGGTGAGAGCTTTTAGGGGCTTGAAGAGATTGGTGAAGGATGGAATATTAGAGGGAACAATGAGTTGACTGAGTTCTAAAGACATGTGGTAGCATACTCACATCAAATTGCTCAAACCAAACCTGAGCTAATAATGATGAAAAGACTGATCAGAAGTGTGGCCCTACTATGCCCGTATTAAAAATTATCCATACCAGGCAGCCCGGGTGGCTCAGCGGTTTGGAACCTGCCTTCAACCCAGGGCCTGATCCTGGAGACGCAGGATCGAGTCCCACATCAGGCTCCCTGCATGGAGCCTGCTTCTCCCTCTGCCTGCGTCTCTGCCTCTCTCTGTGTTTCTCATGAATAAATAAATCTTTAAAAAAGTATCCACACCTGAGAACGGCCTTAAGAATATTTTCATTTTGTGGACAAAGAAATTGAGGCTCAGAGATACTGGATCATTTGTCCAACTGAAGCAGCTCCTAAATGGTAGAACCAGGATTCAAACACTGACTGCCCCCAAGGCCAACGCTCCCAGAGTGTGAGGACTAGGACAAAACCCGGGTAAGCAGGTGGTGGTTGACAAGCTGCAGAGAAATGCCTGGCTCCCAAGCAGGAGCTCAATGGATTTTCAACCCACTCCCTATTTATTTGCCCATCGAATCCTTACGCCCCATGCACACATGTATTTACACATGCTCCATTCTTTTTACCAACTTAGGTGTGTGGGTACCTACATACCAAACTTCTATTCATATATTCCTCTGCCTCATAGGAAGGACTTAAGCTCACATACGTGCAAGGAGTCCAAGGCCCACACTCGGCTCTGCTAAAAACGTACCCCTTAATACCCGCTCTAGGTCACAAAACCTACGCACTTGCATAGGTTGGTTATACAGCAGAACTCCACTCAATAAGGATATTTTTCCCCCCATTATTCAGGCAAATAAATTCAAGAGTTACCACGACTGCTGCCAAAGACATTTGGCTCTGGTAGTGGAAATTGGGAAGCAATGGCTGAAATGAGGTAAGAAAATCCGGGGCCAGAAGGTGGACGCAGAGCCCCCAGCCGCTTCTCCCAGGAACTTGCTCCCTTTGGGTCCGCGCGGCACAAGCCCCCCCCGACCCGCTGCCGCGGCCCCCGCCGAGCCCCGTTAGGCTGGAGCAGATGCGCACACCGCGGGGAGCTCGCTGGCAGGAGAGCAGGGCTCCCTCGCTCTATTTGAACGCCCGCTGCCGGGCTGGGGAAGGAAGATGGGCCAGAAACCGTGGAGAACAGCGACAGCCACGCTTTTTCAAGCAAAGACTGGTCGGGCCGGCGGCAGCGCCCCTGACTTGCGCGGTTCTCCAGCGGCGAAAACACGATCCCCTCCCGCCCGCGTGCACGCTCGGAGCCAGCTCCCGCCGACGTGGGCGCCGCCGCGGGGGGCTCGGGGCCGCCCCCTGTGGGGCCCCCCAAGGCCACCGCGGGCCTTCCTGGGGGCTCCGCCCGGCCCGACGCGAAAGGCCCAGCGCAGCCGCGCAGCCTCCAGCCCCGAGCGGCTCGGGGAGGCCGCCCTGATCCCCCCGCCGCGATCCCCCCGCCGCGATCCCGCGGCCCCGCCCCCTCCGCGCGACTGCGCCTGCGCGCCCCGGCTCCGCCCCCCACGCCGCTCCCCGAGGCCGCGCGCCGGGAGCCGCCGTCGCTTAGCAACGCGCGCGTCCCTCTCCGGGGGGCCTGGTCCCTCGTCTTCCCGCCGCCTCGGGTCGGGCCGGGGGAGCCCATGGAGCGGAAGGAGGACGAGCAGCCGTAAGTGCTGGGGCTTGGTCCTCTATTTCCCCTTGTGAAAAATAGTTCCCTCCTTCGGGGAGGGTGAAGTGAGACCCGAGGGGCGGCCCAGGCCTTCCTGCAGCCAGTAGTTGAGCGCTCACCCGAACACTTATTTTGGGTTGTTGTTATTGTTTTTGTTGTTTGTTTTTTTAAGATTTTCTGTTTGTTTGCTGAGCATAGAGCCCGACTTCTGGCTTGATCCCTAGACCTCCAGGTCATGATCTGAAATCAAGAGTCAGTCGCTCAACTACCGAAGCCACCTAGGCACCCCCTCAGTAGCTTTTAAAAAACACGAGTTCAGATTAGCATGAAACTTCGCTACGTGCATAAACGCTACGAACAGGATCCATAACCATGATCAAATCACTACTCTTTCTCTACTCCAGTTCTGTTTGTTTATTCATGAGAGAGAGAGGCAGAGGGAGAAGCAGGCTCCCTGGGGAGCCGGGTGCGGGACTCGATCCCAGCACCCCGGGGTCACGCCCTGAGCCCCCCAGGCATCCCCGTACTTTTTAAAACACCCTGTTTACGGGGCACCCACTGTATGTCAGGCACTTTACAGCATCGCCTGGCCCGACATTCAGGTCCCACGGAATCATCCGCTGCTTCTCACACCCCACACTTCGATTATTAGCAAATTCTGTAGGCTGTACCTTTAAAATACATCCAGAATTCCACTATCGACCCCACCCTGGCCCAACAACCAGCCTCTCTTACCTGGGTGTTGTAACAGTCTGGACTGCTCCACTCGCCTCAATACAGCAGTCTGAGTGGTCTTCTTTTTTATTTTTTTATTTTTTTTATTTTTTGCCAAGTTTGAGTTAGATCACTCCTCTATGGGCCATTGCAGTGAGAGCTAAGGTCCTTACAAAGGCCTGTGGGATTTTCACAACTGCTCCTCCTCCTTTATCTGGTCTTATCACAGCTGCTTGCCCTCGGGCTCCACTCTGCTCCAGTGCGCAGGCCTCCATCCTTAACAGTAATTCTCAAAGTGTGCCCCCCACCCCCATCCAACATCACCTGACAACTTATTAGAAATGCATATTCTGGGGATCCCTGGGTGGCTCAGCGGTTTAGCGCCTGCCTTCATCCCAGGGCATGATCCTGGAGACCAGGGATGAAGTCCCACATAGGACTCCCTGCATGGAGCCTGCTTCTCCCTCTGCCTGTTGTCTCTGCCTCTCTCTCTGTGTCTCTCATGAATAAACAAATAAAATCTTTAAAAAAAAATGCATATTCTTGCAGGCTCCTCACCACAGATAAACTGAATCAGAAATTTGGAGTTGAGCACAATAATCTGAGTTTTAACAAGCCCCCAGGTGATTCTGATGTATCCTAAATTTTGAGAACTGTCGATCAAGGTGTTACAGCTAAATATAAGGTGGCCAGGGATATCTGCCTCCAAAGCCTGTATTTTTGTAGAATAAGTTGTTCATAACATACATAAGAATCACCTGAAAAGCTGGTTGAAACAGTTTCCTGGGAACCTGCCTCAGGTTGGGATGGGGCCAGGGAATTTGTGCTTCTAACAAGTAACAATTGATGCCATTGCAGCTACTTCCAGGGCCACTCTTTGAGAAGCACCTAAGGACAGGTGCTTCTGTTGCAGTGCTTCAGCAGTTACAGTTCACTCTGCTAGAATGCGCTTCCTCAGATATCCTCTTAGCCGCTCCCTCTTTCCTTTTTTTCAGTTGCCACCTTCATAATGCAGCCTCCACCCTGTCTAAAAATGCAGCCTCTCTCCCACATACATGCATTCCTTTTTCCCATTCCCTGCTTTATTGTCCTTAGCACTTAACACCATCCAAAAGACTGTATGTTTTACTTATTATTTGATTTCTCATCTGCCTTCCCTCCTTAGAATGTGAGCTCTGCGAGGGTAGGAATTTGTGTTTCATCACTCCTGTTTCCTCAGTGCTTTGAGCAGCACCAGGCACATTAGTCAATAAATACCTGTTGAAAGAATGAATTATTCAACGTTATTGTCACATCTCTCTCAATAGCATTCTTGCCCTTACCATGAAAAGGAGGAAACCAAGGCTCAGATACTAAATGACAGAGTTGGGATTCCAACCCAGATCAAGTCAGACCCAGGTCAAGTCTTCACTGCCCATTAGTGTTTTTGTGTTTCCTTCTGGTAAGAAATTTCTATAGAATCATATAGTTCACATTTATATGTTAATCTGTAGCTGCTCACACCCCAAATACTTAATTGAACGAATGCATACGTATGTATGCAAGCATATGGCCACAGTCCCTTCTTCAAGGACCTGACGCCAGTACAAAGGCATTGCTGAGTTACAACCATAAAAGGCAGATGGAAAAAACTGATGTCAGAAGTCTATAATAAATCGATCATGACCTTTAAATAAACACTTATATCTCTGGAAAGGTACTAGAAAAAGCCTTAGAAGTTATTCACACTTGACCAGTAATCAGTTTTTCCAAACCTTTTACAGAGAGCAGTTCTGGTTGGGATGCAGGAAACCAGAATCCAAGGGTGCTGAATGTTGTTTGTAGGTGTATTGGGAGTATACAGCTCTCCTAGGCCAGACTAAAAAAACAATCCCAGCAGATTCACGAGAAATACGCAAATATTGTCATGGGACTCCATTGACCTGTGAGGAACAGGACACTTCCCCGGGGGGGCTACATAATGATGAAAGAAACACAGTCTTCACCTTCATGGAGCGTACAGACTAGTAGAGGGTATTTGTAGTGCTTACCAAAAACAAACCAAAAACTAGGTACATAAATTATAAATCGTGGTGTTAGGAAAGAAAGTGCCCAAATAGAGACCACATGGGAAAAGAAGGTGGGAAATCTAGGAAAAGCTTTTGAGGAAACAGCTTTTAAGCTGAGACCTAAATGATAATGGACCAGCTCATGCAGGGAGCTGGGGAAGAGCTGCCCAGGCAGAGGGACAGTGTATGTAAATGCCCTGAAGGGAAAAACTGGTGTGTCTGGGAAACTGAAAGCACACGTGCTGTCTGGGGAAGTGCAGGGAGGGAGGTCTCAGTGCATTTGAAGAGATTAGCTGGAGCTGGGTCAGGTGGCCTCAGTGTGATAAGGAAGCAGTATTCACTGTAAATGCAACACAAAGCCATTTGGGGGTTTTCAGCAAAAAATGACGTGATAGAAAAGATGGACCTGGCTTTGGTTTGAAGTAATGTAGGGGTTATGTTTTAAGGGCCAACACTAAGCAGAACTACTCACTTTCTATATAAATTTAGAATCTTATTTACTCACCTTCCATGGCTCAGGGCTTTAATTTTAAAAGCTTCCATGTTAGGGACGCCTGGGTGGCTCAGCGGTTGAGCGTCTGCCTTCTGCTCCAGGTGTGATCCTGGGGTCCCAGATGGAGTCCTGCATCGGGCTCCCTGCATGGAGCCTGCTTCTCCCTCTGCCTGTGCCCCTCTCTCTCTCTCTGTGTCTGTCATGAATAAGTAAATAAAAAATCTTTTAAAAATTTTAAGTAAAAAATAAAAGCTTCTATGTAAAAATATTCACATTCATGTATTTTTCTTTATTTTCCAAGTATGTAAGATTTTGAAACACTGCCTTTTATAATGTCTATCACTCTTTATTTAAAAGGAGAAAATTTCCATAAATTCTAAACATTTTTTAACATTAACAAAATCAATAATGTTCATTTTTGTACCAGTTTAGTTATTAAAAGCCAAAGTGATGAGATTGAATTGATTATTCTCAGACCGACACAGTGGTCTTTTCCTAAAAAAGGTAAATAATAGTGGTCATTTGGTAGCTTTTATTAGTTTGCCAAGTGAACTTTTAAAATTAAATAGCCATACTTGTCCTGGTAACTGAATTTACTAACTTTTTTGTTTTTAAGATTCATTCATTTAGGGCAGCCCATGTGGCTCAGTGGCTTAGCACTGCCTTCAGCCCAGGGTGTGATCCTGGAGACCCAGGTTCGAGTCCCACGTTGGGCTCCCTGCATGGAGCCTGCTTCTCCCTCTGCCTGTGTCCCTGCCCCTCTGTGTGTGTGTGTGTGTGTGTCTCATGAATAAATAGATAAAATCTTAAAAAAAAAAAAAAAAGATTCACTCCTTTATTTTAGAGAGAAAGTGTGTGTGTTTATGTGAGCAGGGGGATGGACAGGGAGAGAGCTCAAGCAGACTTCCTGCTGACCATAGAGCTTGACTTCTGGCTTGATCCCTAGACCTCCAGCTCACGATCTGAAATCAAGTCAGTCACTCAACTAACGAAGCCACCTAGGCACACCCTAAGTAACTTTTAAAAAACATGAGTTCAGATTAGCATGAAACTTAGCTATGTGAATAAACCCTACGAACAGGATCCATAACCATGATCAAATCACTACTTCTTTACTCCAGCAAATGAAAGTCTGTACACTGCAGTGGTATATCATTATGAATAATCATTATTAACACAAATCCTTTTATCTTTTAAATGACTTAAAATGAGAAGATATCCTTCCATATTTTAATAGCACAAGTCTCTTATAATTATTAACAAAGCCTAAATTGTCTTGACTGATACTTGAAATATATTTAAATTTTGTTTTATACAATTATGACAGTCCTGAAATGCTCATTAAATAAATTTACTATTCTATTTTTCAGAGAGCATAAAATAGAAGATGCTGGTATAGTGTATGTAGCTGAAAAAAAAGAAGAAATCAAACATGACAGCAAACCTGGAAAAAGTATACAACATTCAAAACCATGTATTGGGAGAGGACGTGTATATTATGCGAAATTCATTCATACAAATGCAAGAACACTTAACGAACCAGTTCCCTACATAGATCCCAAAAAAGGCCCAGAAAAGCAGGTTGGATGGATGTTTCTTATATACAAATACAGATTTAGATTCAGAAGCTGGTCTGCAGGATAATTTGGTCACAGACTATGTAAAGGATATGACATATCTCAGACTACAACTTTTTATAATCCAATACTTAAAAGCAGTAACCTGACACTACTCTCCCAGATAACCACTACATACAAACAATCCAAATAATCATTTTTCTAGATTGGGTCAGATTATAGCCACTCAGTAGTGCTTGGCAGATACTGAAGAAATCTATAATATTGTATTTGTGTCACATATTCTAATATAAAAATTTCCCATGATACTCTCTGTAAAATAATAGCTATCATTTATTTAAAATATATGAAGTACTAGTGATGAGCTAAGTGTTTTATATAAATTATATCCTTTAATCTGTACAACAGTTTCTAGGAGGTAGTATTAGAATATTTTACAGATGGTAACATACCGCAAAGTAAATGAAGATATCTGAGATTACATAGTAAGCAAATGTCACAATTATGATTCTGACCCAGGATGGTTGGTTTAGTCAAACTGCACTTTAATTCACTATCATACTAAATATATTTCATTATCTTGTTTCTTTATTTTTTTTATCTTATTTCTTTAAAGTTAGGTTTGTTGAGGTATAATTTATTCTATTAGCTTCCTATTCCTGATGTTACAAATTTAAAGAGTAATTTATAGCCACACCAATTTATTCTCCACATTTCTTGAGCTCAGGATTCAGTCTCATTGCCTATTAGCAAGGCTGGTTTCCTTCTGCAGGATGTAAGGGAAAATCCAGTTCCTTGTCTTTTCCAGCTTCTAGACGCTGCCTGCCTACCTTGGTTCCTGGGGCCTTCCTCTTCAAAGCCAGCAGCATGGCATCCTCAAATCTCTGACTCTCCTGCATTCCTTTTCTAAGGACGGGTGTGATTACCTTGGGCCCACCCAGATAATTCTGACTAATGTCCTCTTTCCAAAATGTTTACCTTAATCTCAGTGGCAAAATTTCTTTTGTCCTGTAAATTTATGTGTGGTTGTGATTTAACTTAACATTTAAATGGAGATTGCTTTTAGTGACCTGCTTTCATATCGGTAACATCCAACGTTCTTGTCATAAAAGAGATAGCATACCAGGGCACTGTGTGTGAATGGGAGATCTTCTTTGGGCAGGAATTAATGCAGTCAAATATGCTTTCAGATTTTATTTATTTATTCATGAAAGACAGAGAGAGAGGCAGAGACATAGGCAGAGGGAGAAGCAGGCTCCATGCAGGGAGCCCAATGTGGGACTCAATCCCAGGACTCCAGGATCACGCCCTGGGCCGAAGGCAGGTGCTAAACCATTGAGCCATCCAGGCGTCCCTCAAATATGCTTTAATGTCATGTAGTAAAACCTGATGTGGGCACTTTTAAGGCTAATTTGTTTTATAAACAGGCAATTATTTGAGATTTAAAAGAAATTCATAGTCCAAGCCTTCACTGGGGAAATAAGTCTGGTCCATAAATCCAGGTTTGTGAAGTTCCCATGTTTCTTACAAAAGTTAATGAATGACTCTGCTGAGCTCTAATTCCGGGCTGAATTAAAACCGAACTATTAATTGAACCCATCCTTATCTTGGAGATACTAAGGAAAAGAAGTGGGTTTGAGAATGGAGATGCAAAATGTAAAAAAAATCTCAAAAACTAATCAACTAATTTTCTCGTATTCCTAGTTTATAGGTGTCTTGAGAAAATGTTAGGAGCTGCTGTTGAGGTGGGGCGACATAGTAGCAGTAGGATCCTTGTTTATTGGTGCTAAAAGCTAAATGAGTCAGAGACCTTTAAAAGTTTGAGATGAAGTAAGAAAATAGGGAAGAGAGGCTGCTGGTAGATAGGAGTGAGGAGGTACAAAGAAAGACTGAAGATGCATCAGAGTTAAGAGTGTATCTGTTTGGGGCATGGAGTGAAGGTACTGTTCATATTTAAAAAACAATCTTAAGTGTACTCATTTCCATGTACCCAAGGATTAATAAAGAATACTCATTTCGCATATTTGTACCGTTTGTTCCTTTATTTAAGATGACAAGTTTCTTCTTAAAGGTTTAGGTTGGTTATTTTGAAAAAGTAACTGTATAATAGTGCTAGCTTTAATGCATGAGTGAAGAAAATAAAGTTACCTAATATTTAAAGTAACATATTTGCTCTCATGTATTTTGCTAAGATAATATCTTAAGAACCTAACACCAGATTGGTTGATTTTTCTTATTTACAAGATGTTTAAATGAGACAATCCCTTACACGGTTCTACCTAAAGCCATAAAATTGGGGGTGCCAGAAAAAGTAAAAAGGAGCTGTAGCTCAGTCACTTCCAGTCACAAGAGTTTGGTGGTCCTGTGTGTTTAAATATTGGTATTTTTTTTTTTTAATTTTTATTTATTTATGATAGGCACACAGTGAGAGAGAGAGAGGCAGAGACACAGGCAGAGGGAGAAGCAGGCTCCATGCACCGGAAGCCTGACGTGGGATTTGATCCTGGGTCTCCAGGATCGCGCCCTGGGCCAAAGGCAGGCGCTAAACCGCTGCGCCACCCAGGGATCCCAAATATTGGTATTTTAAAAGAGATTATACTAGATCATTATGTTCCAAAGTGTATGTTTCAGAGCATTGCCCCTGCCTATGTGCTCAATAAAATAACATTCCAAAGTCAGATACATTTTGGAAAAGCTGTATATTTAGATCTTAAAACTTCACAAGTCACATTTGTATGTAAAGGTGCTAAGAAATCCTGTGATAAACTTATTTAACTTATCTCAATATTTCCCAAATTTATTTAACTTTGGAAACCTCTTTTATATAACACCTTATTTAATATGCCACGGGGCTAGCATTCCACAGAGCACAATTTAGGAATAACTGTTATCAGGAACATTATGAGTTGCTTAAAAAGAGGTATTTTCAGCATTCCTGGTATCCTTAGCAAAATAGAGATGAGCATAGATACAATGTAACTCTAGTGTTTCCCATAACACTTCAATGTTTAAAGCCATTGAGCTCTACTAAACCGTGATTCTCTGTAAGGTGTCGAAAGTCCGTATTTCCCTAGGGATCCCTGAAGTATGATTTTGTGTCCCACAGATGACCAGGGCCAGCAGCAGCCATCCTTGCCAGGCTGCTGTGGACTTCTACCCACCACCTCTTGCATTCTCTTAACTGCCTTCTCCAGGATGCCCCAAGTGCTTTTACTACTTCTCCCAAGACTCTCCCTAATTTCCCAAAGAATAAAAACTAATGAATGTCTCCTAATGCATTTCTGAAGGCTTAGAGATAGCAGAAGTATCACAAAGACTGTCTCACAGTGGTTTCCAAATGCAGCTAAGGGGTTCACAGTATAATGGCCATGAGGTCTTCCAGGGGTGGGGGTAATGGGAGCCTCTTCTTCAGGAATCTCCAGATGTGTCCATACTATGGAGCTCCAACGACTGTTACCCTGAAGCAGGAAAGAAAACTACCCTTGGGCTAGAAGGGAAGATCTGCTTTCTCTGGGTCCAAAGTTTTGAACTGAGAGCAACTATCTGTTCAGGCAAAAACCCTTCCACAATCTGTAAGAGGTAGGCTGATCCCTGAAGCCTAGACAAAGCAGTCACAGTACAACTTTTCCCTGTTTGGCTTATTTCATCATACATAACTCATGTCAACCCCTCACAATCCACTTCAAGTGATGGTGGACAGCACAATAAATTTTTCTTCGATTTTCCCTCCAGCGTGAGGTGAAGGAAAAATAAGTTTCCACCTATCTCTTTAATCTTATAATCTTTTATGAGCACATGCTTGGACCAAAATGGCACGCACATGTGCACAGACCCATATACATTCTCACTCTTCCAGGAACAAACCAGACTCTTCAGGCAAAGGGCAGATTATCCAGAAATAGAACACATAAAAACAGCATTTTTTGAACTGTGGGATTTCATTCCGCCCAAGCGAAGCTTCATCCAATTTACAACACTAATCAGAATACTTCCACTAACTCTGAGGACTTAAAAGTTATCAGTCACACGTGAGGAAACATTGTTCATTATTTCCTTTATGTTTTGTGAAACTCAAGAGACCATTTTGGTAAAATTCTAAATCCACAAGAAACCTTTTTTTTTTTTTTTTTAAGATTTTATTTATTTATTCATGAGAGACAGAGAGAGAGAAAGGCAGAGACACAGGCAGAGGGAGAAGAAGGCTCCATGCAGGGAGCCCCATGCAGACTCGATCCTGGGACTCCCGGATCAGGCCCTGAGCCCAAGGCAGGCGCCAAACCGCCGAGCCACCCAGGGATCTCTCATAAGAAATCTTGAGAGATGAATTGATACCTCTGCTTTTCAGATAACTTTTGTTCAAGAAATAATTTAATGCTGCCAGGCATTTCCTAGCAGTTTGCTCATCCCAGAATCACTTACCCAGTAACTTGGGTGTTGGCAAAATAAGTTTTCTGATCAACAAGAGAAGATAATACACAGTGTACTCCTTAAAACCTTTTCATAAAAGATCTTTCTCATGATACCTAAAATCTCTTCATTGTTACTTCTGAAATAAATTAAGTAGGTTTGTGCTTATCTGGCTTTCATTCTACAGCAGATTTCATAAAGCCATGTAGCCCGGAATGAGGCTTGCACAGATGGGGGCAGGGCTCTGACTGGGACAGTTAATTTCCTAGCAGTTTTCTCATCTGTGAAGTGGGTGTATCTATCTACTTGCAGATTCGTGGTGAGGGTAAGTGAGAAAAGGCCTGTAAATCTGAGACCTTGGGGCATAATAAGAACTCTCATAACCGTGCAGTGGAGGAGGCCTGCAAGAAGCAGGCCTTCTGACAACAGTTAGATGTGACTATTTTCAGCCAGATAGTGAGAAGACACCATCTGTTTAGTAATCTGTTCTAGAATTCCCAGGATCGACATCAAGTAGTCTTAGTTTTTGTAATTCACCTTTCAGCTCATTCTGAAAAAATGAGGTATTAGCCCATCTCTCCTATTCTCCAAAATTCCCTAGTTCCTAAATTTCTTCGATTGCTGCAAACGTATTTAGTACCCCAGGTTTCAATTTGCCATTGGCCTGAAAACTGGCACTCATTTCAAGTTGACAAGTGAGGTCTAACTCTCTCCTCAATTAGTCAGGGCTCAGTTAGTTCCCTCTTAGGTTCATGTTCATCTTGTCTTTTTTCAGTTTGAAGATAATTTCCCTTAACGAAGAACCTAAAGCTGAGTAGCTCTTTCAGCTCTGAATTGTATAACTCTTCTCCAAATTTTTAGCCTTTCTGTGATTTCTTGATATAACAGAATTTTTTCTCCTAGAAAACCCTATTTTTGCAGCCTTTGGCATATTTCATGAATTTCTTCTAAGCTTCTTGACAATCTCCTGACAAGGTGACTCCATGAAATTATTTTTTTAATTTGACATTGTACACTTCTTTTATACATGCCTTTTTAGAAGGTAAGCCACTTTGGGAGCTGACTCCCTGTGGAGTCAGATAGATGTCTTCAAATGCCTTCTTACTTTTCTTACCCCTATAGCTTCAATTGCACTGTCAGGGTTTTACTTATGTAATCTAGTCTTCATCCCCCTTGAATCATATTTTTCAAGTTTCTGGCTACAAAATCATGGTTGATTTTTAGAAGCCTGATTTCCCTCCTCAAAGTCCAAAGTAGATGTTAGATTATACCCAAAGTTGCCTTCATTGTCTTAATAATATCCAGGAACTTCTAGGTGTCACAGTTGCCCCTTCCCAAGGTTGTCTTAGGTCTACCCGATGATCCAGATTTTTTAAAAAAATGCTTACTTAGAATTGGGTAAGTTTCCCTTGCTGTTTTCACAACTTCTGAGAGATCAGATTCTAATATGTGCTAATGGAGAGTATATCAATTCTCCCTTGCCTGGGTCCTTAAGTCAGGTTTCACTACTCAAAATTCTGTAACATTGGAGATATCTTTCCTAAGAGCAAAGTTTTTCAAACTGAGGCACTAGTGGGTTATAAAGCAATGTGGGTTGCAACTAGCATTGTGAAATGGAATAGAAGAGATAAAGGATAAAATAGAAAAATAGTCAAGTGCACTTAATGGAGTAAGAATAAATATTGTCTTGTGAAACTTTTCATTTTATGTATGTGTATACATTGTGTCTTCTTGCATGACAAAATATTTCGTGGTGTAGATCATGGACTGAAAACTATGAAAACCACCATCTTAGATGATAATACATTATTTATATTTACCTGAAAGTATAGAATCTGATTTTTTAGATTAAATCAAGCCATATATATATACATACATGTGTATACATATATATAAATACAATGGTAGTACAAAACATAGAACTATAAGTACTTGGTTGATTTCTACCACTCCATCTGTTGATGGAAAGTAGTTTAAGAATTTAGCAGCTATGTTTTAGCTAAAAATATGTGATAATTCACTTTTAAGTACCTTTTAAAAATTCAGTCTTTGTAAAACTATTCCTAGATTTCAGAATTCCATTTTATGCTAGAATATCCAATAACTTATTGAATCAACTTATTGAACATTTACAGTCATCAAGCAGCTCATGAAAATGTCCTACAGTATCCAATTTTGTGTTTCCAATTTTTTCCCCATAAAGGGTGACTGGTGGTCACATGGTAAAGGACTGGAATATCCCTTCCAACCATCTTATGACACTACAAGCACCCAGAGGAGTGACTTTCAAAAACCAACGTGTCCATTGGTTTTGCCAGTCAAACACAGCAAGTTGCAAAAGGCTTCTTGTGGAATAGGTAAGATTAGCTGTGATAAAACCTCCTTCGCATTTTCTCAGGTTACTGCTATCAAATTAAGATGGATTAGATATACTGGTACCTCCTGAGAAAATTACCTCGCTATAGGAGTTGAAAACATACATACAGCAAATGCAGTCCTTGACAACTTTGTTCTTTATCCCTTCTTGGTGGACAGCTTATTTCCAAATGTATTTACTGCAACATAATAAAAATTGGCTTGATCATTGATAACAGCCTCCAAGTCATGCAACCTAGTAGCATTCTGCTCATTACTGCCACCAAATTTTTAAAAGTGTAACCACTACAATTGTAGGCAATACTATATGGCAGTATTTTTCTAAGTGTACTCTGAGGGACATTAGTTCCTTATGTTTATAGATGCTGCTCAAAAAAAGGGGAAGTGGTCAAATGAGATTTGTAAAAACTGAATTTATAAAGTTAAACAGATTTAAGCCACAGAACTCTTAAAACTCTTACTGTAAACACAAGCATAATGCATTCCAAGATGAGGAATAAAGAATATTATGTTTTCCCCACTTATTAACCACCTCATCCTTTTTCTAGGAGAGTATTTCACATAACTGGTATCCCACAAACCAATGTTACATGGACTATTAAAACATTATTAGATCTATTTAGTTAAGTCTTAAAGAAGTGGACAATCAAGTCAAAACAAAAATGTATTTACCGAGTACCCACCCTGGTCATCATTCCATGTAAAAGTTCATAAGCTAAATTTCACATAATTTTCTGAACATGACAGTATGTCCACTGAATGGTACACAAGTAAACAAAGGGTTACTTTTATCATTCAACAGTCCCTTACTTAATTTGAACCTTCAGGCCTCTGTGATCTGGCCAGTCTAGTTAAGGTTACAAGGGTAGGGGGTAGATTGAAGATCAGAACATTAGAAAATGGTCATAGTCAGCATGATTTCCACCTCAAGGGCAGGAGTTAATGGAGAGGACGGTTAGGTAAACTGTAACATGGTCTCTTCTTCAGAAAGGTAATGATGCTTGCGCTTCCGATTCCGAATGGTAGACTGAACACAGACATCTAAATGCCCCTCCTCCCAAGACTCTATTAAGTGATAGTAAAACCATCAACCCATAAAGATGAAGAGAGTGGAAAGAAGAATTTCCTGTAATGTGGAAAGGAATGAAAACTTGTTGATGGATTAGCAAGCAAAGAAGCAAGGGCCTAGAAAAGACAGAGGGAAAAGCAGCAAAGAGCCAGTCTGCCTGACAAAACCCCAAAGTAGCTGGAGGCTCAGCCAGCAGGCAAAGCAGAAGGCATGAATGAATCCAAGGGGAGAATCCAAAGGGCAACCTGAAAGTCTGTCTTTAAAAAACCACCCCAGGGATGCCTGAGTGGCTCAGCGGTTGGGCGTCTACCTTTGGCTCAGGGCCTGATCCCAGATTCCCGGAATCGAGTCCCACACCGGGCTCCCTGCATGGAGCCTGCTTCTCCTCCCTCTGCCTGTGTCTCTGCCTCTCTTTCTGTCTCTCATAAATAAATATAATCTTAAAAAAACAAAAACAAAAAACCCACCCCAGTCAGGAACACTACTCTGTCAACATTAAAACTAATTGAGCCCAATGTCCCGGCCAGATAGTCAACTACCACACCAGTTACCTTTTTTGTAATTCAAGTTGATCTCTTGTCCTATTCTTAGTTTATGAATGGACAGCCAAAGATTACAATTATGCCAAATTATCTTTTTTAATGTATGGCGGTTAAAGTTAAGGAAACATCACGGAATATAAAGCAACAACGACAAAAAAAAAACCTAAAAAGTGTAAGAGAATAAAAGCAAAGTGGAGAATCCATCTGGGAGGTCCAACTTTTCTGAAGCTCTAGAAGAGCAAAGAATAAAATTGAAAGTGCAGATAGTTATCAACAAAACATTTATTGAGCACATACTATTTGCTGGGCACTTTATGGAACTTCCTAAATATTTACTTATTCAATTCTCATACCAACTCTAAGGAATATATTAGTATGGTAATGTTATTAATACTCTCATTTTTCATATAAGAAAGCAAGCATGGAGTTTAAATAATTTGCTCAAGGCTACAGAGCAAATAACTGATATTTGAACTCAATCTACCTGTAATTAAAACCAGTGCTCTACACAGCCTCTGGAATAATAAGAACGTTTCCCAATATAAAAGAGAGGCATTAATGGAGCCTACTGAGCACTTCCAAGTATGAAGGGATAAAAGATACAACCTATACATCATTATGAAATTGCAAAGATACAATTATAAAAAGAAGGTTCTATAAGTTTCCAAAAAGAGAAAGAAAAATGTCACTATCTAAAAAACAAGAATCAGTATGGAATTAAGCAGCACCGATACAAAAGCACAATGGAGTTAATGTCTTTAAAGTTTCCAAGGGAAAATTTTTTTTACTTACAAAAGAGGATTTAACAGAAATACTAGAACCAGTCTTTTTCAAGCAGCACCAGGCTTTGGACCCAGTGAGAAAGAAAAGTAGTCCTAGCACAATATTTGGCCCTTAAATGAATAAAACGCATATAATTATATTGTAAATGCTATTTCATAGTTTTCAGCTTTTAGCATTATCTTGACACAGTATGGAAATTTTAAATGTTGTTACAGAACAGAATTATTTCATTAGCCTTAACAAGAAAAGCACAGTTGACAGAAGATGGGAAGTAGAAGAGAAAGGTGCTAATATCTTTTTTTTTTTTGCTAATATCTTTATTTAACTTAAATACTCAAGAAAAACTACTCAAAGTAGATGAAACAAAGAATAGAAGTTTAAGGTTGAAGTCAAAGGAACTAATATAAGAACCAATTTATCTCTTTAGCCCTAGCCTCTTTGCTGAACTTCAAACTCCTATCCAGCCACCTACCTAACAATCTTTGCTTGGATAGTTAATGTCCTTTCAAACTCAACATGGCTGGGATAGAACAGTTCATCTCTGCCATTCAAACATATCCCCTGCTGGTTTACGTCTTTTCCATAAATGCCACTTCTAATCCCCCTAAGTTTTGATCACCTAGAAGCCATTCCAAAACTCCCTACCCTCTATATCCAATCCATCAGCAAATCTTGACACCCCTATCTCCAAAATATACTCCAAATCTTTTTACTAGTGTTGTAATGCTCCTGTTACCCTGCTTCCTCTCTTTCTCCTTCAAAAAATGTTTTCCACACCATTGTTAGAAGGATCTTTTAAAAACACAAATGATACTGCATTCCTCCATTAGATGAGTTACTTCTCATTGTCTGTAGAATCAATTTGAAATTTCTCACCATGGCCTACATGGGCCCATTTAATCTATGGACTCTATCTCCTATTGCTCATGATATCATGATAGGGCCATTTCAAGAGTGGCATGTAACTTAGGCCAAGGAGGTAGAGAATGTTTTCTGACAGTCATGGTTATTTCCAAACCAATTTATGCCTGTGTACTTATTTCCATAATTTACATATTCTTGTAAATTAAAATCTGAGTACTAAGAGAGTTTCTATAATACATTCAAAGTCGAATACTTTGGAAAGGCTTGCCAAAAGGTCACTAAGTTTTTTTTTTTTTTTTTTTTTTTTTTTTTATTTACTTACTTAGTTGAGAGAGATAGAGACAGAGACAGAGAAGGTGAGCAGGGGGAGAGGCAGAGGGATAGGGACAAGTAGATGCAGGGTTTGATCTCATGACCCTGAGAACATGACCTGAGCTGAAATCAAGAGTTAGATGCTTAACCAACTGAACCACCCAGGTGCCCTAAAATATTATTAATTTTTAAAAGTGATAATTAGGTGTGGACAAAATCACTATAAAAGAGGAGGTGGAGTGAATTTCTTAAATCTTAAAGGTTTCTGCATTCATTTTATTTCAAATATGTCTTTAAGTTTCCATTCTGTTTTAAAGAAACAAACTAGGAAAGATACATTAGGGGTGAGGTTTGCACAAGAAACACAAAGTGCAATTCCAATCCATGGGTACTTCCACAAAGGAAATGCATTACAATAAAAATTTGGTGAATGAACTGGTTAAAATAAAGTATCTAAGTTTAGTATATATAATTCTCTATGATTCTTTAATTTTTTGGGTAAGTAACCAGTCAGATCCCAGTTCTTTCTCATAAGGAATAGTTGCTTCTACTTCTACCATGGGACATAGTAGAGGATAAGAGCAGAAAGCTAAGTTTTGTTCTAGGATGACCAGGCAAGGCCCAGCCATTTCATAGAGAGACACAAGACACAAGCCCCCCTGCCCCACCCAGATCAATGCCTATAAGTCTGTTCTATTGAACCAGTCGGTTTTTTCCCAGAGTGAAATCTTCCAAACCTCTATCTGGATCAGGGATCAAAAAGTCTGGAATTTCTCAAATAAGTCCCCTGTTGGCAGGTTCTCCTTGTCCCATGCTCCCTGCCCCAGAGGTGTCAGATGCCTCCATTTTCTGAGCCTTACTGGGTGGGACCCCACCCCATCCCCACAAGCACTTATCTTCCAGTTTTTTTGTGGTCTACTCAAGTTCATTGCCATTTAACCATCTGCTTTCCAGTTTCCAAATTTGCTAGTATCTTTGCTCTCATTTAGTTCCCTTTTTTCCTAAAGATTTAAGCTTTTTAACATCTTTACTATCATTGTACTAATGTTTTGGGATGGAACGGGAGGAAATGCACATGTTGAAATTGTTATGTTTAACTGGAAATCATGGTCACCTTATCACCATCAATATTCGCTCACCTTAGAATTTAATATTGGTTTAGCATTTAATAGTGGTTTGATCCTAGGCTCATTACTTAAATTTCATCATTTTATTCACTCAATTCAAGAAGTGGGAATAATAATCCCTACTTAGGAGGATTATTAGGAGAAATAAGAGATATGTAAAGTGTCTACCACAGTGCTTAGTACATAGTAGACAACAAATGGAAAATATTTCTATTATTAATTATTGTATTGTATTACATTAGGTGTTTAATTGGAATTTAGCATTGGAAACCAGGTGTAGAAGTCTCACTTTTTCCTTCCTCACCTTCCCTCCCCCTTCACCCAACCCTCCTCCTGCTCTGCCTCCTCCTCTCTCTGCCTCTGTCTCTCTGTTCTCTATTGGTGTTCCTCATTGCCAAAGTCATTGTTGTGTCCCAGATGATGCCCAGACTCAACAAAAAAATTTATTGATTAGTTTAATAATTACATATTATTCAACAGATTAAAGACATAATGTAATTTAAACTAAAACACATCACAATATACACCTGCAATTTATTCACATTTTGAATAGTGCTTGGATACTAGTGAAAATAATTTAAAAAAATATTTTAGTGTAACATTTAAAAATATGTATATTCTAGATTTTACATATATGTGTATATATTTATATATGTATGTATATATATGTATATATATATGTGAGTGCATATACATACAGATATAGAAAATATGTATGTAAACATGCATCATACCAATTAAAAGTCATCTCCTGGTCATTCTGTTCCATCAGCCCACTTAATTACGCCTGGTCTTTGGCATTTCAGCAATGTCATCTTGTGCTGATAATGAAAGTGCCCTTTATTCTTGTACCACCACCCAATTTCCTGGCTTCCATCCATAGTCACTTCAACAAATGGCTGTGCTCCCATCATATCTGAATCACTACAAGAATAAGTGTTCACTTTGGGTTTTATATAATAAAACTTTATAAATTGAAAGGCTGATCTAATTTATGAGGAACGTCATACTTAAACAAAACTTTGACTCTTTATCAACAACCTGATATTTTAATGCTTTTGTTTTGAATTGCAAAATCAGATTATCAAAAAAATCGATTATCATCAAAAATATATTTTTTTAAGATTTTATTTATTTATTCATGAGACACACACACACACACACACACACACACAGGCAGAGACACAGGCAGAGGGAGAAGCAGGCTCCATGCAGGGAGCCCAATATGGGGCTCGATCCTGGGTCCCCAGGATCAGGGCGTGGGCCGAAGGCGGCGCTAAACTGCTGAGCCACTGGGACTGCCCCAAAAATAATTTTCTAAAGTGGATTTTAGTTTGTGTTCTGCTTTTGCACCAAGATGTAGCTTAATGATTTCTTTCTAGAGTTATGTTCAAGCTTTTTCACTATATTTTGAAAATTTATAACATTATCTTTTTCATTAATAATACTTCTCTATAAGATCAAAATAAATACTATTTAGAAGAATGGAGTTTCTGATAGAAAAATATGATTGATGAATGTTTTTTTAAGTAGACCCAAACAGTTAAGAAAATTTCCCAAAGTAAAAGTTGCTGAATTCCCACCAATACAAGGATCAAGTTGTGTGTTTGAATAAATCCTGGCTTTGTTGATAAAATATAGATGGCTGGACCCCAACTTGTTTGGCGTATCCTTGCTTAGAAAATTTCTATTTTAATTAGATCAAGTTTCCAAGAAACAGAGAGTGGATTTCAAACATTCTTCATAGGCTTTGCTTTATGTTTTGTAATCCTTGTGTAACAAGGCTTCTTTTAAGTAATTACTTTGGGTTCAATTTGAATTCTGAAGTAGAATAACCACTAACGACTTGAATATCTTCTTTGATGTTTTCCTACTTAGATGTTCTTCACTACTATGGCCTTCTTTAAAAGTCTCATATACTTGAATAAATGAATATGGTAGTTATGTCTAATTTTAATAGATATAATGTCCGGGTAAGGAATTTCTCTAATAGCTCAGATTTGTTTTCTTTCCTTTTATTCTTCCCCATAAAGAAGTGGGTTTTTTTTTTTAAGTTATTATTTTTGAGATTCTGGGAGGTTCTAGATCACTATTTTAAAAATATTTTAATTGATTTAATTGACTTCTGAAGTATTTGTTTCTTTTTATTTTTTTAAGATTTTATTTATTTATTCATGAGAGACATGGAGAAAGAAAGAGAGAGAGACAGAGATACAGGCAGAGACACAGGCAGAGGGAGAAGCAGGCTCCATGCAGAGAGCCTGACACGGGACTCAATCCCAGGACAAGATCACCCTGGGCTGAAGGTGGCACTAAACTGCTGAGCCACCCAGGCTGCACATTTCTGTTTCTTTTCTTTCCTTTTTTTTTTTTTTTTTTTCAAGATTATTTATTTATTTATTCATGAGAAACAGAGAGAGAGAAAGAGAGGCAGAGATAAAAGCAGGCTCCATGCAGGGAGCCTGCCACGAGACTCGATCCCAGGTCTCCAGGATCAGGCTCTGGGCCGAAGGCAGTGCTAAACTGCTGACCCACCCGAGCTGCCCACATTTCTGTTTCTTAATTGTATAACAAGTCACCCCAAAATTTAGTTGCTTAAACAACCATCATTTTATTTCTCTTGATTCTGTAATTTGGGCTGGGCTCAGCCAGGCAGTTCTTTGGCTGGTCTTGGTGGTGGGCACTTGTGTGGCTGCATTCACTTGGCAGATCACCTGAAGACTGGACTTGACTGGGAGGCTGGAATGACATGTGGTCAACATGTGGTCCCTCCATGTGGGCTTTCCAGTAGGGTTGTTGAACTTCTTAGGTAGCATCTCAGGACTCCCCAAAATGCAGAAACACAAACTGAAAGGTTTTATCAAGGTTTATGCCTGGAACTGGCAGAGTGTTACTTTTTCCACATCTTGTTGGTTAAAGCTAATCACAAAGCCACCCCACATTCACAAGGAGGGGACTGTGCACAGATGAATAGTGGGAGACCAATAAACTAGGTCCACTACTGTCATAGACTACCACAGCATCCTTAAATTGTTCTCCCCATGAGAGTTTAGGAGTAGCCAACTCTTATATTTTGTCTGAAAATGTCTTTAAATTGCCCTCACTCAAATGAATGAAAGTAAAGCTGGGTATAGAATTCTGGGCTCATAGTTATTTACCTTTTACATTTGGAAGGTATCATTCCATTGTCTCCTGGATCCTACTGTTACATCAAGTCTGCAGGAAGCCCAATTGTTAATCTTTTGAGAGTAATATGTTTCAGTGTAAGATTTTTAATGTGGAAAGGGGGCTTTGTATACAGAAAGAGTTATTTATAGTTACTTATGATTTAAATTAATATCACAGATTGAATATTATAAATGAAAATTTATTCCTTAAGCCCTTAATTTTTAAATACAGTTTCACTGTAATTGCAGGGCTGTTGGTTTTCAAGGATTCTGTACAGGTGTGGGGAGAGAGACATGAAAACTGGGCAAATTAAAATGCCACAAAGTTTGCTTTCACTTCTGAGATTAAGCCATTTTTCTTGAATAAATGTCCCTTGGATCGTTGCAAGCTTTTGATTAATTTCCAGAGTTCTGAAAAAGTTGATTTTGATTATTTTTTTCCAAGTGTTCTCATCATTATTACAGAGGAGCACTTTTCACAGGTTCTTACTGCACTGTTCCTACTAATATCCTATCCCTTTTAGTTTTCAGGTTAAAAATGTCTCCTCACAATCTCACTATTATCTTTGTGGCACAGACACTTCATTGAACAGGAGTCCTAAACGTTAATGTAAACAAGTTTATCGACTTTTCACCTATGGATTGTGCATTGGGTGTTTATGGAGAGTTTGTCTACCTTAAAGTCACAAAAACATTCTCCTATATTTTCTTCCTTGCATTTATAATGTTGTTGCTGTGGATTTTGATATAAATCTGCTTTTTCCTCCTTTGTAAGTAACCTACATTCTCTCTCTCTTTTTTAAAAAAAAAAATTATTTATTTATTCATGATAGACAGAGAGAGAGAGAGAGAGAGGCAGAGACACAGGCAGGGGAGAAGCAGGCTCCATGCCGGGAGTCCCACGCAGGACTTGATCCCGGGCCTCTAGGATCATGCCCTGGGCCAAAGGCAGGGATCCCCACTATTCTCTTTTTGAAAGCATTTAAAGGGACACCTGGGTGGCTCAGCAGTTGAGCATCTGCCTTTGGCTCAGAGCAAAATTCTGAGGTCCTGGGATCCCATTTCAGGCTTCCTGCATGGAACCTGCTTCTCTCTGCCTGTGTCTCTGCCTCTCTCTGTGTGTGTGTGTCTCTCATGAATAAATAAAATCTTAAAAAAAAAAAAAAAAGACTTTATTAAGTTAAAAAAAAAAAAAAGCTAGCATTTAGAATTTTCTTTGCCCCAGATGACCTTAAATTTCTCTATAAAGTGTCTCGGATGTGAGTTTTCCCTTACATACCCTGCAGGATAGGGAGGAGAGTGAGGCAAGAGAGTGACTCAGGATGCAAAACAAGGAGGCACTCACTCCCTATGTAAATGCCTCCTTAAATTGTAAGCATATGAGTTTCACTTGTCTCATCTTATTCCTGGACCTGCCATCCTACGTGGTAATCTGTGAGCCCTTTCAATCTGAGGTCTTTGATCTTTGTCTAATTCTTGGATATTTATCATCATTCTTTCCTTTTTTTTTTCTTTTTAAGAAGGCTCTACACCCAACATGGGGCTTGAACTCATGACCATGAGATCAAAAGTCATGTGCTCCACCAAATGAGCCACTCAGGCACCCCATCACTATTTCTTCAGCTATTTCCTTCCCTCTGTTTCTTTATCTAGGTCTCCTAAATTCTACCATCCATGTCTTTTAGCTTTTCTATTATATTTTAATTTCTTTATCCTTTATTGCTGCCTTTTGGGAGTTTCTCAGTCTGTCTCATTCATGAGTCTTTTTGTTTATCTCATCTTTTTCAATTCAGCTATTATATTTTGTTTGATTTCTGACATTTATGTGATTCTTTTTTAATGGCCTCTTCTTGCTTCATATTAAAAATGCCTTCTGTGTCTTTCAGGGTATTTGTTATGCTTACGTTAAATTCTTGGAGTACCAGTTCTAATTATTCTGCTTCACATAGTAGATGTTTTAAATTTTGTTGTCTTTCTTTACAATGTCTTTCTTAATAGTATCTTAGGTTATGTTCCCCAAGAGGAATCAACAGCCCTGTGGGGGGAAAATGTAAGGACGAGGGTCTGGCTTTTGTGCCTCTCAGTCAACTTAAAGGAAAGAAAATGAAGGTCAGGCTGGAGAGTGTCAGACCCCATAAAACTGACCTTGACCATTTCCATCTGCTGTCACTGTCTTAGGCCAGTCCTCTAGTCAGAACACCATCCCTCCTCTCCACTTTAAACTCTTAAAAAGAGGCATCTTAAGAAAAGACAATCTCTTGATATTTTCAATCTACCAGCACTAATGGTTGCTGGGGGAATGGTAGCAGAGGAAATGCCCAAGGGGGCAGCATGCACCCATTTTCACCAGCTCCCTACTCTAGAGGGACTTCTGTGCTGTTTGAAAGTTACTAAGTTAACAACAGATGGCTAGCCAGTTGCTTCCAGTTTCTTGCCCCTGAGGCAAGCAATAATCTTCCCAAGGCAATGTGTGGGCGGAGGCTGTCAGGAGATTTAAGAAAACCTCTCCCCCACCTATTCTCTCTTGGCCATATCTGACCCTCCTACCCTCCAGCCCACACTGACACTAACCCTTCACACCAGTCCACTAAAGTCTTTGGGTTTCTCACAGTCCATAGTTCCTCAGATTCATGCCTCTTCTCTCTTCTACAGTTTTCCCTTTCATTAGGATACAAAAGAACTGGCCCCTTGCCTAGTTTTAAAGACCCTCTCTAATTTGATCCCAGCATCTTTCAATTCTCAAAGCAAATCATTATCCCCATTTTAGAGAGAAGGAAATTGAATCTCAATGAAATTAAGTGATTTGTCCAAAGTCACACCACTAGGAAATGTGGTAGGGCTAGAATTTGAAAACATGTCTATCTTATCCCAAAGCCCATGCTTCTGTTACTCCATTAACTCCATCTGATTAATGACCGAATTTAGAGCTGTTTGATTTTATTCAAGAATCTATCAAACCATGTTTCTAAAAACACTAATGTTCTGTGAGCTGGACAATGGCATTCACCCAAAACCCAGTTAGTCTTTTCTCAAATGGTAGAAAAAATATGTATAAGTTATGGTTAGATTTTTCTCAATGTCAGTTGCCCATACATTTTTAGTAAATCTTTGGCACCTGCTGTTCTTTTGTGCATTAGCAAATCCTTAAAAAAGGTAATCATTACATAGAAAATGCATTTTGAGTAAATGATCTCAATTAGAATTCAAAAATATGTTATCAGGGAGAATATATACGGAGAAATATGTTAGTAAATACGTACTTATTAAGTGTTCATGAATTCAATTCAATATTCAGACATTGATATAAACTAATTTTACCGGCAGGAATGATGAGTCTTTAAGTATTTGTATATTACATGATATGAAATGGCAATCTTTTTTTCCCTGATAGCAGGGAAAAAATGCTAACATAACCTTGCATGTTAAAAGTAAAAATAAAGTGAGTTTTAAAAGTCATTAAAAATAAAAAAAATAAAATAAGTCATTAAAAATGTGAAACAGAGAAGAACCAATAGAATGAATCCCTATATACCCATCACCTAGCTTGAAAGATTATTTAAAAGTGATTTTCTAAAGGGTTTAATAGTCTTACAAATTTTCAGAATGTCTGTAAATGAGAACTGAAAAGAATCACATGTTCAACTACAACTACAGCAGCCCTGGAGTCTTCCAGTTCATTCTATTAGTGCCATTTGGGAGCACCTTATGCATAAATTTGTAATAGCCTTTCTAGTAGTAAATAATAGGTTGACAAATGAATTATACTTATATCTTTCCTAAGATTTTGGTTGGTATCTATGCAAGAGACCTATCTAACATACTTTTGAAGCCATTGTTGCATTAATATTAGTTTTAGAAATTACTAGTTATTTCCATATGTGGGGCTAATTCAATTGTTTTCCTTTGGTTCTTTTCATGGAGAAAAGATGATGTATCCATTATATTTACCCATACTTTAAAAAATGTAGTTTTATTAGAATTTTTGATAAAGCATGATTCTGAATATTGATTATATTTTCATGTACAAATCTAATTTTTGCCCTGACTTCACAAAATCTTTTTCCTCAGTTCCAATTGCCTCTCCTGATGTATCAGCAGAACTTCAAAAGAATTTTATAGAGCACATCTCTTTTTTACATCAATATGATGCTAGGAAAATTCCCAATGAGCCCATCCGGGGAAAGGTGAGAGTCTTCAGAATCAATTATTTAATACTTTAGGCTGGGACAGATTTATGGTAGTACATTAAGCCTTTCCAGGTCATAGCCATCTTTCTAGAGGTCTATTTCAACAAACTAACATGGTTGTTAGGGGGATAAAGTCTCAACGACATAGGTAAAATTAAGGAATGATATCATAATTTTGGATCACAGTCTTTGGAGTTTGGTTTCAATTACTACAATCATTCACTTAAGGTAATATCAAAGCAGTTTTATAAACTGTTGGATATGCTCATGTGGGTGTGGCAGGGAAGTGCATCTAAGATTTACAAAGCCAAACATAAATCTAATAGTTGCTGGATTTTTTTTTCCCAACTGCAGATGTCTGTTTTGACATTTTTCACTTTAATTTTTTCATTGAAACTAATTGACAAAATAAAAAATAAAAATAAATAAAAAACTAATTGACATTTGGGATACAATCACAAATCCTTAGGTCTGTGAACTGTAGTTGCCTTTGTATCCATGGCAACCTATAGAGTAAGAAATGAAATTTGATAAGAATAGTCTTATACAACCCAGCTGATTGATAGAAATGTTGAGAATGAGAGATAAGATGCTGCTTTTTTGATTTTCTGCTTTTCCCTCTTCGTTTATTTTCTGGCACACCCTATTTTATCATTGATTTAAAAGTTTCACTAATAATTATTATGCTGCTGTCTTCAGTTTTAGACTAAGGTGACAGTCAGTGATGTGGCAGAGAAATAAGTGCCTGCCTCGCCAGAACTTGAACTAACACATGAACTGAGTTCACAGCTGCATCTTCCAGCAACTAGTGTGCCCTGGTTAATGTCAACTTTGTTTTTTTCCTTTCCAGCGACATGGAGCTTTTGTGCAGGCAGAGATAAAACCAGGGAGTAGGCCAATAGTTCCTAAGGGAACAGAGGTATTACGGAATGCTCTGGGGTCATGCTCATCAGAACAGTCCAAAAAAACAGAGAAAGGAAACTCAGCGGAAAGCAAAATGATCTCACCAGGTCTCTGCCGACAAAATTCCCCAGAGCTGCTAGAGACTGAAACTCACTTATCAGAAACAGACGTGAGAGAGGCAGCCAAGGCATGCCCCAGAAGTCCTGAGAGAAGGGAGAAGGTTGCAGACATCTTCCAAATAACTGCAGTAAATGCTCTTCTCCCCAGGCATGATCGTTTAAATCCACCAATAAAAAGTCAGGATAAATCAGGATAAATTACCTTCTTCAAGACAAAAATCTAATCCTTGGAATGGAGAGAAATTTCAGAATCATACAAACCCTCACAGGTTGCTTTCTCTTATATCAATAACCTCAAAAATTCTATTTACATAAATGGGAAAATGAAAAAAGACAATTAAAAGGCACCAAAAATTTAAGAGTGGTCTCTAATGAGTGGTGGATTATGAGACTTTTTTTTTTTAAGATTTTATTTATTTATTCATGAGAGACACACACACACACACCCAGAGAGGCACAGACACAGGCAGAGGGAGAAGCAGGCTCCATGCAGGGAGCCCGACATGGGACTCCATCCCGGGTCTCCAGGATCAGGCCCTGGGCTGAAGGCGGCGCTAAACCACTGAGCCACCCGGGCTGCCCGAGACATATTTCTATATTATTTATAAACAAAACAATTTTGTTTTGCACAAAAATGAACATAATTAACAAATATAAAACTTTTAGAGGAGAGGTCCTATGAGATAGTCATTCTCTGGAATCAAAGAAGGGTTGGAATTTTGGCTCTACCACATATGAGCCATGTGACCTTGGGTAAAGTACTTAACCTCTCTAGGTTTCAGTTTCCTCATCTCTAAAATCAGGGTAATAGCAACTTTCCAAGGTTAGTGAGCAGGAGATCATGTACATCGATCAGTATGTAACCAATGTAATTACATTATCACTATTACTATAATGAAAGTTTCGAGTTAAGGATAATGTTCTCTTATAACCTTGAATTTTCTCCTTATTCTAAAACTTTAGTCCCTCTGTATACAATTAAGAGTGTGGGGGATCCCTGGGTGGCGCAGCGGTTTAGCGCCTGCCTTTGGCCCAGGGCGCGATCCTGGAGACCCGGGATCGAGTCCCACGTCGTGCTCCCGGTGTATGGAGCCTGCTTCTCCCTCTCCCTCTGCCTGTGTCTCTGCCTCTCTCTCTGTGTGTGTGACTATCATAAAAAAAAAAAAAAAAAAAAAAAAAAAAAAAGAGTGTGAAAAGTCTGAAAGCATTTCTTGTGGTAGTTACACAAATGTGTGCGTGAGCAGACATACACACACTTAATTCAAGAACATATGGGTACCTAGAATATAAAAATATTTCCTAAGTTGTTTTCTATTTTACTTAGATCACTTCTAGCACTAACTCAATCTTTGCTTTTTGGATGAGTTTGGTGTGGTTAATTCTATCAGCCATTCTATTTGGCACGTTTGGTGTGCCAAAATGTATCTATCAGAAGCTATGTTCTGTTGTACACAAGTGGAAGTAGGTGGAATGTCTCTCTGCTGCCAAAAGAGTATTTATATGCTCAGCAAATTTCCATGGCAATATATCAGTTGCACACTATTCTCTGTAGTGTTGATAAGACAATAGGTGTATCTTTATTGCTTTCTTTTCCACTAAAGAAATTTTAATGGATTGCAAATGAATGTATGCCATTATTATATATTTGTGTATAGAGGACTTTCAGTTCTTACAACACACCATATTAAGCAACTAGCAAACCCCTTTCATTACAAACACCTTGAAATGCTGAATAAAATGAACTAACCAACAAACAAATATATAGCCAAGCTCACAAGACAGAGAAACCCTCATGTTCCAAAAAAGAGAACTTGCTTATTTGTGTGTCAATATATATTTTAAAGATCTTTTGTCAACATGTGTAGATTACTTCATTATTTTCAGAGCTGCATAGTCTTCCAGAGTATAGATATACAACAGAACTGGAGCAAAAAAGAATGCAAGCTTCAGTGTATGTGTGGGAAAGGCGGTGGGGGGTGTATGTGCATTTGATAGCAAATGTGGAGAGACGTCTGAAAAGCTAAAGACTTGAATTTTAATCCATAATAGAACAGAGATGGAACTTTACGGCTTCCAAAGTAGAGTTGAGATTAAAACCTGTATAAAGCTAGAACCCTCTATTTACCCCCAAAACACAGATGTAGTGAAACAACAGGACACGTGCACCCCGATATTCATAGCAGCAATGTCCACAATAGCCAAACTGTGGAAGGAGCTGAGATGTCCTTAGGCAGATGAATAGATAAAGAAGACATCACACACACACACACACACACACACACACAACGGAATATTACATCAGGAAGGGTAAATACCTACCACTTATATTGACATGGATGGGACTGTAGGGTATTATGCTGAGTGAAATAAGGCATTTGGAGAAAGACAATTACCATATGGTCTCACCCATATGTGGAAAATAAGAAATAGTCAAATGGACCACAGGGGAAGGGGAGAAACTGAGTGGGGAAAAATTAGGAAGACAAACCATGAGAGACTCTTGACTCTGGGAAACAAATGGAGGGTTGAAGAAGGGGAGGTAAGTAGGGGGTTGGGGTAACTGAGTGACGGGCATGTGATGCGATAAGCCTTGGGTGTTATACTAGATGATGGCAAATTGAATTTAAATCTTAAAAAAAGCTAGAACCCTCAAAGAGCTGGCCTATCAGTACACGGCAGACTAGAACTTTGCTTGTATAATCAGGTAGACAGCAAGCAAGTTTGCCTCTTCCTACAGCTATACATAGCAGTTAAAATCTTTGTCGAGAAGTAAAACCTCAAGCTTGTGCCACATTCCAGTTTGGAATATGAATTTACATGCAGAATGTCTCATAGGACACAAAATTCACACAAAAATTAGTCCTGCTGGTGAGATCACTGAGGTGCCTGACTAAAGCAGATACAAACCCCCCGGAAAGAGATTTCCACAATCCACAAAGAAACAGTCCCTGCTAAAGGTAAGGTCACAAACAAAAATTACAAATCACAAAAAAAAGAAAACCAAGCTGAGTAAGAGTCAGCAGTATAAATAAGCGAATGGTTAAGCCTCAAAACTAGAGGTCATAGAATGAAAACACTATTTGAGGGTACTTGTCTTTCTTTAGTTCTGGAAAATTTTACTCTGTAGCCTTTATTATTTCCATTCCCTCCATTCTCTCTCTTGCCTCCTGGAACAGCTACCAGCTGAATGATGGAACACTCGGCTTTATCTTCTATGTGCTCTAACTTTTCTCTCATTGTGATATTTTACCACTAAGTAATGCAAGAATCCCTTGACGTTAATTTTCTACTAACTAATTTGCTTTTCAACCATGTCAATTGTTATACCAGGCCGTCTATTGAAAACAATTTTTAATTGGTATTTTATTTTTAATTTATAAGATCTATAAATGCTTCCTTAAGACATAAGACTCTCTCCTGGGGCACCTGGGTGACCAGTAGTTGAGTTGCCTTTGCCTTAGGTCGTGATCCTGGGGTCCTGGGATCGAGTCCCTCATCAGGCTCCCTGCTCAGCGGGGAGTGTGTTTCTCCCTGTACCTGTGTCTCTGCCTCTGTGTCTCTCATGAATGAATGAATAAATAAATATTTATAAAAAATACATAAGACTCTTCCTATATTTTGGATATAATAGCTCTTCTTATCACTGTTAGAATATTGTAATGAAGCTTAACATCTTAACATCTTTTTCTGTTCTCTTAATTCTGTTAGTTTTTGTTTGTTGAGCATGATGCCTCACCTTATTGGTATTGTACTTTTTTTTTTCCCTCAAATGTTTGGTGACTCTTGGTTGTATACTCTTCTCCGATTATATGGTTTTCAGATCCCTATCTGTGTAAACTGTTTCTGTCTGCTGCACCTGACTTTGGGACAGGGTTGGGATATGAGTCAGACAGGATCAGAAGATTTGTGTAATGGGATTTATGACCCTCCTAGAGGTCAGTAGTTGCTTGAGCACTGGCCTGCTTTTCTGGGCCTCGTGTATGAGTCACTTCATCCACAGCTGCCCAGTGCCTAGCGCATGCAGAACACGGAGAGGTTACTGATTTGCTGCTCCACATGCAATTCTCTCATTTTCCAAGTTGATAAATGCCCCAAGGCCCCTTCCATATCTTAATATCCATTAGCTTTAAGCTCGTGGTTCTATCCCCTCCTCCCTCTACAGCAGTCATCTCCACATGTTGGGTTTTTTCCTTGTTTTTTATTTTATTATTTTTTTTAAGATTTTATCTATTCTAGAGAAAGTATACAAGTGGAGGGAGGAACAGATGGAGAAGGAAAATGAGAGAACCCCAAGCAGACTCCATTCTGAGCACAGAGCCCCACGAGAGGCTTGATCCCATGACACCCTGAGATCACAACTAGAGACTAGGAGTCAGAAGCTCAACTGACTGAGTCACACAGGTGCCTCTGCATCTTCTTCCTTCCTTCCTTCCTTCCTTTCTTTCTTTTCCTTTCTTCCTTCCTTCCTTCCTTCCTTCCTTCCTTCCTTCCTTCCTTCCTTCCTTCCTTCTTTTCTTTTTAAGATTTATTTATTTGAGGGGGAGAGCAAAAGCAGGAGAGAGGAAAGCAGGAGAGAGGAAGAAGCAGGCCCCCTACCCAGTAAGGAGCCTGGGGTCCCAGGACCCCAGGATCATGACCTGAGCTGAAGGCAGATACCCAACCAACTGAGCCACCCAGGCACCCCTGGGTTTTGCTTTCATTTAATTTTGTTCCTCCAAACATTTGTCCTCTGGTAATATCTTTCAGAACTTAATAAAAATCTATTTCTTCTGATAGTAGGTTTCCCTGGTTTCCAATGCTATTAAATTATATTTTATCATCAATATCTATTTACATATATTTTTGTGAGATTTAGTGGGCAGTAAGTGGTAGATGTGTATGATCAGTCTGCCATCTTGAATCATTCTCTGATTTTCTTTTAAGTAAATCATTTGCAAACTTAGTACTTTGGCCATTAGTAAATCATGAATTTTCATGACCTCATAATTGACTGGTAAACATTATTGAGGATTGTCATAGTCCTTCTGTCTTAGGGAATGTGCTTTAGTGAGAGATGGAGGGTCTGGGTCAAATAGGCCAGTTCAGGGACTATTACCATAGGCTAGATTGGTGGTTCTCAACGTTTTCAAATATTAAGGACATATTTTCTGCATTTTAAAAAAGTTTATGGTTCCTTACAAAATAGTAATTGAACTTTTAGTAGCCATTGTTTGAGAAAACACATAATAACAAAATGCAATGATGATTTCCAGGTTTAATGCCCTGTTTTTAACTGCTAAGGGTGTGTCTGTCCACAATGAATTCCATAGTCTATTAAAGTTATAACTGCCTATTGGTACAAATGGTGCCCTTAAATTTCACAAGAGTATTCGAATGGTTTCAAGTAGTTCCTTTATTAGGTAGTTTCATAGAATTATAGCTTTTACCAGGATAGAGGATTTTTTTCTGTTTACCAAAGAAAACCGAACAAAAAAACATGGCCCTTCATAAAATTTAATATTTTAAAAAATATCTTAATGAATGCACTGATGGTTTTCAGTCCTTAACATTGCTATTAATAATAACATAAACCTTTGTGTGCTTTAAGGTTTAAAGCATTTTCCACTCTATTATCTCATTGGATCTTTACAATAGTCCTCTGAAGCAGGGCAAATAATACTGTGTATGTCAATCTTTCAGTTAATCATAGACTCAGGGGGAATCCCTGGGTGGCTCGGCGGTTTGGCGCCTGCCTTTGGCCCAGGGTGCGATCCTGGAGTCCCGGGATCGAGTCCCATGTCGGGCTCCTGGCATGGAGCTTGCTTCCCTCTCCTCCTGTGTCTCTCTCTGCCTGCCTCTCTCTCTCTCTCTCTCTCTCTCAATCTATCATAAGTAAATGAATAAATAAATCTTTAAAAAAATCATAGACTCAGAGAACTTAAGTAATTTCCCCATGTTAGCAGTTAGCAAGCAACAAAGCCAGGGCTAAAACCTAAATTTCTCAGTGCTCTCTGTCCATTCATTCCTGAATGTCAATGCACAGGACAATACTGGCCCATTGCAAATGAAAACACGAGGATGGTGTAAGGAGTATCAAAGCAAATAATTTCAAAACTTTTATTAAGAGATTGTCACTTTATGACCACTGGGATTTAATATGCTCTTTGTTAGACTACTTATCACTACGATGGACTAAGTTGATGTGGGAAGCACCTATCATTCCTACACAGACAAAGGCTCAATAAACAAAAACATTTGAAATACACAACTAAGCACTAAAACAAGAAAGTGAAATCCTCAAGTGCCAGAAATAAAGAGAACACTACAAAGTAGTAATCGAGAGGTAAGGTTAAATAGGCAACTGGCAAAGTGGCATCAGAAGTTGAGCTTAGGAGCTGTAATGGGAGTTGAAACCCAATATACAGTGGAGAATCTCTCTCCCATCGGCCTGAGAATTAGGAGGTAAAGCAAACCGATTACTTCCCAGACAGCACACCTCCCAAAATAAGCTGTGCACCAAGTGGGAGCCACATGTATATTCCTGTGTTGTGCAGAAAATTCAAACCAAGGTAGCAACAGAAAAACTAAACCAAGGATCCAGAAGAATCAGGGAAAATTGAAGGACCTTAATATAGACAAAAGATAAATACAATGCTGCCCCATAGTCACACTTTACAATCCTGGGGACATGAGACATCATGGAAAGAAATACCTAAGATGAGATGGAAAATACCTATCTTCCAGGGGTGCCTGCGTGGCTCAGGTGGTTAAAGGTCTGCTTTTGGCTCAGGTCATGATCAAGCCCCATCAGGTGCTCTGCTCAGCAGGGAGTCTGCTTCTCCCTCTGCCCCTCCGCCCACTCATGCTTGCTCTCGCTCTCTCTCCCTCTAAAATGCATCTTAAAAAAAAGAAAATACGTATCTTCCAGGGGAGGAGGTTAGCAGAATTCATGCCCTGAGAATTACAGGCAGCAGAGCAAAGAGACTATAAAGTAAGTAAGCATAAATGATACTGGACATAAAAGAATAAATCCATACAGAAAAACCAGAACAGCATAAAAAAATAAGAGGCATATTTCGGGGAGGGGGGGGAGTTATAGAAATTCAAAAGATAAAAAAATGCATCATTTTTTTTCAAAACTTAACTCAATAGATTAAAAAAATAGAAAAACTTAACTCAATAGACTAAACATAGCTTAAAAGAAAATATGTTGGAAGACAGAGTTGAAGAAATCTCACAGAATGAAACACAAAAAGATAAAAAAGAAATATTAAAAAGAGGCACAGAGAACAGAACATTACTAAGTGTTCCAGAAGGACATGATACAGGGAATATGAGAGAAATCTGCAATAAAAATGACTATGATAGAGACTGCTACCTGTTCCCAATAGCCAATCTTCCCCTCTACCATTTTCACAGAATCACCCATTTTTAGCTGAGAACTCAGCTGCCCAGAATAAATACAGTATTTCCCAGTTTCCTTTTTACCTGGATTGGCCATCTTGACTGTGTTCTGGGATGTAACCAAAACGGGATGTACAACTTCAAGAAATGTCCTTTAACGGAAGAGGTAGAGTTTTTCTCTCTTTCTTTCCTAGTAGGTGAAATGCAGATGGTATGATTTAAGTTTGTTTAAAGAATCTACTTTCTGAGAATGAATTGTGGAACAATAAAACAGAAGGGTCCTTGAGCCCCTGACACCATCAGACACCGCCTGGAGAGCCTAATCTATGTGAAAAACAAAATTCTATCTGATATGAACCACTTTGATTTAGAGTTGTTTTTTATTTTTTTTTAAAGATTTTATTTATTTTATTTATTCATGAGACACACACACACACACAGAGGCAGAGACACAGGCAGAGAGAGAAGCAGGGAGCTTCTCCCCATGCGGGGAGCCCGACATGGGACTCGATCCCGGGTCTCCAGGATCATGCCCTGGGCTGAAGGCAGGTGCTAAACCGCTGAGCCACCCAGGCTGCCCTAGAGTTGTTTTTAATATTTTATTTATTTATGACAGATACAGAGAGAGAGAGAGAGAGGCAGAGACACAGGCAGAGGGAGAAGCAGGCTCCATGCACCGGGAGCCCGATGTGGGATTCGATCCCGGGTCTCCAGGATCACGCCCTGGGCCAAAGGCAGGCGCCAAACCGCTGCGCCACCCAGGGATCCCGAGTTGTTTTTTTATAACTACTTGCATCAGAATCTAATTGTAACGTATGATTGAAAATTTTCTACAATTTTTTTAAAGAATTTTCTACAATTCAAGAAAGATCTGAGTTTTCAATTTGAAGAAGCAAAATGAGTTTTGAGCTAGAAAAAATGAAATTAAATTCACACATGGGTGCAGAATTATAAAACCACAGAACATCAAATGTGTGGAGAAAAACTTAAAAGCAAATCAGAGAGAAAAAGAGATTGCTGCCCCTAAGGATAGATGAACTTCTCAGCCACAATGAGAGATGCAAGAAGAAAATGGAATAATATCTTGAAAATGCTGAAAGGCATTAATGCTCAACATAGAATTCCATGCTTGGGATCCCTGGGTGGCGCAGCGGTTTAGCGCCTGCCTTTGGCCCAGGGCGCGATCCTGGTGATCCAGGATCGAATCCCACGTCTGGCTTCCGGTGCATGGAGCCTGCTTCTCCCTCTGCCTGTGTCTCTGCCTCTCTCTCTCTCTCTCTCTGTGACTATCATAAATAAATAAAAGTTAAAAAAAAAAAAAAAAAAGAGGGATCCCTGGGTGGCGCAGCGGTTTGGCGCCTGCCTTTGGCCCAGGGCGCGATCCTGGAGACCTGGGATCGAATCCCACGTCGGGCTCCCGGTGCATGGAGCCTGCTTCTCCCTCTGCCTGTGTCTCTGCCTCTCTCTCTCTCTCTCTCTGACTATCATAAATAAATAAAAATTAAAAAAAAAAAAAAAGAATTCCATGCTTACCTGAACTATAATTCAAGAATAAGGACAAAATATGGACTTTGCCAGACATACACAGGTTAGCAATAATAGCAAGCACCTATACAACTTTACAAGGCACTGTTCAAAATGTTTTATATATTTTAACTCATAATCTGTACAACAACCCTCTGACGTAGATACCACTAATATTACTGTATTAGAGATGATGAAACTAAGATACAAGGAGGTTAAGTAACTGGCCAAGGTCACACAACTAGGAAGCGGCAAAACTGGGATTCAAACACAGGCATCCTGCTTCAGATTCTATGGGTTTAATCACTCACAGGAATAGAGTTCATGACTCACAGACCTTCAATGAAATTACTACAGAAAGATGTCATTTAAAAGGTTGGTCTGGTTGGTACTTGCTTTGGCAGCTCATTTGCTAAAATTGGAATGATACAGGGAAAATGAGCACGGCCCCTGTGCAGGGATCATGTGCAAAAGGTTAGGTTGGAACCTGGACAGAAAAAGTAAGATGTAAGCAGAAAAACAAGAAAAATAAATCAGCAAAACATATTGATCAACTTATATATTAACTCCAAAAATGTTCGTTCATGAAATAATCCTGCTATTAGGTTCTAGGGGACTTTTTTCCTCTCATAGTGTCTTTATTTGGCAAAAGAAAATACTTGGCAACTCTATATCAATTCCTCCCAAAATTTTGGTAATTTTCCTAGTCTGTGAAATCATAGTCTGGCAACTATTGATCTATTGTGTAACAAAGGTTATTTTTCTTTCTTTCTTTCTTTCTTTCTTTCTTTCTTTCTTTCTTTCTTTCTTTTTTGAAGAGCAAATTTGCAAAGTTAATTACTGGCATGCCATACAAAAAATATTTATTGGTATTAATATATTTTGTTATTTGTCTTCACACTGTGAGAGGGAGAAGCTGCATGTAACCATTAGTGAGAATCACTATTTTCCTCAAACATGGCTCCTGTGAAGGACAGGCTATCAATCAAAAGGTAACAAAGGAGAAAAAAACCCTTTCCACTACAGAAACTCATTGCTAATTCATTAAGATTTATGGGGAAAATGCTTTTTGTTGATAAATTATATCAAGGTGATCTACAATATTTCAGCTCAGAATGCAGAACCCAGGTCTGTTACATGCTCATCAAAGATGAGTAACTACATAGAACACTTCTGAAGGAGTAAGTTTTGTGAGAAATAGAGAAAACACGTTGCATTTTACTTGTAATAAAAACTGTCATAAAGTTTTCTTCAAATTACTTTGTAAACTTTCTAATTCTGTAAGATTAAGAAAGTCAAATGTTTTATTCTTTTTTTTTTAATTTTTATTTATTTATGATAGTCACTCAGAGAGAGAGAGAGAGAGAGAGAGAGGCAGAGACACAGGCAGAGGGAGAAGCAGGCTCCATGCACCAGGAGCCTGATGTGGGATTCGATCCCGGGTCTCCAGGATCACGCCCTGGGCCAAAGGCAGGCACTAAACCGCTGCGCCACCCAGGGATCCCCAAATGTTTTATTCTTTAAATTTTTTTTTTTTAATTTTTATTTATTTATGATAGTCACACACAGAGAGAGAGAGAGGCAGAGACACAGGCAGAGGGAGAAGCAGGCTCCATGCACCGGGAGCCCGACATGGGATTCGATCCCGGGTCTCCAGGATCACGCCCTGGGCCAAAGGCAGGCGCTAAACCGCTGCGCCACCCAGGGATCCCCAAATGTTTTATTCTTAAGTAATTTTATAGGACACATAATTTCCCCATTCTCTAGTCAACTTTACATCAGAAAGAGATACCCCAAAAATGGTTCCCAGAGTTCCCAGCAATTTGTTTCACAATCATAAGCAAATTAATTGAAAAAATGTACGACTTAGCACATTTTCATGGCTAGTATCTTAATTGCGGCACTAACAGAAACCAAATTTCGAGATTAAATTCTTCTGTAAAAACAATTTAATTTTTTTAGGGTACTATTGTATGTTGCTTTGCTTTTTTTTTTTTTTTAAGGCAGCAAGAGTCTATGTGTCTCACTCTGCAAGGAGTTGGGAATATTGAGAAGGTATTTTTAAGAGTCAGCCTGTAAAGTCAAAATTCCTTAAAATATAGTCCATGATGTCCAGTATTCAAAATTTTGTATCAAGTAATTCTTCTATACACTAAAAAATATCACTGAGCTAAAGGACAAAAGGAAAATCCCTATCAATGTCTGCCTGCCTGTAGGGTTTCCTCCATTCTGTTTTCATATTAGGCTTCTATAACCTCAGTGCATGCTTGTATAGTGAAGGATTAACCTTACCCAAAGAGAAGTCTGGCTTTTGCCCTTGACTTCTGTGAGTTAACATCTAAGACTTTGGAATACCCTGCTTGATAAGGGTATCTTTGTTTATCTGAGGACCCTGGGCCATTACCAGAAAGTCTACACTGACAATGCAATTTTTGGTGAAGGGGAAGAGTCTTGGGCCACACAGTAGTGGTTTGACCTCTGGAGGGGCTGGAGACTCAGGTCAGCCAGGTGAATGGCCAACTATGGCTATATGACCAAGCTCACTGAAAAACTCTGGACATGGAATGCCTGGGTGGCTCAGTGGTTGAGCATCTGCCTTTGGCTTAGGGCGTGATCCCGGGGTCCTGGGATCAAGTCCTGCATAGGCTCCCCACAGGGAGCCTGCTTCTGTCTCTGCCTCTCTCTGTCTCTCATGAATAAATAAATAAAATCTTTAAAAAAAATCAACCAAACTCTGGACACCAAAACTCAAGCATCTTAATTGGCAATAGTCCATGTGTATCATCACACATTACTGAGAGGAGTTAGCACTACTCACAACTTCACTGGGAGAAGACAAATGGAAGTTCATGCTTGGAATTCCCCTGGACCCTGCCCCATGTGCCTCTTTTCTCCACTGATTTTTATGCATATCCTCCTTTCACCGTAATAAACCATAACTGTGAGTATAAGAGCTTTTCATGAGTTCTGTGAGTCCTTCCAGCAAATTATTGAATGTGAGGGTTGTCTTGACAACCCCCAAGCTTGATGTCAAAAGTCAGGATGGGCTTGGGGACTCTCAAACCTTGCAATAGGGATTTATTTACTGTGAAAATTGAGCAAGATCAGGACATCTATAGGAAAATCATTGGTAATGTGGAATCTCACTATATTAGATAAAGTTGAAATGTTTGATAAAAGCTAATAATAAATTGTATTTGTTTTGCTCTAAAAATGTTCCCGAGCCTTTTTAGTTAAGAACTTCTGAACTTCTGGGCACCTGGGTGACTCAGTGGTTGAGAGTCTGCCTTTGGCTCAGGTCATGATTCTGGGGTCCTGGGATCGAGTCCTGCAATGGGCTCCCCGCAGGGAGGCTGCTACTACCTCTGTCTGTGTCTCTGCCTCTCTCTCTCTCTCTGTCTCTTATGAATAAATAAATAAAATATTTTTTTAAAAAAAGAACTTCTGGACTTTTTAAGGACAAAGTATTGATTTTACTACAAGAAATCTCATATTCGGTACTAAAAAATGGCCAAAAAAAGAACTCTAGATTAAGCACTAAAACTCTCATTTCTTCAATCAATCCTATTAAAGATCCTTTAGGCCTGGGAGTAGGAATCACAATTTCTGTCCTATGTTTAGCACCACTCCCTTACAGACTTCCTTTAGCTCTGCTCACAGCTTCCCTTTATTAAATTCTCCTCATTCACCCAATTTGAGTGGCCACTATTTCCTGGCTGGACCTGATCAATACTGTGATTGGCACTAAGGCCACATATGATCACAGAATTTTCTTAACACTGAGCTCCAGATTAGTATTATGAATTAATTAAAGTTGACACTTGAAATGCATTTGTCATTCCTAGATTTGGGATTTAATAATAGTCTTTCTCGTGTGAGCTTCCTCCAAGAAACATGAAAAATGTGCCTTATTATTAGACACTCATTGCCCTCTCACTTCTAATTCACTGAGGAACAACTTCTAAGACCTAGTTTTACCACTCTGTCTGTGACCTCAGTGATGAGAATTTGGGCCCAATATATCTGTTAATATATGACATCCACCAAGACGCCCCATGGTACAATGAATTTCTGTATCATACCTCCTTATTTGCTAGTCACTTGCTTCTGTATCTCTAATATCCTCAGAGACCAGACAGGTAATCTAAGAAAGGCAATGATATAAACAATGGATAATTCTGATTTCTAGCACATCAGAGAAAAGAATTATAAAAATCCATTTCTCTGTAAAAGAAATGAGAACACTAACAAAAATTCTCAAAATCAACTGTTTCAAAACTCTGGAAATTAACCAAAGGCTTACAACAATTGGAAGAGCATTTATTCAGTAAAAATGACTGAATCTCTGTGAGAACAGTAAGCTCTGTGGTATTTTAACTTGCCCTGTTCCCATCCCATTCTCAAAAACAATAAAATGATTAGAAATAAGTATAGCAAAAAATGTAAGACTTTTACACTGAAAACCACAAAATGTTGTTGAAAGAAATTAAAGAAGATCTAAACAAATAAAAAGACAGTGCATGTTCATGGATTGGAACAAATCATTTTAAACTGGCTGGCAACACTCCCGCAACTGGTTGACAGTGTCAACACAGTACATTTCAAAATCCCAAATGCCTTTTTTGCCAAAACTGAACTGATCCTAAAACTCATATGGAAATGCCAGGGGCCCAGAAGAGCCAAACAAGCTTGAGAAAGAACAAAGCTGGAGGCCTCCAACTTGCTGATTTCAAATTTTACTATAAGACTACAGTGAATTAAAATAGGGTAGTACTGGCATAAAATAGAGGTCATAAAGGTCAGTGAGATTGGAGAGTTCAGAAATAAACTCATACATCTATGGTCAACTGATTTTCAACAAGGGTGCCAAGACAATTCAATGGGGGAAAGAATAGTCTTTTCAACAAACAGCTCTAGACAACTCCATAACCACATCCAAAAGGATAAAGCTGGACCCTTTCTTTACATTTAACAAAAAATTAACTAAAAATGGATCAGCAACCTAAATGTCAGAGTGAAAACTACAAATCCCTTACAAATAAAACAAAGGTGTAAATCTTTATCACCTTGGATTAGGCAATGATTTGTATGATACCAAAAACCACAAGAAACTAAAGAAAACTTATGTAAATTGGACTTTCAAATTTGTGCTCCAGAGAGCACCATCAAAAAAAGAAAAGTCAACCCAATGGAGAAAACATTTGCAAATCATTTAAGAGACTTGTATCCAAAACATAAACCACTCAGAAACTCAACAATTAAAATGACACCCAATTAAAAATGGGAAAGGATTTGAATAAACTTTTCTCCAAGGAAGCTATACAAATGGCCAATAAACACACAAAAGATTCTCAACATCAAGGGACATTAGGGAAATGCAAATGAAGACCACAATGAAAAACCAAACAACTGCTTCATACCCCTTAAGATAAAAAAAAAAAAAAAAAAAAAAAAAAGATAAATGTCAACCAGGATGTGGAGAATTAAAACCCTCATTCATTGCTGGTAGGATTATAGAATGCTGCAGCCACTGTAAAAACAGTTTGGTAGTTCTTCAAAAAGTTAAACACAGAGTTACCATACAGTAATGCCAGTAATCCCACTTTTAGGAATATTACCCAAGAAAATGGAAAACATATGTCCACACAAAAACTTATACACAAATATTCATATTGGCATTATTTATAATATGTAAAAAGCAGAAACAAGCCAAATGTCCACCAATTTATAGATCAACAAAATGCAGTGTACCCATACAATGGAAGCTTATGCAGCTGTATGGACAAACGTTGGAAATACGTTATGCCAAGTGAAAGATGCCAGACATAAAAGGCCACAAGTTGTATGATTCCAAGTATGGAAAATGTCCAAAATAGGCAAATCCATAGAAACAAAAGATTTGTGGTTGCCAGGGGCTGGGAGTGGCAGAGGGAGAAATGGGATTGACTGCTAATGGGTACAAAGTTTCTTTTTGAGGTGATGAAAGGGTTCTGCAATCCCACAGCGGTGATCGACACACAACCCTGCGATAAAAACCACTGAATTCTACGTTTTTATTTATTTATTTTTTGAATTCTACACTCTAAAACAGTACATTTTTTACTGCATGTTGATTACAGTTGACCTTTGAACAATGCAGGGGGTTGGGGTGCTGAACCCGCCATGCAGTCTAAAATCCAAACTTATATCCAAAAGGCATAACTTTTGACGTCCCCAAGTCTTAACCAATGGCCCCGTTGATGGAAGCCTTACTGATAACAAATAGATTAACGCACATTTGTATATTATGGGTATTACATATTGTATCCTTACAAGAAAGTAAGCTAGAGAAAAGAAAATGTTAAGAAAATCATAAGGAAAAGAATTACAGTACGGCCCTGAATTTATCCAAAAAACTCTGCATAAAGGTGGACCCACACAGTTCAAACTCATGCCAACTGTATATCTCAGTGAAGTTATTAAAAATGAGACAATAGGCAGTGCTTGAACCTATAGTAAACTATGGAGTCCAGGCCCCTTCTAAAGGGAGGAATCATAATTCAGAAACATTTTAAGTACACAGCTGGTCAGATAAAATACCAATGCTGCTGCCAGACCCAGACGTTAGGCCCCAAGTACGCATCCTCTTAAGAAGCTCTTCATCTCTTCACACCAGCCCTCTTAGAGACATTGTCCTCCAGACCGCGAAGGGGACCAGGGCGAGGGGGTTCCCCTCTGGCTCATTACTTCCTGGCTACCACGTCCATGGACTCCCACATGTAGTAGGACCTGGTCAGCAGAGCACCAAGATCCAACCCAGATGTTTCCTTAGCCGTGGGGCACCCTTCTCTGGTGCATCTTGCCTCACCTCTACCCCAGTGTGGAGCTTCAATCACATCCAGCCCACCTGTCCTTCCAATCTTTCAGAAAATCTTGAATCCTCTCAGAACCAAGTCCCAGCTTCCCCAGGAGCTACTCATTCATCCTAATGGCCCTTGCTCACCTGTGGCGCTGTGCGGCTTACACACAGGACACACACCTGGCCACGAGAACCTTTCGCCATCCTCCTGGGTCATGGTATGATATCCCTTTCACAGTAACAACTTAAATGCTCAGTTTACCAAAAAGTACAATGAAATTGACATAGATAAAACTTTCAAAAATTTGTGTAGCGTGTGTGTCTGTACGACTGTCTATCTGAAGTGATTTAGACAGACTAGATTTATACAGACATTTGCAATCATATCATCTACCAGTAATCCCTTCTCGGGAAGCTAAAAAAAAAATCCTGGATGCAAAAATTCTCAACAAGATACTGGCCAATAGGATCCAACAGTACATTAAAAAAATTATTCACCATGACCAAGTAGGATTTATCCCTGGGACACAAGGCTGGTTCAACACCCGTAAAACAATCAATGTGATTCATCATATCAGCAAGAGAAAAACCAAGAACCATATGATCCTCTCATTGGATGCAGAGAAAGCATTTGACAAAATACAGCATCCATTCTTGATCAAAACTCTTCAGAGTGTAGGGATAGAGGGAACATTCCTCGACATCTTAAAAGCCATCTATGAAAAGCCCACAGCAAATATCATTCTCAATGGGGAAGCACTGGGAGCCTTTCCCCTAAGATCAGGAACAAGACAGGGATGTCCACTCTCACCACTGCTGTTCAACATAGTACTGGAAGTCCTAGCCTCAGCAATCAGACAACAAAAAGACATTAAAGGCATTCAAATTGGCAAAGAAGAAGTCAAACTCTCCCTCTTCGCCGATGACATGATACTCTACATAGAAAACCCAAAAGTCTCCACCCCAAGATTGCTGGAACTCATACAGCAATTCGGTAGCGTGGCAGGATACAAAATCAATGCCCAGAAGTCAGTGGCATTTCTATACACTAACAATGAGACTGAAGAAAGAGAAATTAAGGAGTCAATCCCATTTACAATTGCACCCAAAAGCATAAGATACCTAGGAATAAACCTAACCAAAGATGTAAAGGATCTATACCCTCAAAACTATAGAACACTTCTGAAAGAAATTGAGGAAGACACAAAGAGATGGAAAAATATTCCATGCTCATGGATTGGCAGAATTAATATTGTGAAAATGTCAATGTTACCCAGGGCAATATACACGTTTAATGCAATCCCTATCAAAATACCGTGGACTTTCTTCAGAGAGTTAGAACAAATTATTTTAAGATTTGTGTGGAATCAGAAAAGACCCCGAATAGCCAGGGGAATTTTAAAAAAGAAAACCCTATCTGGGGGCATCACAATGCCAGATTTCAGGTTGTACTACAAAGCTGTGGTCATCAAGACAGTGTGGTACTGGCACAAAAACAGACACATAGATCAGTGGAACAGAATAGAGAATCCAGAAGTGGACCCTGAACTTTATGGGCAACTAATATTCGATAAAGGAGGAAAGACTATCCATTGGAAGAAAGACAGTCTCTTCAATAAATGGTGCTGGGAAAATTGGACATCCACATGCAGAAGAATGAAACTAGACCACTCTCTTTCACCATACACAAAGATAAACTCAAAATGGATGAAAGATCTAAATGTGAGACAAGATTCCATCAAAATCCTAAAGGAGAACACAGGCAACACCCTTTTTGAACTCGGCCACAGTAACTTCTTGCAAGATACATCCACGAAGGCAAAAGAAACAAAAGCAAAAATGAACTATTGGGACTTCATCAAGATAAGGAGCTTTTGCACAGCAAAGGATACAGTCAACAAAACTAAAATACAACCTACAGAATGGGAGAAGATATTTGCAAATGACATATCAGATAAAGGGCTAGTTTCCAAGATCTATAAAGAACTTATCAAACTCAACACCAAAGAAACAAACAATCCAATCATGAAATGGGCAAAAAACATGAACAGAAATCTCACAGAGGAAGACATAGACATGGCCAACATGCATATGAGAAAATGCTCTGCATCACTTGCCATCAGGGAAATACAAATCAAAACCACAATGAGATACCACCTCACACCAGTGAGAATGGGGAAAACTAACAAGACAGGAAACGACCAATGTTGGAGAGGATGCGGAGAAAAGGGAACCCTCTTACACTGTTGGTGGGAATGTGAACTGGTGCAGCCACTCTGGAAAACTGTGTGGAGGTTCCTCAAACAGTTAAAAATATACCTGCCCTACGACCCAGCAATTGCACTGTTGGGGATTTACCCCAAAGAGACAAATGCAATGAAACGCCGGGACACCTGCACCCCGATGTTTATAGCAGCAATGGCCACGATAGCCAAACTGTGGAAGGAGCCTCGGTGTCCAACGAAAGATGAATGGATAAAGAAGATGTGGTTTATGTATACAATGGAATATTACTCAACTATTAGAAATGACAAATACCCACCATTTGCTTCAACGTGGATGGAACTGGAGGGTATTATGCTGAGTGAAGTAAGCCAGTCGGAGAAGGACAAACATTATATGTTCTCATTCATTTGGGGAATATAAATAATAGTGAAAGGGAATATAAGGGAAGGGGGAAGAAATGTGAGGGAAATATCAGAAAGGGAGACAGAACGTAAAGACTGCTAACTCTGGGAAACGAACTAGGGGTGGTAGAAGGGGAGGAGGGCGGGGGGTGGGGGTGAATGGGTGACGGGCACTGGGGGTTATTCTGTATGTTAGTAAATTGAACACCAATAAAAAATAAATTAAAAAAAAAATCCTGGAAATCTCTAAGGAGGCAGCTGGGACAAAACCTAAGCCAAAGGCTGAAAAATCTGGTTTCTAACCCCAAGGCAGGTTTTGGAACAGGTCACCTCATCCACATCAATATCAGTTTTGTAATCCAGGAAAAATTATATTCATTCTGCCTAAGTCACAGGTGATCTGAAGGGTCATCACATTGAAAACAAAAATTTATTTGAAAGTGCTTTAAGATGTGTAAAACAGCAGACAGATGTGGAGTTCCTTTATCCTATCTTTGAAGTCTGATCCTGTGAAAATTTTAATAGGCAAATAAAAATGGTTGTTTCAAATAACTAGAACAATTCCTTGGTTAGAGTGAAGCACTGTTCGGAAGGGAGGAAAAAGAATACTGCTGAGTGCATTTATTTTCATAAATATACATGTGTATATGTACATACATACGTATATTATGGGGCACTTGGGTGACTTAGTCGGTTAAGCATCTAACTCTTGATTTCACCTCAGGTCTTGATCTCAAGGTTGTGGGTTCAAGCCCTGCATGGGGCATGGTCATGGGTTCAAGCCCTCAAGTAGCATTGAACCTACTTAAAAAAAAAAAAAAAGTTTTCTTCTTAGGCCACAGAGTAGTTTGTAAGTCAATGCGAGGCTGCTGACATTTCTCATCACCCTGCTATTAAGAAAACTACCACCTCAAGATGGAGTCACTGATGTTAAAGTCCATGTCAGCAAACCAAGGCTCAATACCTAACCTAACTACGGTTTCAATCCCCTACGAAATGTGATTTCTAACCGGCCAACCTGGAGTTTCCTGGTCAGCTCGAGGAGGTACCCCACTGAGAGACACTCTGTCCCCCTTACCAGGGTGACCTTGCCTGAAATAAGGCATTCTTTGCTAATAATTTCCTTTTTCCTGTTCTCTCTCTGCCTTTTAAAACTTTTTCTGCAGTTCAAAAGAGTTTCTTTCTATCTGCTGGATGGGATGATGCCCAATTCATGAATTATTGAATAAAGCCAATTTGATCTTTAAATTTACGTGGATGAGTTTTGTTTTTTAACAACATCAATGTTGCCAGAGTTGTCGAAGGAACCCATGGATAGGAATGAAGGGCATCCCTGCAGGGCAGTTCCCTTCTTCATCTTGCTTTTCTTTTTTTTTTTTTTAAGATTTTGTTTATTTATTCATGAGAGACACAGAGAGAGAGGTAGAGACACAGGCAGAGGGAGAAGCAGGCCCCACACAGGGAGCCCGATGTGGGACTCGATCCTGGGACTCCAGGATCACACCCTGGGCCGAAGGCAGGTACTTAACTGCTGAGCCACCCAAGTGTCCCCTTCATCTTGCTTCTTGTCGTCAGTACATTCACACAGTACAAAACACTGAGTAATTCCATCCTACTTTAGTCCTGTATTATTTTTCAGTGGTGCCTGCTATCAAAAAAAAGAGTGAAAATTACATTTTCAGAGAAAGAAGAGGCAAAGGAAATAAAATTCCATACCACCTCTGTAAGAATGTTATGGGCAATCATGAGATGTTAATTATAAAAAGTATGTATTCCTTTAACAGTACATTACAAATATTAGCTGTTATTTTGCTGCTTTAAAAAAAATAAAACTATAAAAAGGAGTAGCGAGTTTGTTAACTCAGACTTGTTGCTGCAGAGCTGATGTGATGTTTTTCGGGTTTTCCACCCAGGATTCCGCCCCTAGAATCTGATTTGGGCAGGAACCCAGACAACTGGTGGGATACACACTCTGGATCTGTGGGTGGCTCGGCCTGGGGACTCTCGAACACTGACCCTGCTCAGCTTGAGCTGTGGGAAAAGATGAAGGAGCCTGGCCAGTCTTCAGGAGAAGAAAGCTCGGTGAAGGAGGCGACTTCTCTTGTGACTCGGGTGGAGAGGAAGCCTGGGTGGGCGTGGGCTGGGACCCACCACGGCCAGTCAGGGTTCCTGACATTCTTGGGAATTTCCTGGAAGCCTTGAGAGGTGAGCCCCAATCCGTGGAGGGACAGCTTGGGCCATACTCGGGCTGCCTGCCCAGTGAACTGCTTTTATTGTTACCAAATGTCACTCCACCCAAGACAGGATTTTCAAAGATTCCGTAGATGAATGGGAACTTCTGGTTGCTCCTTGTTTGCTGCAGTGTGTTATGACAGGCATCTGAGCCGGGCCTCCTTTGTAATTCAGGAAAAAACGCCTCGGGGCCTAGCGGGTGCCCTTTAGCAGAGAGCCGGGGACATAGTTTTGCCTTTCCAGCCCGATTCAGGGTCCCTGAGGAGTAGATAAATTCATTTTCTCACAGATGCGCCAGGGTTTTAGGTGGTTCAGGGAGGAATAGGAAGCCCGTCACTGTGCTGAATGTCTTCTTGCTGTTGTTGAGCACCCCAGATGGGAAGGTGGGAAGGCTGAGATGGGGAGAAGTAGTGATCCCCGCCTGAGCAGCCGGGGCTGAGGAGCACCACCCCGCAGGCTCCGCCTGCCACTGGGGGCTGATGGCCTTCACCAGGGTGCTGGCTCCCCTCGGATTTTTTTTTATAATAAATTTATTTTTTATTGGTGTTCAACTTGCCAACCTATAGCATAACACCCAGTGCTCATCCCCTCAAGTGCCCCCCCCAGTGCCCGTCACCCAGTCACCCCCACCCCCCGCCCTCCTCCCCTTCCACCACCCCTAGTTCGTTTCCGAGTTAGGAGTCTCTATGTTCTGTCTCCCTTTCTGATATTTCCCTTCGGATTTTTTTTTTTTTTTTGGTGGGGGGAAGCAAGCCTGCCTGTATTCAACTCTCCCTCCAGTGCTGTCTGGGCCTCTGCCTCCGGCCAGGAAAGGGGGCTGGAACATCTGGGCCTTAGGACGTGCTCTGGAGCACAGGGTGCACTAGGGGGTCCAATCCCGGGTGCCCACCCCCACCCCCAGCCCCACCCCCACCCCCGAGCAAGTGCAAGCGGCTGCGCATTTCAAGCAGGAAGGCGGGTGCCCGCGGGATCACACCTGCTGTCACAGTTGCAGGAATCCGGCTTCTAGTAAATTTCAGACGTGCCGAGGGGGGAGGGGGGCCCAGCAGCTCCCGGAGGGCGACACCCGCGCCAGGAACAGCCGCTGACCCCGAACCCCCGGGGCGGGGGGGGGGGGGGCTCGGAGGCCCTGAGAACGCTCCCTCCCCTCCCCTCTCCGGGTCACGGTCCTCCAGCGGTGACTGGGGGGCGGGGGGGGGGCACGCACTCGGCTAGGACCCCGCGGGCCGGGAGGCGGGGACTCTGCGCGGGCGGGGCTCGCGTCCCGGGGCGCCGCGGGGTGGGGGTCCCGAGCCTGCAGCCGCTGCAGGAGACAAGGGGGGGAGTTGCCAGATTATGATGTAACTTGCCTGTGCCCACGCTGTTAGGAAGCAGGGGAGCTGGGACCCCCGGGGGGCTCAGCGGTTGAGCACCCACCTTCGGCCCAGGGTGTGACCCCGGGGTCCCGGGATCAAGTCCCGCATCGGGCTCCCTGCACGGAGCCTGTTTCTCCCTCTGCCTCTCTCTCTGCCTGTCTCTCATGAATAAAGGAAGAAAAGAAAGAAAAAGAAAAGAAAAAGAAAAGAGAAAAGAAAAGAAAAGAAAAGAAAAGAAGAAAAGAAAAGAAAAGAGAAAAGAAAAGAAAAAAGAAAAAGAAAGAAAAGAAAAGCCCCCCAGCCCAGCCAGCGCAGGATAACGGGGAGATTCCGGTGCATTCACCCCTGACCTGACACTTGAGCAGTTGCTGAGGTCTGTATCATGCATTTGTGTCGTGTATTCGTCCTCTTGTTTCTATTCTAACTCATTTTGGCGGTTTTCAAACAGCACCTCCAACTTCCTCGCCCTTGGAGGGGAGCCTGGGAGGCCTCCCCTTGAATCTGGAGACCAAGGCAGGGGCCGCGGCACGGGCCTTCCCAGGCGAGGTCGTAGGAGGCGGTGGTTCAGGGGCCCCGCGAGCCGGCAGGCCAGGAAGGAGGCCTTCCCGGGGACACCCCACCGGGTCAGGCTGGTGTAGCGCTGGCCGTCTGTCTGTCTTTGCAGCAGCAGAGGCCCCAGACTGGAGAGGAGAGGTGAGCCGCACCCACTGCATCATAAAATGGTTATTGTCGTTGGCCACTAAGTTTAGGGTGGTTTATGGTCTTGCAGTAGATAACCAGAACACTCATTAGGCCCCAAATGAGACCCTAATGTGTCTCCCATGTCCCCCCTTGCAAATTCCTGCCTTTAAGCTCATGGCATCCCAGGTCACCCCATAGGTCAGAAACCTCTGTGTTCATCTCCAATCGGTCACCGAATTCTAGCTCTCACGTCTGTTTCCTAGCTCCAGGCCTCTGCCTGCCCTAGTTGACCACCGCGTCACGCCGCTCATGTCCAGGCCACGTCTCCCACTGACTTGTCAGCCTCAGCTTCTCAGACTCTGTTCCTTCCCTGGCCGGCTGCTGGCACTGGTCTCTGCAGGCTCACCTCAGTCTCGGCCTGGTGGAAAATTCTCTAAAGGCTCCTCCTTGCCGTCAGAAGGACTTACAAGACCTCCGCAGTCTGGCAGCCTCCCTCCAGCCAGTCATGCCTCCAGCCCAAGGCCCCGTGCTCACACCTGAAGTGACTCATTCTTTCCAGAACATTCCAGACACGTTCATGCTTCTGTGCCTTTAACCATGTTCTTCCCTCTGTATGGACTTCCCACACCTTCACATGTCCCCTATTTCACACTCTCTGAAGCTCCACCTCCACCAAGCAGAACAGAGTGTTCCTCGCTGACTATCCCATTATTCCCCAGCCTACAGGTCGCTTTTGTAGCACTTCCTTGTCTGTTTCTCTACTCTGCATCTCTGGGGGCTGCTGTGTAGCCTGCCTGGCATACGAGCTGTCATCCATCAATGCTTCTAGGGTTTCCACCGCTGCTACCCTAATTCAGAGAATAATCTTCACGCTAATATGTCTTCTTAAAGTACAGCTGCCAACAGGCCATCCCCCACCCCCCTCAAAAAAGTAGGGGTCTCCCCACTGAATGAAGACAAAACTTAGCACAGCATCTGTGATCTATGCCTTTAGACTGAAGGAGACCTGAAGAAAGGATCAAAGAGTTGAAGTCACCCAGCAAGTTGGCTGGATTAGTTATTACCCACCTCTGTGCTGCTTCTGACCCCGTCTCCCCATCTGTACCCAGATCTTCTCCGGCATGGCACATGGTCTTCAGTTTTTTAATTTCTACTCCTAGATTTCTCTTCCTCATAGTCTCTTTCTCTTGGATAAAGTTTATTCTTGGGACACCGGGATACCTCAGTGGTTGAGCATCTGCCTTCTGCTCAGGGCCTGATCCCAGAGTCCCGGGATCGAGTCCCACACCGGGCTCCCCCCAGGAAGCCTGCTTCTCCCTCTGACTGTGTCTCTTTCTCACTCTCCGTGTCTCTCATGAACAAATAAAAATCTTTAAAAATAAATAAAGTTTGTTCTTCTATTTTGCCTTTGAGTCTCCACATTAAGTTCAGGAATGGCCAGCAGGTCATATTTATTTCTGGGTGTTAGCTTTTGTTGCATCTTTCCAAAGAAAGTTTACTTTCTTTCTTGCCCATTGCCAAAGCAATGGGATATAGACACCGAAGGCCAGAGATACAGTTTCTGGTCTCCTTTCCAATCACTGTAATCTGTATTTTACTGAGCAACATCTTCCTGCAATGGTGCCTTCTCTCTCATACTCAGGACTCTCCAAAGTAACTGGTGTTTCAGTTTTAGCTGACCACTCTTTGCCCTACAGTTATTCTTACAGACGGAACCCTAAAATGCTGAAAATGGAGGTCTTTTTTTCTTTTCTCTTGTTCCATTATGAGATATTTCAAGCAACTATATACCCATGTACTGGAAGTCTTATTCAAAACAAGCTATTCTAAGCAATTAAATTAGAGTTATCTCGTTGAAGAATGATATTTAAGAATTGTTTAGACATTCATAGTTCCTTTGCTTATTGGTGGCATTTAAAGTTAAAAAAAAAAAAAAAACGATCTCAGGGTAAAAGGAGCATAAAGATTTTGATATTTTAAGTAAAGGTAATATAATGCTTACAGAACCAGTAAACATGCCCTCAATTTCTTAGGGAATAACTAATTCCTTCCAAAATCACAGCCTAATTCATCTCCACATTTCAAGAACTTAAACATCAACCAGTTGTTCACATTTTGGCCCCTTTTCAGGAATATTATACATGTTACTAAAAAATGTGTGTTACAAAGAGAAGGCTGGATATGCCTGAGCTTGAAAGTAGTGGTCACTTCTCAAACACAGAGCACTTGGCAGTTTTCTAATCCTTTCTTTTCTTTTTACTTGGAAAATAAAAACAGAATGATTTTGAGTGTTGAATTTCAGCTCCAGAGCAAATGATGAAATTTACATGTCAAGACTTTTTCCCCATTTCCTGTCGGGGCTGCTTTATTCCAGGCTTGTGTGTTTGCTGAGCACAGATGTCCTTGCTGCTTTCTATTCTTTCCTTGGTCTGTAAAAAGAGTTTAGTAAACTTGTTGGAAAAACATTTTATTTTGCTTTGCTCCTGTACATAATAGAATTAATAGTAAAGTATCTAAAAAATGCTGGCTTTTTATGACATCAATCAGTCAAAGTTTCAAGGCTTCTTTTTCTCCTTAAGGCTTTCTAGTTACCTTGTCTTCATCTCAGAATATCCAAAACAACACTCCTTGCCCGGAAGCTATGAGGGAACAGATCAGATTTATCTACAAAGGAATGCAAATTGTAAATATGGCCCCAAATAGAACTTTAATAAAGTTCAAAAATAAATGGACAAGTGAGAAAATATTTGTAGCACTACAAATAGTAATATCCCTAATATATAAAGCTACCAAATGTTCTATATGAAGAGAATATGACTTCTATAAGTCAAATAGAGTCAATACAAATTAATAGGAAAATGGACAAAGGGCAGAAACAGGCAATTCAAAGAAAAAACACAAAAAGCAGGTAAACAATGTCATGTAATTGCACAATAAGAGCAACATATACCTGAGATAGAACAAAATTTAAGATTGTTTATATAAAATATTGGTAAGAATCAATGGGGTAATAGGTCTTTACTGTAATACTGTGGGAGTATAAATAAGTACTACTTTTGAAGGGCAATTTGACAGAACTTTCCAAATTGCAAATCCACATACATTTTTACCATACAGTTTTATTCCTAGTTATCCTATAGAAATAACAGTACAAGTAGGCAAGAACATATTTATGTGGATGTTTATTTGCTGTAATTTTTTTAAAAACAATTGAAGAAAAGTTCTATTTTCTTGAATGGGGAGCTCTTGAGATACCTGATGGTACATCTGCACAATAGAATTCTCTATTATACATGCAAGACATGGTCTAGATCTTCTCTAAGATACACTATGAGCAGAGCAAGGCACAGAACTACTTATATAGTTGGTATATTCCTTTTTTTTTTTTTTTTTTACCAAAAACTTTCAAATCATGTGGAGGGGTGTATGTTTAGATAAAGTTCTAGAAGAATACAAATCATAGTGCAATTATCCCTGGAGAACAGGTGTACACACGCAATTTCCTTTTTAGCTTTATATTCTTGAATATTGTTTAAAATTTTCAGTGGAATGAATTGTTTTCTAAATTCTTAATCAAGACAATTGAAGAAAAGAAATAAGATCCAAAGAAATCTTAAGTATATCTCTGTCATGGGTATCAACCTACCAAGTTTTAAAGATCCCTGAAAGACCATCTTTACCATAAAATTTCAAGTTTACTTTACAGCTCCTCCTCTTGACGCTGGAATAGAGATATATGATTTTACATGCAAGGCTAGGAGTTTCATTTCTGACCCTCTCCCAATTATTCTGTCCTATTTATTTCCAGATGCCTTTACCCATGGAGGTAAATCTGACCTTTGGTGAAGGTCACCTGACATAAACCAGTATACACTCACTGGGCCAGTACGCTGGTAGCACCCAGAAACAGGAGTTGTACTAAGTTAAAGCAAGCCATCCAGAAACCACATCCTGAAGTCTGCTGTGAATGGGTGATCGCACAGCTCACCAGCCAGGGCTGTCATTGCTTGGCCATTAGCACTGAGGCCCAGGAAGCAGAGTCCTCTGGAAGAAGCATCAGCCACACTCCAGGGCTTCTGTCAGCTGACCATTGCAAGGACAACAAATTAGACTTGCTCTTCTTTGATGGCAGAGGAACCACCTTCCAGAACCAGTGTGAAGCTCACCCAAGAGCCTGTGTGTCACAGTTTTGTGAATGCCCAAGTGTTCTGACATAGGGAGTCTATACTACTCACCTTACTAATACTCCCAACAGATTTTTTGTTTTCCTGACTTCCACTCTCCTGGCCAAGTCTCTGCTGGGTGGATACCACACTGGGCTGACAGAAGGCATTTGTTAGTCTTTGTAGACTGTTTATTTCTGATAAAGGTAATTCATGACAACACCTGTATGGATACTGCCCGGTGGTGTGTTGGTAAATGTTTAACAACCAGCTTTGCTGGACAAACTACCCCTAGGCTAGTAATATTTATCAATTTCCTTAGCGTAATGGCAACTTCCAAGACTGAGGTCAAGATACCAACAAAATGTCACTGAATATTGGGAACACACGCACATACTAGCATTACTATTTCTATCTTAAGAGCAGAGGTAATGGGGAAGTGTAATAAAATCATTAGGAAGTGAGTTGCACCTACAACATTTGTTTTTAATATAAGTTATTTAATCATAAATGCACATAGTTTAGCATCTAAAAATGGCTGAGTTTAAGAATGGCCTCACAAAATTCCTGAAAATTTAGCAACTGGCTCATGCAAGCCAGTACAAACTGGCTCCAGCACACCCCGAGATTCCCACAGTGCAAGATGTTACAGATATTCTTTTGCCTGGAAAAGTCACAGTCATTTATTTCCTTAACAGATACTCAGATCTCCCTATGTTTTGGACAACCCATGTGCCTGTCTATATGTTGACAGGCAGGGCCTATGTTGACGCAGATGTCCGGATTCACAGCTCCTTGGGCTTGGTGTCGGGGCTGGACAGCGCAGTAGATAAGGAAAGTCATGGACACCAGAGTCAAATAAACCAGTACCATTCTGCATTAATGTACCATTTAGTAATTCCTTAACTGTTAATTTAATGATTTAATAAATATTGCCTATGTTATATTAAAAAAAGAGATAAAACAGGTAGAGAATATTCTTAAAACAGATGTGATGTTTAAGGACATCTGTACAACACTCAGCATTTGAGAGGAGCTTAGTACGTATCAGCACCCTTTCTCTTGAACGAGCACCTCCACAGATCCCAGGTAATCGATTGGGGCTATTTAAAGAGGCCTGCAGAGCCAGGCAGTGTCAGGACACGGCAGGCTGAACCTGACTCCTTTTCTTTTTACCTGATTTGGAAATCAGGTTGGGAGCAACCCTGACTTTGTCATTCCGGTGCCTGGCAACAGTCTGCCGTTTAATCTCCTAGGCGAGCTGCCCTTGTGTGGCAGGTTCTACAGACAAAACTGTCCTGGGTCTGTGGTGATAATATTCCTCTGGGTCACCCAGGTTGGATGGATAATCAGTTGCCTTCATTCTTGGGAACCATCCCAGCCTCCCAAGGCTCTGCAGCCACACGAGCTTACCCAGGGTGCTAGGCCTCTCCAAGGTGAGCCTCAACAGAGTTTGTAAAAAGGTTTTCAACAGGAAAACTATGTATAACAGCAATTTGAACTCTTCTCTAGTTAACTGATCAAATCACATGCTTTGTACATGCGAATGGATTTTTTGGGAACATCAAAAATTTATTTTAAAATATCCTTCAGAAAATATGGAGGTGAATTTACCAAAAAATTGTCTAGGGTACAAGAATTACAAGAGTGCTCAGTTTCCCCAGGAAACAGAGTATCACCAACAATGAAGGGCAGAAGTACTGGTCTGAACAATGATGACAAAACTTAGTAACACATCTAAAAACAGAGGATATGTGGTAGGATATGTAATGGATATATAATGATTCACTAAATAATACATTTTTAAAAAGTACTCAATGAAGGGAGAAAGCTGGAATGCCTTCCACTCACTCTAGCTGTCCAAATCAAATTCTCTTTTCAAGCCCCAGCCCAGTTCTCAAAGGCTCCAGTAAACCGTTCTTGGATGCCCATCCACTGAACTCCCACGGCTACGCAATGTGTTATCTCTACTGCTCGGTTTCTACTTTCATCACATTCCGTACTGTTGTCTTTGCAGATAGTCAAATTGTCCTTTTTTTTTTTATTTAAAGATTTTGTTTATTTGACAGAGAGTGAGAGAGAGAGAGCGTGTGTGCACAAGCAGGAGGAGTGGCAGAGGGAGAGGGAGAAGCAGACTCCTCCCTGAGCAGGGAACCCAATGTGGTGCTCCACCCCAGGACCCTGGGATCATGACCTGAGCCAAAGGCCAACACTTAACCAACTGAGCCCCCCGGGAACCCCTCAAATTGTCCTATTTTAACATCTTCTGTTTTTGGTAGCAGAGAGCAGGTCCTGTACTTCTATGTAAGCTTCATATAATAGACAGTAATTCATGAAAGAAGAAGCGAAGCAATGACACAACCAATGAACGAACGCTATGGATTTGGCCAAAGCACAGCTTCTGCAGTGCCCCGTTTCCTCACCTGGCCTTTACACAAGGAGCTGATAGGGATTCGATTTAAAAATGAAGCTTCCACTGTTAATGTGGCTGATTAGTCTGGGGTCAGGGTGACAGGTCACAATCCCTCCTCATCCCCAGCATAATAAAAATAGCCAGGAAGGAACCCTTGAGGTTCACTTAGAGATCGTATCCTTTGGCATCTAGCTTTCTCTGGTTTGTATCTCCTCTAGGACAGAGTTTGCAGATGTAGGCTTGTTGGATCACCTCCTCAAATCTCCTGTGGCTCAGGGGAAATATGCAGATTTCTGGACACCCCCCCTCCCCTGGAAGGCCATTGGATCAGATTCTTGGGTGGGAGGTGAGGGCTGCATCTCCCACATGATTATTACACACTATAAAGTTTAAGAATCTCTTATTCAGAAGAGAAGGGAGAGAGGAGAAAGAAGTGTTAGATGGCTCCCATATGCCAGGTACTGGTATTTAAGATGCCTCCTTGGATTCTCACACCACTAAAGGTCGATTTCATCATTTTCTCTCAGGACTTTCAGAGAGGACTCTCAGATGCTCATGTACTGATAAGACAAGTTGCCAAAGGCCCCACAGTGAGTTAGTACAAAGACTGGATCCTGATGCCGGTCCATCTGGCCCCGTGTGTTTAGTTCTGTCCATGACATTACACTATTCACCCCACTACTACAGAGGGTTCTCTCTATTTGCATACATATGAGATCCCAGGTTCCAGTCAATACTTTCCATGTCGACAAAAGGACTTCTGAGATGCTACTCCTACTCCACAGATCATATTTCAGAAGACTGAAAAGCTCACAAAGCTCCTGGAAATTTCTCATCCACCTATAGATGCCACAGGGGGACCATGTGCTTAAACCCTCTCCCTCAACTGCAGCATCACATGGGTTGGGTATGAATCCTCCACATTTTCCTTTCACTTACACACACACACACACACACACACACACACACACAATTATACCCATGCTTTATGGGACAGGCACTCCATACAGACACATGCTGCCATGGGAACATGGGTTCAGAATATGTAGCTGGCTTTCCTTTTTCTTGTATAGATATTTTCAAAACAGTTTCTTTGGTGATATCTTTTTTAGTCTCCTTGTTTCCTTGACTACATGATGAAAGCCGCCGGGTGCTTTTTAGTAGCGCTTTCTCTACTGACCTTGGTGGCTGAATGAATATTCCTATTCTTGATTCAAAGTCTATTGTATTAATTATATCATTCATCTATTTGCAACTGAATCTCAGAATATGTTTGCATAAAACACCTCCCTGCCCAAGAATTTATGATCACATCTTTCTCTCTAGTACATCAGCTTAAGTTCCTCTCTTGCTTTCAAGGGCTGGTGCTGTCCTGTCTCTCTGTTCCTTCCACAGCCACCTCTATCCCAGACCCAGGTGTTATTTTGGATCTCTAGGCTGATGTTCATACTGGTTCTAATGTGAGGTTCTAATCAAGCCTCTATCTGATTTTGAGCAAGTTGTTAAAACTCTCTAGGACTATTTCTTTATTCATTATAAAGAGCTTCCATTGATCACTGGAGCTACCATTTACTGCCTTAAGTATCTTATACATGTTTTCTCAAACCTTCCTCACACCTGTTAAAAGAGGTATTATTGTTCCCACTGTCCAGGTGAAGAAACCAAGACTGATAGAGATTGAGTAAACCACCCGAAGGTACACAGCTAATGAGGATCCAAGAAGGAATTGGAACCTATGAAAGGCAAAGTCCTTTCCTTTGTTCAGTGAAGTTTTCCTCCACTGTTCCACTCACTTCTGTGACCCGGTGTGTGTGTGGGGGGGGGTTCTCCATATCAACCAATTCTCCAACACCAGCTGGGCATACTGTCCAATCCAGTATGATCCTGACATGATCCACCTGGAGTTAGCATTCAGCTCTCACAAGTTAAGGGCTCTGTTCCAGAAGACCATTCCCCAAATCCAGATGCCAATTGCACACCCCACATTATCATCTACACTTCTAACCAACTGGCTATAAATTGGGGTCCCCACAATCCCCTCCTCTGGTTTGGTAATTTGCTAGAATGGCTCCCAGAACTCAGGGAAACACTCGTTTACATTTACCAGTTTATTATAAAGGCTGGTAAAGCGTATAGACTAACAGCCAGATGAAGAGATACACAGCAAAAGGTCTGGAAGGGTCCTTAGCACAAGAGCTTCTGTCCCCGTGGAGCTAGGGTGCACTAGTCTCCCAGCCCGTGGAGGTGTTCACCAGCTAAGAAGTGCTATGAATTGATACTTTAGGGATTTTTATGGAAGCCTTATGGTATAGGCATGATAGGTAATGAACTCAACCTTCAGCTCCCCACTCAAAGTTGTTGGAGTGGGGCTGAAAATGCCAATCCTCAAATCACAAGGCTGGTTCTCCTAACCCTTGGGTCTTTCCAAAAGTCACTTCCTCAAAATAAACTGAGGAGTGGTTAAAGGGGGCTTCTTTTAAATAACCAAAGATACTCCTTTCACTTTTATCTCCTCTTATCACTTAGGAAATTCCCTGGGCTTCAGGATGTTTGTGCTCAGGATGTATGTGGTCCACAAATTCTGTGATACCCCTCCTTTCAAGAATTGCAGCTTAATTCCACTTTCCTTGACGTGGTTGAACTTAATGACCCTCTTCTAATGACCGAACATAGCAGGAATGGCAGCATATGGCTTCTAAGACTAGATCTTTTTTTTTTTTTTTCTAAGACTAGATCATAAAAGGCATTAGAGCTTTCTCCTTGTTCTTCCTCTCAGATCATCAGCTCTGGGGGAAGCCAGCTGCCATGTTGTAGTAACACACAAACAGCCCAGTGGGGAGGTCCACATGGCAAGAAACAGGCATCATGCCAAGAGCCAGCAAAGAACAGACCTTCTGTCAACAGTCATGTGAATGAGCTCTCTTGGAAGAGGATCCTCCTATCTCATTCAAGCCTTCAGATGACTACAGCCCAGCAAAATCTGAATTCCAGCCTCACAAGAGACCCAAAGCTAGAACCCTCCAGCTAAGCCGCTGTGGAATTCCTGACCTGCAGAAACTGAGTTGTTTTAAGCTGCTAAATTTGAGGCCCTTTGTTTCACAACAATAGGTGACTAATAGGCCTTGCTACAAGACATGACAAGCACTATTTCACACATACGCTCTTTTTTCCTACTCATGTTCTTTTGTCCTACCCACGTACCTTGAAGTGAATGATTCTGAAGCTGAAGAAGGGCACAGACAGGAGGAGCCAGGATCTGGGAATCATTTGGAGCAGAGGTAGCCTAGAAAGCCATCCCTATTGTGTTACCCCAGAGGTACGGGGCTTGTTACAGTAGCTAATGTTCCTTTCTCTCTGACTATACCCTCCTTTCATTCTTTTGTTCTTTACCACATGGAATATAATTATTTGCATAAATGCCTTTTTTTCATGAACATCAAACAAGTGGCTAGAAGGTGCTTGGCAGTATGTGCTTTGCAAGCATGTTATTGATTAATCCTTGTGATAATTTTTCAGATGTGGAATCTGAGACAGAGAGGTGAAGTGACTTGCTCCAGAGCACATGGCCCAGATGAGGGAAAGCCACCAAGGGTTCTGCTTCCAACCCAGAGCTCTCAGCCACTCTGATCTGCTCCCTCCCTCGGTCCCTGTATCCCACACAGCACCCAACACAGTCTCTTGCATACAGTTGTTGTTTAATAAATGTCTGTGACTGCAGGAAAATGTGAATGAACAAATGGCAATATATTAAGAGGGAAAATGTCATGAAAGTTCACAGTCAAAAAAACCTGTTGTCCTGAAATCTTGTTTTCCTCATACAAATGCCCCCTTTTACTTGTATGCGTCTGAACTTTAGGGTGTTAGAGGCTAGAACACATAAAGAGATTCATTGACTGGATGAAAAACATGCTTAGAGAATACTAAGAAATTCTTCATAAAGTCTGTAGTTTTAGATCAAGAGCCCCAAGTGCTTCAGAACATCAAACCAATTCAGGACTTTCTGAAGAGCCGACCTCATTAAGGGAAGTCACTGCACTCCACCAGCACGTTGAGGGAGAAGACAGTAGCTACTGTACCGATGGGTGCCCATCTCTCTAGAAACCTGTGTCCATTCATGGGGCCTGGCGGGGGAACCTCAGCGTGACCACAAAGGCCCAATTGTTCTCTTCAGATCAACACGCTAATGCAGTGAAAGAGTGGGTGCCCTGTGTACCAAGGCAGAAAGGCCGTCAACGAGTCCCTGGCACAAACACAGCCGGTCAGCCTTAACAAAGATGGGGTCAGAACTCCCTGCCAAAGACCAGTCTCTGTGAGCTCGCTCTAGGAGTGAAAACCCTATCAGATTTAAACTAAAACAGCTTAATTTCTAAAGTATGCAGCCAGGGCAGCCTGGGAAAAAGAAGACTATCCCTTCCTAGGGAGGGTAGATAAGTAATGAATAGTCTCAAAGCCCAGGTCTCTCTGATTTATTCAGAATTAGTATTAGCTTCAAGTCACTGCCCTGTTGCCAAGGTCACACCTGTATCTATTCCCATCTCCCCAAGGAGAGCTTCAACCTGCCTTATTATAAACGTTCACTTTCCTGAAATAAAAAAAAAAAATGTGTAAAGTGGTTAGCTTTGGGGAGAGTTAGGGGGGATCCGGAAAGGGGGAGACATTTGTTTTCCATTTTTCCCTCCTTGGATTAATTTTTTATTACGTGTATGTACTCATTTTACCTCTTTAAACGTTTAAGTCCACCAAGGTGAGGATTCGACTATTTGGGTCTTCATTTTTCCATTACTCTGTTTCAAAGAAACAAAATATTATTTTCGTAGGTTTTTAAACTCTAAATCTCTACCCTAAAACAGCACTTATTGTTCCCATCAACAAAAGCCTTGCTTCTCAGAGAAGAGTCCACTCAGTGTGAGTTCCTTGGAGCAGAATATTATAGAACACCTTCACTGGATAGCAACAGAAAAGTGGGTTACTGGGTTTTTCTGTCATTTCAGCATTGCTTAGGATGGTGTAACCACGTGCTACTCTTTTTTGGAGAGCTGGGGTTTCTAACTCAGGGTGATTTCCTCCTCAAAGGACATTTGGCACCACCGTGAAGCATTTTCGGTTGTCATACACGGGGGGTGGGCCCTACCAGCATCCAGAGAGGCTGCTAAATACCCCACAGGGCACAGGGCAGTCCCCAAAGTGAAATATTATTTAGTCCAAAATGCCAATTGTGTCCAGATTGGGAAAACCTCATTTGCTGACTCTGTTGCATAACACATAGAAATTCACCTTAAACTCACTTTCAGGGAGTAAGTAGGGTGGGGTGGGGGGGATTGTCTCATCATTATTTGTATGACATATCAAGGGTGAAGTCGAGATTGGCCAGATTTGGGAGCAGGTGTTTGTGTCCATTCTTCCTGGACATACCAGATAGTTGATAAATGCTTTGAAATGGAACTGAAAGCATCCTTTATTCTTTATTCATTTATGTAATAAGTATTTGTCGCATCTCTGTCATTAGGTAGACACAGATAGTAAGAGAAAAGATGGTCCAACCATCAGCACCTCTGTTCTTAATAAAAACAGAAGTGCCCAGGCCATTTCTAAATATTACAATCAACATTTTGGCCAGCATAAGTCTTGGGAGAACTAAAATGAGAATGAACCTGAACCATTTAGTTATTCCATGTGTTCAACATGCATATGATTCACTTCTAGTAAGGCTGATTTCATCACATAGTAATTATAAAAAAACTCCTACCCTTTGGGGAAAGTCAGGTTCTCAGAGGGCACTGATTCAGGGGGGTAATGTAGGCTAAATGAATCAAGAATTTCGGCCTGGGACGTGGACAGAGACAGCTCCTGGTACTTTTGCTTTCTATTTCTGACTGGTCCCCACCCTAAGCAGTTGTCTCAGGACAGGAGGTACTCATGGACTTCCCTCCAGAGCTAAAATAGCCGGAAGGATGTGAGTGTGTGATCCCAGGGCTGGACTTGGCTCCTCACTCGGAATGGGGTCATTAGGAAAGTTCCCAAACTGTCCCTCCCTAAGCAATCACGAATCAACAATTAATACCCCCCCCATCAAAGTAAGCCTTATAAAAATATTTTCTCTTAAACTTAAAGACACTCCAGTAGGATGAATTCTCTCAGAAGTTTAAGTAGTTGTAGCATTATTGATCCATCAACAATTCCTTGAATCACTGCCTAAGAACACAAAGAAGCCCCTGTACTTTTTCACAAGTCCCCGTGGAACTTTCCATGCCAATGAAAACAAGTTACACTTTCAAAAAATATTTACCAAAAACATCATTTCCAACCACCAATGTAACCATGTAATACAGCTTTTTGTTTGCTTCTTTAGGCTTCAGACATTTTTTTCTAACAACAACAACAACAAAAAAGAAGTGCAGTTACAAAGTACAATGATCAAGAAGACATATCTGCAAAAAAAATATATTGCAAATGTAATTGTCTCCTATTTTCGGTTGCTTTCATGGAAAACTGTAAGTTGGAAGAGCAGCATTGCCACCAGTGCAATGGGTCCCAAACCAAAGCTGCTCCAGGGTTGGCTGAACCCATGGAGCTGAGGTCAGAACACGTCCAATCCAACTTCCCTGCCAGGCAGGGGTCTGATGATGATTCTGTCTCAGGCCATCTCAGGCTGTGACTGCCCCTGGTTGACCTTGTGTCCCACTCCCACTGGAACTTAGCTTACAGCCCAACCCTAGTTGTGTGGATGTTCAAAGCCCTGGTCAGTACCCAGAGCCTCCTGTCAGTCTCCGGGTTTGGGTGCCCTGGTCTGGCATGCAAACGGCCTCAACTCCTTGGGGTCCTAGCAGTGGGTGCTGGGTCCAGGACCATCCAACTAGTCCTGGGTCAATCTCACAACTACTCAAATCCAAGGGCTTTGACTGGAGCCAGAAAAATTATGGGAATGCAGTAAAGCATCTGCCTGGCTGCATTGAGCCCTGGGTCAGGCACAATGGTCCTGTGTAATCAATCACAGGCAACTTCCACTAAGAACCAAAAACCTGGGCAAGCTGTCTGGCTCTAAATCATGCCTTGTGTCACTCTGGAACTATGGAAGGGGTTAAAGCTCAGCATGCTCCTTGACTTTAACTCATTCCAGTTTCTCTGATGAGAATAAAAAAAACACCAGCACTTGCCCATGAGCTGCGCAGCGCTCTCCATGCTGTATCCTCACCCCCAACTAGGCATTCCCTGCGGCCTGCCCGGTCCCCACGAATCCTTTGTTCTGCTGCATGATGGCACATCTGTTTGTTTTTGTTCATTTACTAGGTGCTCAACGGTGTCTTTAGTGCTTTATATACACTCAGGTATTTATATTTATGTATTTGTACATGTACCTCCATTGAATATATAAATTTATCACAACATGTACACATTATGGGGTTGCATAAATTCCAACAAAGGGTGCACGTTTTTTAGTTTTATGTGTCACTAAATGTACTTTTTAATATTTTTAACTGAAGCCACACGTGCCTATTTTGTCTTTTTCTTTTTAAGATTTTATTTATTTATTCATGATAGACATAGAGAAAGAGAGAGAGGCAGAGACACAGGCGGAGGGAGTAGCAGGCTCCACGAGAGGAGCTCAACGCGGGACTCCATCCCGGGACTCCAGGACCGTGCCCTGGGCCAAAGGCAGGCGCTAAACCACTGAGCCCCCCAGGGTCCCCTATTTTAAATCTTATAAAGAAAAAGCTAATTACCGTGTGGTCCCTTTCCAGGCCCGGCCTCCTGAGGTCACACGGAAAGTTAGACAGTGGGGTATACTTTCTGATGAGAGCACTAAAGAAAGGTTTTAGAAGAAACCCAAGCCTCCAAGCAAGCAATTAGCATGAGAAAAAGCCTAACATTCTTTCAAGAAAAAAATTAAGAGATGCGGTACAAAACAAGATAAAGGGAAAGACCCACATCCTTGGCATGGAAACAGGCTAAAATGCATAGCTGTCATTGAATGTTGAGGTGAAAGTGAGCAAGAATGAAGCTGAGGTCAGTGTAGACCTGGGGGTAGTAGGGAGAGGGGACAATGCGAAGTGTTGGGCCTTCCATCGTTCATCAGTGAGTTTCTAATCAGTAGAGAAAAGGAGCGTCTAGTAGTTCCTTTCAGCAGACATTTCCTTTGGAGTTTAGACATGTGCCCAGTTCTTCTTCTCATATACCCCGGGACTGCATCTGAACAGTTTGCCGATGTCAAAAGGAAATCCTGTCCCTCTTCCCTGGAGAAAAGAATAGGGCAGGCTCAAAGGGAAATCTGGAAACATTTGTCTTCCAAGAACCCAGCATCTTCCAAGAAGCTCTGTTCTTCTGTGTGATGTATGCTAGAGATTTTGGTCCTACCTCCAAGAAGGCTACGAAGCCGAGGGAAGCTCCCAGATGCCCTGGAGAATAGGATCTAGGGTGATCAGTGCCAGTGGGGTCCTTTGTGGAACCAAAATGCAGCACAACATAGCAGAGAAGATTCTGAGTACAAGAATTAACCGGAAAATAGAGAAGGGAGTTACCAGGACAGAAAAATACTGTAAATCCTGCAGCGTCACCATCACAACCTTTAGAATAAAATGAAGGCTTCAGGCTCTAGGGACTATAGTTCTAGCTGCAAAAATATAATAGACTGAGCATTTTTGTCTTCCAAGGAGACAAAAACAAAGATCAAATAATGGAGGGGGTAGGAAAAGAGAATATAGAACTCCCTGGCTTGTTGACCTCAACAGTGCATGTGATTTAGAAGCTTTGTTGTATCACATAGTCAGTCTCTTGGCCTTTAAAAAATACATGTATTACTATTTCTTCCCTATCTGCATAGAGAACTCTTAAACTCTCCCCAGAGCTAATTAATAATTCTTTTTTAAAAAAATAAATTTATTTTTTATTGGTGTTTAATTTGCCAACATATAGAATAACACCCAGTGCTCATCCCATCAAGTGCCCCCCTCAGTGCCCGTCACCCAGTCACCCCCACCCCCCCTAATTAATAATTCTTAATGAGAGCAGGTATCTTGACTCAAACATCAAAGTGTGGAAAGTTACAACAGGGTGTGGTGAAGATGCTACTTGTGGCAGGCAGTGGTTTAGCACCCTGGCTGCATGTTAAAACCACCTGGAAAGTTCTAAAATATTGATGCCTGGAATCCATCCTCAGAAATTCTGATTTAATTGTTTTGGGGGTAAGGCCAGGTTGTCCATACTATTTTTGGAAGTTCCCCAGGAGATTTGAATGTGTAGGTCACCATGGGAAACCTGGGTCTAAGATCACTGGGGTCCTAAGCCGTTCCTAAATAACCATCCATTCCTATGAGATGCACAGAGAAGAGAACCAAACAAGTAACCCTTTCCGAGGAGCTTCAGCCCCAGTCTCACTACAGTACTGTAGCGAACTAGGCTGGACCTAATCAATACTTTTGTCTGCACCTGAAGAGCCAGAAAACCAAAGCCAAATGAGAAGCTAACTCTTCCTCTCCATCCCCAAGTCCAAACCCAGGTGTCCGTTGTTAGCACTCTAAGAGACAGCAGCGTCTACCCGCAGAAAGCAGAACAACTCCTACTTTGCAACTCCTAATTCCAACCAAGAAAGGAATACTATCTATCTCAAAACAGAAGGAAATACAAGCCAACAAGAAAGAGGCAACAACCCAATGGAAAAAGGAGCAAAGAATATATACGGTTAATAAAAGAGAAGCCTCTCAAGTCCAACAAACAGGGGAAAAAAATCTTCATCTCTAGTGATCAGGAAAATGCCAGTTATGATCACAAATGAGATAGATACCATTTCACACTTAGCAGACTGACTAAAATCCAAGTTTGGTAATACCAAATGTGACCAAGCATGTTGAGCAGCAAGAACTCACATATTACTAATGGGGTGTCAATGTGCAGAGCCACTTAGGAAAACAATTCCGCAACCTCTGCTAATGTAGGAGGTGCTCACAACCTTCAAGGAATCAATTTCCCCTTATTTGCCAATCAGATAGGTACAGGTCCCCTGCCCCACTGCTTGTCATGTGACTCGATTAGAAGGGTTAATATCTTCCAATACTGGAACAGATAATTATGGTTTCTTTTTTTTTTTTGATAATTATGGTTTCAACATCGTACAAGGAAATAGTACATTCAGTTAAAATGAATAAGCATCCACCTAGTTCAGCATGGATTCATCTAAAATGTACTGTTAAAAGTGCAAGTTGCAAAATGTCACTTTCAGTGACATAGCCTTTACGTAAAATATTAAAACACACACTTATATATACTTATGAATAAATATGTAGAAAAAGTATAAAAACATGAGCAGCAAAAAGGCACACGAATAAAAAAATTATTACCTTGGGGGAGAGGCAGTACGTCCTCAGTTGAGATTAGGGAGGCATTTTGATTCCAACTAAAATGTTTTTTTCCTTCCTTCCTTCCTTCTTGTGGTTTTTTAATCTAAGTACATGTGGTCAAATGTTAATGATCTTAAAACCTGGGTAAGGAAAAAAAAAAAACAAAACCTGGGTAAGGTAAAGGTGTACTGTTTTATATTTTTATCTGTATCTTCTTGTACAATTGAAATATTTGATAAATAACTTTTTAAAAACTTTTTCAGGGAAAGAAAAAAAAAAGAAGCCACAAATACCTCCTTCCCTAGGAGCTCTGATGTATTTTGCTTCTTCCTTTAATACTGAGATGGCAAAACGGCTGCTCTGAAGGAGCCTGCGCCCGGGCTGCACTTGCGGATGGGGGTGGAGACCTCGAGGTCCCAGGTGATCCATCTCGCAGTGACCATGTCAGGCGCAGGCTGCATCACCGATGTCCACTTAATAACTGTGCTTCGGAACAGGGGGGAGATTTAGCCTGACTTCCAGAGCAACACACAAACCCTGGAGTGAAGGAATGAATCTCTGTACGTCTGTAATTGGTGTTCTATGTGGCTTAACTGTCTGAATTGCATTTACCCTATATTTGATGTGTTTCAAATGCTCTGGCCCCTATAAAACATCAGGTTATGAGTCATCCACAAGAAAGTCGAGGAGAAATTGGAAGCACCCAGGGAGCCAGTGCTGCAGGGTATTTGATGGATGAGAAAACCGAGACTGAGGCAGTGGGGTTGTCTGGGCCTGCGGCTTTGCCACTGCTGGATCCGGGGCTCTGGTCTCTTGACTCTCTGCCCAGGGCTCAGAGCCCAGGCTGCCACAGGGTTCCTCTTCATGGACAAGTGAAATACCCTCAAGGGAGAGAAAATTAGAAAAATCTGAAGCTTTCTGCTCTGGGATCATGACCCGAGCGGGAAGGCAGACACTCAACCAGTGGCCCACCCAGGTGCCCCCAGAAACTAAGTTTTTACACAGTTTTAGGTAACCAGTTTGAGGAGCCTTGACTTGAGGAAGGAAATGGCTTTATACATTTTTTTTAATATTTTAAAAATTTATTTGAGAGAGCATGCAAGAGCACAATCAGGGGTGGGGTGGGGGGAAGGGCAGAGGGAGAAGCAGATCCTCCATTAAGCAGGGAGCCCCGGGGTGGCTGGATCCCAGGACCCCAGCATCATGACCTGAGTTCAAGGCAGACGCTTAACCAGCTGAGCCACCTAAGCGCCCCTGGCTTTATATATTTTTAATCACTGCTTTTAACCATGTCTTTTCATATCATCCATTTCATACCCTAGTGTTATTTTAGGGAGATATAGGGAGATCTCCAGGTCTCTTTTAGTTATTAAAATTTGTTCAAACTGTCATATGCGATTCAAAGCTTTACTCCCCTTCTCCAGAGTAGGCTTGGAATGGGTATGTGTATTTGGCGTGGGGCATGAGACCTGCTGTGACACCAGCAGCCCCTTGCTTCTCAGGGGCTAGCTCTCTATAGCAGGTGGGGGTGCTAGCTCTCTTCTTGGGAGATTCGAGACGGAGAGACTTAAGAAATCTGCTTCTGTGGCTAGTGGTTCTCTGTTGGGGATGGGGGAGGGTCACTGATGTCACACTGGTCTGTTCTGATTTTCTTTTTAACTTTCTTTTTATTATTATTTTTAAGATTTTATTTATTCCTTTGTGAGAGACACACAGAGAGAGAGGCCAAGACATAGGCAGAGGGAGAAGCAGGCTCCATGCAGGAAGCCCAATGTGGGACTCGATCCAGGTACTCCCGGATCACGCCCTGAGCCGAAGGCAGATGCTTAACCACCGAACCACCCAGGCGTCCTTGTTCTGATTTTCTCTGAAACTGGAGGCCTCTGTTAACCAAGAGCCTATTATGATGCCAGAGACAATTAGAAACCCCCAGGAAGCCTTCTGGGTGCTGGAAATGCTTTATACTTTGCCCTACTCTCCTCTAAGGCAGCCCCAGGAATAGTATGGTCTCATCAGACAAGTCTCTCAAAGTCAAGGGTGCACCAGAGACCAGGCCATTGGAGAATATGCACTACACACATAGGGTTTTCCAGGCTCCGATGCTATCCCAGTGTACAGAGGCACCAGAATGCCTTCCCTGATCCAGTATAGCTTCCAGAAAGATGTTGGATCCCTCAAAGACTTGATTAAGGCCTTGCTTTTACCCTGAGAGGAATCCATTCTACTCTATTAAACTAAGGACTGGTCATTGAGTCCCCACAAATAATTTATCAGTAACTGCATCAATGTTCTTTCAGAACCGAGCTGGGGAAGGAGGAAAGAAAAACAATAGGCCTCACCCATCCAGGTGGTAATGTCAAAGGTGATTGAGGAAGCATTCAAAGCATTCATTCAAATGGCCATTTTGTCCCGGTTGGTTGTAGGGAGGAAGGAAGAGAGTGGAGGGGAAGGAAGACATGCCTGTTCTAATAGACCTTTTCTTTCTCTCTTTTATTTATTTTTTTTAATAAAGAAGGTCACTAGGAAGTTACCTCTGGAGACAGGGGGGTTCCCTCATCTGACCACACCCATTGTCTACAGCCATAAGCTGTCCTGCTTGCTCTTAGGAAGGCGTTGGGTAGTGATTCTGAGGCTGACCAGTGTCTTGGCTCCTCCATACCAAGAGAACCGTGAGCACTCGACCCCTAAAAGGAAGCTGTCTCCAAAGACAGCATCATTCATACCAAATGGCAGGTGTACTTGGCTCTTTGGAGCTTGTCAGGGACCATCCATTTCAGATGGAACTTGGTCATATCTTAATCCCTGTCAGTTTAGAGCCTTAAGCCACTAAGGCTTCACTACAGGCTCTTATTACAATTCTGTCTTTAGTGTCAAAACTTTCAAACCTTTGAAGGGTCACCATGTAGATCTCTGGATAGAAATTGATTTGAACTATACAGATCTTGAAAATCCATGGAACACTTTGGGTAAGTACTAGAAATAATGTATTAATGTTATCGCAATACTTTTTTATGTTGCTGAGATGTTCAGTTGTCGGTATGTGTTCTGTGCTCTGGAGATGTTTCCAGTTCCGATGAGTCAGAAGTTAAAGAACTGAAAGAGTCAATATAAATTGCACTTACATCTTGTAAGTGTAGAGGCCTAGTTTCCGTCAAACACTGGAAAGCAATATTCTGAGGTTAATGTGGGACATCCATGAAGAGATTTTGTTTCTTTAGTGGGTCAACAAGATGCCTATCTTTTTACCAGTAAAATAATGTATTTATTTTATTTTTTCCCCTTTTAGTTTAAATTTTCATGGCATTAATTTCCCTTTCAAATCTACACTCAGGGGGCCTGGGTGGCTCAGTCAGTTAAATGACTCTTGGTTTCAGCTCAAGTCATGATCTCACAGTCGTGAGATCAAGCCCCTTGTTGGGCTCCGTGCTCAGAGCAGAGTCTCCTGGAGATTCTCTCTCCCTCTCCCCCTCCCCCTCCCTGTGCATGCACACACACTCTTGTTCACTCACTCACTCTCTCCCTCAAATAAATAAATAAAATCTTCAAATATATAGTCATGGGGCTTCTGACTGGCTCAGTTGGTGGAGCATGTGACTCTTGATCTTGGGGTCATGAGTTCAAGCCCCACGTTGGGTATAGAAATCACTTAAAAATAAGATCTTAAAAAAAAAAAACCCGTAGAGTCATTATATACATTTTATGTCATTCATGCCTATTAAAATTCTTCTCCCCTTAAAATATTATCATAAAAACCAAAACATAGTGAGTCCCGGCTTTCTATTCCAGTTGTAAAGAGCAACCTGGTTTGCAACCCAGGGAGGAAAGGATGAATCACAATCATCTTGTCAGACTAGAATCACATAGATCTAAAATATTTATAATGTGGGCAGGTCAAGGATAAGTGCACTTGAGGGTAATTGTATATATGCAATTAGCAGGATGCACAGCCTAATGATATACAGAAAAAAGTGACAGTTCCAAATAACATAAGCCTCTCTGGCTAAATCACATCTTCCAAATGTCTCTGAAACATTTCAGAATGTCTGTCATCAGCAGTTATCACAGTGATGGTTTTAAAGGCTGCCATGTCTGTTTGCAGAAGTAAGTGGCTGGTTCCTACTCCCCATCTGCTTATGACTCAACTTCAGTTTCCCCTTAGAGAAAATTATGCGGGTTGAAAAATGTAAGAGAAAGTGAGGAGACAGTATGAGAGAGTGTTCAAACTTGTGTATTAAGAATTCCAGGAACCCAATCAGAAATCCACCTTTGGGACCCCCAAACTCTGAAGGATGTGACGATACCGGCAGGCCATGGATTAGGGTACATTACCTCACTTCATCCTTTGGATGAGTTAGCAGAGATACCTTGTCTAGAGATGTTGAGAATTGACAGGGAGAACTGGATCTCTTTCCTTTATAGGGATTCTTGTAAGCACGGAAATCCCCTGATTTACTCCCCAGCGCACCCCTGCTCATTCAGATGAATGTCAGCGAAGACCTAGCTGTCCTTTGAGCTGGTGCTCTTACTGCTGTTGCTGCTAGAGCCCTTTCAAGGATCTCCCTTCCCCAGGGCAGTTTGTATGCCTTTCACACTTTGTTTCTATTCAAGGTGTCTATTCATTTTCTCTGTATCTTTTTATATTTTGAATAATTTATGCTGAGCTTTTAGCTTCTCTATGCTCCATCTCAGATTCCTTTTGTCATGTAAAGTGAAAATGTCCCACTTTCCTGCCCTCAGTTGACCTGGCTACTTGATTGTAAAGCACATTCAGTTTTCCGTCCCGAAACATAATCAAGATACTAGTGTTCCTACAGCCTCCCCAGCTGCCTTCTTCTTCTCTGGGGTGGATGTGGATCCTGTCAATTTAGCTAAGCTGGGACTGTGTTTCCCAGAGTCCTCCTCCTTGGCCCATGGGCTTGAGTAAAGTTTTGTCTGAGGTTCAGGAGGCAGAAATGAAGTAACCATTTTTGTTTTGTGCTTAGAAGGTTGGTACTGGCCAAGGGTGCTCTTGCCACTCACACTGTGCGTAGAGATCCAGAGCTCCTCTGGCTGGACTGGCGTGGGGCTATAGTCTTGGCGCCTTGAAGGTAGCCAAGAAAGCCATTTGAGGTCCAGCCATCCTTACAAATTCTGCCTCCTTCTCACATGTTCCAATTTGTCTATGCTTCCCCTACTTCACGCCCATCACTTCTTCCCAACTGCCTGCCTGCTAACTTTGAGTGAGTTAGTGAGTTGTGAAGTAGTTTCTCCTACTTCACAGAGACTGTTCAACTAGCTCCTACATCGCAGAAGGTCAAATCCCTAAAAATCAATCCCTTGTTATTGTGCCACCCCTAGTGAGTGTGCTTCTCTGGTAAAGTCTTTGTGGATACACCCATTTTGTTTGGTTGGGTACATTTTTGCAAGTAAAGGTAAAAGGGATTTAGGATATACCTGGTCAGGTCAAGGTTACCCGTCCATGAGCCTCACCTGGGTGGGAAACCTGCAATTACATTTAAACATGTCTATTTGGGTCAAACATCTGGAACTCAAACCAGCAACCTTCTGTGCAATCAACTTCCATCCTAATGCTTGGAGCAGTTTAAGTGTTTTGTGTTTTGTTTTGTTTTGTTTTGTTTTCAGCAATGTTGCTTTAGGTTCTCATACACGAACAACACCAGGATGGGTTAATGGAGCACTAAGTGGCCAGGGTACAAACTCCACCTTTGGGAATGCCCTACTGCCAGTCTTTCCTCAGAACCAGGTGGTCCAGGGCACCCTGAGGCCCTCTGGTCTGCCCAATCAGCTTCCCTACCACATTACAGGACTAGCATATCCTGTAAAGAGGTCTTTTCAGGGAAAATAGTAAGCCTGCTGAGCAGCCAAGCAGTGAGAATTTATTTAACTCTTCTACATGGGTGGGTCTGTTGATTTTTAAGGATATGCTTTAAATTATGAGAGTTGCCCAGAAGCCACAAAACTACATTTTGGTTACATGCATATTTATGCATAGAGAGCTGGTGAGATCTGGAAAACACTTTAGGAAATTCTCAGTATTATTCTCATGGCTGAACTTTCCTGAATATAATTCCTTTTTTCTTTCTTCTTTCCTTTTTTTTTTTTTTTTTTTGTTTTAACATGAGTTTCTTTTGGATCAGACTCAGATATACAGGTCATGACTTGTACAGGATCTTAAGTAACCCCAAACCTAGATGAAGAAGAACAGTTTCCAAACACAGCTGTTCTACAATGAAGAATTGCCAATGTTCTTTTCATGAGGGGACAGAAAGGATATTTTCAGAAATCTGTTTTCTTTCCTCTGTAGTTTGTTTTTCACTCAATCCAAGAATGAAGACTTATTTTTTGTCAACTAAACATCCATCCTTGAAGTAATTTGGGGGCGGTCTTACTGCCTTAATCATCTTTAAACCTCAGCTACTTTATGTTGGATTCACTTTGTATAAGTTTAAGCAAATAGACTAATATTCCAGCTGAGCCTAAAAGTGTTCAACTACATGATCCTGGCAAGAAAAGAAAAAGGCCATAGAAATGGAAGCTAAACATTACTCACATAAAGGAGACTACATCTTTTGATGGTATCTTCCATATTCAGGCGTATCAGTGGACTATTAGAGCTTCGTCCCGGGGCCATACTAGTCTGAGGATACAGAGGCTCGTGCATGGAAGAGTATTAGGGTGTTCATACATACAACCTCTCTTTCACCCATTTGAGTTCAATAATAATTAACTGCTAGACACAGGTGTCAGATAAGTGAAAATGAAAATTATTGGCTTTCTTACTGAGAAATGCTAAATTAGAGGACTAGCCAGTTGTGCAACAATAGGCTTATTCCACATTGCTCCCGGTCACAGGCACAGCTGGACAATCTCAGTCCTCACCCATGGGGTCAAGGACTGTCCACTAAGTTTCCTGCATGATCAGAAACGGATAGATGAATCAGGAAATCCCAAAGGAGAGGAGGGAGGAAAGGAATGATGAGAGTATGCTCAGTTCCCTCCCCTAACATCCCCCATCAGAGACGTCACTGTTCCTTTCAGGGGAGAAGAGAGTAAAGGATGAGGAGAGAGGCCAGGTTGTTTTTCTCAGGGGCATCCCTTCCTGAGCTCTGCTGCTGTCTCCTACAAGTTTCCACTATGACTTCTGGAGCCCTTGAAGAGCCCAAAGTGGACTAATGATCTTTAGCAAAACAGGAGAGAATGTTTCTATTCTTTCTATATTTTTATGACAGCATCGTACTAACAGAATCCCAATATTGCTCAGGCAGGCAATGTGACAAGCTGTTTTTCCCCCAGCCTCCTTGCATCAAGGGATGGCCATGTGACACAATTTGGACCAATGGCACATAAACAGGAATCTTCGAAATTTTTCTGTGAAATATTTTACTTTCCAGATTTTAAATATATATGTGTGTGTGTCTGTCTGTCTGTCTGTATATGTATACATATATTGCTAGTAGTATCCTCCTGCCCCATTCCCTTCTTCTTGCCTTGGATTCAAGTAATGGAGTATAGCCATCCTGCCATCATTAGGAGTCAATGATGAAGGTGAAGACCAGCACCTTAAGGATGCTGCAGCTAATATGTAGAAAGAGACTAGGTTCCTGGTGCTACTACTGATCAACTGAGTTAAATGAGCATCAGCTTACTTCTGGGTTTCTTGTTATGTGGAAAAACAAAAAAGAGAAAGGAAAGACATCTGTATAAGACACTTTAAGATGGGTTTTCTGCTACTTGCAGATAACTACCATCTGAACTGAGGGTATCACTCTCTCCTGATGCAGCTTCAGGAGGGAATATCATGCAGAAATAAAGGATGGAGGCTCCTTTTCTCTCCCTGCACTAATCTCAGCCAACTGGAGTTTCCAAACCAACACCAGTGACCACAGGGATGAAACATGATGTGGCTACTTCACCCTCACCCTATCATCATTTAAGAGCACTGTGGGGCAGAGCCAGTGTCTTCACTTTTATCACTTATGTGCTATTTAAATTCCACTTTCACTGTCCATACCAAGCCAAGGATTTACCACCTCGCTGACAATAATCACGGGGTCCATTCTCCTGGCTTTTTGTTTAATATAAGGGTCATCTGCCATTTAGAAAAAAGAAAAGAAAAGAAAAGAAAAGAAAAGAAAAGAAAAGAAAAAAGAAAAAATAGGATACATTAGAATTCTATTTCTAAAGTCTGTTTATACAAAGCTATTTCATCACCAACTTCTCCAGCTTTAGTCAATCAACTTCCTTTTCAGCAAACTCAATTGCTCGTTATCATCTTCAAAAACAGATTTGTATCGAGTAGACACAAAGCCCAAGTTGAAGAGACTCCCCATACTAGATCAATAAAGAAATCACATTCTTCCCCCACCCCCACCAGGCAGTGGATCATCAAATCCCAGGGAGCTCCATCTTACATAATTTAGTAGGATTCTATAATAATAAAAGGGGTCAAAGGATGTAGGGAGGGAGAAAAACCGCCATCGTATCATTCCCTAAAAGGTTGCTTCCTGAGAGATACACACTTGAAAAAGATTAAAGCCAAAAAAGGTATCTGGATGCTTGTTTTATTTTAATAAAAATAAATATAATAAATATAATGTTTTTTTCTACCAAGAAACATTAACAGATCCAGGGAATTCGCAACAAATAAGTATGTATTGGGGTTCTTGGTTTTTTTGCTTCCGTCTATAAGAGTGTAACATTCTTTTAAATTAATCTGCATGTTTATTGTGATGTTTCCTGTCATTTTGTGGTTTCCATATACCTAGATAGCTCTGAGTGCCAGTGAGTCTTATTTTTGTCTGGCTGTCTTGGTTAGAATGCACTGAACTTCAAGTAATAGAAAACCTAATAGTGGTTCAAACCACGAGGACATTTATTGCTTAGTTATTAGGAAGTATTGAGGCAGCCTGTTGAGTTTGTTCAGTAACTTGGTGGTATTGTCTAGTACCAAGGGTCCTTCTGTCATTCTATCCTGCCCTCCGCAAAGAGTTGGTGATATTTCAAGATGGTGATATTTCAAGACCACACCTTCCAGAATCAGTCTTCAGAAGCGAAAAGGTGGAGCAAAAGGACAAAGGCAAAAAGGGTCTTCTTAATGGGCCTGACATTATAAGGGAGGAAACTTTTTTGCAGCTGTAGTCCACCAGGCTTTCCTTTGGATCTCATTGGCCAGGAGTGGGTCATGACAAGCACTGGCTGTGAAGTGGGCTGGGAAGTCCAAATAGGGCATTTTCAACCTTTTATGTAGGAGATGGGCAAAGAGACAGGGGCCTGAGAAGAGCTACTGAGTAGGTTACAAACATCTGACACAAAGTCATAAACTCTTAGAGATCGGCAATTGCATATTTTTATAATAAAACAAAAAAATATCAAAATAATAGCAGTCAATATATTCAAATAGTACTTTGAGAAAAGAAAAAAAAAATCACCCATAATCCCATCCCCCTGTTATGAAGATTTGTTTTTTGTGTATTGTCTTCCACTCCCTGTTTGTTCATAGTCCACATTCTTAAATGTTTTTACCTGTTTAAAGCATCGTATTTTTCCATTTAATACTATGCTGTAAACATTTTCCTATTTATTGTTTATAATTATAATTGTGAATGGAAAGTTTTTTCCTTAAGATATATCACAACTTAGGGCAGACCGGTGGCTCAGCAGTTTAGCACCGCCTTCAGCCGAGGGTGTGATCCTGGAGACCTGGGATCGAGTCCCACGTCAGGCTCCCTGCATGGAATGGAGCCTGCCTCTCCCTCTGCCTGTGTCTCTGCCTCTCTCTCTCTGTGTCTCTCAGGAATAAATAAAAATAAAATCTTAAAAAAGAAAGATATGACAACCATTTCCTCATTATTGAACTCAGATGATTTTTCCTTTTTTTTTTTTTTTTTTGGTTAAAATAGATTATTATATTTTGGCTAAAACAGATATACTAATAACATCTTCCAGTGTAAGTTTTTCTGCTATTAGATTATTTTAAGTACAAAATAACTCCTGAATTCATAGGAATATAATGTAAACCATGGTGACTATGGTTTATAATAAAGTATTGCACATTTGAAAATTGCTAAGAGAATGGATCTTAAAAGTTCTCATCACAAGAAAAAAATGTTTAAACTATGTATAATGATAGATGTTAACTAGGCTTCCTGTGGTGGTCATTTTACAATATATACAAATATCAAATCATTATGCTTTATACCTGAAATGAATATAATATGTCAAATATACCTCAAAAAAGCTATATTTTTATCACTTATAAGATATTGTCAATTTCTCATATAGTCAGAATGACTGTTGCAGTTTAAAATTCTTCTAATTATATATATGCATGTATGTACATATATGTATATATATACACACACACACATTTGTATATGTATACATTTGTAAGTTTAACAACAATATCACCAGAATGGTACTACCATTATTTAGATGTGTTTTTTGTTTTGTTCTGTTTTTTGTTTTTGTTTTTTTTTTTTTTTTGCTGATTCACCAACTCATAAAATGCTACATTCTACATTATATTTAATTTCCATTATTTTCCTTCTTTTTGGCAAGGAGACCACAGGTCTAAATCAGCCAGGGAGGATCCTACATGACCATAGCTTGGGCAAGGTAGCTTCTTACCCAGACCTAAGTTAAACCAAAATGCTAATAGTCTTTTGAAGGGTATCTCTGAAGAATGTGTGCAAGAGGTTTTGTCTGATTTATTTTCTACCTCATTTTTTTCTAATTATAAATTGAATATGTACTGCCTTGATAATGGTTATATAATAATTCTGATATTTTATTAATGACTTGAACTTTGATAGTGATGGCACGGGTGTGCAAGTAAAGAAAAAGGTCCATATGGGTTCATCAGAACATGGAAAACCTAAAATGGGAAGATGGAGGTGGAGGGATGGTTATACAGCCAAGGCCTCGGGAGTTCCCTGAGATCAGAGCAGAGCAAGGAACAGCATGCCAGTGGAGCAGACAGGAAGTGAGGGCTTCTCTAGGAGCAATTGAAGCAGGGCAGGAGAAAGTCCAGAACTTTAGAAGTCAGAGAAACAGATTGTGTCTTTGATTGCTGCCAACATGTTTTCTTACTGTTACTGTTACTCCTCTATTGGATTATCTATTCACATCATAAAACTTGCCTTTGTTGTTATAGTGTTTATGTACTCATTCATTTCACAAATACTTATTGAGCACCTGTTATGGACTCAATGTTGTAACCAAAGGGATGCAGCATTAAATGCAACAGAAAAAAGCCCCTAACAGAGAAGACAGTTAACAGTTACAAAGAAATAAAAGGGGGGGCTCAGACATTGAAAGTGTCTGGGAGAAGGGGGAACCTTTTTCTCATAGAGCAGGTCAGAAGAGACATGTCTGATAAGGTGCCATTTGAGCAGAACCTGGATGAAGTAAGGAGGTGAAACATTCCAATCTCTGGGGAAAGCTTTGCCTGACAGAGAGAAGAGAAAGTAGAGAGGTCCTAAGACCTGAGCCTACTGGATGTGTTGGAAAAAAAAGAATAATCCAGTGTGGCTGGAGTAAGTGAGGGAGTAGGGGCAAGAGATGTGGTTTCAGAGAAAGCTGGAAGCTGGATCCCACAGGCTCTCACAGGCCAAGCTAAGAATCTGGGATTGTGTTGCCAATACAAGGGAGGTACCTGGATTTGCAATGATGGGCATTTTAAAGGAATCACAAGTTGCCGTTTGGAGAATAGATTGATGGCAAAAGTGAAAGCTAGGAGACCCATCAAAGGTTATTGCAATAGTCTCGGGCAGAGGTGTTGGGCGTGTGGAATAAGAGGAGGTGATGGAGCCAGTGAACAGCCTTCAGCTTCTGGATGACTTCCCAGGCTACAGCTAACAGGATTTGCTGATGGATTAAAGGTGGCACGCAGAGAAAAGGAGGAATCCAGGATGACTCCTAGTTTCTCAGCTAGGGACATCTTAGTGCCTATTTTTTTAAAGATTTTATTTATTCATGAGAGTCACAGAGAGAGACAGAGACACAGGCAGAGGGAGAAGTAGGCTCCCTATGGGGAGCCCAATGCGGAACTTGATCCCAGGACCCCGGGATCACGACCTGAGCCAAAGGCAGATGCTCAATCATTGAGCCACCCAGGTGCCCTGTCCTAGTGCCTTTTACTGCATGGAACATGGTGGGAGGGGTGGGTTTGGAGGAGAAAATCAAAAGTTCAGGTCTCTTAAGTTTGAGATCAGGTATCCAAGTGAAAATATTGAGTTGGCAGCTGAATATATTTGTTTGGAGTTCAGAGCAGAGATCCGGATGGAGGTTTAATTTTAGAATCATCAGCGTATAGGTACTATTTAAAGCCACAATCTGGATGAGATCACCAACAAATGAGTGCAGATGGAGAAGAGAAGAGGCCCTTCAACAAGTGGAGCCTGGGAAGATGAGGAGGATCCCACAAAGGTCACCAAGAGAGCGTGCTGGAGAGGTGCCAAAGGACCAGGTGGGTTCAGGGTCATGGAAGCCATATGAGGCAATTGTTTCAAGAACTGTTTCAGTCGGGGCACCTGGGTGGCTCAGTCACTTGACCATCTGCCTTTGGCTCAGGTCATGATCCCAGGGGCCTGGGCTCAAGCCCCACATCAGGCTCCCTGCTCAGCAGGAAGAAGAAGAAGCCTGCTTCTTCCTCTGCCTCTCCCCCAGCTTGTGTTCTGGCTCTTGCTCTCTCTCTCAAATAAATAAATAAACAAAATATTTTTTTAAAAAAAGAACTGCTTCAATTAACCACGTCAAATGCTACCAAAATGTCTAGGAAGATGAAGACAAAGAATTGATCTGCTCTGGTGCTTGGTGAACACCTACTTAAATACCTCAGGTGGAGAGGCACCACGTAGAGCAATCCCAGCCACCCTCTCTCCCTGCACTACTCCAAAATGGTATTGACAGGCTTTAGATCTGTCATTACATAGGTAAGGACCCACCAGCTAGTAACAGAAGTTCCACAAGTTGTTAAATTCCTTGTTTGAGATGCACGGCCAGGTATTCCTGAGGTCATTCTGAGGATGGATAGCAAACTCGAAGGTTGAGGCATGGGGTCTGGTGCAGTGTGATCACTCTAATGTAGCTATTACAGTGACCCTCATGGGCCCCACTTAATTTTAGGCTCTCATTTCAGGCTATTGTTTAGCACTGTTAGAAAGATAAGCAGTAAGTTTTCTGGAAATGATTGGAAGTAGTCACAACATCATAGAGCTGAAAAGACTGTAGAGATTAATTACTCCATTCTCTTCACTGACAGGTAGGAAAACATGCAGCAAGATAAGGTGACTTTCTCCAGATCACCCACACCCACTAAATTAGGAGCAGAACACAGGTCTCCCCATGCTGCATCCCTTAGAATTAGTGACAGAAGAACTCACAGGGAGAGATTGAACATCCCATGTCAGGGGATCTATTTCAGATAACTGAAGCTTGTTCCTTTTAACTACCAAAACTTAAGAGCAATCATTAGGACCATCATTATCACTCTTGATTAAAATCTTCTACTGCTTTGATGAAAACACTTTTCCCACACAATGGATTTATTTTAGTCTAGAAGATTTGAAATTCTTGAAGTCAGCTTTTCTCGTTACCTTATTTCTTTGCCAGCTGCTTTAAGTTTTGAGCAGTCCCTTTAACTTACAAAGCAAGTGGCAACTTCATATGATAAGTGTTACACAATATTGTCAAAGTGATCACTTGATATTTTCTGAAAAGACAGAAATCTAAGGAGTTAAGAACAGCAACAAGTACATGATTCTGCCTCTAAGAACATCCATAACTATAAGAGTACTTTTATTCATATTATATATACATGTAGAGTTGTAAATGTATTTTTCAGATTTCAGTGCATAGCACCGACCTGAAACGCATGGAGAAATTAATCTTAAATGAGTCTGTATTACCTCTCCTTCAACTTTTCATAGTATATATGGAGTTCATATATATATTTAGTTATTGAAATAATTTTTATCTCTGTAACATTTTTCCATAGAGAAATTCCAAACATCATTTTATTAAACACCCAAATACTCCTATAAGAGACGAAGAATCAGATTTGTTATTCCTATTCTAGAAATAAGAAAACTAACATCCCAAAATGTTAAAATGCCCAGAGGACTTATATGAACCATAACAATGTCCCTTTATCTTTTCTCCTTGCTGGGCAATCTTTGAGTATCTTCTAGAAATCTGAATTTAGCCCTTGGCATTTTCAACTGTTCCGGGAATGGACCTTGTGAGAAAACAAAGCTCACTGATTCCGGGTGCTCACAAATCCACTCTCGACATTTCCTATCACTGGTGACCACAGGCTCAGCCTCTGCTTGCCTTTAAGGTCACGTGGTCTTCATTGCTACAACAACCAGGAATCTATCGCATTTCACCATTAAAAATAGTCACTTACATTTTATCCAATCTTGTTAGAGCAACTAAGCTGTGCATCTCCAGAGTGAAGTAGCAAATAACAGATCAGCAAAGCATTCCTTCTTTCCCTACCTAGATTTTGGTGCCTGTGAGTGACTAGAGGTATTGTTGGAGCTGTGTGTGTGGAATGTCCTGGAGGAAAAGGCTGGTTGGGAGGAATGAGATTAAAGTAAGGCATATGAAAAAATAAATAAATAAATACATAAATAAATATTTAAAAAAATAAAGTAAGGAATATGAAGAGCCTACCAAAAGTTCTTGCTCAAAGAATATGTTCAGGGATCCCTGGGTGGCGCAGCGGTTTATCGCCTGCCTTTGGCCCAGGGTGCGATCCTGGAGATCCGGGATCGAATCCCACGTCAGGCTCCCGGTGCATGGAGCCTGCTTCTCCCTCTGCCTGTGTGTCTGCCTCTCTCTCTCACTGTGTGCCTATCATAAAAAAAAAAAAAAAAAAAAATGTTCAATAAATGTTAGTGTTTGTTGTTATCAGAATTTGTAGCTTTGCTGGTATAATTTAGGAAGAGTTAATAATTATAATTTGTTTACCATTTATTAGACTTAAATCTCACGATAAGGCTCCAAAGGTGATTATTATATTGCCCATTCCAAAGATGAGAAAGTGGCAGACTTGGGATTTGACTAATGTTTCTCTAATTTTACCAAGTTTGTTTCTTCATTCATTCATTCGTCCATTCTTTCACAAATGCTTACTAAACTCCCATGTCCTAGACACTGAGCCAGGCAGAGAGGTAAACAAGAAAGACCTGGTCTTTGCCCTCACAGAACTTGGAGTCTAGGGAGGAGGACAGACAAGTGAAACCCAATATCACAATATCCTGAGGCTTGATCCCATTCTTGCCCTGCCATTTTGAAAGCAAACCCCTGCCCTTCTCTTCATGTTCCTAAAATAAATTCACTGTACTAGGCCACGATGAAGGATGTTTTACTGAGGAATGTATAGGAGAAGTAGTTTACATTTCACAATGCATAGAATTTCTCTCTGAAATTCCCCATAAGCATCTTTGTCCTCATACTACAACAACCCTTAACCTCCTTACCCCACCACCCTATTCCTCCCCCCAGTCTCGCAGTCTAGGCATAGGTCCCTGGCACAGAGCCTGCCCTGGAAGTTGCTCTATGGATCTTTCTTCCTTATGGAAATTTCTTAAATCTTACATTTCAGGTGTCCAACAAAGTTCTCCCATTAGCAAGATATATCTTCCATATAAGATGGCCAGGGATGATAAGTACATTGTCATTTTTCTGGTCCCATAAGTAAACAGGCAGGTCTACTGTGGTTAAAAGAGTACATAAGAGAGATTTGGGACTTGGACTTAGGGCAGCAAGGCAGGTGTCCTGGAAAAACTGACATCTAAAGTATAGCAGGCGTTATGGTTCCCTCCTTGATCTCCACTGTTCAAATCTTGGTAACTACCTTAAATTGGCAGTAGAGATTGGAATTGACTGGGGATTGGGGGGGTGGATAGTCATAACTTCTACATGAAGCCTACATGCTTTAGGGGAAACAATTTCACCACCCTCAAATCAAGTCAAATAGTATAAGTTCATTCCTCTACCCAGTTATCGGTTCAGGGGTAAGCAAGGACTCAGCTGCAGTAAGACTGAGAAAGCTGTGGAAAAAAAGGGAGGTTTGGGTGGGAAGAAGGTCTGGAAAAGAAATCCTGTCATTTCTTTCATGGATACGAATAAGGAAGTGCATAAACTTTTTTTAAAAAGATTTTATTTTTAAGTAATCTCTATTCCCAATTTTATTTTTAAGGAATCTCTGAACTCATGACCCCAAGTTCAAGAGTCACATGTTCTACCCACTGAGCCAGCCAGGCGCCCTAGGAAGTGTGACTTTCTGTTGGCCCTTTGATCACTACAAGGACCAGCAGCCTCACTAGGAAGGCTATGTCGCCCAGCAGAGTGAAGAGCTAAACAGAAATTAAACCCTTTGTTACCGGTAGAGCTGCTGAACTAACCTCGGTGATGTGAGCCTCTCTTGTCTAGGAAAGCTTGGCTTGGGTTTTCTGTTACTTATAACCAAACCCAAACTAACTGACACAGAAAATGAGATTTGATCAACAAGTAGGCAAATCCCTTACCTACAACTGACAAGTTCATTTAAATGAGGAATTTGATTTTCAAGACAAACATAAAAGACAACTCCTACATACACTTAATTACCAGCCTGATAACATAATGAATAAAAAGATCGAATTTATAAGTGCACACACACACACACACACACACACACACAATCACACTCACAAATTTCCAAACTTAAAATGATTAGGAACTACATAATGTGACATTTAAAAAGAAAACTTCAAAGCTTTGTTAGAACATTTAAAAGATGGTTAAGATGATTCAAATAAGAAATAGAGACAATTCCAAGGTAAAAAGACAATAACATTAAAATGTCTGAACCAACCAGTAGAATTGCATTTGAGTTTAATTAAATTTATAGACTTAATACTATTTTGATTGAAAGCCTGATAATTATGTTCAATCCACAAAATTGTTCTAAAATATATGCATAAAAATAATATCATCAACAGGGAGTACAGAAAAGAAAGCTAATGGGGGTTCCTACCAGTATCAGCCATTAAAAACTCCTATATAATAGAATAAGGATTAATGTGCTAGGTAGATCACAGATTAATGGAACCAGATAAAGAGACTTTAAAAGGCCTAACAATTTATAGAAGCATTTGTATAGAATAAATTGAAGTATAACTACATACACATGTATATATGTGTATATATATATATAAAATACACACATGCGTATACATTTAAAATATTTTAATCTATTACAAAATAGTTTTTTTAAACATAAGGAGAGAAGGAAGGAGTGTGGCAAACACTTCTAGTTGGTTGATTCAATGGTCCCTTTCAACCTTTTCCTCCTTTTGTTTTCTTCTACTATTAAAGCAGGGTTATATTCAGCTAGATGTGACCATAGGGTGCAGTGCTGATTAATGAGACCTAAGCGAAAGTTTATTAGTAAGTTTCTTTTTTTTTAAAGATTTTATTTATTTATTCATGAGAAACACAGAGAGAGAGGCAGAGACACAGGCAGAGGGAGAAGCAGGCTCCCTGCAGGGAGCCTGATCCAGGACTCCATCCCAGGACCCCAGGATAATGCCCTGAGCCAAAGGCAGATGCTCAAGCACTGAGCCACCCAGGTGTCCCTATTAGTAAGTTTCTGAGAAAATTTTTGTTTTCCTGATCAAAGAAACTGGCTTGGTTCCCATTGCCCTTCCTTCTTGTTGCTTTGGATGCAACATTCTCCCTTCTTTAAATACAGGGATAGCTTGAGGTTCAGCAGCCATCTTGGAACCATGAGGTGGTAAGCATGAGGGAGAGGCCAAGAGAATTTGAGTCTCCAGCCCCAAATCACTGAGATACTGAAATGATGACAAAAGCTAGTATGTCAAAAAAAAAAAAAAAAAAAAAAAAAAAGATACTATGTCAATCATGGTTTGTTTTGTTTGTTTTTAAACTTTTCTGTATCTGATGATGTCCTGACATCTTAAACATCTTGCTGGCTGGGGGAGAATGACCCTTTCGGGGCCAGCTAATATCTCAAGACCATAAACAACTTACTTGGGAAGTAACCAATCACCCCCTTTATGTAACTCACACACACAGAGCCAACGTTTCTCCAGTCCAACATCATCTCAGGGCCAGGGACCAGGCAACTAGAGAGACCGCCCTGATAGCTGAAAGCCCAGCAGGATTATTCAAACTAGTCGTTTCTAATTGTTTACTCTGACCTGGTTTGTCTTGCCTGCAGAAACCCCAATAAAGGCTCTGGCCTAGGCTTTCTCTAGCTACTGCTTCTGACCAAAACCTGCTTCTCCTGTGGTCCGGGATGGCATGCATGCCCTCTTCAATCAGCATATGTAAGTAGTAAATTCTTTTTTTTTCAATGGCATGGATCTCCCAGTGTCATTACTTAGTCACCTCTCTAAAGTAAAATCCCACAGTTACATTTCAGGAAAACTGCCAACCTCTAAACTTTCTGTAAAGTGAGAAAAATAAACCCCTATTTGTTTAAACCATTGTTATTTGGACTTTTGTTACTTGCAGTCACATAATCATAACTGACCCAAGGAATATTTGATAAGAGGCATAGAAATTAGTGATAGTAATATTAAAAATAGCTTAGATTTGATATAATTTAGCGAGGTTAATGACTTGATTTTTTTTATTATGGGAAAAGAACAGAACATTGATAAAAGACTTAGCAGATTCATGAAAGAGAACTTTTTTCCCCTGAAACTTCATAAGGAATCATAAAAAAAAGTGATAGGTAAATATGTATATACATTTTAAGCTTCTGTACAATGAAATACAGCAAAAATGTAAGAAAACGAAATACAGCATATGAAAAATATAGATCATATGTGACAGCATATAGGGTGATGTATAAAATATAAAAGGAGCTTCTTCAAATTTATTAGTTATATTTCTTTACTCTAATAGATAAACGGACGAAAAATATAAACAAGCAGTTCCCCCCAAGAGAAAAATAGTAAATAAACACCTGAGAAATGTTCAGCCCTGGTAGTACTCAGAGAAATGTAAATCAAAGCAACCTTGAATGAGAAATGCTATTTGACATCTACTAAATTAGCGTTTTTTAAATTGATGGGCTGGCAAGGTGATGGTGATATTGGTGTTCATCTCAGGGGGTGCTGCAAATCAGGACCCGCTTTGAGAAAACATCGTGGCAAGTAAGGAGACACATTTGTGCCTTTTAGCCACAGTGATTCCAGTTTTTGCAATTAACACTAAGGAGAATAATTGAACAGAAGCAAAGAGACACCCTCAGCAGTGTTCTTCAGAATCTTTGCAATTCAATTAAATTCAATTAACATATACTTTACACATTCCACCTGCCAAGCAGAGGCAACAGGGAATTAGAAATTAGTAAGACACTGTGTCTGACCTCAGGGGGCTCACAGTCTGGCAGAGCAGATAGGTAAATAAATACATCACAAAATGGTGTAATAGGTCCAGCAATAAAAACACAGATGAAGTCGGATGAGCTAGATTTTTATGATGAGGCTTACCCAAGGGGACAGGATGAAACTACAGGCAACAAGGAACAGGGTTAAAATAGAGACCATGCGTCATCCAGCACTAGAATAGAGATTCCAGGAGTAAGTTTGTGGAAAATCAAGATTTGTGGCAGAGTGCAGGGAGGTTTTTTTACTTTCTTTGCCATCTATAACAGTAAAACATGGAACATTCTTAAATCACCAGCACTGGAATTATCTCTTTATGAATTATGATACACGGTGGACCATCATTCCACTGTAAGAATGAAAATTATGAAAAAGTATATAAGACACTTAAAAACATTGAGATGTCTGGTGGCTCAGGTGGTTAAGCATCTGCCTTCAGCTCAGGTCATGATTTCAGGGTCCTGGGATCGAGCCCCACATTGGACTCCCTGGTCAGCGGGGAGTCTGCTTCTCCCTCTTCCTCTGGCCCTCTGCCCTCCATCCCACTTGTGCTCTCTCTCTCTCAAATAAATACATAAAATATTTTTTTAAATAAAATATTTTTTAAAACCCACATTTACAATATGCAGGCAGGATACTTGGCGGGAGAGCAGCTGCTGGCTTTGACAGCCCTGAGCATTAGTCCAAAATTCACCTTTGCCCCTTTTTTCCCCTCAAATTTTAAAAATTGAAATACAATTCACATGCTGTAAAATTCATCCATTTGAAGTGTACCATTCAATGCTTTTTAGCATTTTCATACAGTTATGCATCATCAGTATTCAGTTCCAGGCCACTTTCATCACTTGAAAAAGAAACTCCCCATTGCTCCTGGCCTTCAGCAACCACTAATCTACCTTCTGTGTCTGTAGAATTGCCATTTTGTGCATCTTACCCTGAGAGAAGGTCCCAAATTACTGCTGCCCTCCTCAGGGACAACACCTGTCCTGTGCTCTGGCCCCGGTGTGGATACTGGTCCTCCACCAAGGGCAGCTGACTGAGACCAAAGGCCATCGATTAAAGGTTCAGACATAACACAAGGGGATTAAATGTAGACCCATGTCAATCTAGAGGATCTGCCTTGCAGGTGGCAGAGCTTGCTCTGTAGGCCTCTCAAGACCTACCATCCTAACTGGAGCCCCTCCCTGAGGTGAGCGCCATCTCAGCTCCCTCCCTCTGTGAGGAGAGCAGGAGGGCTGGGCAGGAGGCATACCTGCTGGTGGAGAAGGTTCATTTTTCCACTGAGAAACTTGCAGGAGACATGATGGGTGTGGTCTTGGTCTCCGGCGCCTCCACCAAGTTCATTAGGTCTCTTTCTCACCAGCTTTATCTCCTGCCAGACGCCATTTTGTTCCTTTCCCAGAGACACTGAATGCAAAAACTGTGGTTCTCTGTGGAAGTGACCGCAGATGAGTTAGCTTGCGATTTGTGTTTGCTGTGTTTCCCTGACTAGTTAAGGAGGACGCTGCACATGTGCTGGTGAAGCTTGACTTTTCTGTTTTATGCATTATGACAAATTCTCTTTGGTCTCAGGGGTTAGAAGACTTTATCTCTCTTTATGAGCAAACTATAGCAGTAATCCATCATCCCATTTTCCCAGTCCCCCCACGAACAGCGAGCAAAGACAGGGATGAATCCCAACACGGTGTTAAAAGGGCAGACTCGGAGGCAGCTCAGCCATGTGTTAGGGGGAGCACTGACTGGGAGTCAGGACATGCGGGTTTGGGTTTAACCTCTCTGTTCTCAGTTCCCTCGTAAATAAAGTGAGAGGTGGAATAGAAAGAGGCTCCATGGGATCCCTGGGTGGCTCAGAGGTTTAGCACCTGCCTTTGGCCCAGGGCGTGATCCTGGAGTCCTGGGATCGAGTCCCACGTCGGGCTCCCTGCATGGAGCCTGCTTCTCCCTCTGCCTGTGTCTCTGCCTCTCTCTCTGTGTCTCTCGTGAATAAATAAATAAAATCTGAAAGAAAAGAAAGAAAGAAAGAAAGAAAGAAAGAAAGAAAGAAAGAAAGAAAGAAAGAAAGAGAAAGAAAGAAAAGAAAGAGGCTCCAGTAGTTCTGCTACAGTGAAATTCCAAAGGTTCTGCAAATTAGTAAGGTGAGGACCAACCTCATGGTTTAGGAAGCATCCGCTCTCTGGGACCTCTTGAGAGGGAAGAGAAGATGAAAGAGGAGGGGAAGTCAGAAAGGAAGGAACTCAGGGGAAGGGGAGGAGAAGTTCAGGAGATGAGGGGAAAGAAGGGTACAAGAAGAGATGGGCGAGGACAGAGTGGGGAGGGGGGCCAAGAGGAGGAAGGGAGAGTAATTTGCCCCAAGTCTTCACCGAGTTCATCAAGGTGCTGAAGTTCAGACTCAGGCCTGTCCAGGTCTGAGACCCGTGTTCTTTCCAGTTTCCTACGCTGAGGAAAAACACAAAGAGATGTGAAGAAAGGTTTCAGAGTGGACACCTCTCCGTGCACGTAATAAGAAATGGGCTAAGAAACTGTCTCAGTGAAATCCACTCCAAAAAATAAAAGGCGGAAGGAAAACAGAGGCTGAGTTAAGCAAAGGCCGAGTTCAGTAAAACCTATTCAATTCAAGGGAACAGATTGAAAGATAAAGTCTCAGAGGCATTCCCAGGGCAATAGACCTTTTCCATAATTAACACATCTCCCCCTAGGCCGGCGTAACTCTTACTGCCTTATTCTTTAATAGGAATCTAGATTTAACAATAACACTTTTCATTTTTCTGGCACATTCACGATCTTTTTTTTTTCAAGATTTTATTTATTTATTCATGAGACACACAGAAGCAGAGACATAGGCAGAGGGAGAAGCAGGCTTCTTGTGGGGAGCCCCATGCCGGACTCGACCCCAAGACCCCGGGATCACAACCTGAGCTGAGGGCAGACACTCAACCACTGAGCCACCCAGGTGTCCTGCACATTCACAATCTTTAAAGCACCTCCACATTCATTATTCCTTTTAACCCTTCACATAATAACAACAAGAGTTCAGACAAAGATTTAAGAATAAGACCTCAGTCTGATTGCCAGCCCTGCTTATGAGCTGTGTGACCTTGGGATGATCCATGAACTACTCTGAGCATCAATTTTCTCTCTTTTACAAGATGGGGATAATAAAAGTGCCTATTTCATAGGGTTGTGGTGAGCATCTAAAGAGGAAATATGTGTCCACATTGCCCAGCATGTACTAAGTGCTGAAGAAATGCTAACCAAGATCATATATATGCTATATATATATAAATATTTGTCAGAAAAATTATATGACATTTGAAAATAGGCAGAAAAGATTAGTGGGCCTCCTGTCAGTGCAGGACTGAGAATAATTTTCTTTTTTTAAAATATTTTACTTATTTATTTATTCATGAGAGACACAGAGAGAGGGAGAGAGAGGCAGAGACACAGGCAGAGGGAGAAGCAGGCTCCATGCAGGGAGCCCGACATGGGACTCGACCCCGGGACCCCAGGATCACGCCCTGGGCCAAAGGCAGGCGCTAAACCACTGAGCCACTCGGGCTGCCCTGAGAATAATTTTCTATTGACTTTATACCTCCAAAGGTATAGGGGCTAATGTGAAAATTTTTGTCTCATGAAGATGCAAATAATTTCTGTCTATTAGAGTAGATAAGCACAGAGATTACAGTTTATTGCCCTGTCACTTAACCAGTTTGGTATCTAACTTGACAATCTTTTACTTTTTCTATTAAATTATGTACACACACACACACACACACACACACACACATCTCCAATGCTCTTCTACCAGTTTTAGCATCTTAATGTCTTAGTCTTAATTTTGAGAATATTGAAGATTATGCTTTAACCTATGAGACAGCTGATAGAGGGAGGCCTGCGCCGCCTCCCTTTACTTGAGAGACTCTGAAAATCAAAGAGATTCTGATTTGCCCAGAGTTAGGAACAGAATTTGATTTTCTCAAATTCCAGTCCAGTACTTTTTGACTCCATCATATGCCTTTTGCCCATGTGATATACAAAAAGAGAATTATAACAATAAAGAATATTATACAAAAGAATATAAGGCTTCAGCAGTTTCCAGGCTACCTTCACAGCCATCTCTCCATCAAAGAGGAATGTGAGAAGCCCCATGTGAAGCTGCTTTCTAAATGTTCTGCTTCTCTGCCTGTTTTTCAAACCCAAAGAGGAAAAAGGGACAGTCTTTAAAGACAGCAACGGTCTAAAAAGGGAATGAGGGGTGGGGTGGGTGGGAATCTGATCATTCACTAACCTAGTTAAAGGGAAACCAAAACTATCCTATGCAAAATAATTTTAATCTATATTGTCGAGGTAGAGGGAAACTGGGTTGAATCATACCTTGGAATTTGAGCCGACTCCACGTCTCAGAAGGCTTTCTATTCTCTTTTCTCAGCATGAGAGGGAAGTAAGCCTTCAAAATTAGAAGGATAATTAAGAGTGAACCCTGTGTCAGGGGGCTGAACTCTCTGTTGGGCTCTGGATGGGGAACGTACCTCAGCCTAGCATGGTGCTCAGCATCCAGTGGCCCAGGCTGTTCTGGAAGCAGAAGCAGCAAGCAGGGCTGAGCGGTGGGAAAGTGAACGTGGAACCAGGGTTAATTTAAATCAAGCGGTGCCTGAATCAAGTGGCAGGAGCTGCCTTTGTATGTATTATAACTGCAAGTATATTAAAACAACATAAATGAAAAGTGGTTTTTGCATTTGAAAAAAAATCCGCCGATACTGTATTTTGGCACGGTTGGCCCTCATTTCTGCAATACTTTCATCTCTAAATTTCCCTAGATTTCCTCCTACCTCACTAGCTGCCCGCTCTGTTTCCTTTGCAGACTGTATGTCCTTGATTCCTCAATGTCAGTTCACACAAGGGTCATTCATTCCGTGGCCCTATCTTTTTACCCACTACCTGGCTAAATGTCAGCCATATGCTGATGCTTCCCAAGTTTTATCTACAGCCTCAACCTCTTGCCTAAACTCAGAACTAATATATCCAGATGCATATGTAAAACTCTTCACTTGGATGTCAATGATCAACTTAAACGTAGTATGTTTAGAATAGAGTTTTTTATTCTATTCCCTACACCCAATACCCTACACCTTTTACCTGCGAAGAACAAATTGTGGGTCAGGGCCTTTGTACTTGCTGTTCCCTGGGCCTGAAACACTCTTCTGCTGGTCGTTTCCTGGAAAGAAATGTTGTCACTCAGATCTCAACTCAAACACCACGTCCTTCATGAAGCTGTCCCTGGACCCCCACCTAAAGTAGTCCCCTCTTTCACAGCACCACCAGTCATTCTGGTGGTCATGAAGATAACCTGCAATGGCTCTATAACCTCTTATTTATCACTATATGGAATTCTGTTATTACCTATTTGCCTTTTTCTTATTACTCTCCCCCCACCCCACAGCTCTGTCCACCACCACCACCACCCCGACAGAAAATGAGCCTCAACCGAGCTGGGACTTATCTATCTTAGTCACTGCTAATCAACTAATACCTAGGCCCTTAACAAGTTGTTACTAATGCATATATGCATGCACATAGACATCCCTGCGGAGCTGTTTTCCCATAAAACCAGAGGGTGAGTATCACAGAAAGCCTGCATGATAACTGGGAAGAAAGAAGATACCAATTCAGGCATGACCTTGAATTTCTAAATTGATTTGGGGATGGTAGATGCCATATGGACAGTAAGGAGGGCAGAGGATATTGGGGTATAGTAAGCAAACAGAAAAACACAAGGAATTAAATTGCTCACTTTCTAGACTTTGGTATTACAGTAATCCCTAAATGTTCAGAAAACCGTTGAGAGACAAACATAATCATTTTATTTTTATTTTGCTAAGTAAAGATATTAGGGGGAACATTATCATCTACCGTTACTCTCACCATCACGCCATAAAATAAAGTCCATTTTACTTCCAAAAAGGAGAAAAGACATAAATAACCTACAATTTTAAAAAATATATATATTTTATTTATTTATTTGAGAGAGAGAGCACACACTACGAGGGGGCGGGTGGCAGAGGGAGAGGCAGAAACAGACTCCCCACTGGGCAGGGAACCTGACACGGACCCCAGGATCATGACCTGAACTGGAGGCAGACACTTTACCAACTGAGCCACCCAGGTGCCTCAACTTTCACTGTTTTTTTTTTTTAATTGAATAAACTTTGTTTTATGAAAACTATATATTGATTTCATTTCCTCATTTGTCCCTTTATTGAGTTCATTTCTCTCATTGCGCCCTCATCCTTCAGAGATGTCATCGCTGGCATCATGGGGAGTCATGGACACGAGTGACTGGCTCAAGATCAAGAGCAATCATTGGCAAGTCTCCTATATCTATGTCTTCGCATGTCATTGGCGAGTTAAAGCTCTCTAAAAAATGTTCTCTACTAGGGCATTGTAATGTGCAGGTGAGCTCAGAAACCTAGCATTGAAATGTTAATTAGAAGTTTCCAAAAAAAAAAAAAAAAAAAGAAGTTTCCTCATACATTGACCAATTATACAGCCAGACATATCAAAATAAACAAACAAAAACCCAAGTAAGATATCTGAAATAAATAAATAAATATGTATGTATGTGTGTGTACTCACGGGTGCATGTGTGTGTGTGCATGTGTGTGCCCCTGTGGGTGTAAGGCATCAAGAAGACACTGGTGGATTGACAGAGTTTTACTAGGCAAAGAAGATTAGGAGTAGCTTCTGAAACTAATAACCACCACATTTGGGATCCCAGTCCTCTTACATAGAACACAAAGGAGGATTCCTTCATTTTACTGTAAATGATTTTAAAGATAAATGTTTTTTGTTTTTTTTTTAAGGAATAAGATGAAAAGGCACCAATAACAGAGACAACTGAAACAAAAAAGTGTTTAGTCTACTGAGGAAACTAAGAAACAAAACTAAGGGAGGCAGATGATATCAAGCATTATTTACATTTACGGCTGAACCAAATTATTTAGGAGTAACGCCCACATGAGAAGGAAGATATATTTTTGCAAATGGAAATGTGAATAATTTCCTTAGATGACCTACTTCAGATGAAAAGAGGAAAATCCGCTTGCAGGGCCTATGCAGATGGCAAAGGACAGTGAGTGGAAATGTAGTTGTAACGGGAGAAGGAGAAAGATTCTGGGCTGAAGGGGCATTAGCCAGCTAGAATCTGAAAGAAGGGGGGGGGGAGCCTGGGACATGTGTCACAGTTCGTTAGGTGGCATTTTAAGAAATTAATTCAGGATTCAGGGGGAGCTTTGGAGGAGTGTAGTCATGTATAAGAGGCAAATAACAATAAGGACTACGTGCTCTGGGCATTTCGCTGACCCGTGGGCTTCTGGAGGGCAATGAACAGGGGCGCTGCCTGGCTCGCTAGATAAATAACAGTAACAAGAGAAATCATATTGGTTCTGTCCTGGAACCCTTGCTCTGCAGGTGGCAGCTGCATGATCCACTCAAGTCAAAAAGTAAGAAAACTCAATTAGCAGCCCTCCGCCCTCCCAGCCCTGCCCCCTCTGATGAGAGAACCAAGTAGAATGTTCTTCCCAAGCCATGGGGGTGTCTTTTGAGCTTCTGAACAGCAGTCAGGAAATGAGGTTGTTCAGTAAGTTGATACCATGAACCACAGATTCCCCCCACCCCCTGAAGAGCTTTGGTGGAAAACAATCCGAGTGGATAGATCTGAATTCCCAGGAAAACCAAAGCTATTCTCCCTATTTTGTTCTAGTAGAAATTGTCATATTTTAAAGAAACACTGCATCATATGAGTGATTTTTTTAAAGATTTTATTTTTTTATTCATGAGAGACACACAGAGAGAGGCAGAGACATAGACAGAGGGAGAAGCAGGCTCCCTGCAGGGGGCTTAATGCAGGACTCGGGGCTCCGGGATCATGACCGGAGGAGCCAAAGGCAGATGCTCAACGGCTGAGCCACCCAGGTGCCCCCCCATATGTGTGATTTTTGAATCGGATTCAAAATCGTATCTTGTGATTCAGCAAGCAGGCAGGACTTTTCCTGATAATCAGGACAAGCAAAGGTAGTTGGTACCAACTTCCCAGACCAGAGAACATCTGCCCAGCACTCTCCTCCTGGAAACATCTTGAAAACAAAATGGGTCCCAGACCCCCCGGCTTCCCTTGGCTACAGCAGTCAGAGCCCTCGGAGGGCTTCAATCCTGCCACTCCTGGAGATGGATCCATAAGCAGAAGAAAATAGGTCCAGTGACCCTGGTTTATTTGAGGTTTTTTTTTAATTTTTATTTATTTATGATAGTCACAGAGAGAGAGGCAGAGACATAGGCAGAGGGAGAAGCAGGCTCCACACACCAGGAACCCGATGTGGGATTCGATCCCGGGTCTCCAGGATCACGCCCTGGGCCAAAGGCAGGCGCTAAACCGCTGTGCCACCCAGGGATCCCTTATTTGAGTTTTAATAGAAAGTTTGCAAAGAGTGCTTCAAGATTCATCTCAGCTGAACTTAGGTTAACTTGCTTCTGGGGAGAGTCTCTGTGAAGAGGTAGGGACGGCAGGTGAGAGGAGTTGCAGGTGGGGATCTAGGCTGCCTGAACCAGCGCTGGCTGTGTGTCGGTCAGATGTGTCGTGCCACCTTCCTTTGAACTGTTGTTGTCTTAGCCGGATGACCAGAGAGTACTGATGATCTTTAAGGTCTTTTCGAATTCCAGAATAATATCATTTGATGTTTATAACTCTGTGCAATTGGACAGAAGTTCTGAATAGATCTGTTGCCCAAGAATAAACTGGTCACATCATTCCATTGCTGCAATGACCAAGGTAACAAGATTTAAAAATCCTTGGCTAGTTATTTCAACAGCTGTAACCACTTACTGGCTTGACCATGCTTTGCTTGAAACAGCTTTTGAAACAATCACAGTAACTTTTTAGAAAATAAGAATAACCACCTTTGATCCATTGGTCATCACCACATAATCTGAACTTGTTTGTGGACATCTCAAGACGCATAGCCCATGGATTATTTTGTAATCTGTCCTCCTTTAATGTCTATAGCACAAACTTCTGCTGTATCTTGGATGCTTCTTGTTCTATTTTATAACTCCCCTTTCTCTGTCCACTCCGTAAATGTTACTTCCTTAGCACTCCTTCTCAGGCCTTTCCCTCTCTCACTTTATTGGCTCTCCAGGGATGATCCCACCCTCTACAATAGTGTGCAATAAACGTTGTGTTTTCTGCGGTGTAAAACTCTCATCCCTGCTGATTACAAGCTACCAATCACTGTGGACCTGGGGATTCATGTAAAAAATTGGCCCTCCTGGCTGTAAGAGCCAGCTCCAGCACCCACCACCCCCATCCCTTCCACTACTGCCTCCACACTGAAATCTCCCTCTGTGTGTGTGTGTGTGTGTCTCTCCCACTTCTGAGTTCGTTTCCCATTCAAATCTATTTGAATGTCACATCTTCTCAACATCATCCAGAGCAAAACAGACACACAATCTTCCTACAAACTTTTTCCTGTATTGCCAGTTTATCAAGGAAACCCTGGATGGGAGTGAGTGACCCAGGCTAGGGAACATGTGCCAACCTTGAACTATTGTGTGGTTGCATCTTTTGAGCAACAGGATAAAACCACATGCTGATGTGCAGGGATGGAGGTTTACCCAGCAGAGAATGGGTGTTCTGGCTCCATCAACCTGTGAAGTAGCTTCTCTTAGGGCTAGAAACAAAGGTAGGGAATGCTTTGAACTAGAATAGAGAAAGATCTAGGGCCTAAGACCAGCTAAGTCAGAATCTGAGATACGGAGAAGCCTAGAGTTGTTCTGCAAGAGGAACTGCTGTTGTCACATGGAGGCAGTGAATGATGACACCAAATTTCTGATCCAGCAACAACGTGAAGGCTGATAAGGCAAGGCAAAAGGGCAGCCGATCTCTGAAGATGCCAGACTGAGGCAGAGGTTCTGGGCCTGGTTAGTTTGGAGAGGGCACATCCCGTTTTCCAGGCTGGAATGGGGCCCACAGGCAGCAGCCGCACATACGCCAACTGATCCCAGAGAGTAGGGATCTCCAAAGGGCACGAACAGTAGCAGCAGCAGCTCAGCAGCAAGATTAGAAGGTTAGAGGGGAAGGACCCAAGGGACTCGTTCTGTAGCTCAACTGCGAGGCTCTGCGACGCTGAGAAATAACAGATAGGACACTCTTTGACGGGAGCTGGTTTCCAGCAAGTAGTTCTGGCGCCGGCTCTATGCTATAAGAATGTGGGCAGATGAAGGAAGAATAACTTTATGTCACAGTCACAGGCTGGTGGGGCCAGGGCCTTCCCCTGGATTACACTGATTCCCGGCGGGTTAGGCAGTTAGGCAGTTAGGCCTAGGAGTCCTTGGCATTCCCTGACCTACTGCACATACTCGGTCACCAAGTACTCGGTCCGTTCTGTTGCCTGACATTGGCTTGAAGCCATCTTTTCCCTTCATGCTCATCATCCCTTCAAGCTCAGGCCTTCATCCTTTCTCACATGGATTCACTGACAGCCTCGCAACCAGTCTCCCTAATTTCTGCCTCGCTCCCTCCAATCAGCTCACCTACCCCGTTTGCTGCAGAGTGATGATGTTCAAAATCAAAAAACCCCCCAAACAAAAAAATCTGTTTAAGTCACTCCTTTGCTAAGAATGTTTCAGGATAAAATCCAGACCCCTTTAAAATGGCATTTGAGCTCCTTCTTGATCTTTCAGGCTCATCCCATGCTTCCCTTGTACCTCCAGTACGTAGAGTCATCTAGATGTGGGAGGGTGTTCTGGATCTTTTCCTTGCCTTTTTTTTTTTTTTTTTAAGATTTTATTTATTTATTCATGAGAGACACAGAGAGAGAGAGAGGCAGAGACACAGGCAGAGGGAGAAACAGGCTCAATGCAGGGAGCCCGACGTGGGACTCCCGATCCCTGGTCTCCAGGATCAGGCCCTGAGCTGAAGGCGGCGCTAAACCACTGAGCCACCCGGGCTGCCCTTTTCCTTGCCTTCTTATTGTAATAATATGGTTTTAAATTGTCATGCCTTTCTTCCATTATACTCCTTTCTTCCAATTGTTCTTTTTACCTTCTTCTTCCTCCATTTATTGCTTAAATGGTCATTTCCCCGAGGTACTTTCCTCAGCTCTCTTTTCTGTCTTCCGGGAAAATGTAACTTATTCCCAGGGTCTCCGCTTCCACCTAATGCTGGGTCCTCCTAAATCTCTGCCTCCAGATCAGACTGTACTCCTCAACACCTCTGCAGAATGTCTCCCAGCTACCTTAAACTCCACATTTCTGAAACAGAGCTCTCCCACCTTCAGATGGGTGCTCCTTCCTGTATTCTCTACCTTAGTTTACGTCTCTGTTTGGAACTTGTATCTGCTATTTACAGCCACCTAACAAATCATCCCCAAACACTGGCTTAATACAACAGCCCTTCGTTATTGGCTAACAAGTCAATGGGTCAGCTGGCATTACTCTGCCCTGACCCAGAACTCAGCTGATCATGGCTGGGCTCTCTCACATGTCTGGAGTCTCTGCTGGGACACCTGCTGCAACTGGCCCATATGGTCTATCCTCCAACAGGTTAGCTTAGGTTTATTCACATAGCAGAGGTGCAGAGTTCTAAGACAGAAAGTGGAAACCATTCGAGGCTTCTGGAAGCCTAAGATGGGAACTAACATACTATTGTTTCCATTGCATTCTATCAGCAAGAAGTCACAAAGCCAGCCCAGGGTCAAGGAATGGAGAAATACACACCTTTTAATGGAAAAAGCTGCAAAGTCAAATTGCAAGTGGTGTGGATACACAGAGTGGTGGAGAAGGGCAGGACTTTTGCAATCTACACAGAAGTAATCCTAGACACCTCCATATTGAGGATGTGGTGGTGGTGGTGGTGGTGGTGATGGGGGTAGTGACGATAGTGGTATGTGGTGATGAAGGCAGCTAGCTAATGTTTACTGAGTGTGTAGCCCACACCCTGCTCTGAGCTAATGTCAAGGAAAAGACAAATCTTGCATTGTGTTTAAAGTTGATTATTAAAATCACCTTTTATTTTATTTATATGGGAGTTTCAACTTTATTATGAGATGATAGAGAATATGTGTAAATTTAACTTAAATTTTATGGCAACCAATATGGAAATACAGTAATTACTACTTTTTCTTTATTTAACAATAAAACAAACATGGTTACTAATCTAATGCTTCGTATTCCTAAAAGACCTTGGGTTAATAACTTTTCATTCTTACAAACAACTAAATTGATGTCAAAATTCCTCATTCATCATTATGTGCTTGTCCCATAATGAAAGGGCTGCTTTAGGGATGCCTGGGTGGCTCAGCAGTTGAGCATCTGCCTTCGGCTCAGGACGTGATCCGAGATCCCAGGATCAAGTCCCACATCAGGCTCCCTGTGTGGGTCCTGTTTCTCCCTCTGCCTGTGTCTTTGCCTCTCTCTCTCTGTGTCTCTCATGAATAAATAAATAAAATCCTTTTTTTTTTTTTTTAAATGAAAGGCCTACTTTGAGCAAGAATGGCTTGAAAACATAGTTGCATGGTTTAGTAAACTTATTTCACAAGGATTAAATTAAAAGAAAGCATTTGTCATTTAACTGCGCCTTTGATTTACTAATCCCTCACCCTGGAGTGGACTAACTATGGCTTTCAGGACTTTCTGGATATTTTCTCCTATACTTTTCATCAGCTAAACATGGGCAAAGAAAACTGAAAGATATACTCTTGTCAAGATATTCCATCTAGAATAGGATACAAAATATACAAAATTTATATGTATTCCACAATTATAAGTATTCACAAAAAAATAATAGAAAACAAGTACTCATCAGACTAAAAGAATTTTCTCATTCTTGCAAGTTTAATAAAATAATAAATAAATACCTTTTAATAATAAAATTGTAGCCTCTGGTTTTGACTCTATAAAGCTATTAAATTGTGTAATTAATTTATATTATTAAATTATAGGGTAGCCCCAGTGGCTCAGCAGTTTAGCACCGCCTTTGGCCCAGGTTGTGATCCTGGAGACCGGGATCGGGTCCCACGTCGGGCTCCCTGGATGGAGCCTGCTTCTCCCTCTGCCTGTGCCTCTGCCTCTCTCTCTCTCTCTGTGTCTTTCATGATTAAATAAATAAAATCTTAAAATAAATAAATAAATAAATAAAGTATAACATTAATTTTATAATCAATCTAAAAGCATATCATAATTTGCAGATTTATTTTATTAATTATATAATCTATATATTGGCATTAATTGTGAATTAAAAATCATATTGATCATAATAATATATTAATACATTAATAGTATATATTGGTTTTTATTATATTATATTAATTTCAGAAAATAAATCTATATAAATATATATTGATTATATATTAGTTATATTATATATTAGATTTATTCCCAATAGATAGTTTATGTTATTTCATTTGGTTTTCATAGTAACTCTAGAAGGAAGTTATTTTTATTAATTCCTTAATTTGTAATGAAAGTTTGGAATGGTAAAATATGTAGTTCAAGGCCACACAGTTACTATGTGATAGGGCCAGTTTTTAAATTCATACAGCTTGACTCCAGGGCCACTCTTGCGCAAAATGCTAGATTGGCACCTCTTTCTCCTTTATTTTCCACATCTAAATGATTTGCCAATTCTACCTCTTTGCCATTTATTGACCTAACTCCTTCTATCCAATGCCACTGGCCCTGACTTTGATTGAGAGCTCATAAATTCTCTCTCTCTTTTTTAAGATTTTATTTATTTATTCATGAGAGAAACAGAGAGAGAGAGAGAGAGAGAGAGAGAGAGGCAGAGACACAGGCAGAGGGAGAAGCAGGCTCCATGCAGGGAGCCCAACATGGGACTTGATCCCAGGTCTCCAGGATCAGGCCCTGGGCTGAAGGCAGGTGCTAAACCACCGAGCCACACAGCAGTCCCAAGAGCTCATAAATTCTTGCCAAGATTATTCCTTAAGCTTCCTGATTAGTCTCCTTATTTCTAGTTCTGCAGCTACAGGACAAATCTGGTAACTTCCTTCTGTTATTTAAAACACTTTGAGGAGTAACATACAAGTTAAAACTACAGTGAGATTCCATTACTCCATTAGCCAGCTTGGCCTGCCATAGCAAGATACTGCAGACTAAGTGGCTTAAACAACAGATATTTATTTTCTCACGGTTCTGGAGTCTGGAAGTTCAAGATCCAGGTGCCAGCAGGGTTTACTTCTGATGAGGACTCTCTTCCTGGCTTGCAGATAGCTGCCCTTCTGACTGTGTCTTCACATGTCCTTTCCTCTGTGTGTGTGCACAGATTGAGAGAGAGCTCTCTTGTGTCTCTTCCCCTTTTTATATGGACACTGGTCTAATCAGATTAGGTCCCCCTGTTATGACCTCATTAAACTTTAATTACCTCCGTAAATGTTATACCTCCAAATACAGTCACACTGAAGATTAGGGCTTCAACACATGAATTTGGCAGGTTGAGGGTAAGGGGAGGCACAAATCAGTCCATAAAAACTGCACATACACATACACACCAGAATAGCTAAAATGAAAAGGGTAAACAATACCAGTCATTGGAAACAAACAACTGAAGTTCTCATACACTGCTGCTGGGACTTTAAATTAGTCCCATCACTTTGTAAAACTGGTGATCCAATAAAGTTGAATAGATACTGAGTTTATAACCCAGGTAATCCACTCCTACGTATTTTATCCCATGGAAATGCGTACATATACTCACCAAAGACGCATGCAAGAACATTCACAGCAGCACTATTCGTAACAGCCTCATACTGGAAATAACTCAAATGTTGACATGTAGTAGAAAGTAGAAATCAATTATGGCAAATGCATATAATGGAATATAATACAACCAGATATTGAATGAACTGCAGCTCCACGTGATGGAGTGAACAATTTTCAGAAACATAAGGCTGGCTGATAGAATCCAGACAGAAGAGTACATATTTTCAAATTCCACTTAAATAATGTTCAAAACGAGCAAAACAAATCTATTGTGTTAGAAGTTCAGCAGGTGGTCCCCCTTGAAGAGGGAAGTAGTAACTAGAAGGGAAGGAGATGGACCTTCAGGGGTTCTTGTTACATTGCGATCAAGTTTCTGGTTACCCAGCTGTGTTCAGGTCATGAAAATTCATCAGGCTGAACACTTATCATATGTGCATGTTTCTGCATATATTTTACATTTCGATAAATGTTTTTCTTAAAATAGAAATATTTTGAGGATTCCATAGCATCTGAGAATAAAGTCCCAATACTTCAGCCTGGCCTAACGCCCCTTGTGACCTGGGCACAGGCCAGCCTTTCCAGCCTTTCCAGCCCTATCTGCACTAATCCTGGCTTACACCCCAGCCAAAATAAGCCATCACCAAATATCTACAATGCATCATGTTCTTTTGTGCTCTCTCCCTGCCTGAATACCATTCTCATTTCATCTATAACTCCTTTTAAAATTTTGATCAGACTTCATTCTCCACCAGGAAGTTTTTCCTCACCCCATTCAACCCAGACTGAGTTAGGAGTGCCTGGTCTGTCCTCCTTTATCACTCTATGTATTCATTACCCTTAGTGCATCGCACTGTCATTTTCGGTTTCTAAATCTATCTTCACCAACGCACTGTGAATGTGATGAGGGCAAGGATTGGGTCCTTTATCTCTGCATACACAGCATCTAGTGCAGGGACCAGCAAAATCACAAATCCCCAGTGAACAGCAAACTGATTAATAAAGAGATTAATGAAATTTAGCTTATGTCTTGATTCTGGTGCAGAGCATTTCTTCAGTCATCCCAGCAAAAAAGAGTTGAAGAAGAAGAAGAGGAGGAGGAGGAGGAGGGAGAAAAGAAAAAAGAAAAAAATCTGGCAGCACAGACCATACCATGCCCTAAATTTAGTTTGCAATGAGTGCTTTGTTCCCCATGAACATTAATATCAGGGAAACCAAATACACATTTCTTAAAATATATAATAGTAATATTGCCCATTCCCTAAAGACTGTCCAACTGTACAAAATGATTGCATTCTTCTGAAATATGGGTGAAGTGTTAATGTTCTGGGTTGGCTTGAAACTCAAGAAATTCCTCTAACATCTAGATTGGCCATGTTCCTTGGGTGGATCTGCCAAAAATTCCTCAGATATCCCAGTCTGGGATTTATGGACTGAGAGGTTTATGATATTTCAGAGTGTAGAATGGGCTATTGTTTTACATATTAGACAAGTCAAGTAAATGCAATGAAAGCTGTGATCAGGCTCCAGGCCTAAAAAGTGAATCAAATCAACAGCAGTCATTTTTCTATGCAAGTTCCAAGCAGGCTTACACCAAGCACAATGCTAAGGGGTGATCATATTGGGTTCTCAAAAATATTTCTTCCTATTTCTGAATTTGGCCTTCAGTCATGGCTCTGCAACAGAAAGCCAGGAAAGGTGTTAATGATGAGAGGCAGGATGATGAGACTATTGTCTGATGCCGATTCCCGGTAAATAAGCGTGCCCAGGGTGCAATGGAACACGCATGAATGTGAAGACAGACTGCAGAAAGAGTTAAAGTAAAGGTAAAGAGGTATTCATCCAACTGTCTTCTGCACGTACGATCTGGGAAGTGCAGTGAGGCCCACCATGAGGGCATTTACCCACGTGCCCTCCAAAGAGGACTTCTTACCCATCACTAGGACCAGGCCTGCAGGCTTATTTATACTGTCTCTGACTCCACCCATCTTCTTGGGCCACAGCTGATTAGACCAGACTTAGGCACCTGACTCAAGCGGGGCCAATCAGATGCTCTCAGTTTGGAATTGGGCAGTAGTCAGGTGGGTGCTCACAGTGAGGACACAGGACCGCCTGCCCAGCTGTTTGGGGTGCAGAGGAGCTGGGAAGCAAGCAGAGACAAGTGGACCACAGGGAGAGAGAGAAAAGATAAACTATCAAGGCGGGGTAGGGGTTGGCGAGAAGAGAGATCAGTTCCTAACAGCTTTCCTGTTCCTGTTTTCAATCCTCTGGAGAGATCTGGATGCATTCTCTGGCGGAGTCTGGCCTGTTCTTCATGAAACAATATCGTGGTTTTTTGTTTTTTTTTTTTTCCCTCCTGCTGATTTGGTTGGGTTTCTGAGGTCCCTGGACAAGGACACTTGGCTCTGGTATTCCAGCATAAAGTCTGGCTGCGCTCCCCTAGTGCCTTTGGAAAAGGAGAGAGGGTGCAATGAGGGCCTGCTCGGGTGGGGGGGATTGCACTGCAGCAGTGGGGTCCCCCCCGCCCCCAGGCCCTTCCCCTGCTGCCTGGAGTTTTAGCTCTGAATACAGCCCAGAGCTTGCGAGCTGTTGGTTAGTGGGGGTGTTAATGGAGTCCTTTAAAAAGGGAAGCATGACACCGCGAATGATGACATCCGAACGTCAACAATACAAAATTAAGCCTGTGGAAAATTTCAATTATGATAGCTAACACAGGAAATTGCATTTATGTATGGAAACTAAATTTAGAAGCCTGGACAGATTGACAGGATCCTTACTAAATCCATGTAAATAGCCCATGCCAGGTGCCAGGAAGTAACTGCAGGAGCAGGACCAGCGAGGCCCCTTGGCTGTCCTCTAAAATCTGAAGGGAGGAAAAAAGGGGGGGGTGCTTTTCTGTAAGCCTAGTTAATTTTTCAGAAGTCTCATCTTCCAGGTTAAGAGGGAATTAACAGTTTTTCTGAAAGAATCCTTTCCAAAACTGTTGCTATTCTCTCCCTGTAAACAAGGAAAGGGTGTGGTCAGGACTTGGATCTGCTCTGGGCCTGTTGCTGGAGCGGAGCTGGCGGCCAGAGGCAGAGGCCTGGGAAAGGGGAGTGTGAGAGTGGGTGAGGGGAGGTCTCAGGCTCCTTCCCCTCATCCACTGCACACTTTAGGGTTCCCTCCTTCCCGTGGTGTTCCTCTACCACTTCAAGTCCCAGGGACATGCAAACTGGCATCAGAAGCAGAGGAATGACATCAATGGTGGTTTGGTAGGGCAAGGATGTTGCAGTCAAGCAGACAGGTTGAAAGTCCTGGTACTACTAGGGGGGCTGCTCTCAGACCCTGACCGAAGGGCATCTGCCCTGGGCTATGAGGTCTAGAGGGTCCTATTAGGGCCCTCCTCCTGGCATGCTTCATCCTGTGGAGGCAAGAGTCCATAGGTCAAAGGAATATGCCCACCAGAGCCCGTATCTCCCCATCCAGACCCTGCTCCAGGTACTAAGAAACCAGAGTTCCCTGTGCCAAGGGTCCCGAGCCTATTTGCAGGACCAGCGCAGGCCACTTCCCAGGCGTGTCCTCCCAAGGGTATGTGTCCCCCAGATTCCAGGGTGGCTCGGGGGCAGCTGTTTGAAGAGAGTACAGACAGGAGTCTGACAGCGCATGCCAGAGTATCTGTGTATGAGTCTCGGGGGTGGGAAGAGAAGGGCACCAGGCCAAGGATGGGGGCATTACTCACTGTACCACCTCCTCCCTGCTCAGCCAAGAAGTCTAAAAATTCTGAATTTGAATCTGGCCTTCCAGGTTTTTGTGAGGCAGGAGAAGAGAAGAGATTTTATTTAACTGTAAGCTTGATGTATAGCTTTTGTCGTGAAATATGGGTCTGAATTTGTACTCTTGCTACAGGCCCCCTCCATGTTAGGAGCAGGCCACACTGTCTCTTCAGCACTGCGTGTGGGACCTTAGGTAAATTACAGTAGGCTTCTGAGCCTCAGTTTCCTTATCTGCAAAATGAAGGCAATAATAGTAGCAGTTATTTTGAGAATTTAAAATGTAGTTAGTTCTATTATTGTTATGTGCCCTCTGGCAAGTTACTTAATCTCTCTGAGCCTCAGTTTTCTCATCTGTCAAACGGGAGGATGCTGATAGTACCGATCTTCTGGGTCGTTACTAATTAACATATGGGGGGGCGTGTTAGAACAATATCAGGCATGTCACAAAGTGCTGGTTGTTGTTTTCTACTGCCCATTATCGCCACTGCCACCACCTGGCCTGTTGGATTAAAGGAAAGAGCATATGGAGTGTGTAGGTCACAGTGAGGCACACCCCTGCCACATTTTTTAGTTACTTTGAGACTTGCCTTATACTCCAGACTCATCCTGTGATTTCAAAATCCCTACCAGACTTCTTAGGAAGCATGAAGCCTGTTCTTGCTTCCAACTGAGACTGTTGCTTTGGCCAAGTGTAATCTGATGAATACAAACTAAGAGTCCTGTCCTGGGATAACCCTCATTCTTGTCTGTCAAGGGCTTTGAGATCCACTCAGAAAGGTGCAAAACAAATCTTCAATCTCTGGGCACAGACACAGTGGTGGCAGCAAGTGAGGAATGGGGGAGGGATGTTGGCTGACTTCTGAGAGCCACCAATTGCCATTTCTTGCTTATGGAAGTTTCTCCAGCCCTCCCTGTGTGTTGGGAGGCTTGAATTGGGGAATTAACTTGAAATGTTAATTTTATAATATCTAGAGAAGGCCGATCCTCCATGAGAGGGGACTTGATTGCAAAGAAAGAACCTATAATCCACAGAGAGCTACAAAAGAGTTTTCCAACAACAAACTCTGTTTCTTTCTGCTACACAGCACTGCCTCTGTGGATTAGCAGCTTTCTTCTGCTTGACACTCAGGCAGCCCACTCCCCATTTGCTTCAACTTTGTAAGGGATCACCAACAGGCAGCTGAAATACTAGAGTGCTCTCCACTGAAGTGAAATGTAAGGAGGGTACCAGCGAGGCCATTAGCAAAACATCAAGCATCAAGCCCCCAGCTCCTCACCTTTGTAGCATCCTCTCCCCAGGGAGGTTCTTCCCTGTGCTCTAGAAGCACATTTTATCTTAGGAACATTCTATTCCTTCCTCACATAAAGGCATGAGTTACTAAGAACAGCTATTATACCAAGGTATCATACTAAGAAACAATATTATCCCTCTCTCAAATTATTTTTATCTAAAAAAGCCTTAAGAAAGCTCTAGATGAAAGAAGTAAGGCAATTTCAGATAGCAGTCAGAGACTGCAGAAGGTTTCTATTGGGGTGGGGGTCCTGGGGTGTATTCCAAAGTGCTTCTCACCTCGGAATCCATTTATTCAGCCTAAATGTGTTTCTACCTGTGCTTTCAGGTGTGCTCTTGGGGACTGAGTCCACAAGTTTATTGGCATCACTGTGGTTTCAGGCTGGTTGCACAGCTCTTCCCCAAAGCAATCTCCACTAAATCCCTGTGGCCATGGTTTCCAGTGAGGCCTTTGCTGTGGAATTCTCTTTGCCTTATGGTCAATAGCTTTGAGTTGGACAGACACTCATGGCATGGTGTCCTGACACATACATATATCGTAGGAATGGAACCATTTTAACATATAGAGAAACGTTGGAGTGAGGGAAAGTAGCGCCATGGCGTTGCCAATGAGAGTCCTTGCTCTATTTGGCTTGTGGGGTGCCTTTGTTTTTAAGATCATATTTGATACAGGATGTAAATATGTTAGGTTGGTTTGCATGCTAGGCTGAACAAGCCCAGCAATAAATTGTAAACATCCTTGTGATATTTCTCTAAGGAAGTAGTTGCTAAGTGTGACTAGTAACCATTTTTGCAAGAGTTAAACATCTGAGCTATTTAAATTCCTCTGCAAAGTATGAAACGCAAATTAAGTAATCATGGCACAATCACTCAGATCAAAAGAATGAGGAGTGCAGTAGTTGGTCGGTTGGTTGGTTTTTCTTCTAACTGGTGGGGTAGCAGGAACATCAAATCTGATGGTCAAAATTCTAGCAAAATCTCTAGCCATTCAAAGTTTTTAGGAGATAAATGATATGCCTGACAGATGATTAGCTAGGATCGAATCAACATGTATTTGATCACTGTTTGCCGTGTACTGCAGAATGAGTGTGGAAATCCAGGGTGTGGGAGACCACTGTACGGGTATGTTATGGGTGTGTCTGTGAAGCAGCAGGAATATTTTTCTGAACATTCTGTTTATGAAGCTCTAGTTCGTTGAATAGCTGCTGAGGAATGGAACCAAAGGGTATGATGGTCAATATGTTTCATCCATAAGACCTAATTTTAAAATCAATTTATCAATAGTGCAATAAACCACATTCTATGCGAGCTTTTCTCTGCTCAAAAGAAGAGACATTGCTAGTTTATTTCTCATGAAGGAAAAGTTTTGATTCCCTCGTGAACATACCTTTGTTTATTTGTAGAGCTGTTTCCCATTTTTCCTTATCAAAATATTTCAGCTGTAGCTAAACAAATCAAGTAGCTATTGGAGATTCTGTTCCGACCAAGTCAGATGAGTGTTTTTAATCACCATCCTGAGGCAGACCCATGATGTTAGCAATTACAGCACTTTAAAAAAATAAAAGGGAAAAGTACTTTTGTTCCAGAGAGTAACTCCTGTGGGGAGAAAAAAAAGCAGATGGAAAGAATAGCAATGATGAAACAAAATTAATATATATTATATAACCACCAAAAAAGCTGTCATGCAACATTTCTGTGTTTCCTTTTACAAGTATTGTGCATTTTTGTCTTTGAATATGAGTTCATGCTTGAGTCAGCAGCAGTTTAGCCTTAGAGGCATAGGATAGATCATTGATTTCTGCCCCTTTAAGAAGATTTTTGTGTATCTCTGCCCAGTGCTATGTGTTGATTTCATAGTTTAACAGCCAGAAACTGTGTTTGTTTCTCTATTTCCTATTTTTTTGGCTGTATGTGTTTATTTCTCTATTTCCAATTTCTTGGCTGGGTTGGGGGTTGGGGGTGGATATCTTACTTTTGCCCTCATGGGCCGCCTACATGTGTGAAATCAAATTCCTATGAAATATATTCTAACTCCCTCTAAGCAACATATGAGAATGCTTTATTATTGGAGACTCAAAGTTTTCCAGTTTGCTGACAAATCCAGCTGGGGTATCAAAAATTGGAGATTATTTTTTTCTCCCATTTCTTTCTATGGGGGAAGTCAATAGAATTGAACAAGAAAAAAAAAAACATTGTGTTACTTTTAGGCCAGAGGAGTGAGGGTAGCACTTAGGGGAGGTAAGAGAGTTAATCATGTGTCCTAAATTGAGCTGAGGGCGATGTACCTAGTGCATCCAGTGAACTAATCTTTAATTTTTGTACCAGGCACACAGCCAGCATGTCCACTTAACTAGGATAGATGATTAAGAAGAATGTTGTAAAAAAGCTGAACATAATTCACTATCACCAAATGTAGGAGGCGTCTCTGAAGCTGACAAAGTTGCTCCTACAAAATGCAATGACAGGATCCAAATTGTGAGAAAAAGCATCCGACTTGGTTAGGACAGGTAAAGCAAAGCAAAAACAAAAGAGCTTTGGCCTACAAGTCATTTCTGTTTGGAAATATTTTCCAAAGATTGAACTTAGGCTGGCAGTGCCCCTAGCAATGCTGTCTGCAAAGCTGCCAAAGAGCAGCCACGGAACTGAACCAGGAAGCTCAAGGTAGTAGAAAATTCAGTGGACAGAGTCTAACTTCTGAAGATGCTGTTCTCAGTGCTTCCTGAGACCTTCCAGAGGGATGATTTCCAAACTATGTTTAGCCATAGGGGGAAAAAAAAGATTTTGCTAGCTGTGAACACCGGATTTGATTATCTGTAGCCTATTTCTAGCTTCAGAAAAATTTCTCCTTCTACCTTATAATCCACGACAGCCCAGCATTTTAAGAATTTTATCTGCAAGCATCTCAACATAGTTTTGTTTTGTTTTGTTTTTTAAAGAAAATTAGCACAGAGAAAACATTTTTTTAAAAACCACTTTCCAGGGCAGCCCAGGTGGCTCAGCGGTTTAGTGCCGCCTTCAGCCCAGGGCCTGATCCTGGAGACCCGGGATTCAGTCCCATGTCAGGCTCCCTGCGTGGAGCCTGCTTCTTCCTCTGCCTGTGTCTCTGCCTCTCTCTCTCTCTGTCTGTGTCTCATGAGTAAATAAATAAAATCTTTAATAAAAATTTTAAAAAAATGAAAACCACTTTCCAATTATACAGTGTCCATTGTATATGTTATAAACGTATAACTTATATTTTATTCATACATCGAGATTCTTTTGAAAAATTTTGTTTATTTGAGAGAGAGTGAGTGAGCACATGAGCAGGGGCAGAGGGAGAGGGAGAATCAGACTCACCAGCTGAGGAGGGAGCCTGACATGGGGCTTGATCCCAGGACCTTGAGATCATGACCTGAGCCAAAGGCAGATGCTTAACTGACTGAGCCACCCATGTACCCCTCACACATAGAAATTTGAATTAAGTAGGTGCCCTGCCTCTATTTCCTGTATGGAAAGTTCGAAGAGATGGATCTACACATGGCTGCTTTTTCTAGTTATGTACATTCTTTGCAACATGTTTCATAGGATGTTACTTAGGTGCTTCAATTAACTGGACAAAACAATTATTACGCCTACAGAAAACAAATGACTAATTTACTTAACATAAAAATGAGTGTTACAAACCAGTAAGAAAAAGATAAACAATCCTGTGGAAAATTGGCAAAGAATAGACACAGATAATTCAGGGAACCACCCGCCTCCAAAAAAAAAACAACCCTAAGAAACACATACAAAAATATATTTAACCTTGCTCGTGGTTTAAAAATTCAAGGGATGATGATATAGCAATTTTCACTTCCAATTGGCAAAATCAAAAAGAATGATGATAAAACCAGAAGATGTGAGGAGACAGTCACTTTGATACATATTCATGGAGTGTGTTAATCGATATAATGTTTAGTGGTGGCAGTTTTGCAATGTTAAAGTTGGTCCAGAAACTTCATTTCTGTGAATATAATCTAAAAAAAACCTCACAGAAGTACACAAAGACAAAAATGCACATGGATGATGATTGCAGCATAGTTCCTAATAGCTATCAACTGGAAACAAACCATCAAAAAGAATGAGGTAGAGCTACAGGTACTCACATACAAAGTGTTCCAAGTGTTCCAAGAGGCAGTAAAAAGGAAAAAGAGCCAGTTACAAAAAATAATGTAGAAAAGGACTCCATTTTTGTTCTGTGTGAAAGAAAAAATAAATGTAATGACATATATACTAAAATGTGAATGCTGGTTGTTTCTGGGAGTTGGCATTTTGGAGCACCTTCTATTTCTACCTTATGTATTTCTGTCAGATTTGATCCCAGATGAAAGGTAAAATAAAAATAGTTTTAAAAAATAACAGTATGAGCATCGCTTATGTAGTTTTCTTGCCAAACATGTTAGTTCTGAATCTAAACATGAGGAAACAACCACATAAATCCAGATTGTGTGATATTCTGCAAGATAACGAGCCTAGACTCCTTACATTTATCAGTGTTATAAAAAATGAAAAAGAGACTATTCTAGATTAAAAATATCTCAAGAGAGCCAGTAACAAAAGGCAATCTGTAATCCTTGATTGGATCCTGAATGCATAAAAAAACATTGGAAAGAAACTTTTAGGATATAATTGCCTTGGTGAATCTCAGTGAAAGAACAGCATTTCTAGAATTATATTTTGGAAAATGCTAGTATAGGAAATGCCCCATTAAATGAAATGTATTGTGCCCTTCCATGCAAGGTATGCTATTACCTCATTTAATCTCTGTTATTTATTGAAGAAAAAGATGGTTCCCTTTTTTCTCTTGATGGTTTCCTTTTTTTTTTTTTTTTTTAAAGATTTTATTTACTTATTCATGAGAGAGAGAGAGGTGGAGACAGAGGCAGAAGGAGAAGCAGGCTCCATGCAGGGAGCCCGACGTGGGACTCAATCCTTGGTCTCCAGGATCACACCCATGCCTGAAGGCGGCGCTAAACCGCTGAGCCACGGGGGCTGCCCCAATGGTTTCCTTTTGAAGGTAGGACTCTGTTACTGTAATTGGTGATGGATACCAATGCATTCAATTCTAGAATATCTTATCTGGTTTATAGATTTCAAATCAGTGCGTAGATGCCAACTAGGGTCTACTGCAAAGTTGGCGAATCTCAAAGCTGGAGGGTATCTTTGGGGGTACATGGGATCAAGCCTTATCATTTTGCAAATGAGCAAAGGGGCCCAGGTGGGCTAGTGACTTAACCGTAGTTCATTTGAAAAAGCCCTGATTTTGGAAATCTTGTCCTTAACTTTAGAATTCTTAACAATAAAACCATCAAGATGCATTTAACTCTTGCTGAACATCACCAACGGAGTAAGCATCAAAATGGTCTGCCTTGAGCTGGGCCCCTTCTGCATGGAAAGAGGCTTACCACTTGGGGAGGAGTCACATGATAATCCTCAAGGAGCAGAGAGCCTCAGACTCCCAGCACTGTAATAACGCAGGCAGTCTGCCGAGTCCCAGCCGAACCAAGACATGCCCTTTGCTTGACTTTTTTATTACATAAGAAAGCACGAGGAGTTCAAGCCAACACTTTTTTCTCCCTAAAAAAAAAAAAAAAAAAAAAAAAAAAGACTGCTTATGGAAATGGATAACAAGAGTCCTGAGTCCTTTACTTCTCTTCCCGATAAACATTTCCTCACAGCACATTCCCAGCAGGACTCATCCCATCTGGTAGAATGAAGGGAAAGAGATTCAATCACTTTTCCTTTATAAAATGTGTGTACCTCCTTTTTACTGGGCTAAGACTCCAGATCTGCATTCTCCATTTTATATCTCTCTCTGAGAATAATCTCCTGACCTGCATAGTAGACTTCAGAGAAATCAAAAATCTCTACTCCCTGACAGTTTTATCAGGAGAACAATTCTTCTGACTGGGTTATGTCCACTCCTCAGGGGCCAGTGGAAGTTCCGCACTGGTGAGGGTGAGGCTGAGACTTCTTGCAGTGGGCTAGGTACAGGTGGCAGAGGGCACAGGGAGCCACAAAGGTGCCCAAGGTCAAAGTTTGTAGAGGTAATCTGAGTCTAAATATCTGGAAGAACACATGCAATGTGAAGTCAGGGGGCTACTGAGATGGGAGTTGATAAGTTAAGGGTGTGGAACTGAACAGAAGTGGGCTAGCAGCACAGGCAAGTCGGAACCAGGCAAGAGGGTCTCTTGGGAGACAACCCCAGATTCCAGCTGGCAGATGTGTCTTGCCATTTGTGGTTGGCAGTTCCTGGTGTTTTGAGGTGGCTGAAGTTGCCAGAATCAGCGGACCTGGAAAAGCCACTGGTCAGTGAGCAAAACTAAAAGCACCAGGGTCTGAGTTAGGTCGGAAGTGAAAACTGGATCCCTACATCCAAATTGGTCAACAGGGTGTAAAGTCAAGGACAAACCCATTGTTAGTCCAATAAGCATGTTTGACTAATCAAGGGAGGGACAAGAATGCAAGTGTGAAGCCAGAGAAAGCCGGCAGCGTGGTGGTCAATAGTGGAGGACGAGTGCAGTATGATGCTAGAGTGGGATGGGCTGGAATGATTCCAAGGCCAAGGAGTAGATGGTACAGCCACTCTTCATAGTGGAGCCACTCTTGAGTATAGTAGCATACAGCCACTCTTCATTCTGTTCCTGTGCTCTGAATGAGATGTGTCTTGTGCCATTAAAAGTACCACCAGAGCTTTCTGCTGTAAGCTTGAGTGGCTGGTATCAAGATGGGCAAGTTCATGAAAGCCCGGAAGGTGGTGCTGGTCCAAACTAGATGCTACTCTGGATGCAAAGCGGTCATCATGAGGAGTATTGATGATGGTACCTCAGACCATCCCTACAGCCATGCTCTGGTGGCTGGAATTGACTGTTATCCCTGCAAAGTGCCAGCTGCCATGCATAAGAAGAAAATTGCCATGAGGTGAAAGATCAAGTCCTTTGCAAAAGTTTATAACTACAATGATTCATGCCCACAAGGTACTCTGTGGATATCCCCTTGGATAAAAACTGTCACCAACAACGATGTCTTCTGAGAGCCTGCTCTTAAACTCAAGGCCTGACGAGAGGCCGAGGTCCAGTTCAAGGAGAGGTACAAGACCTACAAAAACAAAAGGCTCTTCAAGAGGTTGCAGTTTTAGATCTGTTTTGTTTCAGTCACTAAAAACACCACCAAAAAAAAGTACCACCAGAATGATTATAGTTGATAACACAGTATTTGAAATTGCTAAGAGAGTAGATCTTAAAAGTTCTCATCACAAGAAGAAAAATTTTGTTAACTATGAACAATGACAGATATTAACTAGACTTTATTGTTGTGATCATTTTGCAATGTAATTTGTATAAAATCATTGCAATTTCATTACATTGAAAGTAATATAATGTCCTATGTTGGTTTTAGCTCAATAAAAAAAAAAAAAAGTATCACCAATAACTTCGTTTACTCTGTTGTCTTGCAATTAATTGAGAGTATGAGGGAGAAAAGAGAACTTTGCTTATGGAGAAGAGTATGCTTGTGTTGACAGAAAATACTGTTGGGGACTTCCAGAATTTCAAACACACAGGCATTCCTAAGGGAATATACCAAGGCAGTGGGAAGTGGGTAATATGGCCCAAAATCTCTTCCATGCTTAGCCAGACTGAGTTCTCCAAGTGACTGGGTAGGGATCCATGGGTTTGGTTGAGGTACTCTCTTTAGAAAAATTCGATGAGGGGATCCCTGGGTGGCGCAGCGGTTTGGCGCCTGCCTTTGGCCCAGGGCGCGATCCTGGAGACCCGGAATCGAATCCCACGTTGGGCTCCTGGTGCATGGAGCCTGCTTCTCCCTCTGCCTATCTCTCTGCCTCTCTCTCTCTCTCTCTCTCTCTCTCTGTGACTATCATAAATAAATAAAAATTAAAAAAAAAAGAAAAATTCGATGAGAATGCACACATTTTGGGGAGAGGGGTCACATTGGAGAGTCCTAACAGCTCAACTCAGATACGTTTATGCTTATGCCTGGAGGGAATGGAACAAGGCCACTAGGGTGCTGGGAAGCCTAGGTTCCCAACACAGATGCCTGACAACACAGGGCACCCATGGGGGCAGGGGGCAGGGGAGAAACGTAGAGTGAACTGTGGGGATGGTCCAGCATCTGTGCAGAGAGGAGGATTGGGAAGAGGGTCCAGTTTCCGGGATGCCTGTATACCTACTTTTACCCCAACTTCTAGCACACTAGGTCAACTTTTGTCTATCAGTCACATAGGGTTTCTGTGATTTTCTTTCATTTGGCTTTACACCTTTTGAAAACCACCACCTAATATCAACCACACTAAGCGCTGTCCATGTTTTTGCTCTGTGTCGGATGCTATCTTGGCTACATCATGTAGGACGCTTTCCTCAAAGAGTTTACAGTCTCTCTGGAAATCCCAATTTTATGTAATGGTATAAAGGAGGAAACAAAATAGGGTAGGACTTCAGTGTTAAATGATGTGTTGGGGATACAAGTGACTCACAGTTTTAAAGTGGAAAAAAGATTCCTGGGCTTTAGAGGGTGAAGATCCACGTCAAAAGTTATAGAAATTTCTACCTGAAAAAAGTGATATTTGAGCATAAGTTTAGAGAAGGAGAGAATTTGAGTGAGTGGGGAAGGCATTCCAAGCTGTGAGAAAGACCCTAAACAGAGGTATAGAGTTAGGAACGCTCAAGGTCAATTTGAGAAACAATAAATAGAGAAAACATATGCATGACTGACAGTGTTTCCCATTTTTTAAATTACTTATTCAGACAGTATCCTGAGCAAGAACAATTTCCTGTGGTTTATAAATAGGTACCAGTTATTTTAGTGGAACATAATGCTGATGATCATTCATGGAATGTTCCACAGAGACTTCAGTTTTCTGAGGACCAGGGAGAAAATGTATAAATGTTTAAGGAATGGTCCAGAACATGAAACACCATTAATAAAAATCAAATACAACACTTACACAGAAACTTAGTGTTCTTAACGAGGTCCTTGTCTCCTTTGCTCTTTCTCCCTCCTGGATTTGTTCCTGATTTATGATGCGGAGGGCCCAAGGCTTCAGATGACATGTACCTCTGGATATGAAAGAATGAGAATAGAAATTGGGAGATAATAAAATGGATACAAGAGATGACATCATTTTTCTGAGCTCATAGAATGGGTGGTGCCAATGTTATGATTCGGAATGCCTATCTCATGTTTTCTTTCACCCAAGATTTCCTATCCAATTCCAAAACCAAGAAGCCACTAGAATGGTACAGAATCTCAATTCCAGTGATTCCTAAGATGAGAACATTTTTATGAGGCTGATATATTTCATAGGTTGGAGATCCCAGCTCCCCATGCTTGAGAAACATTCCAATGTGTATGACCATGTTATAGGTCACGCAAAAGAAAGAAGATATTTGTATTCATTATGGTTATGGTTATGGATAGATTTGTATTTTATTGGAATTAGTTAGCATCACTCTCAATTTTCCTGTGCTGTTCTATTTTTTATTGTTTCCATAGCATTTGTATCTACATATTGTTCATTTTGGCCTACAAAAGATTATGAGTGAATACATCTTTTTTTTTTTTTTTTTTTATTCATGATAGTCACACACAGAGATCGAGAGAGAGAGAGAGGCAGAAACACAGGCAGAGGGAGAAGCAGGCTCCATGCACCGGGAGCCCGACGTGGGACTCGATCCCAGGTCTCCAGGATCACGCCCCGGGCCAAAGGCAGGCGCCAAACCGCTGCGCCACCCAGGGATCCCTGAATACATCTTTTTTATTTGTGTTTTTCCTTTGGGTTCCTCTTTCTATAGGCTTAGGGCAAAAGAAGTGATGGTTATCCTAAATTTTCCCTAAATTTATCCTAAATCTTATCCTAAATTTGTAGCAGCAGCAAAGTATTTTATTATAAAAACTTCCTTAGGAAAAATATCCAACAGTTAATCTTGTCTATATCTGAAGAGATCCTTAACAAATATCTCCAAAAAGTATGAAATGATACTGCCACTAGTGATTTTACAGGTTTTTGCAAGAACTTGGAGTTGTATATAAGCCTCTACCCACACCCCAGCTCTCTAAATAAGAATGAATGCTATAAAGTTGTCTTCTTGTTCTTATAGTTGGGTTATTTTATGGGTTAACAAAATCAGTACCGATAGCCTTTCTGGACATTCCAATAATCCTCCCACAAGTTAAAAAAAAATACTCCTAAAATTGAAAAGGAAGTTCCATTCAACTTATCAAATGTAATAACAATTGCCTACAAAAAACTTCCTTTGACAGACAGAATTTGTAGTCAGTAAAAGAGTTATTTTCACACAGCGCTCAAGATTTACAGGATCCTTTCTTAATGACAAAGGGTTTCCTTGGTCTACTCATGCCGTGTGGGTAAGTTTTACATTTCATGAGGCAATTTGAAGGAAAGGGTGAAGATATGTATGTTTGTATGTATGTGTGTATGTATGTATTTACTTAAGACAGAGAGCATGTGCAGGAGGGGGGTGGGGAAGAGCAGCAGAGGGAGAGAGAGGATCCCAAGCAGGCTCCACGCCCAATCCCACAACCCTGAGATCAAGACACCAGCCGAAATTATGAGTTGGACACCTACCCAACTGAGCCATCCGAGTCCCCCAAAGGTATTCTTTTTGAACATACTGTCTTTTATGGTGATACAATAGCAACATCAGATTATAAATTAACACTAGCTAATCAGAAATTAAATTTACAGGCATAACCTAAAAAGCATGGCCAACATATACTTTTTGGTTCCCAACACCCCAACATCTTTATCTTGAGGTGTGAGGGAACTAGGATAGAAATTGGTAGATTTGTACTTTAGAAACCAAATCAGGTTTTCCCATTTTGATACTTAAAGACAAAGTCAGAAAGCAAAACCAAACTGAAACAAAACGTATCTGTTTTCTTGGATATGGAAGTTTAGATAACTTGTGTGCGGTCCTCAGAAAGTAAGATTCCAGTGCTCTTCATATTTTAACGTTATAGACCTGTAAACAGTGCCTGTATGCCCAGCTGATCAGGAAACACAGCTTTCTTTCCTTTCTCCAGTATGTTCTCTCCAGGCATTGCCAAACTCATATACCTCCCAGCACTATTTCCACCGAATGTGACTTGAACGAAGGGCTTGGGAGTGGTGGCACAAGAGAGCATCTTGGTAACCTTAGTTTTGTAAACGTGAGATGTAACATTTACCTCTTGGTTGATTTATGAAGCATGGAAGTGTATTAAGATCTCTGTGAAAATCTGCAATTAAATTAAGGTCTAACTTTGTTGATCTTAGCATTTCCCAAGCTTAGTTGACCACGAACACCATTCCTCTCTAGGCTGTGCACCAGGATTCTGTGGGCTACGTTTGGATAAACGTCAACCTGGGCACGAGCACTGGTTTTCATTCAGACACGGGCCTCAGAGGCTCTCTTTGCCACTTGATAGCTCTGAGAGTCTGAGCAAATTACTTTCCCTCTCAGAAACCTGTTCCCCATCTGAATTATGTGGAAAATAATATGTATCTTACACGATTTTTTGAAGATGCAATATATGCTCAATAAACATTTATCTCCTTCTGTTTACAAACATGGTAGTATAAATCTTTCTGGGTTTCGACATGCATTCCAATATCCTTTCTAATAGGACTATCTTTCTCCAGTCTCATCTCCCAGGAACATGGGGAAGTGTTAACAACACCGCTTTAGAGTCAGACTCTGTAGAATGTAATCTTAATAACTGTATGACATATGACTTGAGTAAGTCATCAGCCCTCTCTGTGCCTCAGTGTCCCCACCTGTAAAATGGGAATAGTAATGGTACTTCCTTCAGGTTGTGAAGATTAAAGGCTAGTGTTGATAAAGTACTAAGAATAACACCTGGCATTGTTCAGAATACACATGGTGCACGTTCAATACTCTATTAAAGCTTCTAGTAGTCTCATTTTCTAATCATATGCTGCTCCAGCCATACTAGACCCCTTGCTACCCAGAGATACTTGATGCTTTCCCATATCCATATTTGTGCTCATGCCTTTCCTCATCTTTTCTTCCCAGTGAAATCATCTATCCTTTCAGGCCTGCCATGCATGCTACCTGCATGAGGAAGCCTTTCCAGATTTTCCCTAACCAGGTGTCTTCCTGCACCAGGGGATCCCCATGGGGCTTTGTAGTGCCCATGGGGCTTTGTAGTACCCTCCTGGTTCCACGGGGCTTTGTAGTGCCCATGGGGCTTTGTAGTGCCCTCCTGGTTCTTTTTTTTTTTTTTTTTTAAGATTTACTTATTTATTTATGTTAGACATAGAGAGAGAGAGAGAGAGGGGTGCAGAGATACAGGAGGAGGGAGAAGCAGGCTCCATGCCGGGAGCCCAACGCGGGACTCGATCCCAGGACTCCAGGATTGTGCCCTGGGCCAAAGGCAGGCACCAAACTGCTAAGCCACCCAGGGATCCCCCTGCCCTCCTGGTTCTTACCATGTTCGACTCTGTATTCAGTTTTATATTCCTGGAGGAGCACTATGCACACATACACACATGACACTCATCACCCAGTAGTGTGATCTAGCAGGTACAACTTCAGGCTGAGAATCAGTAAACTTGGACTCTGGTCTCAGGCCAACCACTCTGTAAACCTGGGCAAGTTACTTTACAGGAACTTTGGTTGCCCCTCTCTTAAAACAGTGGGTTGGATTAGGCCAGCTCTAAAGCCTGTTCTTATCTCTACCCTTCTGTAAGTCTAGTACACACCCCAGCCATCTAGAAGCCTGTGGAATTTTAAGAGAACAGAAGGGACAAAGCTTGAGCCAGAAATGTCTGATCAGAAACCCTTATTTGCACTGTTTATAAAAGCAAAAGACTGAAGCAATCCAAATAGATAAAGTGTGGCGTATCATGGAATATTATGCAGCTGTAACAACAACAAGGGATAAGGAACCTTACCATAAGGAAAGCTGAGGAGGAATGACCTCCAGGAAGCATGAAGTGAAAAAAAAACCCAAAAAACCCAAGGTGCAAAACAGTGTTTTTAGAACGCTGCCTGTTGTATGATAAAGAGAGGAAATTATAAGAATATACATTTGATTTAATTTATATAGGCCTAAAAAGACACTGGCCAGGTGCCCTTGGAAGAGTACACACAAAAAATGTTAAAAATGTTACCCATAGGAAATGGGGTGGAGTATAGAGTGGGTGGGAATAGGGGAAGAGTGAGAATTTCGAAGCACTCCTTTTTTTTTTTTTAAGATTTTATTTATTCATGAGAGACAGAGACAGAGGCAGAGACACAGGCAGAGGGAGAAGCAGGCTCCATGCAGGGAGCCCGATGTGGGACTCGATCCCCAGTCTCCAGGATCACGCCCTGGGCCGAAGGCGGCGCCAAACCGCTGAGCCACCTGGGCTGCCCCGAAGCACTCCTTTTAATACCATTTTGATTATGTATGTATGAGTGTAATCTCTACACCCAGCGTGGAACTCGAACTCACAACCCTGAGATCAAGAGTTGCATGCTCTTCCTACTGAGCCAGCCAGGCACCTGTACCATTTTGATTTTTTTTTAAAGATTTATTTATTTATTCACGAGAGACGGGGAGAGAGAGAGAGAGAGAGAGAGAGAGAGAGAGGCAGAGACACAGGTAGAGGGAGAAGCAGGCTCCATGCAGGGAGCCCGACATGGGACTCGATCCCGGGTCCCCGAGATCACACCCCGGGCCGAAGGTGATGCTAAACCTCTGAGCCACCCGGGCTGCCCCCATTTTGATTTTTTAATCAAAAAAATGTGATTTTTTTGTGAATGTATTGCCTCGTCAAAGAAAAAGTTAAAAGAGAAACCTCTGACTGTGACAGTGATTTGCAACAAAAACAAATCTTATTTGTACTTTTCAGTGAGGCTAGGGTCCAACTAAAGAATGATGTGCTAATTTATTGCTGAAGCCTTCTAGAATATGAATCCCCATGACATACTTGTCAGTGGAAAGGTGAAATGTTGGCCCTTTGGGTGTTTTTGGAGTTTTCTTCTCAAGCCAGCCACCTTGGTTCCCTAGTTCATGTCACCCGATGTAGACTCTCAGCAACCAGAGGCTTCCACTCATTTGGGATGTAGCCAGTGGTCAAGCAAAAGGTCTTGGGCTGCAATATCAGCACCCCCTGTTCATTCTGGAGGATCTGGAGAATTTTGTTGAGGAGAGGAGGGTGCAGCCTAGCAAATTCTCAAATCCTCTTAGAGGGCAAATAGAGGAACAGAGGACTCCGAGAAGGCTCTGAGGATGGTTAAAGATGATAGCTAGCGTCTACCCTCCACCTAAGACACAGTTCAGGGAGTGCTTTCAGAGAACTTTTCCAGCTTGCCTACAGAATCTACCCCTCAGAGAGTGTAGACCTTCCTCCCAAATGGGTGAAATTCCACGTTCTTTTCTAATTTAAGTAACCCACCACCCTAAGAAACTTAGACCTGTAGATATTTTTGTTTCTCCCACAGAGTCCCGCAGCAATGAGAAATCCAATGCATGGCATTGTCAGCTCGCTTTGGCCCCAGGTCCCATTTGGAGAGAATCCTGAGGTGAAATGACTTGCAGCTGAGGTAGGCCCATGCTTAGCCAGCACGTACTCCAGCAAACCCCAGCACTCACTCTTGGCTCCTCCTGGGAAGGCTTCAGAAGAGTTTTTCAAAGCAGACCTTGTAAAAACAAATACCCCCACCACTACCCCCATCTCCTGTCCCCTTCAGAAAACAAACAACAATACTGCTCTGTTCACCGGACACAGGGGGATTTTCTGTTTCAAGTATTTTTTCTTATTTCATATTGGCAGCACTTGTTAAGGAACCGATGACTTTCAAGTTGCATGAACTTTGAAACATAAGCATATAAGAATCCAGGTGCTTAAAACTTCCTCACACTCAGATACATCCTTATAGCCTTCATCTAAAAAAGTCTTTAAAGTTTTATTAAAATGATTTCAGTTAGAAAAAGAATGCCTTCCATTCCATATTTTGAGTTATTATGTTTGCTTTTAAAGCTTATAAGCAAAATATCTTGAGATCCTATTTCTTTTCTCAGACTTAGAAACAAACTTAGAAACTGGGTGTCAGATCTGGGTTTGAATTTTGTTTTCATCACTTAGGAGCTGTAAGACCTCAGACAACTAACCCAATTGATTTTGCCCCAATTTCCTCATTGGTAAAATGGGGTAATAATAGTATGAATATATGTAATAAACAGTTAATTAATAGTAAAATGAGTACATGTACTTAGAGTTCCTAGAGATATACATGAGTGACAAAAATAACAGTGTTAAACAATAAAAATTATTATGCTTTGGGGCACTTGGGTGGCTCAGTCAGTTAAGCAACTGACTCTTTTTTTTTTTTTTAATTTTTATTTATTTATGATAGTCACACAGAGAGAGAGAGAGAGAGGCAGAGACACAGGCAGAGGGATAAGCAGGCTCCATGCACCAGGAGCCCGATGTGGGATTCAATCCCGGGTCTCCAGGATCACACCCTGGGCCAAAGGCAGGTGCCAAACCGCTGCGCCACCCAGGGATCCCAGCAACTGACTCTTGATCTCAGCTCGGGTCTTGATCTCAGGGTGGTGAGTTCAGGCCCTGCATTGGGTTCTGTGCTGGGTGTGGACCTTACTTAAAAAAAAAAAAAATTTATCATACTTCTTATCTCATTTGGAGGAAATGCTTACAAACTGAAATTGATTAAATTACAGTATTTTCTCATTTTTGTGATCCTTTAAGGGTTCCAATTCTAGTCTTAAATAAATGCTTATCATTAAAATTAAACTCTTGTTTGCTCTAGCCTGTGTATAAAAAGAAAAAACCCAAGAGGAGAAACCAGCCTGCCAACCATGAGAACCAAGCAAGGAAAGAATTTCATTGCCTCCACAGCAAATGTTCAGATAGTCTCAGTATTGTATTGTCATGCCATGAGAATGAGGCATAGCATTTATGCTGTGACTGGGCATCCCCACCCACTGAGAATCTGAGGGCATAGGATAGGAAATGAGGATACTCGAACATCAAAAATATAATTCAGGGGCAAAATGGTCAAGATCTAATCACTCAATCCAGACAGAAGAGTTTTTCCTCAAACCAGTAGCATGTTAAACTTGTCTGACCTCTGTGGGGAAGTGATTTTTCTTTTTTCTTTGTTCCTCACCCATCAGCCTATGAATTTCTGCAATTTCTCGAATGAATTCTAGGCATGAGTCTAGCCCACTTCTGGAATCCTGTACATAGTGTGGCAAACTATGTCAAATTAGAGGGGTGGGGTTATCTTGAGGCAATGGTCTTCTGTTATTGCCAAGGTCATCTTTGGACTTCCAAAAGAATGACACCAGTCATGAAAATATTAGCCATGCCTGCCTCCTGTTCACAAAGAGCAGCATGGCTTGCCACCCATAGATATCAAGGCCATTGTGATAGAGGCACTACAGAAAGCCTGGAAGTTGGAATCTTGACCTCACTTTGGATTCTTGATTGGTAGCATATTCCAAATTTTAGTTACTTTTCTTCAGTTTTCCTGAATATAGTGAGGAGGCCAATTATTGGAGTCCTCATTGACAATGTCTGGAACAAAGTTGTCCAATAGAAATATAATGAAAGCCACATACGTAATTTAAAATTTTTGCAATAACTGTATTTGAACAAATAAAAAGAAATGGTAAAGTTAATTTTAAAAATAGATTTTATTTAACCCATTATACCCAAGGTAATATCATTGCAACATATAATGGATATTTTAAAAATTGACATATTTTACTTTTTTTTTTACTAAGTCTTTGAATCTGATATGTATGTAGATTTCACAAAATTTACAGCTAAAGCAAGTGGATTCAAGTATCTAAGTTGTTCCAAACACAGTTAAAAATTTTCTAATAACTGAAACCAAGATCCAATTTTTAAATTTAAATCTCAGTTTATTAAAATTAAATAAAATTAGAAATTCAGTTTCTCTGTCATTCCAGCCACATTTCTAGTGGCTACTGTATGAGAAAGTGCAGAGAGAGAAAATGAAGAAAGAGGGTGCAATGTTTTATGGAGGGTCATCACACTTGGAGCTCATCCTCAGTTGGTACATGCCAAAGGGAGGTTCCGGTAGCTTTTTTCCCCCTCTAATTTCTTCTTTGTTCCCAACAATAAAGACTCAGAGTCACTTTTATATTTCTGTGGTGGAATAATTAGACTCAAACTGCCTGAAAATAGGCAAGTGGAGTAATCAGCTTATATATGAGAAGTAAATTGTGACAAACCCTTTTACAAGAGGAGCACGTAGGAAAGTTTTAAAGAACGTGCATAAGCCCATTTATCTGAGGTGACAAGTAGTTCATTGGTTATTGAAAAATGATGTTGAAGTTGAAAAAGACTTTCACTTTTGAATTAAATTTTTTTAATTTAGGTGAAATCCAGATAACATAAACCTAACCATTTTCTTTTTTAAAAAAAGATTTTATTTATTTATTCATGAGAGACACACAGAGAGAGGCAGAGACACAGGCAGAGAGAGAAGCAGGCTCCCTGTGGGGAGCCCAATGTGAGACTTGATCCCAGGACCCTGGGATTACCACCTGAGCCAAAGGAAGATGTTCAACCACTGAACCACTCAGGTGCCCCAAAACTAACCATTTTAAAGTAAACATTTCAGTGGCATTTAGTATATTCATCAACTACCACCTCATAATTCTAGAACACTTTCATCACCCCCAAATAAAATCCCATACCAATTACGTAGTTATACGGCATCCTCTCCCCTGCTCTTCCCCCAGTCCCTGGCAATGTCAGTCTTTGTTCTATCTCTATGGATTTACCTATTCTGGATATTTTAGATAAATAGAATCATATAATATGTGACTTTTTGTGTCTGTTTTTTCCCCAGATTGTAGCATGTATCAGTACTTCATTCCTTTTATGGCTGAAAACTATTCCATTGTATGTATATACCACATTTTAATTCATCCATTGATCGATATTCAGGTTGTTTCTACCTTTTGACTATGGTGAATAGCGCTATTATGAACATTTGTGTACAAGTGTTTGTTTGAGTACCTGTTTTCAGTTCTCTTGGGCACATACCTAGGAATGGAATTGCTGGAGCATGTGGTAATCCCATTTAACTTTTTGAGGGACTGCCATACTCTTTTCCATAACATCTGCACCATTTTATATCCCTACCAGTAATATATGAGGATTCCATTACTCCGCATTCTTGCTGATACTTGTTATTTTCTTTCTTTTTTTTTTTTAAAGTAAAACCATCATAGAGGGTGTGAAATGGTATTTCATAGTGGTTTTGTGTTTTTCTAATGACTAATAATGTTGAACATATTTTCATGTGCTTAAAGGCCATTTATGTATCTTCTTTGGAGGAAATTCTATTCGGGTCCTTTGCCCATTTCTGAAATGGATTGTTTCTTTGTTGCTGAGTTGTAAGAGTTCTTTATATATTATGGATACTGGCCCTTTATCAGTTGTATAATCTGCAAATACATTTCTCTTGTTCTCTAGATTGCTTTTTCATTTTCTTGATAATGTTTTTTGATACACAAAAGTTTTAAATTTAGATAAAGTCCATTTGTCTATTTTTATTGTTATTGCTCATGCTATTGTGTCATACCTAATAATTCATTGCCTAATCTTTGAGGCACATCTTGAAAAAAATAGACTCATATCTGGAAAAGGACATAAAATTTTACTTTACTTGAAACCTTTGAATGTATGTTCACCTGCTAATCTGTTAATAGTCAAAGGGTTTCTTCCAAGATGTTTACTGAGTGAAAGACCACTTTGTTTTTGCATAAGCCACAGCTATCTGATACTTTGATTTCTTTTAAGTTGACTAAAAACTTAGAGACATTTGCAAAGCAACTTGACTCTGGCTATTTCAAGGATTTTATAATTTCCATTCCTACTTAAATTTTATTGCTATCTTGTCCACATATAAATTGATGATGGTATTTTTAGCCTTTAATCAGACATTTAAAAATGTGCAACTTAGTTATTATTGAAAGGAGTCTCTGCACATTCATATTTAATTGGTTTATGTAATGTTCAATTATAATAAGTATAATTATTAAGCAAAATAGGTTCAATTGTAATAAGTATAACTGGTATAAATAAATTTGGGAATAAACCCAACTGGCTTGGTAAATATATAGCACAATGGTGGGACTTGAAAAATATAGGTATAGCAGAGTATTGCCTACAGTCAAAGTATGCTTGATATGCCATGGATGTCAGTCAATATGCTCACAACACAGAGGGAATGAACAGTGTAATCCACCAAGTGTGTTAGCTGAAAAAGGATTAAGAGAGTATTTATTATTCTAGAGTTCTTGATTTAGAATTATTTAAAACATTTTTATTTTCTTTTTTTTAGGAGAGTTTTAAAACTGGTAAGATATACATGACATAAAATTAACCATTTTTTGCCCTTTTAAGTGTACAGTTCAATGGCATTAAGTACATTCACAATGCTGTGCAAACATTACCACCATCCATCTCAAGAACTTTTTCATCTTGCAAACAGAATTACTTTTTAATAATATGCAATGCCAAGCACACAGCTCTGATATGCTATTTTCTAAGCAGATACCAGTGGCACTTTGTAGCAGTGCGAACTTGGGTAGCTCATTTAACCTACTGGTGTCTTCAGTTTCTAACCTATAAAATGGGGTTAATATCTTCTCCACAGAACTAACAAAAAGAACAAAAATATATTTGCTAAAGCGCTTTGAAAACTGGAAAGCATTTTACAATTGCTACTTACGGTTATTTTTATTAATAGAAAATTTAAGGATTCATAGAAAGCTGAGTCCACTCATTCTCATCATTTTATAAATATTATTTCTACATATTTAGGTTATTCAGATCTATCATCATACATATATTTTACTTGTTTATTTGTTTGTTGATTGACTGATTGACTTCCATCCTACTAGAAGACCCATGAGGGCAGTGATTTTTTTTACTGTTTTACCCATTGCTCTATTTCAGAGCCTAGAACAGATTAAGGCATATATATTTCTTTTTTTTTTTTTTTAAGATTTTATTTATTTATTTGAGAGAGAGAGACCACGAGGTGAGGGCAGGGAGAGGCAGAGGGAGAGGGAGAGGCAGACTTTCTGCTGAGCAGGGTGCCATCATGGGGTTCGATCCCAGGACCCCCAAGATCATGACCTGAGCTGAAGGCAGATGCTTAACCGACTGGGCCACCCAGGTGCCCCAAGGCATATATATTTCTTGAATAAATGAAAGAGTGAATTATTCTATACATCAGTAACTATGATATTAGTGCTCAAAAACTACTCACTCATGATATTGTCAGCTCAAACATGTAAGTCTTTAGGCTTTCCCAGTGCAAAATTAGTATGTGTGAAGCCCCAAGTAGAACATTTCTACTTTGAGGAAACTTCTCAGACTAGTTCAGAGTTGAAAGGAAGTCAAGTTTTGGAGTAAATAGAGATGAAAAATATTATTCAAATTTTCAAAATGTGTTCTGAATTTAACATTTTAGGTTATTATCAGTACAATAAGAGATAGGTTTTAATTGGGTTAATTTAATGTAACCAAAGAGATACTGTAAGTAATCATTCTTTTCGAAATAAAACAGGCAGACTCAACTATTGTTTTATCAATGTCTGGTTTCAAGTGGAGCTATATGACTTGCTTTGGCAAATGAAATGTTGAGTGGAGGTAACCTTATGTCATTTCTGGGTGGGAGTATTTAGTTGCTGGTACTTAGCCCTCCATCATGCTCTTCCCTTACAGTAAAGAGTGTAGAGGTACCTACTGACATGGAGGTACCATAAGATTATTCTGGAATGCTGAGCTGACACATAGAAGGCAGCCTTCCCCAGAGAGTCTCTTGGAATCACAGCTGATTTTATATAAGCAATAAATTAACCTTTGCTGATTTGGAACTTGTGTATTATACTAAGATTTGGGAATAGTGTATTATAACATAACCTAGTCTATAGTGACTTATATATATATATTGACAATATTTTGCCCTACATTTTTAAAATAAATTTATTTTTTATTGGTGTTGAATTTGCCAACATATAGAATAACACCCAGTGCTCATCCCATCAAGTACCCCCCTCAGTGTGCGTCACCCAGTCACCCCACCCCCCGCCCACCTCCCCTTCCACTACCCCTGGTTCGTTTCCCAGAGTGAGGAGTCTCTCATGTTGTCTCCCTCCTTGATATTTCCCACTCATTTTTTCTCCTTTCCCCTTTATTCCCTTTCACTATTTTTTATATTCCCCAAATGAATGAGACCATATAACGTTTGTCCTTCTCCGATTGACTTACTTCACTCAGCACAATACCCTCCAGTTCCATCCACATTGAAGCAAATGGTGAGTATTTGTCGTTTCTAATGGCTGAGTAATATTCCATTGTATACATAGACCACATCTTCTTTGTCCATTCATCTTTCGTTGGACACCGAGGCTCCTTCCACAGTTTGGCTATTGTGGACATTGCTGCTAGAAACATTGGGGTACAGGTGTCCCGGGGGTTCACTGCATCTGTATCTTTGGGGTAAATCCCCAGCAGTGCACTTGCTGGGTGGTAGGGCAGATCTATTTTTAACTTGCCCTACATTTTTAATGGAAAGTTAAAATAACAATTTATATATGAATATATATATATACATTCTATGGGAGAAAAAGCCATATATAATTATGTGGTTTTAAAAATGGAGAGTAGTACTATAGTGTTACAGACACGGTATCAATGAGTTCTAGGTTCCTTTAAATCATCTTGATTTCTGATGTGAGGAAGAACTTCAACAAAGCTGCTTCTAAGGTATTTGAGAATAATCTTTTTGAGTTATCATGATTACTAAGGCTTTTCATCTTTTTCTAGATTCTTTCCTTTCACAGAAATATATGCCTTCTTCAATAATCTCTCCATATTTAGACTATCTTTTCTTTGACCTGTTACTTTTTTTTTTTTTTTTTTGGTCAGTGGTCTACTGGGTTCTCCTAGATGATGATTTTTTTTTCCACCAAAGGGTAAGAATTCAAAATTGTGAGTGATTTATAGTGTATTTATAGTGAAAGTCTGGTGAGAACTCAGGTATTTATAGTGCAACTCCGAATCCTTGCCTTTTACATTTTTGAAATACTTTGGCACTTTACTAGAGTACCTTGCTAAGGTTGCGTGTGCCCTCCCTTTTCGAAAGAAATTTTAAAAAATTAAGTGGGAGTGGAATGGGGTAGGGGCAATGACTCACTCATCGAATGAAGATTTATTCAAGTACTGTTATCTGTGATAAAGGAAGCTGTTAAGAGTCACCATTTCTGAATAATATTGGAAGAATTTAAACAGGCATTTTCCAGAATTGCCATTGTTTTCTTTGGTATTTCATTAACATTGTGGGTGGGGAAGTGCTGCTGAGGGCCACGGAGCAAAATAAGTGAAAGGGAAACAGCTTTCATTCCTGGTGGATTTCCTGTATTACCTAATGAGGGCAGCCACTTACATGTTGATTCTGTACAATTCAATTCAACAAATATTTTTTGAGCACCTCCTAAGTGCCTGCTAGGTACAAACAGTGAACAAACAGACAGACAATAGAACCCTGTCCTTGGGAGAGTTCACCTTCTGGAGGTGTTGATCAACTGATAAAAATGTCAAATTATTTGCTTTTCCCAGTAGTCTTTCCTATGTATCGGAAGTGATCATTGGTACAAACATTCAAACTCGATGGTGAAGCACCGAGAGGAAAAATCCTCTTCACTCTGGTGGAACAATCTCATTTAGATTCATGCTAAAAGATTCATTTAAAAAATACGTGCAAAACCAGAAACCTATCAACCCCCACTCGATTTGCGACATAAGCATGATGTATTTATCTTTGCTTTTAAATTCAGGGGTTGAGGGGCGGATCTTCAGGGAGAAGGGCCCTCTTCCCTCTGAAAGCTCACAGTGCCGCCGCTGGGCACCTACACGGCAGGCCGAACGTCAGTTTCCCTGGATGCTGCTCTCTAAAGAGCGTTTCTATTCGTGGACGCGGGGATGACACCATCTTTTCTCCCCAGCAGTGGCGGTTCTAGAATTTCTACATGGCCTGGGGGATCGGCTGGGTGGGCGGGCAAGCTGATGGAGAAGGGGCGTCGGCACGCGCCCGAGGCCCGGCGTCTGCGGGTCGGAGGGAGAAGCGACGCCCCGAAGCCATCGCGGGGCTGGCACTGCAGCCCGGAGGACCCCACTCCGCCAGGCTGGCTCGGGAAGGGCGCCCGGGCCAGGTGAAAGGGAGCCAGGACGCCCGGAGGCGGGACTTGCACAGACCACTTGTAGGGTCCGTTCGCAGATTCCCGGAGGGACCGGGGGAAGACGCCCTCACAACGAGGGGGAAGAGCTCGACTTGGCCGAGGAACCTCTCCCTGCCCCCCGCGCCCCCGCCCCCGCCCAAGGTTTCCCACGGAGAGGTCCCCGTCGCCCTGCATCAGGCTGGGCGGAACCCGGTCCGCATCACCACCTAAAGCCTAAAACCAGCCCCCGACACCCCAACACTCCGCCGCCCTCCGAACGCAGACATCGCGGGCGAAAAGAGGCTGCACAAATCACGTAGAAAATTAGGCTGCCCCTTTCCAAGGCGATAATCAAATTAGCCTCAAATTAAACGTGAAATTGGCCCTCGCCGGCCGCGGGGACAAAGCCCCCATTGTCCCTGGGCCCGGGTAGCGGCGGCGGCGGTGGCGGTGCCCACCCAGCCTAGGCCAGCAGCCCCGCTGGGTCCCCCCGCGGAGGGCGAGGGCGAGGGCGAGGGCGAGGTCCGCGGCGGGCGGCGGGCGGCGGGCCGGGGCAGCGCCCGAGCTCGGCCAGCGCGCGCAGCAGGCGCGGGGGGCGGAGGGCGCGGGGGGGCGCTGCGGGGCTCCGGGCGGCGCCGAGCGGGGGCGCCGCGGCGAGCCGAGCGGAGCGCGCAGGGCGTGCGGGAGGGAGCGGGGCGCGCGCCGGGCTGCGCGCTCCCGGCGTCCGCGCCGCCTCTCCCCGCCCCTCGCCCCCTCCCGGCCTGCGCCCTCCCCCTCTCCCCCCGCCCCGCGCTCCCGCCCAGCCCCCGGAATCAGTGCAGCTGTCGCCGTGCAGGCTGCGGATTCCTCCAGTCCCTCCCTCGGCCGCCTCTCCGCCCGGAGCGAGCGCGCAGCCCCGCGCAGCAGCGCCCACCGGTCCCGTCCTGTGAGCCCCGGCCCCAGCCGCGGACAGCCCCGCGGAGTCGCCTCCCGGCCCACCCGCCCGGCCGCCGAGGAGCGGGAGGAGGACGGGACCCCGGCGCCCCCACCCCCTGACCCGCGGGAGGTAGGTAGATGCGGGGGGGGGGCGGGCTGGAAGATGCCAACTCACTGGGGCTGCCTCCGGGCGGGCTCCCGGGCGGCGGGAGGGCAGGAGGAGGGGCGCGGGCCCGGGCCGGGAGGACGCCGCTGCCCCGCCGCTGCCCCGCCGCTGCCCCGCCGCTGGCCCGGCGCCCCGGGAGCGGCGTGGGGGCAGGGAGGCTGCGGAGCCCGGGCGGGGGCGGCCGCGGAGCCGGGGGCTCCGGTGCTTATTCGTGCGCGGCGCTGCGGGCAGGGGCGGCGGGTCCGCAGTGGGGCGGCCGCAGCTCCCCCGCGCGCACCGCGCCCGCCCAGCCCCATCCTCGGGCGCAGCGGCGCCGATTCCTCCTCTGCCTCCGCCGCCGCCTCCCTCCCGCCGGGCGCAGCGGCCCCTGCACGGGGGTGGGTGCGGAGGGCGCAGCGGGGGGCGCGTATTCTCGGGCGCCCTCCCTGCGGCCGGGGCGGCGGGGGCGCAGCGGCCGGGGGATGCGGCCAGGCGTGGTCCCCGCTGCGCCGCGCTGCAGCTGAGCGGGAGGCGGCGGCCCCCCCGCGCCCGCCGCCTGCCCCCCGCCCTCTCCCCGTCCCCACTCTCCCAGGGCTGGGCGTGAGCCGCCTCGGGGCGCCCGCCCTCCGGCTCCAGCCACCGGCCCCTCAACAGGTTTGTACCAGCGCGGGGACCCTCCGGGCCGGCCCTGGGGCGCGGGGGTGGGCCGGGAGCCCCTCTGGTCCTCATCCCTCCCACCGCGCCCGCGGCCCTCTTTTTTTATTTTTATTTTTTGATTTTCTTGGTGGGGGGAGCCTTCCCTTTGTTTTTGCGAGAGGAGAGCTGCCAAGTGCCCGCCGTCCGGTGGGGAGGGGAGCGCTGGCGAGGTCAGAATCCGACCCAGGTCCGTGGTCTTCCCCATCCGGAGCGGGGCCCCAGAGCGGGGACAGGGCGGGGGGGGGGTTCAGCAGAGGAGCCGAAGGGATGCGGTGGGGGTCAGCTGGGCGGGGAGGCGCGTTTTTGGCAAGATGGACGGCTCCCGGTGCCCTCGCCGTGATGCAGCACAATGCCGCAGCCTCGCAGCCTCCCCCGGTTCTCGCTGCCGGGCCCGGCCCCCGCCCGGCCCCACCCAGGCCCGGGGCCGCCGCTGCCGCGAGCCTGTCCTGCTGCTTCAGCGGGATGTGGCGGCCGGAGGACCGGGTCCCCGAGCCGTGGGCGTGGGGCGGGGCGGGCCTGCCGTTGGGGTGACCCCGCCCGCCCGGGTGGGGGGCTGTGCTCGGACGGAGGGGCGTCCTGCGGCGCCAATGCAGGCTGGGGGCCGGCCTGCGAGCTCCCCGAGGTACCTGAGCGGCAGGGAGGGGCTGCGGTGCGCGGGCCGCGGGGTGCGCAGGCAGTGGTGCAGTCGGTATCGCGAGTCGCAGGGCGGTTCTGTGCATCACCCACAGCCTGTGACTACAGCCCGGCCACCACCGATTTCTTCGTTTGTGAAAAAAGTTGATTAATTGAAGCTTCGGTAGCGATGACGTTACAGGACCTCTGTCTTCGGTCAGTTCCTATTAAGAATATGAATGTTCCTACAGGAAACCATTTTATTTTTTGAGACGGGATGATTGATGTGTTTTAGTTCTTACGTATCTGAGACATTTTAAAAAATGTTAAGGTTCGGTCCGTTGTTTTAAAAGGAGCGTATTTTTTGACGGATGGTGAATTGTCTCTTTAACCTGTGTTTGCTTTGCGTGCATCATTTGCTTTTTTTTTTTTTTTTTCCTGTAAATCAAGCACAGTTAACAGATTTGGATTCTTTTTTTTTTCTTTTTTTTTTTAAGATTATTAGGTGAGTGGTGTGATTGTTGCTAAATTGGTATTCAGATTGATGTGGCTAGCCAGGTTAAGCATCCTGTCATGACTAATGGGATTATCATGGCAACTGACTGCGTTTGTGTTTGTATGTATTTTTTGTGTACATATTTTTTTTTTTTTTTTTGCAGATGTGGCCTAGGAGGGGGATTGGAGAGAGGCAGACCACCAAGGCCTCTGTGGCTGGTATCTGGTCAGAAGGAGATGATTCCCAGTGTCCTTATCTGTTTAGGTTGGGAACACGGGATTTCTCTTCTAAATGTCACTGCTACAATTAATTTATTCAATGCAGGATGGCAAATGGGATGCATCTAAATGTCCCCCCTTCTAAAATGTCTCTGTGAAAAAGGGAATTTCAGTATGCTGACTGGAAGGGAAGGTCAATGTTTCAACGCAAGGGCATGTCTACTTTTGTTTTTAAAAAATCTCTAATGCATTCAGCTCAGTGGCATTTGATTTTATGCGTCTCTGCAGAGTAGAACTGAACGTAAATTGCGTGGTTTACGTGCATTATTTTGAGTTTCTCTAATAGAGGGCTGTTAAAATGTAAGATTTTTTTGAATTTGGGTTTCATCATTGCTTCGGTTGTATAAAATTGTGATGTGTGAAGATGCTTGGGAGTATTGTTTCCATGGATTACCCAGACATTTTGGATTTATTATGTTGTAAAAAATATCCTGTGTTGATGGCGCAGGGGTTTAGCTGTTCTGACTTACACACCAGGTGCAGAATTCTGTTAGGTTACAGTCTTTGTAACTGTGTCATCTCTGGACTAACCAAACCCTTCATCTGAGAGTAAGTGTTGGGACAGTGAGGGAGCTGCTGTCACTTGGTCGGCTCCTGCTGTGCAGGCTTTCTGTGCAGAGCATCTCTCCGGGTGAGACTAGTAACAACAGTCTGTGATGTTGTAGGAGCGAGTAAGACCTCACTCTACTTGTGACACATCCTTAGCAGAGCCTTGGCATTGGCGTTTCTTTGGAAGAGTTTGAGTGGTTATTGAGTGCGGTATGTATGAAAGCATGACTCTACGTGTAGAAGTATTATTTTGAGATGGAAGGATTTTACTACTACTAAACAAACAGACATGATGAGTGGAAAGTATTTGATGTGGTTTCAATTAAAATAATAAACTTTTTGTTAAGAGCCTATTAGAATTCGAGAGCTATTCGCACATACGTTACGTATGTATACAGTGCTGTGATGCTCCTTTAATTATGTTGGGCCATGACAAACATCTGCGTTATAATCAGTCTTTAATTACTGTCCTGTGGATTTCCTTATGGCAGTCCTGGCTTCTTCAATACCACTGGGAAACCGTTCTTCCAAAAGGAAAGGGCTAATACTCCTTCTGGAAAGGCTACTTCTGTAGGTTTGTCGAAGTGAGTAAAACTTCTCTCGTGGATTTCTCTTTCAAGTTTTCAGGCTTTGCTCTCTCAGAGTACCTTTTCTTTTTCTTCTTTTTATTTTAATGTTTTATGAGAGAGAGAGGGAGGGTGAGAGAGAGAAAGAACACTGTGGGGAGCTGCAGAGGGAGAGGTGAGAAGCAGGGAGCCCGATGGGGGTACTCAATCCCAGGACCCTGGGATCATGACCTGAGCCAAAGGCTGCCGCTTAGCGTATTGAGCCACCCAGGCGCCCGTCTCAGAACACCTTTTCTTTGCAAAAGATCTAGTTTAGTATTCTTGATTTTTCTGGTAACAGTTATCCTGTACCCAGCTTTATATAGTGTAGGAATAGTATCATCCATTTCTTTATCTTGGTGGAGAAAATGAAACTCCCAATTAGAGACACCCATACTTCTGTTTTTAGACATCATTGGAGCAGGTGTTTCGTAATGTCTCCTGCTATGGTAGTAAGGTTTGTGGAACAGCCACATCAGGAGCTTGTTAGAAGTGCAGATTCTTCGAGGTCTCATCCCAGACCTATCCAATCAGAATTTGCATTTTAACAAGACCCCTAAGTGACTTGTGTATGCTTGTTAAATGGAGAAACTGCTCTACTCCTTCAGCCAAGGTACCTCCATATCAAAAGGTTCCTTCTAGTATCTTTCTTTTGTCTTTATTTTTGCTGAAGTATCAGCACATTTTCCCCCTTCTGTCTCTAAGTGGTGTTGAAGAAAAGGATGCGTGATTATAAATCATTTATTTTTATTTATTTATTTTTTTTGTAAATCATTTAATACAGAAATACTTCACAAAGTTTTTTTAATTTTTAGGTGGAAGAGCCCTATTTTTTAATAGTTTATTTAGATTACTCAGGTTTTTCAGTTCTTTTCTAGAATACCTCTACAGTTGAAAAACAGTCTCCCCTCCCTGCCTAGGAAAAAAGGCATTGGCTTTGAGACAGCAGAAACTGGAGTCCAGGAAGCTACACCCCTGAGGATAAGGTCCCCTCAGCCCCCTTTGTTGTCCTCTGACATCTTGTTCTCTGTCATCAGGAACTTCTCCTGGTATATTCAGTGGCTTGCCCTTCTGAATGTCTTTTTAAAGTGATTTGTACATGCAAAATAATACTCCTGAAAGATACATTACAGAATCATAAACCAGCGGACACTCAGGCAACCACCACCTAGAGGAGAATCTTATTATCATATATTCATAGTACCCTGTGTGACCCTCTGTCACCCCGTCTGAAGCAACCACTGTCCTGAGTTTTATGCTTACCATCCCCTTGCTCTTCTTTATGGGTTGTCCTTTAAAAAAAAAAATCTTACTTTGTATGGTTTTGAACTTTATGTTAAAGAAATTACACTTTACATATTTTTCTGTGATTTGCACTTTTAGATAAACATTATATTCCTGAGATTCATTCCTTTTGTGGCTGTGGTTCATTCAGTTTTGCTGCTGTATAGTATTCTACTACAGCTTATTGATTCCTCCTGTAGATAGAGATTTAGACTGGTTCAGTTTTTTTGCTCTTATAAAAAGGCTGCTGTGAATATGTCTTCTACTTGTCTCTTAATACATGTGTGGAGATAGATGCAAACACACACCTTATTTGTCTCTTTCTCTGAAGAATGAAATTTGTTGGATGATTGGGTGTGTATATCATCAACCTTACTAGATATGCTGAACTATTTTTCTCGAGTGATTGAACTACTTGTATTCCTACTAGTAGTGTACATGTTACGATCATTCCATAATTTTGTCAGACTACTTCATTTACCAGACTTTAAAATGTCCTGTTGATATTTTTGAAACGTTAACTCATTGTGCTTTTTATTTGCCATTTCCCTGGTTATTGAGGTTAGGTATATATATTATTGGCCGTTTGGGTTCCTCCTTTTGTGAAGTGCCTATTAAGCTTTTTGCCTATTTATCTTTTAGATTTGTTTCTTATTGATTTTGTAGGAATTCCTTATGGAGATTGCCTGCTACTCCTTGTGGATTATATGCGTTTAAAAATTATCTCCCAGTGTGTGTTTTTGTTTTTAAAAACTCTTTGTGGTTTCTTTTGATGAATAGTCGTTCACAATTCCAGTAGAGTCGTAATCGGTTCTGGTCCTTTAAGGTTTGTGAGCACAATTTTGTTATTGCAGGAGAATTTTTTTCAATTGGGAAATAACATTAGTTTTGGAGTCAAACAGATCTGGGCTCAGATCCTAATGCTTTTGTATACTAGCCTGTGGCCACAGCTAGGTTCTGGCCTTAGGCTAGTCCATTACTCTTGAAACCACAGTTTCCTTATCAGTAAAATGGAAATGATAATACTTCCTTATACAGTGTTAGGTACATAGTAGGTGTTCGGTTAATAATAGGTCCACTAGTTTCTCTTCAAACTGCCTGAGCCACTGACCTCTTTTAAATGCTTTCAAAAACTACCTTGATATTTTTATGTCAAAAGAGCTAATCAACAGCTTATTCTGTAATATATCTTTTTAAGAGGCTGTGTTACAGCAGAATTTGTATATTGATCAGCACAGGCTATAAAGACCACTTACGGGAAACCCTTTGTCAGCTGAGGTTCCTGTTCTAGAAAGTAGTGTAATTATAGCTCTTTTTACCCAGAAGCATGTATACTACTGTTCTGTCTTTGCTGTTACTCTAAGATTACTCTGCAGTATTGTTTTTGATGCAGTAAACAATTATTGGATATCTTCTTTTGCCAGGGCTTGAAATTGGGTTAAAGTGATGGTGGTGTGGGCTGGTTTAATGGTAAGATTTAGTTCCTGAACATAATGACCATATGCTTTACTGTACAGAATATATTCTCTGTATGTCCCCAGGAGATAAAAGACTTCTTGTTGATTTGGTGTGTGACTTTGGCAAGCCATTTACCTTTCTGGTCTGGCTCTAAATTTATAAAATGAAAAACTTAGATGAAATTATAGTGGGGGGTTAAAACCTGGCATGTGGGCACCATTCCCTCCCTCCCTGGCAGACCTAGAAAATCAGCCACGACACTCTTTTTCCATAGAGCTGAGATAGAGGCTCAGTAACATTCTCAATATGGTATTCTGGGCAGTAACTACCATTAGATTGGATCTCATGCCTAATTTTTTTTTTTAATTTTTATTTATTTATGATAGTCACAGAGAGAGAGAGAGAGAGAGATAGGCAGAGACACAGGCAGAGGGAGAAGCAGGCTCCATGCACCGGGAGCCCGATGTGGGATTCGATCCCGGGTCTCCAGGATCACGCCCTGGGCCAAAGGCAGGCGCTAAACTCAGCCACCCAGGGATCCCCTCATACCTAATTTTTAAGATCCTGTATATCCCTAAAATTCTGTGATGGTAAGATATTAGAGTGACACAGCACTCTGGCAGAGTTCAAAATAGAGTGGAACAGGAAGAAACCAAGAGCAGCGAGACAGGAAATAGGTGGTTATAAGGGTCCAGAGGTTAAGGGAGCAGGTTATGGTGGTAGCCAAGGGAATGAGAAGGAGGGGAGACAGAGGAGAAAGGCTGTGATGGCCCAATCCTGTGCCAACTGCTTGTACAGTGAATAGATGGGAGGTGACCTAAGTGGATGAGGACACCATGTGTAGGCTGAGTGACCTTGGGTAAACTACCTTGATCTCTCTGTGTCCCTCAGTTCTCTATCTGCATGGTGATGCCTATCACAAAGGATTATTAAAGCTAAGTGAGATAATCTACGGTCTATCCACAATACATTTTAATTATCATGAGACATGGACATTTTGCTTAGTTTATTTCAATTTTATGTTTTCTTTCAAATAAATATTTTGATTTATTCAGAAAAGATACATTCCAGTAAACAATACCATCATTCAGATAAATAATGCTAAGTTCACTCTACATTAAACTTGTCCTTATGTGTCATGTCTAAATTATAGGAAAGGCAAACCTAACTAATACTTATTTTTAACAAACAAGGAAACACTAAAACCCTACTATTTGGGGAAAGGATATGAACAGATAGTTTGTAAAAGAAGAAATCAAGGAAGCTGATAACTAGAACTATATTAAATTGTTCAAACTCACCAGTAATGTGAAACCCAAAACAATTAGATTAATTTTCCCACTATAATTGGTGGGTAAATAATGCTCTCTGGGATGCTATGAAATAGGAGCTCCACATTACCTATTGGGAGAATATTTGGATTAATACAAACAGTAGAAAACACTGGGCGTGCGCTCTCTCTCTACACACACACACACACACACACACACACACGGAAACTGTAAATGTTTATACTTTTTTTAATGTTTATACTTTTTACAGTGAAATCGCACTTGTAGTTCTGTTAATCTAGAAGAAAGAAATAAAGATAAGGACAGAGGTGTTTTTGTTTTTGTTTTAGACTTTATTTACTTGACAGTGTGAGCACAAGCAGGGGGAGTAGCAGGCTGAGGGAGCGGGAGAAGCAGGCTCCCCCGGAGCAGGGAGCCTCAATGCAGAGCTCCATCCCGGGATCCTGGGATCATGACCTGAGCAAAAGCAGAAGCTTAACCGACTGAGCCACCTAGGCGCCCAAGGGCAGAGGTTTTTAAACAAGGATTTTCTTACCAGTATTTATAGTGAAAAAGCAAATGAGACATGCTCAAATTATGGCACAGGGTTCGAATGGAATTCGGTATAGTGCTTAAAATAATAGCTTGGTAGAATACTGCTGAGTTGGGAAAATGCTAACAATATAATAATCAGTGGAAATACCTTTATACAAAGCTATGTAATAGGGTATAGGTCCAGTTTTGTTATATTAAATAAGACTGGAAGGAAATACACTAAAATGTTAATGCTTTGCATGGTGGCTTGATGGGTGATTTCCTCTCTTACAAGAAAGGAAATCCTATGACTTAATGTTTCTTTCTCATTCTGAGTTTTGAAATCTTTTACAAATAGAGTACAGTAAACATAATAGACTACCATGTCGACGGTTTTTTAATAATCAAAAAATCAAGCAACACTTAATTGTAAGGAAAAAGGGAAAGAAAAAAACCTGGCCCCTTATATATCATTATTAAGGAATAGTTTAAACTTCTAAAGGATTGTGTTATCTGTCCTTCTGTACACGTTTCTAAGAGCAGAGGAAAAATGAGTAGGTTAGCATCTTTAGGGTATAAATCTGAGAGAAAAGTAGAGCATTCAGATGTGATGGAAGGCTGATTTGACTACACTAACCTGAGTAGAGCTGAAAAGGTGGGGAAGACCAGGCAGGATTCTTTAGTCTTTCCAAACCGCACGCTTAGACAAAGAGGGCAATGGGATTCTGTGACACTCCTGTTCTCACTTGTGGGAGCCCAAGCACCACTGCTGAAGCTAATTTTGTAACCCTAGGACCATCATGTTTCATTGGAATTGCTCAGGAAAGTAGACGAAATTCTAAATGAAAGTTTTAAAATAAAAATAACTCCAGATTTATATTACTTCCAATTAATGGTTTCTTACCATTTGGGAATATTGTAGGCTAAGAGTGAGAGGAATGAATTTTAATAATATCCTTCCTTCTATATACGAAAGGAAATTCTTATGTATGCGTATATATGATATTGCTTCTCTCTCTTGATCACATGGGTGAGAAAGAGAGATAGGTGTATGTATGATTGAGTAATCTCCACCATGAAAGGAGGCAGAGGGCTATTTTAAGACTTCTAAACTGGGGAATTTTGTGGAGATAACATTTTAAAAGTGGGTCTCAGGAATGAATCACACTGCCCTTCATCTTTGGGGGAAATGTTTGGGATGAAATAGTTCTTCTGTTTTATTGCCCAAATTCCCAACTGTAATGGCACTTTGTAAAAGGTAGCTTGTAGAAATGAACTAATTTACTTCCACAAATTTTGTGTTTTTTTCTACCATCAATTATAGGTGGTTGATTGAGAAGAGTTTTAGGCTAAAATAAGATATTAGAATTTCAAGATTACTTTAAAATTGACTTTTGTTTATAGGTGTCATAATTCCATTCTTTATAAACTTTAAGCTATGAGATTAAACACCTGAATTACTTTTAGGACCATTTTACATTTCTGATGTAGAATCTTCCTTCTGTTTCTGATCTTTAACTTGAAGCCATTGGTTGGGCTGTAAAGTCTGTATTAGAACATCATTACAGATTTTTACCAACAGATGAACTAGGATGAAATGCAGAATGATGTATAAATAAGCGTAATTTATTCTTTGGCAGCATATATGTATAATTAAATATGCCTATGTTTAGAAAGTGGCTCTCTCTTGGTGATGGGATTATGGAAGAGTTCTAATTTCATCTCTCCACATTTCCCAAATTTTTGGAAGTACTTGACAATAAACTCTTGCTTTTTATCAAAAAATAACCTAACACCATGATAAGCCTCATTTTAGATGGATAAAAGCTAGCAAGTAAAAAGATTATCAGCTAAATATACCCTTTGCTATTCATTTTTTTTTCTGCCAGAACTTAAAGAAAACCAGTCTTAATACTAAAAGTGTAAAGAGTGCTGAAATTCTGAAAAAAAATTTTCCATTCCTTATTTAAATGCGCAGTTTGTTAGACTCTTGGTATTTTATTACTTCCACAGAGTGTGGGAAAAGATGGTAGGAACTGGGCCACAAGGGAGCCGGGTAAAAACATCCTCCAGGAGATCAGCCTCTATGGCTATTGCCTCTGGCTCTGAGTGACAGTTTCTTGTTGTTTCCTTACCCTCTTGGGTAGCAGTTTAGGGATAATTGTTGTCCTAGTATGTTTGCTTCAAGGCCAAATCTGAACATTCAAGAGCTGTACATTTTTCTGGAATGTTCTTTTATCAGCTGTACTGTTTTTGGGGTGGGATGATACATATTCTTACCATGGTTTACTCCCCCTCCCTCTCTTACTTAAAGGGGAAGGAAAACCTAGATTCTTCCCTAAAACAATGCTTACTTATTTTGATCTGTGATGTTTAAACATTTTCCATTGTATTTTTAAATCTGTAACATGGGAGTGCTTTTATAGTGAGTACAATAGTCTTAAAAGTTAAAATATTCATTTTTTAACCTTAGAATCCTTGAATATTTGACAGGGTCTGCTACCCTATACAGTATGCATAGTTTTTTCTGAATGGCTTATGAAGAATATGTATTTTCATAGTTATAAATTAGCATAAAATCATCTAACATAAAAGCTTTAAAATATTTAATTACCAAAATAATAAATGTTTATTGTAGATCATATGCAAAACAAAAGTGAATACAAAGAAGAAAATTGAAATTCCAGTGACTCCCAGCAGCAGGCAGTTAACATTTTGGTTTTTAGCCTATTAAACTTTTTCCCTGTGCTGCATACTCCTCTCACAAATAAGGGCCACATTCTCAATCTTAGGCTAAAGATGTCAAATTTTGGCAGTCTAAATAATCACTTGATGATCTTTATTCCTGTCAATACACGTAGCATGACAAAACATAAAATCTTACTACTGGTCTTATTTATAGCTATGGCATGGACACTGTTGCCCTGAGCTGTTTTTAGTGGTAGGGATGTTAAAATGGTAAAGAAACAGAAAATCCAGATTTTATTATAGATACGTTTCTTCTTTGAAAAAAAATTTTTTTATAGTGGAAAAATACCAGAAGTTAAGTTCTCATTAGTTAATGTGTGCTTTCTGTTTTGTTTTGGAAGGAATTCTCATCAGAGTTGCATTAATTCCCTTGAGGGACATCTCCATACGCTTCGGACAACATCTGATTTTACTTTTATCTTCAGATTTCAGAGAATCTTTAAAACAGCTACCTCAAGAGTGTTACACATGGAATGGACATGGTTATTAGAATATTGGTTTTCAGGGTAATTGTATGTACTGAGCCAGTTTTGGTTGTAACTATTGAAAGCATACACTAGAGCTCAAGTTTCTTAGGGTCCTGTATTGGTTGAATTCTTTAAAATTCTATCTTTGGATCTAGGATCTGTTTCAAGGAGAAAAGGCAAGGTACTTACTAGATTATGCAAGCCAGTTTAAGCCCTGGGACATTGTATGGATGGAGGTGACTTGCTAGCACTTCTTTGTGGCCTTAATTCTATTTGGCCTCTCCTGAAGAAGGTGCTAAGAGGGTTTTTTCATGGGTTTAGGGAAAGGAGTGGGAAGGGAGGTGAAATCCCCTTTCACTAGGAGAGAAAGCCCTTTCTGGCAGTTTCTATGCAGTACTTTGTGGTTATTAGTCTTGGTTGGAGTAGTAGACCTGCATGAAAAGTGGCAAATGTAGAATACTGTAAATGTTTATACTTTTTCTTTCTTTCTTTCCAGGTTTTTCTTAAACTTTCTTCCAGGTTTAAACACCGAAGGCCAGTGGTAGCTCCTTTTACAGTTTAGACTGAAACTTGGCTGGGCCTGGTGATAGATGGAGCAGGATGGGGGGGTTGGGGCTCAGCTGTACTACATGGACTTCCTCTCTCCAAATAAGGGATTCTTCAGAAACTCCCAACCTGATGGGAATCATTCTTTTTGAGGACAGTCACAAATTACCAAGGGAAATGCTTGATGGTTAATGTGCCTGGGCTGTCTGAAGCCTGGGGTAGGGATCTCAGTGAACTTCCAGGCAGCTGCACACATTGGGTCTAGCACTTGGGGAGGCAGGGTTGAGGCGTTGCTCACAGTGGTCCCTGCACCCCAGGGTAGGGGGATGCAGAGGGGCTGGAAGGTGGCCTTATCTGGACTTCTGAATGGATGAGTACACCTGTCACTTTTTTAGGAAGCAAGTGGTGGTCAGAAGTATCAGTTGGGTAACTTCTCTGAGAGGGGCCTGGTCCTTCTCACAGCGGGGTGACAACTCTTTGCTGCCAGCTGTCCTTAAATACCCAACTTATCTCCTGGGGTGGAGTCAAGGATGACCATGATCCTGGAGCAAAGACATTCGTGTGCCTTTTGAGCAGAAAAGAAGCTAGCCCACGCTTTGTGTTTTATTCTTTGTTTTAAAGGTAGGTTTTGTTTTTGTTTTTGTTTTTTTGTCTGATTGCTTGTTTTTAAATCAGTACCCACTATTAAAGGAATTTCTGAGTTTCCCTGATAATTGGGATGATTTCTCATTTTTGAAATGTTTACTTTGCTTTCGAAGTGTGTGCTCCTGACTTCAAGAACACTGATTTTCATCCTAGCTCTTAAAATCTCATTCGTAAAGGTTGAAAGTTTAATTAGAGAACAGGTTAATTTATCATCTTATTCTTGAGGAAGACTATTCTTATCTATCAGTTGAGTATTTTTTATATATATATATATATATATATATATATATATATACACATATATACATATGTACATGTTTTCAGCTCCGAAGAATTACTTGGTTAGCGTATGTCTACATGAATATTGTATTTCTAAATTATGTATTTTTGTTGGGCTCTACTCTTATTAAAGGAAACTTTTGTTCATGTAAATAAATCTTTAGTGGATTATATTTGAGAACTGATTCTCAGTCTTCTCAACTTTTAAAGTAAGTAGATATTTAACGTAAAGAGTATATTGATAGCTGGCCTATCACTGGAATGTTATGCAGCTGTGCAGAGCATGAGGATCAGATGTGCTAATTAAATATATTTTTTTAGCAAGAATGGAATGTAGCAGCATGTGGTTAACCATTCCAGTTTGTTTTTGAAGAGGACTTTTTTTTTTTTTTGGCCAAATATTAACAATTAGAGAGTACTTGGCTTAGAGGATGTATTGCTAGGTTAAATTATTTTTTAAAGGAAGTAATGGGACTCAGTAAATACTGAGATGATCCTTTAAAAAATACACTGATTAATCTGCTTTAAAATGTAAGCAGTTAGAATAAGACTAGGGTTTAGTATCTGTAGTTAAGGCATTTCTTTTTTAAGATTTGATCTTGCTTTTTTACCCCTCCATATCAGTTCTCTTTCCTTAATTGGTTAGTATTCAACCTTTTTTGGGGGAGTGGAATACAGATTTCTCCCAAGTTTGAGCAGTATTCTGATACTTGTTTTGGGGGCCAGTGTAAACTGGATCATTTGGACTAAACTGTATCCACACAGATGGTGGTCTTACTTTTTTTTTAGTCAGACATTGTGCAAAGTGATCTGATGGGAATAAATGGCAGGTTGGTTGTGTAATGTGGCAACATCTTACTTAGTGTGTCTTTAGAGATAAGTGGGATGTGATTCCAGCAAGGCTGTGCATAAGAAGTTGGAATGCGTTGGAGAACTGCCAAGAGATTGGGAGCAAACTGTATGACAAGCACTAATGCAGCCTTGGCCTGTCTTAAAATAGCTACAGTTCAACAAAATATCTTGAAACTTGTCATTTCACTTGAGCAAAATCACTCCTCTAAATGTATTACCAAGAAATAGAAATGGTTGCTATCCACCTTAGTTTAGTTGCATTTCTTTTTATTTACGTTTTGTTCCAACAAAAATAAAAAGGTAAAAAAGATGAAAAAAAAAAGGATAAAAAATCTTGTGCCTCTATGCAGGAAAATACTTCTGTGTAACATATTATCTTGCGTAGTTTTATCTAGACTAATTAGTGATGTATTATCCCAAATGTCACCTTGAGGTTCCCCTGCCCAACTCATCCCACTTGCTAAATGTAGTTTGAATAGAAATTTGAGCCCTGAAGGCAAAAAAAAAAAAAGCCTTGTATTTCATATGTCTGATAGTCATGGGGATATGAATGATTGATGTTTGAACATTAGAACCTTGTAGAAGCATAGTAAAGGGCATTGGTTACTGTCCTGTGGAACCTTTTGGTTTTTTTCTTTGCTTATTCCTTTTTTGACTCTGTATTAAGTTTTTGCAGTTTATCTGCAGTACTTGATTCTTGTTTGTAATTGATTTACTTTCTAATTCTGTTCTCTCCATTTTAAAAATATAGGCTTGTTTTTTGAAATCAAGATGATACAAACAAAGGAGTTAGGGGTGTGCAGTCTTTAGGAGGGGGTCCTATACAGGTTTGAGCCTGATGGTAACACGATCAATCAGCACCTGCAGAGGGTGAGGGATGTCTAGGTGTAGAGGCTGCCTGAGGAGATAATCCAATCACCTCATCTATTAGCTTGGGTACTGTGAAGATGACGCTTTTTAAAAAGCATTATTTAGATGACTGAGTGGAAATAAAATTAGAACAGAATGGACCTGGATGTTAAATGTATTATGAAAACAGTGAGTGAACTTTCTCTAGAAGGGCTTAAATATAAATTTTTATAAAGAATTTCTTGAAAGATGTTATTACCAGATATCTTAATTATCTTCTAACTTAAAATCCATTTGAAATTTGGACATAGACTAATTGCAGTAATTTTATAAGCCTTTTTTGCGTACCCTGCAGAATGGCTTTGTTTCTTAGATATTTCTGTCGTCAAATTTATAAGTTCTGAATTTTGCTTTGTCACTTTCAGTATCTTACACAGATTTTAGAGGACCTGTTCGTATATGGAAACATTATTTCTGGCTCTTATGTAAGTGCCTTTATACAGAGATTTGTAGTTTATACTAATTAGGCTTTTAGTCAGTAGAATTGAGGCTATTTTTCTAGGTAGGCTTTTAGAATATGTAAGCAACATTTTGTGTTTTTACAGTGTGGAAAAATATTTTTTGGAAAACGTGGAGGGAGATACTTAGCTTCTTTAGAGGTATTATCTTTTCATTCTTGGATGGCAAATGAATTTATATGGTATTATTGACAGTTTGGAATATTTATTGAGCCCATGAATTCTAAATTTATGTTTTTATTTCTCCCTTCTTTTACATATTCCTTGCTTTTAAACACACTCTTGCATAGCCGGATTGGTAAATTGAGTTCAGAAGATGTGAACAATCAGCCAGAATCACCAGTTTTTTTTTTTTTTTTTTTACTTAACACTCCATTATTTGATCTGCTTGTGAAACTCTGCTTTGGATAGTTTTCCCCTCAGATCATCCATTGAATTGGAGTATGTATTCCTTTAATCTTGCGAGAGATTTCAAGAAGGCAAAAAGTAAAATATTTGAATATCCTCTTCGTGGGTTATTGTCGGAATTAAAAAATTCATCTCAATTTTATGCCTGCATATTGGATGTCATCTCTCTGTGTTTGTATGCCTTGTATTGGCACAGGCTCATAAGACTGGCAACAAATATTTAGCATTTAAGATATTCCAGACATAAAAATTTATGGAATTTGCTTATAAATGTTAGGAGTTGTACAGAACAAAGCCAGGGTTTTAGTTGGCTCTTTGTGCAGGGTAAAGGCAGATGGAATCATTACAGAAATCTGCTGCAGATTTCTGGAGTAGACAGGTGAGGGCCACATGGAAGTTCATACCAGGGGTAGATGGAGTAATGAGTTGGTTTATGAAATGCTAGCCATCTTAGATGTTTCTACAGCTGTTGTCAGCTAGCTGAAAATAAATTCAGCTTGTTGGAAGGGTAAGAGTTTTGCTATCTGAATAGGCCTGCATAAAATAGTGCTCAGGTGCCCATAACAATGTCTATTTTAACACTATTAGAATAAAAAGTGGTAATAAGCCAAATGCCTATCATTGGTAAGTTAGAGAAGGGAATATTTTGGAGGCAGTCCAATGTAGTGGTTAAAAGTGCTGACCTAGGGGCTGCCTGGGTCTGAATCCCAAGTACAGGAGGGACTCACTTTGTGACATTGGGTATGTCATTAATCCTACTCTGTCTCAGTTTCTTCATCTCTAAGATGGGGGCACTGATAATGCAGACCTTAGAGAGTTCTTAGGATTAAATAAGTTGGTATAAGTAATGTGACAGTCTAATGCATGGCAAATATATAACTATTAGTTATTATATTGACAAAGATATTACTGAAAACATTCTAATATAGGGAGCTTAATATAAAAGAATAAAAGTAGAACACAGGGTTATTTATTTATTAAATTTTTAAGATTTAAATTCAATTAGCCAACATATAGCACATCATCAGTTTCAGATGTGTTCAGTAATTCATCAATTGCGTATAATACCAGTGCTCATCGCATCATGTGCCTGCCTTAATCCTCATCACCCAGTTACCCCATTCTCCCCTCCAGCACTCTCAGTTTGTTTCCCAGAGTTAAGAGTCTCTCATGGTTTTTCTCGCTATCTGATTTCTTCCCATTCAGTTCTCCCTCCCTTCCCTTATGATCCTCTTGCACTATTTCTTATATTCCACATGAGTGAAACCATATGATAATTGTCTTTCTCTGACTTATTTCACTCAGCATAATATCCTCCAGTTGCATCCACATCAATATAAATGGTAGGTATTTGTCCTTCCCCAATGGCTAAGTAATACTTCATTGTGTGCGTATACACACACACACACACACACACACACCACATCTTTATCCATTCATCTGTAGAAGGATGTCTCGGCTCTTCCCACAGTTTGGCTGTTAAGAACCAAAGATTATTTAAATGGTAATCTCCACTATGTGGAAAAACACACACACAAAAAGGAGGAAATACACCAAATCTTAATTTTTTGTGGAGTATGGTAGTATTGTGATTTTTGTTTTCCTTTAAGTGCTTTTCTGTATTTTCCAATGTTCACTAATAATCGTGTCTTTTATAATTTGAAAAAATAAGCTTTTTTAAAAGTCCATGTCACTCCTTGCAAATAATTAGTATGTTAATTATAAGAACATCCTGTTTATTCTTTGCAAGTTCTGACCTACTATTTGGCCAAAGTTTGCCTCCTAATTGTACAATACTTTCACTTTCTTATAAAGTGCCTCAGGGTAAGGAAACTCCAAACTATTTTTTTTAATTTTATGACTTAGATTTTTCTAATTCAGATTAATGGCATATTAAAAAGAGCATAGACACATGTTGTTGCATGAGTGCCATTTATTAGTGATGTTTGGTTTTCTCATATGAAGGGGAGATGATGCCAACAATTATCATCTACCAACTATCACAGTGTCAGGACTAAATGCAGTAATACGTACTCATTTCTGGGACATTACATGCACTCACTAAGAGATGCTACTACCTTCATTGCAAGTGTCCTACCCACTCTTGCCAATAAACAAACTAAATTTGGTCACTTCTTGTTTTTTTTTTTTTTTTTTAAGATTTTTATTTATCCATTCATGAGAGATGCAGAGGGAGAGGCAGAGACACAGGCAGAGGGAGAGGCAGGCTCCATGCAGGGAGCCTGATGTGGGACTCAATCCGGGGATTCTGGGATCACGTCCTAAAGCCAAAGCCAGCCGCTCAACCGCTGAGCCACCCAGGTGTCCCAAATTTGGTCACTTCAAATTAGTCATACCATGGTGTTTAGTTTTAACTTGCTGATCTTTAGTGTTTAATTTACGATTCTGTAGACTAAAGTGGGTTTCTTAAAAATTCATTCTTAATATGCTTATTCTACTATGCTATATAATTCACATATTTTTGTGTGTTTATTTTGCCACTTCCAATCAGTTTACATAGCTCTAGTCAAGACTGTTCCACTCCATACTGTATCAGGCAGTGTAAGCTTGATACTGCAGTGACAAGCATCTCCAAAATCTCAGTGGCTCAAAGCCATAGATGTCCTTTTCTCATTCATGGTATATGTCCATCATAGGAAAGCAGGGGGCTCGGCTCTACCGTTTTCTAGCTTGGGAACCCCAGGCTGATGGGTCATACAAAAACCATTAGCCAGGACTAGTCACATGACCCTGCCCAACTGCAAGGGGAGCAGGCAAGTGTAATCCATGCATGTGACCAGAAAGAAGAGACTGGGTATGTGTGATCATTAGAAGTTTCTGACCAAACATAGATAACAGAGTAGCTGCTATGGTCTGGCTTTACATTTCCCGTCGGGTTCTTTGAAGTACTAGCTTTATCATATATGCTAACGTGTGTTATTTAAAAAGAGAGTGCTAGGCTAAGTCAAATATGATAGATTTCTTTAGTGAAGCACTTCTCAGAGCTTTCATAAGCTAATAGGCATTCTGGCGGGGAGAGAAAAAATATATGGTGTTTCCCAAACCTACCTGACCTTGGAATTTTTTTTTCCGTAGATATTCTTAGGCTTGGGGTTCATAGAATATGCTTTGGGGTATGCTAGTCTGTTCTCATACAGAGCAAAAATACTAGAGATTCATTTAATTATTACATACATTAGGAAGAACCTTTGTTTTTGTTGTTAGTAGAGTTGATTATTTGAAGAGTCTGATTTCTACTGCAATGAATCAAATTGCAGTTTGGTGGGGTATTTTTGTTTTTCTGTTTTTGTTTTTTTTTTTTTTACTCATTGGTTACATGCTCATGTTGAATCTGCAGGATATTTTCTTCATTGAATTGCTTTTGTATTCTAAACTTACCTTTGAAAAGAGAAAGGTAAACATGACCTTACATCTTAGTTGTTAGAAAAGATTAAATTGGTTTGAACAGATGACCCAAACACACATAATTTTTTATTGGCTTCAACATTTTTCTTGGTTCCCTCTGACTTTCCATAACAAATTTTCTAGAAGTTTTGACACTACTGAAATGAGGGCTCTGATAAGAAGCAGAAAGACAACTTTTGTCAAGTGGTATTACATATTTCTCTACCAGAAGGCTTTGGATTTAAACACGGTATTTGTTGCCAGGGATTTTATGCCTGCATATGTAACAAATCTCAGTATGGAAGTTTTCATTTAAATGTGGCTGTAAACTTCATGTAATAAAACTTTAGGTAAGAAGAACCTCTTCCTGTTTCATAAGTATGCATAAGTAAAACTTGATAATGACCAACTCCCCAGACCTTTGAGTTTATGGCTTTTCTTTTGTCTTTTTTTTTTTTTTAAGTGATGAATTCAGTTTCTATTAGAAATTTTGAAATCCGGGCAGCCCAGTGGCTCAGCGGTTTAGCGCCACCTTCAGCCCAGGGTGTGATCCTGGAGACCCGGATCAAGTCCCATGTTGGGCTCCTTGCATGGAGCCTGCTTCTCCCTCTGCCTGTGTCTCTGCCTCTCTCTCCCTCTGTGTCTCTCATGAATAAATAAAATCTTAAAAAAATTTTTTTTTGAATTCCAGGCTACGAATTCATTTTTAATTTTGTCTTTGTTTTTTTCCTTTGTAAGTGAACAGGTGCAGAGGGCAATTGTTGTTTCCTGATAGCAAAGACACTTAAATCTGTCAGCTAACTCAGTAGTACCGTGCCACCCAGCCGCTTTCCCACTGCCATTATAGTTGGGACCTGACCAGTAAACCTGCCTTTTGAAGGTAACATACTAGGATTTGAGGCAGGAAAAACCTTTAGAGCCACTGTTCCCAGTCTTGTCCTTCTTGTTGACTTTAGTTCCATTTTAGAGAAAGCATTCATGATCCATCACAAAAACAAACATTAGAAAGCATTTTTTCACGTGGCCTGGGGCTGACAGAAGTCAAACTTAATATTTCCAGGAGCATTACAAATATGAGGGCCATTGCTGCTCCCCACAGGGCTATTCCAAGCCTACTCCCAGGACCCTTGCCTGTGGCAGGTTTTCCAGGCGTCTGATGACCTCAGATGCTTGTGTTGGGTTTCAGTAAAGGTAGCCTTTGGCTAGGTCTGCTTTTGAGAGAGGATTGTTTATTTCCTTACCTTTAGGGACTTGTAATATGCCCCATCATGGACCTTTTGGACCTGCTAGGAAGCCAGCTGTTAGGAGGTTTGTGGTAATGATTACACATTGCAGGTGGCAGCTCATGGTCATATGGTAGAGAATAAGTAGACTTAGAAACTTGAGAGCTGGGTGGGACCATGTGGATCTTAGCACCTCCGTGCCTTTGTGTAAAGGAGACAAGCTTGGAGAGGCCAGGTGAAGCCACACAGACTGGTGGTAAGGGCTTGAAATCACCACCTCTGATTATTTGGGCCACTTGCAATGCATTTTAAAATTACACGCATGAGGTGAAGGTATGAGTTAATACTCATGTTTGCTGTTTTCACGCTGTCAAACTAGCATTGATGTTTATTGGGAAACATTTATTGGGAAAACAGATTGTTTTACCATAGATTAAAAAAAATAAGAGGGATCCCTGGGTGGCTCGGCAGTTTAGTGCCTGCCTTTGGCCCAGGGCGTGATCCTGGAGACCCGGGATCGAGTCCCACGTCGGGCTCCCTACATGGAGCCTGCTTCTCCCTCTGCCTGTGTCTCTGCCTCTCTCTCTCTCTCTCTGTGTGTGTCTCATGAATAAATAAATAAAATCTGAAAAAATAAAAAATAAGAGAGTTGTTTTTGAGTTAGGGGAAAAAGGAATGCCCATTGTGAATGGAACTAAAAGTTGGCATGTACAGTATACCCACCTTTGTCTTAATAGAAAGAGCAAACAGCTGTGACCTGGCTGCCCAGACTAGGCTGGAGGAAGGTGAAGGTCATTCCAAAGTAGAAAAGGATCTGGTTAAATATTACTTTGTTAAGTTGAATGTGTTTAAAAATGTTCAGACCCAGGGATGTGGATACAGACAAACTGAGGAATTCTCTGTGCCCACACATGGTTTGTGCTGTGAATTAAAGGAGGATAAAGGACAGTTTTGAAAAACGTGATCCTTACCAGCCCCCCATCCCCTCTACCCCACATTAATTTGTACGCATGTAGGAAATCTGGGTTATGACGGGTAGAAGTAAAAAGAACAAATCCCATTGTCCCAGTCTTCTCCTATGAAGGTAAGACTGGGGAGACTATCTTACAGTGGTCAGGTTCTCTTTCTGGAGCCACACTACCCAATGGAAACCTGCCTCTGCTGGTTACTGAGTGTGGATCTTTGGTACATGAGCATATAATTTATCATCCAAAACAACAGGCATAAACTTGGGCTATCCGAGGCAAAGCAGGTAATATGGTCACCTAGCCTTACCAAATTATTCCATCTCCACAGTCTCATTTCCTTCACATTGTAAAACGGGTGTGATGATAGGAGTCCCTTCTTAGGGGATTTGGATTGAGTACAATAGAATGCATAAAGTATTTGGAATGTTGCTTGGCACATAGTAACTGTTCAGTAGAGTCAGCTATTTTTTTTTGTAAAGACTTTATTTATTCATGACAGAGAGAGAGAGAGAGAGAGAGAGAGGCAGAGACACAGACAGAGGGAGAAGCCGGCTCCATGTAGGAAGCCCGATGTGGTACTCGATTCCAGGTCTCTCGGATCACACCCCGGGCTGAAGGCTTCACTAAACCACTGGGCCACTAGGGCTGCCCAGTAGAGTCAACTATTAAAAAAAGACTATTATTTAGGATATTTAATTCACATAATAACCACTTATATATTCAGTTTACTTTCTGCTCACTTCATATTATTTCTCCATAGCAGATGTTGCTTCTAATTTTATTGAGTGAATAATAACATTTACTAATGACTTCTTCCACTTATGGAACCTACTCAGACTTAATTGTCTTGCTTTATCTGAGTCCTTTACTCCAATAAAGGCCCTGAAAGTAAAATTTACTGTTACCGTGTCAGCTACCCAGGTATCTGCCACTTAGTTATGTAATTAGCATCTGTGGTCCAGAGAAGGAAGGGCATTGGGGCGCTTGTTTATCCGGTTGTGGGAAATTAGTAATCATACTAGAGATACAGTTTTTATAGTTGGCTCTGAGATATAGGAATGGTTGGGTGGTTGAGTGAGGGAGATGCCAAAACTAGGTCGCCTTTTTACCTCTCTCAAGTTGGATTTTCCCAGCACAGTGATATGCAGGGTTGCCAGATTTAAGAAAAACAAAGAAACCATAGTGCCCAGTTAAATTTGAATTCCAGATAAACAGCATGTCTTTTTTAGTATAAGTATATTCCATGTAATATTTGAGGCATACTTACACTAAAAATCCATTGTTTATCTCAAAGTCATCTTCAATTTGGCATTCTGTATTTGTCTGGCCATCTAGTCCTGCAGTCTGAGACTTTTTACCATATTCAATCTAACCCACATTCGGATATATATACACAAAAGTATAGTCCAGTGCCTATTGCAAATTTTGCGTGAACTTTAAAAACGTCTGTGTGTTTTACTCTCTGTTGGAATGGGCAGTTCGAGAAGTTGTTATGAGGAGCTGCTGCCGGGTATCCACTAAGGCCAAGATGGAAAGGAATATAGTCTGGTTTGCCACAGCAGCAGGAATTACATTTGCTCTGTGAGAGCTTCTTGGCTGTGAGTATGGATGGACTTAAGCCAGCCCTTTCTCCTTGGAGGGAAGTTAGTTGGTTAAGGTGAGCTGCTGAAGCCTTGGTCAACTTCAAGGAGTTTTCGATTTTGTGACTGAATTACATTAGTAATAATGTGGAAAATGAGGGGTGAGTTTTGGGTCATTTATGCTTCACTTCCTCCATATAGAAGGAACAACTTTTACTGTCATGAAGAGTGACCTTCAGATATTCTTCCCATTAAACTCTCCTCTTCCTGTTTTTGACTTTCGATGCTGCTGCCTAGAAAATGCTGGTGAATTTTATGCTTCAGCCTTGGAACTCTGTCAGCATTCAACCTGAAGGGCACTGTATGCCTTTGGGAAATGTTGATTGGAAGATTAGAGGCTGCAGGAACCTGTCTATTTGCTTTTCCTTTTTTTTTTTTTTTTTTTTTTTTTTACACTCTGGGTATAATGCCTCTGTTAAATCTCAGAGAAAAAGCTTCACCAGGTTAATGTTACACTTGGTGAAATTAGTAATGGCGACAGAAGGCTGGGATTATGCCTACTGGAGAAGAGTGAGCCAGAGCACATGGGTTTTGGACCTTTTGGACCAGTATTGACTTTTTAATTGCTGCCATTTAAAAAGTTTAATGTATTAAATGAAAAGGTACAAGTTTCAGGTTATCCTTTCAGGAAAATGAACAGGGGCAAGAGCTTACTGTTGACACAGATAGTATGTGGGTGGGTTAGCCAAGGGAAAATAATCCAATTAGAGCTGTTTGTTCCAAGTACCGGATCTGGAGGTGTATTTTGTTGTTAACTGGTGGCTTTCCAGAAAATAAATTATTTGTATGCAGAGACTTAGGCTAGCCAGGCCTCAGATGCCGATAGTTATTTTGAAAAACTCTTTTCCTTCCTTGTTTTACTTTCCTTTTTGAGCTGTCTCCTTTACTACTCATTGCTTTCTTAGCCCATTCCTTTTGGACATGGTTTTGCTCTTGAAGAAATTCTTGTAAATTTGTTGTAGTCTTGTAGGATTGACTTGCATGATGAGTGGAATATTTGGCCTAATTGCTTACATAGGTTCATGTATTGTTGGATGAGGATTGCCTGTTAATGGTGGAAATGTTCACATTTTAGAACAGTGATTCTCCATCTTGGCAGCACATTGACTCACCTGAGGATCCTTTAAAAATGCAGATGTCTGGTCCCCACCCCCAGAAAATTGTCTTTCATTATTTAGAGGTACAGAATGGGCAGCAAGACTCTGAAGAGCTCCCTAGATGATTCTCCCATACAGCCAAGTTTGCATACTATCCTCTGGTCTACTCTCAGGATCATAGCTCGGGCATACAGATGTCCTTGGCTACTTACATTCATGTTAATTAAAGGTAACTAAAACTTAAAATTCAGTTCCTCAGTCACACTAGCCACATTCCAAGTGCTCGGTAGCCACATAAGGTTCACGGCTACTGTTTTGGACAGTGAAGATCTAGAATGTTCCCATTGTGGCAGAATGTTTAGATTTAGGTTAGGCACGCCCTGTAGGATGTCAACAAAACAGAGTGAAGCCATAAACATTTGAGAGGTCTGACACAGGAAAGACAGGCTTGGAATCAAGCTAATCCTACAGGACCTGCCAGTACTGAATTACCAGATACGTTTTTAGCAGCCTTTTTCTCAATGGCCCTTTGGCACCAGGAGCCCTGCAGCAGTTGGTGCGATGGATTATGTGTGGCATCTTGCTGAAAGGCCCTGTTTAAAGCAAGCTGGCCTGAAGGGGTGTGGTAAGGGTGGAGGGCAGGAAAATGTGAACTCTGAGGAGTCCAGGGCCAGGAAGGAGAGAATGAAGCTTTATTCCTGCAGAGCTGAGGAACTGCCCTTAAAGGGACCGAAGCATTGAGAATTTGGGGTAAAACGAGGTGAGAGGGAAAAAGTCCCTGTGTTGAGGAAATATCTTCCCCATTTGTTTGCCTTCTTGGCTCATGTCTCATGCCTGGGAGAGAAGAGAACTAGGTGATGCTAGCTCATATTTCCAGTACTATTTCTATGGTGGGTTCCTGTATTCTCGAGGGGGCAGATGGGAGTTGAGAGGATGGGATCAAACTAGATCATTTTTTATTCAGACATATCACATAAAATCCAAGTAGGGTAGGGTCAAGGAAAAAGAAAACAGTAGAGGAAAAATGAAGTATGCTGAAGGATGTATATTTTCTAAGTGATGCTTTCCTCAGGCAAGCTCTTTTTCTAGAATCTGCCTTCTTTCTGAAATCTACTTCTTCTTCTTTATTTTTGGCAGCATGTTAAATTCTGTTCCTCTTCATTCCCAGAATGCTGTTTTTTTTTGCCTCATTATAAAGGGTGGGATGTCACATGTCCTGCTTGGTCATACCAGCTGGGGTGAGCATTGAGGGTGATCTCTTGAGACCTGTTTCCTCAGATTTCAGTGTCCTGCATTATCTCATCCTAGTGGCTTCTTTGTGATTTATAGTTTCCTCCGTTCCTTCACCATTAAAAAAAAGTCCTATCTCTTGTTATATTTTTGGCTGCAGAATAACTCCAGATGGTACATTTTGTATAGGGAAAAAAAAGTAACAGAATTTTTCACACTTTTCTGTGAATTAGTTTCCTACTTTCAGTTTTAATGAAGTTACTAATCTTACAGAGGACTCATTTGTAAAGAGACTAATCATGAACAAACATGCTTGTAAACAATATTCCATTGGCAAAAGTTAAGAGTATTATTTTCCTTACATCTTTGTATCATTTGTTACTGTCTTCCATCTTTAGCATCAGATGCTAAAATAATCCAATTTTCTCGAGATAGAAAATTAAGAAAATGAACTTTTAATGATTGGGTTTGACATTGAGAAATGAGTTCCAAAAATGAGATCAAATAAAATGATGCAATTGAAAGTACTTTGAAAAACACATGGTAATATAGAGATGTAAGTTACTGATTTTTACAGTTGTAATTCTGACTTGAGAGCTGATCTGTTTCAGATGATGAAGAGCTTTTGCAAAGAGCAGGCATACAAAAAACCCTAATTGGGCATGTTTTGCAAAATATTACTGAGTGTGGATTATTTATAGAAAATGTTCTTTCCTTTGAAATGATCTTTTTTACTGTGGTTTTGAATTAGTTGGATTTTTCTGGATCATGGAGAGGACCTATGATCTATTCTTTGAGCCTACCTTTTCTTTTTTAATTTTTTTTTTTTAATTTTTTTGAGAGAGAGTGCAGGAGAGGGAGAATCTCAAGCAGGCTCCCCCGCCCAGCAGGGGTGCTCACGTGTGGCTTGATCTCATCATCATGAGATCCTGACCTGAGCCAAATCAAGAGTCGGATGCCTAATCAACTGAGCCACTCAGGCACCTCTGAGCCTTACTTATTTTTAATTCTCACTGTTTTTCTAAGAGTTTGAGAAACACCTGAGCATTCATCATTCATGCTGATCTCATAGGACTACCCTAAGAATCTGTTTAGCTTTACCAGGTTGATGATGCAGAGAATAGAAAACACTTTCAGATATCTTATAGACAGATCGTTAATTCCAAAAATATTTAAAAGGCCTTCTCTGGTTTGCTGTAATTTAGGTAGCTCCACAAAAAAGGGAACAATCTTGAAATCATAGAAATGGTGACAAGAAAGTTCTTTCACAAGGTAGTTTCTCCAGAAATTTCTGATTGGGAATAAGTGCTTTAAAATAACTTGGATGCTCTGATTAATCCACAACATCTGAATTTTCCCTCAGTAGTGTATGTATTTTATGGAACTAAATTGGACCATTGCCTCAGCAGCCTAGATGGGCGTGAGCTTCAGTTAGAATGTTGAGTGCTTCTCTTTGCTGGGCTCTGTGTTGGCACCAGGGACCAGAAATGAGACAGTTTTGCCCTCATAGGACAAATGTTCAGAGGAGGAGGGAACCAATAGCAAGTCCTTGTCATTGGTGTAACTGTGGACACAGGATTGGGATGTCTTATTCAGATAGATAACCGATATGAGGTGCTAGGAACAACTTTCTGATAAAGGATGGTGCCTGAGATGATTGTGAAAGAATAAATGGTGTTAGCTGGAAAGACGAGGGTGTGGAGGAGTCTCTGCCCTAGGGAGTAGCGTGCACAAAGCCACCGAGAAAGGTAGTGTGCTTGGGGGAAGAGTTCTCTGGCTGGAGCAGAGGGAGTGTGCTGAATGTGGCTGAGGCAAGGTTAAAGGTCTCACATACCTTGAAAAGAGGTTTTGCCTCAAAGATGAAGGGGAAGGGTTTTGAAAGATTTTAGGCAAGTTTGTGTTTTTCAAAGCTCACTCGAGCTCCAGTATGGAAAAGAATAAATTTCATGAGGGCAAAATGGCCGAGTGTAGGCGGTAATTCAGTCAAGAAACCGTGAGGGACTTTACCAAAGTTAGGGTTATAGTTCGTAATTGGTGGGGGGCTGGTCCAGAGAAATTGTTAATGGAAGACCTGTAGACTGACAGGAAGGCTGAATCCCCGAGCCACTGCGTCACTGTGAGGGTTTACCTTCTCTTCCACGTGGTCCTACGTTAGGAAGAGTCTCTAAATCCCCAGTCAGAGATTGAAGATTGCCCACATTATTAACGGGTCTTTATAATTTTCAAATATTTTCTCTTCTGATTACTCCACAATTAAGTCAAAAAAATTTATTACCTACTAGGTATTATGATTCGAACAGTTGTGGTTAATGTTGTTGGTGAAGAACTGATTGGAAATTGTTGGTCATATTATGTAAGGATAATTTTTTAGGGTGAGTTTTTTTTTTAGGTAAATAATGTACCTGAGGAGTAAAATTTTCAAATCATATTTTAAGTGTCTCCTAGCCAGGCACCATTTAAATTAATTTTCTTAAAATTCTATGGTTTGAGAAATTATTTTTAAGTAACTGACTTCTGATTTCTCTTTTCTGAATCCTAATGTTCTTATTAAGCTTTACTTAGAGGCCCTTAAAGAAACCTACGTTCTGTATTGCTGATGATCATAATTCTTTAGATGTTTCCAGAGAAATAATGTGGTATTTTAGGAGTTAAAAAAAACAAACAAACAAAAAAACAAACAAAACCCGGGGGATCCCTGGGTAGCTTAGTGCTTTAGTGCCCGCCTTTGGCCCAGGGCGTGATCCTTGGAGTCCTGGGATCGAGTCCCATGTTGGGCTCCTGCGTGGAGCCTGCTTCTCCCTCTGCCTCTCTCTCTCTCTCTGTCTCTCATGAATAAATAAATAAAATCTTAAAAAAACCCTATAAAATATTTGTTTTGAGGAATACATTATAATGTACATTATAATTTTTAAAAAACTTTTAAGACATGGGTCTCAATCTCAGGACTCTAGGATCATGCCCTGAGCCAAAGGCAGATGCTCAACCGTTGAGCCACCCAGGCATCACTAAAAAAAACCCCTTCTGATTAGGAAAGTAATACATTTAAGAATTTTCCTGTAATCCTGAGGCCATCCCTTATTAACATTTTGATATATATACTTCTTCCCAGTCTTTTTAATTCGTACTTGCTCATGCACATACACTCACATAATTATACTATAGTTTTTAAATAATTGTGCTGCTTCTATTACATCATAAGTTGTATCCATTTGAAAATAATTTTTGAATATTTTTTTTCATGGCTGTGTAAAGTACCCATACAGCATTCTATTACTGGGCATTCAGGTTGTCTTCAACTTTTTTGCTGCTATAAAAAGCCCTGTGATAAGCATCACCGCATTTACATTTATTGTATTTGAAGATTTTATTTTTTAATTTATTTCAGTCAGCGTGAGTGTGCACATGCACATGTGAGAGGGAGTGAGGGAGAGGGACAAATAGACTCTGTGCTGAGCGAGGAACTTAACACAGGGCACGATCTCACAACCCTCAGATCATGACCTGAGCCAAAATCAAGAGCTGAACGCTTCCCCTAAGATCAGGAACAAGACAGGGATGTCCACTCTCACCACTGCTATTCAACATAGTACTGGAAGTCCTAGCCTCAGCCATCAGGCAACAAAAAGAAATAAAAGGCATTCAAATCGGCAAAGAAGAAGTCAAACTCTCCCTCTTCGCAGATGACATGATACTATACATAGAAAACCCAAAAGACTCTACCCCAAGATTGCTAGAACTCATACAGCAATTCTGCGTGTGGCAGGATACAAAATCAATGCCCAGAAGTCAGTGGCATTTCTATAACAATGAGACTGAAGAAGGAGAAATTAAGGAGTCAATCCCATTTACAATTGCACCCAAAAGCATCAGATACCTAGGAATAAACCTAACCAAAGAGGTAAAGGATCTATACCCTGTAAACTACAGAACACTTCTGAAAGAAATTGAGGAAGACACAAAGAGATGGAAAAATATATTCCATGCTCATGGATTGGCAGAATTAATACTGTGAAAATGTCAATGCTACCCAGGGCAATTTACACGTTTAATGCAAACCCTATCAAAATACCATGGACTTTCTTCAGAGAGTTGGAACAAATCATCTTAAGATTTGTGTGGAATCAGAAAGGACCCCGAATAGCCAGGGGAATATTCAAAAAGAAAACCAGAGCCGGGGGCATCACAATGCTGGATTTCAGGTTGTACTACAAAGCTGTGGTCATCAAGACAGTGTGGTACTGGCACAAAAACAGACACATAGATCAGTGGAACAGAATAGAGAATCCAGAAGTGGACCCTCAACTTTATGGTCAACTAATATTCGACAAAGCAGGAAAAAAGTCTCTTCAATAAATGGTGCTGGGAAAATTGGACATCCATATGCAGAAGAATGAAACTAGACCACTCTCTTGCACCATACACAAAGATAAACTCAAAATGGATGAAAGATCTAAATGTGAGACAAGATTCCATCAAAATCCTAGAGGAGAACACAGGCAACACCCTTTTTGAACTTGGCCACAGCAACTTCTTGCAAGATACATCTATGAAGGCAAGGGAAACAAAAGCAAAAATGAATATTTGGGACTTCATCAAGATAAGAAGCTTCTGCACAGCCAAAGAAACAGTCAACAAAACTAAAAGACAACCTACAGAATGGGAGCAGATATTTGCAAATGACCTATCAGATAAAGGGCCAGTATCCAAGATCTAGAAAGAACTTATCAAACTCAACAGCAAAGAAACAAACAATCCAATCATGAAATGGGTAAAAGACATGAACAGAAATCTCACAGAGGAAGACATAGACATGGCCACCAAGCACATGAGAAAATGCTCCGCATCACTTGCCATCAGGGAAATACAAATCAAAACCACAATGAGATACCACCTCACACCAGTGAGAATGGGGAAAATTAACAAGGCAGGAAACAACACATGTTGGAGAGGATGTGGAGAAGGGGGAACCCTCTTGCACCGTTGGTGGGAATGTGAACTGGTGCAGCCACTCTGGAAAACTGTGTGGAGGTTCCTCAGAGAGTTAAAAATAGACCTGCCCTACGACCCAGCAATTGCACTGCTGGGGATTTACCCCAAGGATACAGATGCAGTGAAACGCCGGACACCTGCACCCCGATGTTTATAGCAGCAATGGCCACAATAGCCAAGGTGAATAGCCAACGTGAATGGATAAAGAAGATGGTCTCTGTATACAATGGAATATTACTCAGCCGTTAGGAACGACAAATACCCACCATTTGCTTCGACGTGGATGGACCTGGAGGGTATTATGTTGAGTGAAATAAGTCAATTGGAGAAGGACAAACATTATATGGTCTCATTCATTTGGGGAATATAAAAAATAGTGAAAGGGAATAAAGGGGAAAGGAGAAAAAATAAGTGGAAAATATCAGAGAGGGAGACAGAACATGAGAGACTCCTAACTCTGGGAAACAAACAAGGGGTAATGGAAAGGGAGGTGGGTGGGAGGTGGGGGTGACTGGGTGATGGGCACTGAGGGGGGCACTTGATGGGATGAGCACTGGGTGTTATGCTATATGTTGGTAAATTGAACCCCAATAAAAAGAAATTAAAAAAGAGTCGAACGCTTAACCAACAGAGCCACCCAGACCCCCAACATTACGTTCAAATTTTTATCTGATTTCACCTTCCCTGTAGATTCCTAAGAGGGAAATTCCTGGATCTAAGGCATTTTATTTAACACCTGTTCTAAGGTTATGTGTTCCTGTGCCTCCTGCAGGTGTCTGAGTTACTACCCTGGTGTTGTCTGACTTAATTCTGTGGCAGATGCCTTCAAGACTAAGCCGGCTGGTAACAATTTTACATGGGATTTGGTTTTTGTTACTTGAAAGGTTTGCTTCTGTAGCATTTATGTAAATTACAGTGGTCTTCATGCTGAGGAATCATGGGCATGTGTCTTAGGTCTCAAGCAAAGCTACTCCCAGCCTGCGGTAGAAATATAATTGACTGCTGGGTAGATTTCCTTGTTTTTCATGTGGAATGAGAATGAAATTTATTGGTTTGTATAAACTAGAGCAGAAAAGTTAATAGAAGTAATACAAGCTGTCTGACTCTGTTTAGCTCTATTATGCTTTTATACTTACAGTGTTTAAAACTGTGTTTAGAAAAGTGTTATGCAGTGTGATGTATCCACAGAACATTGAATAGAGTGTTTACCAGAAAACCCAATCTTTTGAAGTTTAGGTAGAACCAAAGAGCAGTATTCTTATAATTTCCACTGTATTCCAGATTACTCTTACTTTTATATTATATAAACTGTATGCTTTTATCTGTTCTGAATTTAAATAGGTTTAAGTTGGGGGAGAGGGTCCTAGACTAAGAATATTTCCATGTAGAAATGCTTTTTCTATTTTTAGCTCAAGTTGTATTTACTGGTGAATAGCCTTTTAAAGGAGAGGCCCTTAAGTCTCACATCTAATTTTGGGTCCCAGTAGGGTAGCTGTCAAAGGCACAGAAAGTTAACATAACTTCAACAAAGTCACATGAGTGGGTTACTGTCTTTTCTCAGAACACATACAAAGAAAGGGTCCTTCTTCAAGACTGACATAATCAGTGTCATGCTCTTTCTCACAGCACCACTGTAGAGAATTACAGAGAAAGAAGCAATTAAATGGTGCCATCCAAATCCTGAAAAGAAGGAGGTTCAATGTAGGGGAATTGGGCAATGGATACAGTGCAAATTTTTATATAACTCTAATTGATATAGGCGTGACTCATTTGAAGTTAAAAAACATCAAATGTGAAGACTGAATTTTAAAAGTTACAGAAAAGGATTATTCACATTATAAAATGACTCATCCCTTGTAAAAGGATTTATTATCTCTCTTTTAAAAGGATATTCCCCTAGTGCATTTGGGTACTTGTCTGTTCATTGTGTTTTGTTTTTTGTGTTTTTATTTAAGATTTTATTTATTCATTTTAGTAAGAGAGAAAGAATACGAGTTGGAGGGACAGAGGGAGAGGGAAAGAGAATCTCAAGCTGACTTGTGCTGAGTGTGGAACTCTGCATGGGGCTTGATCTCATGACCCTGAGCAGAAACCAAGAGTTGGACGTTTAACTGACTATGACACCCAGGAGCCCCTGTTGTTGTTTTTTGGTGGGGTTTTTATTGGCTTTTTTTTTTTTTTTTCAGTTAAATTAGAGTACTCCATGATGAAGTTTCTTAAAAAAGTACTGTATGACCTATGGAATGACCCAGGTGTTCTGCACGGTGTTTATCCAAGAGAGATGAAAGCAGGTGTCCACACAGAAACTTGTACACAGATGTTCATAGCTGCTTTATTTGTAGTAGCCCCAAACCAGAAACAGTTCAAATGTTCATCACAGGTGAATGTATAAATAAACTGTGTTGTACGTGTATAAGGGAATACTACTCAGATATAAAAAAAAGATGAACTATTATTGTCTATAACGACATGGCTCAATCTCAGAAGGATTATGAAGAAGCCAGACAGAAAAAATCATACTGTATGATTCTGTTTATAGAGAATATACAAACTAATCCAGATCCAGAAAGCAGATCTTTGGTTGTCTGGGGTAGGGGATGGGAATAAGGGAATTGGGACAAGAGGATGGACCACAGAAGAGTATGAGGAAACTCCTTGTAGTGATGGATATGCTCATCGATTATGGTAGTGGTTTCATAGGTGTATACATATGTCAAAACTTATCAAATTGTGTAACTTATATATGTGCCATTCATTGTATTTCTTATATGTCAATTATACCTTAGTAAGTCCCCTCTCCTCCTGTCTGCTGGCTCCACTACTCTGTTGTATGCCCTCTAACCCACTTCAAAGTCCAGAACATAGGCAAGAATGGGTCAGCATTATAGTCCAGAGTGCAGAATGCTGGAGTATGTGGGCATAGGGGTATAGTGAAAGCCCTTGCAGGATGTAAGCTTGAGCTGAATGTGAGAGAGGGGTGTTGGAGCAGTCTGGGAACTGCTTGGATGAGGGTATATGTAGGTTTATGGCAGGGGATGAGATGGGAAAAGCAGGGGCCTTGTATGTTTTTCATAGTGTGAAGAATGTTGAAAGCCCTGGAGCATCACTGATGGGGAAAGACCAAATCAGCTCAGAGCCCTTACCCGAATCTGGGAAAATGAAAAGGCAGGAATCTCAGGTTTAGAGCTCAGGGAACCCTTAGAAGATGCTACTTCACAGTCTGTTTGAAGAGTGTTTCTGCCGGAGAGAACCCTGTTATCCAAGAGGGAGCTGTCTTGCCAGGCTGTACTCTGTCCAAGAAACTGCACACCACATTGGAATCCCACCTGTACAAATACTTAAAATTTCTCATTTCAAAAATTAAAGTGTTCTTTGTAGAAACTAAGGAGAATATAGTTTTCTTAAGAAAAATAAGAAAATTTAAATTGCCTTGTGTACCACCACCCAGTGCTAACTTTTAACATTTTGGTATATACTATTCCAGATGAAGTATGTTTTCAAACAAAAATAGGATCATAACATACGTATTTTGTTACCTGCTATTTTATCTGATAATTGTTCCATATTTTACATATATATAATAATGTTTTTATTTTATGCATGAGTCTACATAATATATATATGTAAATATCATATATATCATGATTTATTTAACCAAGCTCCTTTTGGGGATTTTTTGTTGTTGTTAAAACATTTTTAAAATTCTGGGAACATCAGGATTTTATTTAAAAAGGAAATCAAAGAATGTACAGTTTATTAGAATTTTGTTCAGACATGTGCTTTTTTTATGTCACAGAAAAATAGCCTTGGTCTACTGGATGTTATTACTAAACAAAGGGGAGAGAGGTCCATTTTTAGAGTTACACACAGGAACATACAGTGGTTCTTTGTTACTCAGTGATAATTATTTCATCTGTGTTGTTCACAGAAAGTAACCATTGATGTGAACTCTATTGTTTCTAAGGAAGATTTCTTCCTTATCAGAAATAAGAAGTATAAATAAATTAAAAAGTATAAATATCAGAAATAAGTTAAAAAGTATAAATAACAATAATAGTTAACATTTTTTGAATGTCCCTTGTAATGTAAATATTTTATGTGCATTAACTCAATTCTCAAAACAGTTGTATGAGATACAGGTTCAATTATTATTCCTGTTTTATAGATAAATTGAAGTACAGAGGTTAGTAGATTACCCAAATAAGTGATCCATTTAGATTATGCAAACCTACTCAGTGTCAATGTCACTAGTAAGCAGAGACATGCAGATTGTATAGTGCTGGTGGGAAAGTGCCTTTCTGTAGGGCGATAGATTCTCTTCTAGAAATTTATCCTAAGAAAATAACGGGCAAGGTTACAATGATATAACCACATTCATGAAAAAATATTGGGAACAGTTGTCCACAAAATTGCGTCTTATACTAGGGACTTGGTTAAATACAGTATATTTATACTGTTGAAAACTGCTCAGCTATTGAAAGTGATGGTTTGGGCATATGTTTCCAGAAATAATTGTTGAGGAAAAGTAAATAGGGGTAAAGATGTAGTGTGGAACGTGATGATCCAACATCTATGCACACTCAGCGCCTCCTTGTAGGTATTACGGCTCCCTGCCAGGAACCAGCATACTCTGCCTCCTCTGTTCTTTTGCAGTGCCAGAGAAACTAGTCATCTTTTGACTTAGAGGATGCATCTCCAGAGAACCTCTGAAGTTTCTGTTGAGGAACCCTCTAGGGTTTTCTGAAAATAAGCATCATAAATGCTTGGTTTAGAAAAGAGAGAGAAGGAATGACGAATATCTTTTGTTATAGATCTTCTGTTAACTTCATTTAACAAATGCAGAATCAGGATTTTACAACTGGGAAGTTCAGCCACAGCAGAGCTAGGAATTTTTCTTTTCCCTGTCTTCTGTAAGCCTGCCTGAGTACCTTCCTTTCCTCCCCTTGAGACTTGCTCTACTCTTTACCTCTTTAATGTCACGTCCTACCAGAATTTACCTATCCAGGGTCTCATTTTGCCTTAAGTCCCCTTGGATACAGATGTTTCATTGAACAATGACTCGGTGTGTTACCCTTCTTAGGTAGTTTAACTTGAAGGACTGCCTTTTTCATTAACCACCCCCCCCAACCTCTCCCCTTTATGGCAGCTCACCCTGAATTCTTCTCCAAGACAGAGAATTTAAAGGCTGTCTTGATACCCAAAACTTTGTTTCTTGTGTTACAGAAAGAACCTAGTGTGGTGTGCTTTGTACATTTTGAAAAATATCTGCAAATATTTTGAGAACTGAATTTTGGGAATGGCTATCCTCTGGCTGAACCCTGCTTACAAAATCCATAAATACAGTGTTTCAGTTCTTCACAGCAGGACAGGTGCAAGTGTGCGCCAGTGAGCTTGCAGCCAGAGACCATTTCTGCAAACATCCTGCCAGGAGAAGAGTAGAGAAAAACAAAGGGGAAAAAAAAAGTTTTAGTTGGCTTTCTTGTTGAGGGCATCCATCAAGAATCATGGTGCTGTCAACTGCTTTTATATATATTTTTACTTAAAGAGTAGGTTTTAGAGTCCCTATTGGAAAAACCCTTTGTGTTACGTTTTATTAGGTTGGGTTAGGCATGGAGATGGGACTTGAGGTCTGGAGCCAGACCCACATCATGAGGCAGCAATAGAGTCTTGCCTAAGAGCACAGACTCCTGCTTCCAGTGGGGCTTCCTGCAGTGATGGAAGTGTTCTTCATCTGTGCTGTTCAGTATGGTAGCCATGAGCCACATGTGGCTTCTTCGTGCATATGGCCAGTACACTGAGGAGCTGAATTTTAAATTGGACAGCATAGGATAGTAGACACAGAATCTGGGTCACTTGGGTTCACATCCCAACTCCACTAATGTTACCTCTTTGACCTTTGATCTGTGCTACAATTTTCTCATCTGTAAAATACAAAAAATATAATAGTCCCTTCCCTTGTAAAGGTTGTGTGAGGATTAAATGAGTTAACGTTTGTAAAGGGCTTAGGCCTGGCACACAGAGCTATGTAAGCATTAAATAATGCAAATGTACATACCTCCATGAAGTTAAAAATCAAATCTGATCCATACTGTATTTTCTTTTTTTTTTTTTTTTTAAGATTTTAGTTATTTATCTGAGAGAGAGAAGCAGATTCCCCGCTGAGCAGGGAACCCAATGTGGGGCTCAATCCCAGGACCCCAGGATCACGACCTAAGCCAAAGGCAGACAGACACTCAACCGACGGAGCCACCGAGGTGTCCCCATGTTGTATTTTCTTTCAAGAAGCTCCCAAGCATCAACAGTGTATTTTTCTTAAAATCCTTTAAATACAGTGGAGATCAGAAAAAGTCATTTATTCTCTAATTACTTATCGAGTACTTACTTTGCGCTGAATGCTATGCCAGATGCTGGAGATAAACACCGGATGGCAGGGGGACGAAAGAGACCTACCTGTTCTTACCCCTCACCCTAATAAAATACTTAATAGTCTCGCAGAGTTTTGTCATCTAATGGATATGGAACATTAGATTGGGATGGGACTTCAGAAGTAGGGTAAATGTTCAGATGTAGACTTGGAAACCTGGAGCTACTGTGCGAGCTCCCGGCCGGCTGGTTGTGCTTTCAGCTTTCCTCTTCTTTCTGCTAACTCATGCTTCTCATTGCACCTGTGGGGCCAGGTGTGCCCTGAGGAGCTCATGGCCTGCTTCACAAGCCTGGCTGTAAAGTTACCCTGTGTTCTCTGCTGTGAAGGGTTGATCTTTCAATTCTCAGATGATGATCCTTCTCCTGTTTGGGATCCTGTTTATAAAATAGTGGCAATCTGATTTAGTAGTTTTTATGTTGGCTTTAATTTTCACTCCTTAGCCAAAAAAAAGTTGGAAAACCATGTTGCTCCCTTCATTTTTTGTTTGTTTGTTTAACTTTCCAGGTTCATGAGTTGGAAAAGTCTCTGCTGGACCCTGTCACTGCATTTGGTTTGTGTAAACCTTTTTTTTTTTTTTTTTTAAATAATGTCCCAACATTTATGAAGTACTAAAAATGAGAGGCCTTGAACCATAATTGACTTGACACGAAGTGGACAAAATGAAGGAAGGTTGACTGGTGGTTTGCCTGTTGATTGGCTTTCTGCACTTGCTAAAAAAGTGGAGAGAGGAGAAGAGAATCCACCAGTTTGCTTTACATATGAAAAGTATTAAAATGTCAGCCACTGACATAAGAAAAATTGTTTAAAGTTAAGTCTCTAAATGATGTCCTAAAAACACAACATTTGTAATTATCTAATTAAACTAATAAAGGCTACAGGTAATAGAAGTAATATGGGACGCATTTTCTGGCAGATAAACCTTGAGGAACGCTCACATCTGCACATGATTACGAAGCCCTGTTGCTCCTTCACCTTCCCCCTTCCTTAGCCCACATTTCTCACTATGAACTAATAGTACATAACAATAAAATCCTGGATGGCAGCCAACACTGAGTTTTGGCTAACTTTTAGAGTGTTTGTGAAAGTTGAAAAAGCAATGCAGCTGTTACACTGGGTACTTTCCAATGGAGGATATGTTTTCCAGATGAAAACGCAAATAGTAATTGAAATGTAATCAGTATTTTTGGCATCTTGGTATTATAATTCTTTTCACTTTTTGTTATGTTAATTGTTCATTTCTTAAGATTTGTTTTGTACTTTACTGTGGTCCATAATAGGCTAAAAATGAGGGAACGAACGAATGTTTTATTTAGGCAGTTGGTCGTTCTTTGTTTTCAAAGAAAACAATGACAAGTAGTCTCTCTCATTTGTTAGCCGAAGCCTTCAATAACCACAACGTATTCGTTTTAAGATATTTTATTGTGAGGTTCATGTTTCAGGCCACAAGAGGGAAGAAAATCTAAATCCCAAATACAGTAAATACAGTATCTAAATTTTAGAGTGGACTAGAAACTTCTAGGACATTCAGGTTAGGCTGCAACATCAGTGTTCCTCAGGTGTTCTCGGGGCCAGGCTGGCTGGAGATGCCCCTTCCTCTGACACACTTGCCTCACACAGTGATGAGCTCACCTTTTTTTTTTGCCCCATCCACACCCTAGCAGGGGAGGAATGCAGATGGCAGATGATTTCACTGATATTTGGGGCTTAAGAAGGCTTTTGTATCGTTTAAGCTACGAGGGCCTCTAGTTGATCAGTAAATCTCAGCCCTTAGGTTTAAAGGGCTCCATGCCCACCCAACACCTGAGCCTAATTAAGTAACAGAATCATCACGAGGAATTGTGATGTTCGGCTTGGGCTGGGAACCACTGTTCCAGTCCAGACCTCTTTACAGATGGGGAAACCGAGGCCCTGAGCCTCAAGGTGACGTGTCCCAAGGCCCCTTCTGGGACCGGCCTGAACATAGGATACCTGGTTTCTGGAAGGGGTGTCAGAGTCTCTGATTCCAGATCTCTGGTGAGCTCCTCAGCCTCCTGGCCCCATGGAGAGCCTGGCCAGGCGGCAACAGTCAACAGAGAGTTGGACCCCAGTGAGGATGAAGCATTGATCACCCCATCCAAGGAGAAACTGCCCTCCGTTTTCCCGCTGGAGCTCCCACATTCCTCAGTGAGAGGCATGATAAACGTCCTCAGGTTCTGCTCTATTTTGTTCCCCCCCAGAAACAGAGAGGTTTGTAATTAGCTAAAATGAGACAGCAGCTTCCAGACCACTTGCTGTTTATCACAGAAGAGTCTTCGGAATAGCCAGTCACTTTTGCATATGTTACAAACCTCTTTCTCCCCTTTTAGGGAATAATACATATTATTTCGGCAGTGTTGGACATAACTGATGATTTCCAATGCCGCCTGTGTCCATTAAGGATAGTTTAAAGCAGTTAAGTGCTAACCAGGCTGGACAGCAAGGTGCAGGTCCGTGGTATCAAAAAGAGGGATTGCACCCCATGGACTCCGAAGTGGTCTGCTCCAGCCCTGGTTGTGTTGGGGGCCTTGTGCGAAATGCCCTCGTGGCTTGCCTGCTTCTGCCGGCCGCTTGGGTCAGTGCTGCAGCTGCACAGGGACTGTGGTAACCTGGTGGAGCAGCCTGCCCGGGAGGGGCTGGCCTTGTGGGACAAGAGGAAACAGATAGGGAGCGACTTCTGTGTATAGAGACTTTTTGGAGAAAAATCTGATCACATTTTTGCTAAGTTTTTACAGCTCGCTGAGAATTTGTGCCGTGGGTGATCATTTAGCATATTTTGGGACATTCGATAAACACATTTGAAAGCAAGACTGGATTAAAGGGCTCCCAGACCTGCCATTAATCCTTGTAATATGACAGCATCCTTTTCCACATGTAAAATTCGGAGAAATAAAGACAATAAAAATATATTTTTCTTTTAAAGGATATCAGAATTCATTCATCTCTTATCTAAAAGACACTTACTGGCCTCTGATATGGGGACCCCCCCCCCCATCCCCATCTCCACCCCTCACCATGAGAGACAGTAGCTATGATGTTCGGGAAGCTGGTGGTTTTCTGCTTTGTGGCCCCGAAGGCCTCACCTCTGCTATCATCTGGAAGCTGATGGTGAAGGTTTGTTATTCTTGTCAGGAGCCGGTTCCAGAGACCTAAGGAATGTAGCCGGTAATGGGCAGCTGGCATCAATTTAGTGCTGTGGGATGGTCAGGCTGACAGAGTGGTCTGGCTGGACCTGCCCACCCCTCCTGCGTGAGTAGTTGGTTTACATCAGAGGAGGCTGCTCCTGACATTGCTGTCTGTTTCTGGCAAGGGAGGCATGGCAAGAGATGCAGGATACCTCCTGCTATTTAGAGGAAATGAAATAAATACTCACTTCAGAGAATACCTTTTGGGGCTGGGATGTGTATACATGGGTGACAGCTCCCAGCCTGCTTTTCCTGCAAGGTTCTGTGCATAGAGAAAGATTAATGGACTTAGCCTGAAGTCAGACAGAGGTGTGTTAATGAAAAATCTACCTCAGTGTAAAACCAAGGGCATACTCTGGCTTTGTTCTGTGTGTGTGTGTGCGCGCGCGCGCGCGCGCGCGCTTTTTGGAATGAAAGCAAGGGGGAGTGTCTCCTCCATTTGTAAAGCCTGCTGAGCTGGTTAGCAAGAACTTTCTGGAACTTCCAGAGGGAAGTTCCTAGAGAGTGGGTGAGTGGTAAGCAGTTGCATTGAAGAGGACCAACGCTTGTTGGCCTTGTCTCCATTAGGAGCCAAGGGGGGAGCTCTGCACAGACTCCTGAGCTAGTACATCACCCAGCTCACCTTGAGAAGAAGGCACTTGTTGTCACTGCCATGTTCCCTCCGTGGCGGTGAGGCAGGAGAAGCACTGATATTCCCTGCCTGTGTAGCTGACCTCTTCCCTGGCACAGCAGTCACTCTGGATTTGACACAAAGAAGGATTTTAACGACTGAGTACATTTTAGTCTTCTGGTCGGTGATTGCTAAGTTAAAAAAATCTTGCCCTGTGGAGCTTATTCTCTTGGGCTGATTAATTTTTTTAAAGGGCTGATTAATTTAAAAATGTTTTTTTTGGAGCCTGGTCAACTAGTCTCACCTGCCCCAGGACTGGAGTCTCCATTCTGATGTATATTATACTCCCATTTCTTCGCAGGCTCTATTTGAAGGTAGAAGGATCTCATGGGAACTTGGCCAGTCTTTACTCCACTGTGTAAGCCACTGGCTGCCTTCCATAGTGTGAGGGGTCTCTGCCCCCTGGGTTAGTGCCTTTGCAGTCAGAGCAAACTAAGCAGACCAGTACTTTCCCTGTTGGTCCTCCTCTAGGCACAGTGGGGCAAGTCGTGTTTTAGAAAAGTCTCTGACACTGGCTGCCTACTCCTTCCCCTGGAGGATCCGGGGATTTAGCAGAATTTGAAAGTATCCAAGGCTTAGAGGCAAGAAATCTCCATAAGCATGAAAATGACCATCCTTGTAGGTTACTATTTTGATCCTTGCTCTCATCACTGGTCTCACAAATAGGTCTTTCATTCCTGGTCTTTCAACATACCAACCCTTTTTGAGAAAACAGCAGTATCAAAAACATCACCAGAAAGCAAAACCAGACAACTTCTGGCAGAGAAACTACTAAATGCCTAATTTTTCATCATCCTATAGCTGAGTATGGTTAAAGAGAATGGCTTTCCCATACTTTCTTGATGCTTCCAAAAGTATTCATTTACTTTTTTCAGAAATGTTTTGGTGCAGTCATGATCTGCCTTTAGAAAGCAGGTAAGATAACACTTCCAGGAACTGTATTTAAAACAACCATAGCAAAACAAATTCCATAGCTGATGTGGTACCTTGGATATTATTTTTTTAAAGATTTATTTATTTGAGAGAGTGTGAGTGGAGGGAGGGGCAGAAGGAGAGGGAGAGAATCTCAAGCAGACTCCCCACCAATCATGGAGCCTTTGCTACTTGGGGCTGGATCCTGGTACCCTGAGATCATGACCTGAGCCAAAATCAAGAGTCAGACGCTCAACCGACTGAATCACCCAGGTGCCCTTGATGCCTTGGTTATTTGATTTGGTTTGTCACCAACTCATTTTTTGAGGATGTAGCTACAAAATGACCAGTGCTAGATGTGTGTGTATTGACTTTACACTAGGTGGGACCGATGAGTTTACATCCCCTCCACTAGAGCAGAAACTGGATCAGAGAATCACCAAATAATCTCTTAAGGAAACTACTCGAAATGTAATGCCCTTCTCCCTAAACTGAAGAAGCAAAGAGCGGTTTCATTTAAACAGTATAAACAAAGGATTTATGAAGCACATTATATTCTGACATTCCAACTTTCTTAAATAAAAACTTTTGCTTTTTCACATCTATATAGATGTCAAGAATGCCTCTGCCTTTTGCTTAGGACAACACCATACTCAATAATATGTTCTGAGTGACAGCATCGGCAGTAGTTTCTAATTGAAAGTTTTCTTAGAGGACACCTGGGTGGCTCAGTCCTTTGAGTGTCTACCTTCAGCTCAGGTCATGATCCCAGGGTCCTGGGATTGAGCCCCACGTTGGGCTCCCTGTTCAGTGGGGAGTCTGCTTCTACCTCTCCCTCTGCCTCTCTCTCTACTTATGCTCTTTCTGCTTTGTCTCTCAAATAAAATATTTTTTTAAATAGTTTTATAAAGAACATATGTTTTAGTTGGTACTTTATGATATTAATAAAAGTATAAGGTTGTCTAGTAAAATAATTATTTTGATAAACATTTTCAATGGTGCACTTGAGATTAATGTTTATATCAAAATGCAAAAGCCAATTTCGAAATTTTTTGCCCATTTTTTTTTCCAGCGGGGTTGTGCAATCCGATGAAAATATTTAAAAATGTTTGCAGAAGAGTACTTTTGTTTTAAAGAGAATCAAAATATGTGGAAACACAAAGACTGACTATAATTAAGGTAATAGAGATTCAGTTAAAAATAGGAATGGAAAAGTCATTCTTTTGAAATATGTCTTGAGCCCCATTGAAGAGAGTATCATGCATACCTTGGGAACCAAGTTTCAAGTACTGTAGTACTACTACAGGGTGCTGATCACAAGAATGGTTAATACTTTGTGGTTAACCAAATCATAGTGGCCTGCTGGTTGGAAGCATTCATGTATAGCCCGGCTTCCCACACGGTACTTGGTTTCCTCTCCAACTTTCCTGTCAAATGCTACTTCACCACCCTGTGTGAACTGCTGGTGATAGGGGAACCAGCTCTCCAGGCAACCCTCTGCATTTTTGGAGAGCTCAAGTTGTTAGAAAGCGCTTTCTAACCCTGAGTCACTATGAATTTGTTGCTTCCTGTCTGCCAAGGAATTTGTGGCAGCCAGTGCCCACATGAGGCCTCTTGAAGCTCCTTATAGATACATGCCCAATGTCCCCTTAAGACTTTTCCCCTTGTGAGGTCCTAGCTCCAGGGCCTGGACTCCCAGGTGTCTTTTTTTTTTTTTTTTTTTTTCTTCTTCCCAGGTGTCTTAAGAGCCTGGCTACCCCTTTCTCAATACTCAATACAGGATTGGTCAGTGCCCTGGGGTGTAACTTCATTTCTAACAACCAAACTATGTTTGCACTACCTGCTGCTGGTACTTTCGATTGAGCTTACCATATTTTCTTTGGACTGCTGTCAATTTTCACCTCTTCCAACTGTGGGTACTTTAAATGTCTAAATGGACTACTGTATGTGTTTTTGAACAGTTTTGAGTCTCCTCTGGGTCCAAGGTCCTTCACTGTACTAACTATACTTTCTGAGGTAGTGAGGAAAGTCTTGTTGGTGCCTGGGCCCTCGGTTATGACTCTGCCCATAACTTTTACCTTTGAGCCCACACCCCTTGAGTATGGCTGTTAAGACAGCGATGTGATTTTTATTTGGGGAATTCATCTCTGTAATTTAAATAGACATTTGAAGTTGTCATTTGAAGTTTTTCTTTTGGTTAGTGAGGGAAGGTTAAAAGTGGTAATGTGGTAAATATAGTAAGAAAAAGAAATGCAGATAATTCTTGACCATTGAGGGGTTTATTTTAGAATTTTTTTTTTTTTTTTTTTTTTTTTTTTTTTTTTTAGTATTTACAGCTTTCATTTGAACAAATTTACCATTGGACCCATTAGAATTTTTTTTTTTCTTTTTACAGCAAGAAAGTAAGGAAAGTGGTAGGGAAAGTGCTTGTAATACTCTTGGAAGATGAGAAGATTTTAAAGCTTATTCATTAAATTTTTTTGAAGGATCAAATATTCAGGGAACTTTTATTTTTAAAGGGTAAATCAAGGGATCCCTGGGTGGCGCAGTGGTTTGGCGCCTGCCTTTGGCCCAGGGCGCGATTCTGGAGACCCAGGATCGAATCCCACATCGGGCTCCCAGTGCATGGAGCCTGCTTCTCCCTCTGCCTATGTCTCTGCCCCTCTCTCTCTCTCTCTGTGACTATCATAAATAAATAAAAAAAAAATACTTTAAAGGGTAAATCAAATAAGGCATTGCTTTCATTGACCCAAACATGCATGCATAATCCATCCTTAATATAAAATGTACTCAGTTAGAAAATTACATGTGAAATACAAAGGGAATTCAACTTTACATATGTAAAATGATTGCTAGCTGTAGCAATTTAACAGTCAAATTAATGAAGACATTGTACAATTAAGAAAAAAAAAACCCAAACCCTAACATCTTAAAGTCAATTGTCTATAGTAAACCAGGGGAAATTCTAATATGGAATGGTTTGACTCAAAGCAAAAATAAGGTACCTGCTATAAATTTAGAACAATAACTTTCATTTTTAAAGTTACAAGAAAATAGTATTAGCCAATCAAGACACTTGCTTCAAAGAGGGAAACAAGTTCAGGGTTATTGTCTGTTATGTGCTGGGTATTGTATGTAGGGATACATTGATAAAAAAGAGAGAGGGGGACACCTGGGTGGCTCAGTCGTTGAGCATCTGCCTTCGGCCCAGGGTGAGTCCCACATCAGGCTCTCTGCATGAAGCCTGCTTCTTCCTCTGCCTGTGTCTCTGCCTCTCTTTCTGTGTGTCTCTCATGAATAAATAAGATCTTTAAAAAAAAGAGAGAGGGGAAATGCCTAATAGTTCATGGAGAGTACAGTGTATAAGGTGAGGTAGTCATTTAACAAATAATCACACATGTAATTATTTTCTGTATATGCCATGAGGAAAAGACACTAGCAAGAGCATGTAATAGGAGGCCTTGAGTTGGGACTGGGAACTTCAAAAAAGCCTTCCTAGAGAAGGTGATGTTTAGGCTGACCTGGTTCTGTTAACCTAATCTTTAAAATCATAAGTTATTAAAAGATAATAGTTCTGTTGCTAATGAGATCAGAAAGCCTTCCTTAATTACAGGATCCTTTTTGGATTGGCCTTAGCCTTTGAGGGCATGAAAGACAGCATCAGAGTTCATTCAGACATCCCTAAATGTCTGGCCACCACTGGGGTACCCACCCCCTCCCCCTGATTTTTTTTCTACACAGAATCCGAATGCTAACAGAATTTATTGCCTCCAGCTCTCAACTTTGCTCATCCTGTTCGTTCTTTACTCTGTTGTTGAGTTTGGCAAATGAAGTAACTAACTTCTTTGAAAGCATTTGGGAACGGGATAAACAAAATGCATGTTATGTTATAGATATTTTGGGGAGTAGAAAACTGGTTTATTAATAACACTTCAAGGAGATGAAAGTCTAGGTTTGAATTTGTTCAAGCGAGGAGTTCAAAAATGCAGTTTCCAAAATCATATCACTAGAGAGCTTTTAAAGACAATACTCTGAATGCTCTAGTTCTTGTTCTTTTAAGCCTATTTTCTGCTGTTGGGGGAACAAGGAAAGTTGCTGGTTTCCTTTGCTCTGGAACCTGATTACAGACTTGACCAGATGAAACCTTATTTTCATTTTGAAGTGATTTGAGCAATAGCAAATTTGAATTGCAGACCCATGCCTCTGTAGCTTTGGATAGGCCATGCTTTATTCTATGCCTTTGTGAGAAGTTTGGTGGGGTGCTGGGTTGGTGGTTCAGTTGGTCAGATTATGGTCTGGCCCTTGTGGTAGATGTGTTTGGTCACCTATGATGAATGCACGCCCTTAGTTGTGTATAAGAGAGCTCCTCCGTGATGCTAAACTTAGCATTTGAACACTGTGGCTCCTTTTTCTCACCTATTAGTGTTTAAATATTTTGGAAAGCCAAATGGATCTCCACATTTACTTTAACTGACCTCTGTTACCAAACTTCACATTGAGCCCCTTTGGAATCAAGCTTTTGAAAGTAATGTGCAGAATTCTAATGGATTTCAGCCTATGTAAATTGTTAAAAGTTGTTTTTTCTTAAAAGTTTTTTTCAAATTGATCAGACCTAAATTTTAGTAATAGAGGCTTGATCATGTTAAAATGATAATTATTGGAATGTTTTTTTCTGGAATCAATGTCACTTCTCTTTTCCAAGTATCATAGCCCAACCTTTAGTCATTTTGTTCATTTGAAAGGTTACAGAGGGATCCCTGGGTGGCGCAGCGGTTTGGCGCCTGCCTTCGGCCCAGGGCGCGATCCTGGAGACCCGGGATCGAATCCCACGTCAGGCTCCCGGCGCATGGAGCCTGCTTCTCCCTCTGCCTGTGTCTCTGCCTCTCTCTCTCTCTCTGTGACTATCATAAATAAATAAAAAAAAAAAAAAAAAAAAAATTGAAAGGTTACAGAGTTCTAAGTGAGTTTGGGAAACATTTACCAGGCATATACCTGGAAAAGGCTTGCTACTGAAGCATTAACCCAAGCGGTGAGAATTATTTGAACTGATCTCTGAGAAAATTTAACCAGTAATATTTAAACCTTGGGATTTGGATATTAGACATGCCTAGAATTTAGGTCACTTTGCAAAGGGGGATGATTCTTAAAACATTATGTATTAAGATTTATTTATTTATTTATTTATTTATTTATTTATTTATTTATTTATTTATTTATTTATTCCAGATGAGATTGTGAAATTAGTGGTTACTCCATTCCTATCCAAATATGACCTATCTTATTTTGCAACATTTGAAAACAAACTTCTTGCAAAAATGCCTCCTTTCCTAAATGAAATTGAGTGAAGAGAAGGTAGCCCCTTATGTAACACTGAGAATTTTACTGGGTCCAGGATATATATTAGGCAGAAAGAAGCAATGCGTTTCAGAGTTGTTTCATAATTGTTTTTGAGCACCTGCTGTAGTTTAAGCAAGATATGTTGGTGCTGGTGTATAGCAATGAACAGAACAGAGAGGATCTTAGGGTATGTGTGTGTGTGCTACATTCTTCATTTCCTACAGTGTTACTTTTCATTGCCATTTTACATATTTCCTTCATTTGGTCACTATTCCAGGTAGTGGAGATTGGCATTTTCACTTGATAGATTTGCAGAGAATTTTGGCCCATGGCTACTTTAGAAGGAAAAGTCAGCTTCCCAAATAGAAAACACATTATTGCTCCTCTATTGTTTGGGCACACGTGATACTGACTTATGAAATTTCACAAACAATAACACAGTGAAATGCCAGACTCACTGAAATTCAGGATCAGCAGTTTGGCAGCAGTACCATTACGCCTATATTGTAATGTAATTTAAAACTATCTGGGAATAAGAGACCCAAATATTTATAGTTGACTCAGAAACCCCCACATTGGCCATCAGATCTTTGTGTTAGGTCTGCACTGAGTTAGTGATTTCAATTTTAATTGCTTCTCTCTATAAGGAGAATAAAAACAGGTTTGGCCTTTAATTGCCAGTGAGAAATATTCATATATTTAGTAGAAATTATTGAATATTTTTGTTTGATTCAATTTAGGTGGTTTTGAGACTTACAGATAGACATTGGAAAAGCTCTAATCTGTTTTCAAAATAAAGCTAAAAAAAAATTTAGGACTTGCAGATTTATATTTAGAATCTAAATGGTATCACAGGCAAGAAAAGAAGCAAGGTATTTTCTTTAAAAATTTAATATACAGGGGCACCTGGGTGGCTCAGTGGTTGAGTGTCTGCTTTTGGCTTAGGTTGTGATCCTGGGGTCCTGGGATTGAGTCTCATATCGGGCTCCCTGCAGAGAGTCTGCATCTCCCTCTGCTTATGTCTCTGCCTCTTTCTTTCTGTCTCTCATGAATAAATAAATTTTTAAAATCTTTAAAAAAAGAATAAAATTTTAATATACAAATAGTAAAAGAATAAATTTCTACTCAGTATATTAAGAATTTTCATTTAAGGTACTCAAATAATAATTCTTTTATAATTCCACTGTTTTTTCATGCAGTTTACCTTATAAAATTGAAGAAGGTCTGAGAGAGGCCTTGTTTTCCCCCTTACATTTTAATCCTCCTTGTAGAAATCTGCTTTTGGTCATTGTGTAATACAAATTATTAAGCTATAGAGATAAATTCTTTTTAATAGAGTGCTTTAAAATAAATTATGGCCAGTATACTGTTTGCTGGTGAAATCTTTTAAAATAATAAATTTCCTTTATAATAAGGGTTAATTTTGCTCCTCAAAGAATCTGGGTCTGTTTTATAAGGACACTAATAATCACCTCCAAATGCCATCACATTGGGCATTAGGATTTAAAATAAATTATGGAGGGACATAAACATTCGGTCTGCAGCAGGTGCTTTGTAATAGGTGCTTTAATTTGTGAATATTTTAGACAGAAGATGGCTAAATCATCATCATTTTGCTTAATAACATATATTAGTGTTTGGGGAGAGTAACCTACTATGAATTTTTACATCAAAGACATGATATGTAGGATAGGAAAGTTCTTTCTACAAAGAAATGTGTTCTTCATCTTCCTATCTTCTAAGGCTACTTTTAAGTCTTTGTTTACTTAAAGGTGATATGTGTTTTTTCTCAGCTTGGCCGTGCTTTTCAACCTTTTTTTCGTTAATCCTTTTCTCCACAAAGGAGTCTTTTAGATACTTTTTTAAAGATACTTTTCCCCCTAATCTCCCATCCATGAAATTTTAATCCTACTCTGTAGATACTCTGTATCTTACCTCAAAAAAAGCACATTTTTTTGGCCCCCTCTCCAAAATAGGGTTAATAAGGCCTTTGGCTGGCTCAGTCAATAGAGCATGTGATGTGATCTTGGGGTTGTGGGTTCAAGCCCCACATTGACTGTAGAGATTACTTTAAGAAAATACAAAATAAAATAAATAATAAAATAAATAAAGTAGAGGGCATCTGGATGGCTTAATCGGTGAAGTGTCTGCTCAGGTCTTGATTGATGTCTGGCTCTCTGCTCAGTGGGGAGCCTGCTTCTTCTCTCCTGCTCCCCCTGCTTATGCTGTCTCAATCTCTCTCTCTGTCAAATAAATCGTAAAAAAAAAAAAAAAAAAACAATAAAAAAACAACCCAACAAATAAATGAGGTAGGGCTAATAATATTATCTACCTCAAAGGGCTGCTGGGAAGGACTGAATGAAAAAGCAAGTAAAAGTAGTATGCCCACAAAAAGTAAGCCAGTATGAAAATTAAACTATTTTAAATACTATTAGCATTTTCTGATGATTTGTTAGACTCATCTGCTTTCTGTATTTTAAAGATTAGATTGAATTCTTGTGGCTCAGGTTTCAGAGGTAACAAAGATATTATAGATTTTGAGCTCATAGCTGTATATGATATGATCTAGTTGTTTAACTGGGCCCTGGTTTCCCCATTTCATTAATTAAGAGAGAAAACAAGTTGGTTGAAACGTTGAATATGCCTATGATCCTAATAAATGTAAATGGATTGTATTTGCCCACAAAAATGACAGAAACACTTGGATTAGATTTAAAAAATAAGAGACATAAGTAAAACCTAAAACAAAATAGAAGGTGAAATAGTAGAATGGAAAAGATAAACCAGGCATATATTACTATCAATAAACATAGATTTATTAACATGTGAATAGGGAGAAAATAGGCTATTTCAGGGTTAACAACCTACCAAGAAGATAAAATAGTTATGATTTGTATGTATCCAGGGAATTATAAGGAAAATTTGATAACTCCACACTCAGTGGGAGATTTTAACCTATTCTGTCATTGATAAATAAAACAAATGAAAGTTAGTGTACAGTATTGGAGACCACCTTTGTTAACGGTGGTTAATTATTAAATAGGTCTCTGAGCATACTTCTCTCTCAGAGTGTTCTTGTTCTATGATATTTGGCTAGTTTATACAACTGTATCATACTTTTTGTATAGTTGATGTGTTTCTGTAAAGCTTCAAGTAAACTGGTAATTTTAAAAGTGAATGATACTGGGGTGCCTGGCTGGCTCAGTTGGTAGAGCCTGTGACTCTTGATCTCATGAGTTTAAGCCCCATTTTGGGCATAGAGCTTACTTAAAAAAAAAAAAGTGAAAAAATTCACTTTTATAAAATACTAGGTACCTGACTTTGTTGTCACTCTAGAACTCACCATTTATGTATTGGTTTTGTGAGCAGACAACTCTGGATATTTAAGATGGAGTCTTGGACTTTATTGTGAAGCCAGCTTCATGAACCTGAATAACAGTAGGTTTGCTGGGTTTATCCAACCCTGTGATTTCTTGCAGCTATTTCTCTTTGTTGGCCATTTTGTGCGTGCTGCAGAATGCCTCAGTGGGCACATTACAAACAGGGTGTGACTCAAGTCTTACTTTCTGGAGGCAGAGCAGTTGAGAGGGTTGGGGCAGATCTCTCCTGGGTCTCTTCCTGGAAATTGTCAGACCCACAGCTTGATCTCTTCAAAGTCCCTGAGCAGAATTTTTTTTTAAAGATAGCACACCAGCATTCCGCCGTATGCTTTTTCAAGTCTTTTATGAGTAAAGTGGGAGGGTTTTAAGTGTTTGCAGAACATTTGGGTCTGTGGCTTCTGCCAAAATAATTGTTAGCATATGGGTTTCTTCCTCAAAAAGGATTGGCAAATGTTAGTTACCGTTTTCATTTTCATTTAATTTATTAGAGCCTTTAATTAAAATTGGATATTAAGGAGGTGTGTGTGTGTGCGCGCATGATGTGTATGTGTATAGTGCCAGTGAAAATCCCATTTATTCTCTACTTGTTGCTTTACTTCTGAAATCTGAGTACTTCAGACAATTCTTTTGTTGGGTTAAAACTAAATTAAAAAGGGAAACATAAATTTTAATATGTACAAGGAGAAGCACCTTATTAAATCTCTTCACATTTATCAGCAGCCTAGTCTAAAACTGTGACTTCCTTGAAAACAGAGTGCCCAGGAGATCTATGTAGCTCAAATGAATATGTGTTTTGGCCTTTGTGCCTAATAAAGATAGTACCAGAGTGGCAGCTTGAACTGACATTGCGCCTGTGCCCTCACCTTCCAGACCTCCACCTACCAGTTTCCTAGCCAGCCACAAATAAATAATTAGCAAGCATTTAATGCTTGCTTCTAAGCACCCCACTAGGAGTTGAGAAGATATAAGGACAATATGATGGGAACATGACCTCAAGAGCCTAGTGACAATAAGTAAATAGAAGTTTTGTACTCATGAGAAAGTCTGATAAGTGATAGGTCAGTGGTGTATAAGGTGTCTTGCAAGGGAGGACATATGCAGGGTTATCCAAGGTTGTCTTCATTCAGACCAGGAGGTAGTGGTAACTGATATGGGGTAGCTTCCTGGATAAGGTGATACCTAAGCTAGGATTTGTGGGGAGAGGAAAAAGCTATTTCCAGGTCATTTGGAGGTAAGTCAAGAGCCTCCTCACTTTTTTTGTTTTCTCAGGAGTTACCAGAGCTTAGGACAGGAATATTGAGACCAGGCTGGAGAAGCTGATCAGAGTCCCCTCGTGAATCGTCCCCTTTCTTCTTCAAAGGTTTCTGGGCATTATTCTGAAGGCGTATGCCTCAGTGGGTTTTAGTCACAGGATTGAAATGATTAGAGTTCATTTGAGAAAGGTCCCTCTGGTGGCAATGTTGGGGAAAGGATAGGGATTAAAATTTGAGGTGAGTTGCTGGTAAAAGAAAAAAACTGTTGCTTGAGCTAACTCCTGAGGTATCAGGAAAACCAAGCAGCCTTGGGAGCTGAAGATGGGAGATTGGGGAGAGGTGAGGGAGCATTGCAAGGTGTCTAGCTGAGGTAGCTGGGAGAAAGAAGGGTGCCATTCATTGAGAGAGTGATGGAAAGGAAATGGGGTCTGGAGGGAGGAATTATGGGCTTAGTTTTAGATACAGACCTGGTGAACCTTGGATTTAGCGGTCCAAGGAGCAGCTGTGTCCAGAAAGGAGGAGCCAAAGATTAGGGGGTGGGTAACGTCACCCGGGGAGATTTTGTGCAGAAACAGAAGCACAGGAAACAAGGCAGTGGAAAAGAATAAAACCCTGTGCATTTATCCAATATCTATATCACCTGGAAAACAGATTTAGCACCTTGGAAAATAAACAGACATTTAAAAAAAAACAGATATTTTCCCTCTGGGCTTTGCCAGGTATTGATTTATGGAATTTTAATCAATAAAGAGGCAAACTAATAGAATACTACTGAAACTTGGAATAGTAATGTTCTAGCTTTTTTTTTTTTTTTGATGGTTATGACCATATGCATGGAGCATATGCACAAGCTATAAGAACCTATTTGCCTTCTGGGTCTAGGGTAATCATTTCCTCATCTATATTTCTGTTTTGCTTTGCCAGTTTGAAGAAATAAAATTATTGTCTTCTTACTGAAGCAGGAAATGATGAACCTTTTGAATTTTTTGTATCTTTTAGAAAATTCCAGTTTATAGGATGTAGGGCTAGAGAAGAATAATTCAGTGACGGGATTTTGGTTTGCATATTCCTTGTTTTTACACATGCATGTGCACATGCACGCGCACACACACACAGACTTAGGGCAGGGAAGGTAGGTATGCACTCTTAACCATCTTCTCAAAACCTAGCCCCTAGCCACAAAAACTTGGGTATTATTTATATTGCACCCAGGATATTACTGATTTTTATTTACTTGGGGATTATTTAATGAGTTCCTGCTGTGGTGATCAAGTCAGAATCTGGGCCCTCACTAAGTGCATTGGGGGCATTGAGAACTGTTCTCTGAGAGAGTCGATGGTCTTGCCAACCTTACACACTCCTCTCTTGCTTTTCAAGTGGCAGACCCACCAGGCAGATGGCCAGCTTTCTGTTCTTCTGTCCTCCTAATCTTCCCACAGCCATTTCAGAAGTACAGATTATTTCACTGGCTGTGGGGACAAATGGCTGATAGAACCTTGGGAAAATCTAGCCCTTTATAGATAACCTACTGGAGACACCTCTGTGTGTGATATAAACTGTCCTCTCAGCTGGCACTTGTTGAAGTGGGTTGGGGTATAATGGTGTTTCCAGTGTGTTGGGCTTTTTGGAATCCCCGTGCTACGGGCACACTCATCCATGTCTTTCCTTGACTCTGACTTTTCCTTTACCCTTAGTTAGGTCACATCTTTGACTATGGCCCTGCTGGGGTTTGGGATGTTTTGCTTTAACATTGCCCTGGGTGGGGGAGGAGGGAGAAAAGCTTCCATTATAAAAAAAAAAATCAGCTGTTTGATAAGGATATTATCTTAGGACAGATGGAGCATACTGAAGAAAAAAATGACTCTGATATCCAAGTACTTAGACACTCAAGTGAAATACTGGATAAAAGGAATAACTAACAGCATTGATATTTCTTTTGGACACAGACTTCTGCTTCCCACTTTCCTCTTTGAGGAAAAATGGTGTTGTTAAAGAACAAACCATTAAGGAAGAATTTTTAGGACAAAATGTACTTACGTGGTTTGAACAACTTATTTAAAGCTTAGGGAAAGGATTAGCACTTGCTTGTTTAGAAATCTGTGGAAAGCAGTCACTGATCTGGGGATAAGTCAGTGGTAGGAAGAGGGACACATGGGGGAAATGGTTGTAGTTGGACTTAGGGAGTCCGGTGTGGGAGTCAGCATAGGTTAGTGGTGGCCCTGGAGGCCCTAGTGTGGCATGTTCTCATTGGTCAGCAGGTGGCACCAAATAGCCAGCACTAATCCCGAGAGGTATGTAGTGTTTAGATTTCACCTTGGGTTGGGTTAAATTGCACTTTCTCTACTTGCAGAAATTTGGAATTCATAGTGCCTTCACATTTTTTTCCTGTAGAGACAGCATCCTCCAACGCTGAATTTTATGAAACCCTTTGTATTGACATAGTTATGAAAACTAATCACCTCCAAGGTCAAATGGTACATGACACTATTGACTTTTCTGTTTTTTTGAAGGGCGTTATGACTCAGTGTTAAAAGCAACCAACAGTAAGATCAATAGAATATACGTATTGGCCTAGGTTTCCATAATTTTTTGTGTTTTTATGAAATTGGTAAATACATTACTAATGTACATGTTAAAATTAATCTACTGGTAAGTTTATACTGCTGGGATTGATTATATCTATGAGTATCCAGGATTTTACTCCCATCCAGAGCGACAGTGGGTAATTATATGGGTCATTGGCTTCTTCATTCCTCCAACAAGCTGTCTGTTTCTCAACATAATGTCTTTCCTTTGCCTGGAATGCTATTTCTCTTGATCTGAGTGTGACCTGTTCTTTTTGACATTGAGATCTCAGTTTAAATACTAACTCAGAGAGGCTTTCCTTGACCACCAGATCTGAAATAGTCTTAAACTTTCTTAAACTGAGATGTAATTGATGTATAACATTATGTAAGTTTAAGGTGTACAGAATGTTGATTTATTTCTGTATTGCAATATGATCACTGTAGCATTAGCTAATGCATTTATCATATTATGTAATTAATATTTTTTCTTTTCTTTTTGGTGGTAGTGGTGTGAACAATAAGATCTATCTAGTCTTTTAACTTTGAAATTTATGAAACAGTGTGGTCAATCACCGACTCTATTGCCTCGCTCCACTTTTTATTTTCTCCCAACTATTTTGCCTTGTGTGCTTCTTGTCCGACGACTCCTACAAGGCCTTAGACTTTCCTGGGGCTGAATCCTTATCTTGTTTACTGTTATCCCTGGCATTTGAAACAATGCTGAGCATGTAGTAAAGCTCTTAGTACATTCTGGTTCAGCGGATGCATCATAGCTGCATTGAAGAGGGAAGTAGCTAGAGCCTAAGATGGTCTCCCCTGCAGGACCCCTATGCAGGACCCTGACCAGATGGAGGGAATGCTCCCCACAACCAACCCTTAAAGGTCCAATAAAATAAAATAAAATAAAATAAAATAAAATTAAATTAAATTAAATTAAATTAAATTAAATTAAATTAAATAAAGGTCCAATAAAATGACTCAACCACTGGAAAAAAAAAAAGAAGAAGAAGAGGGAAGTAGCTATATTTAAAGCTAAAAGTATTCTCATAATTCTCTGAGGGTATTTTGATAAAGTGAGGATAGCAGTGGACCAAGAGTTGAGGCCTAGATTCTTGTTTCTTATTTGTTCCTGTAAAATCCTGTGCCCCCTGGTAGGTCCCTGAGAACTGGGTATTGGTCATAGAATTTGTAAATAATAGCAGTATAGGGATCCCTGGGTGGCGCAGCGGTTTAGCGCCTGCCTTTGGCCCAGGGCGCGATCCTGGAGACCCGGGATCGAATCCCACGTAAGGCTCCTGGCGCATGGAGCCTGCTTCTCCCTCTGCCTGTGTCTCTGCCTCTCTCTCTCTCTCTCTCTGACTATCATAAAAAAAAAAAAATTAAAAAAAATAGCAGTATAAATAATTGCAGTCATTTCTTATTGAGCCTCTATTATGCACTGAAACTGTCCTTGTTGACTTCCATTTACTATCTCATTTGATTGTTGGCACAAATTTTCTACTAGGAAAATGAGATATTTAGGTGAAATGATCTGTTCTCTTATATAACATTGTAATAATTTCTAAGAGAAGCTAAAAGGTTATAGTTAATAGTGGTATAGAGTAGAAATAAATGAGTTCATTCAGAAGCCCCACGTAGGTATTCATCTAGCTCTGATAAAATTTTATTTTTTAAAGGTTTTATTTATTTATTCATGAGAGACACAGAGAGAAAGGCAGAGACATAGGCAGGAAGAAGCAGGCTCCTCGCAGGGAGCCCAATGAGGGACTTGATCCCAGATCCCAGGATCACGCCTTGAGCTCAAAGCAGACACTCAACCACTGAGCCACCCAGGTGCCCCTCCAATAAAACCGTAAAATTGCAAAGCTTAAACTTTATGAAGAGGGTAGAAACCCATCCTGTATTGGGTATCTGTATCTCACTCAGTCCTCTCAACATGGAGACTATCATTCCTCTTTAATGGTGGGGGAGACTGAGGCTCAGAGATGTTAAGTACCCTGGCCAAGGTAACACATGTGTTATGAGGCAGTGGTGAAGTTCAAAATCAGCTTTGCTTGACTCCAGAAATCTGTTCTTGATTGGTAGCAAGAGTTTCAGCTCCTACTCACCTTTATCCCAGCGGGTTTCATGGGCACCCAGTGCATATTAGATGTCTAAATAGGTTTTCTTTCTCTTTCTCAAAGAACTCTAAGAAGGATCTGATGTGGAGGAGCAGCTGAGACAGTTCAAGATGACGACCACAGTAGCCACAGACTATGACAACATTGAGATCCAACAGCAGTACAGCGATGTCAACAACCGCTGGGATGTGGACGACTGGGACAACGAGAACAGTTCTGCAAGGCTCTTCGAGCGGTCCCGCATCAAGGCTCTGGCAGGTAAGTCTTCTTGGGCCCTGTTACAGAGGCCCACGGGCCCTTAGAGCTCTGTTTAAAATCACCCACCCTGTCTCCCCTATAAGAAAGTCAGCTTGCCTCTACTTAAATATGTCCCAGGAGGGCAAGCTGACCATTGCATAAAATAGACAGCTCCATATTTGGAGACTGTCCATCCTAAGCCAAAATGATTGATTTTTCAAACTGCCCTGGGTTTATAGGGATTCTCTTCTTTTTTAATATTTCAAAATAATGCAACATACTGGACTATATGTGGAGAAATATACAAATTAGCCTGTGTGCTGAGTTCCTGTGATACAGTGGTTGACCTGGCCTGTCACAGTAATAGAATACTTTGAGTGACCAAGGAGAATTTGTGTCACATGCAAGGGTTTTAGATGTAAAAGAGCAATAGCATAATCTGGTAAGGGCACATTTAATACTGTAACAGGTAAGTTTGCCATTGATTTATTAAAGTCAGCAGGAACACAGCCTTCCTTTTGTGATTTCTCACTTGCAGTTGAATACTTAGAACACACTTTCACCCTAGCCCTAATTGGGGTGGGCAGTGTCTTGTCCTGAAATTGCCCTGAAAATCCAGAAAAGGTTCCATCATGACGAAAACTAAGCAGTTCTGAATATATTTAAACCACAGATCAGAGTGGAGTCTATTTGAGGTCTTGCATCTGTACTTTGAGATTTCAAATCAAATGATTTCCTAATGAGAAAAGTGGGTTAATGATTTTTTTCTTAATATCTTTGATTATTATCCATAAATTGTAACCATGTAAGCCAGGTAAGCTTTTTGTTAATTTTTCATATAGCTTTTCTTGTTACCTTTATGGTGTAATCTGATTATGATGTATGTGTCATTCAGAATTCTCTTGATGGTAAGCAAAAGTAAAGTGATCTTTCTTTGAGCTTGCCTGATTTAAGGGCATAAATGAGTGATTAAACAGAGAGTCACTCTAGAAGATTTTCTAGCTTATTCATTAACATGGAACCTTATGAAAACCATAATCCTGACTTGTGCTGTGGATTGATTTGTACTTTAATCTCTTAACGTCTTTTTCTTGAGTCTTCATTTAAGTCTTTAGGTCAGTATCATATTGGTGGCAAATTAGGTTTGATCATGAGTCATTTACTTTCTGGTTCTAGACTGTTACGTATTATCTCCCTTTTAAGGAGAACTGTATCTGCAGTTGTAGAGTAGTTCCTTGCTCTTTGTATCTACTCTTTCGTGCAGTTCCAAGGGAGATTCCCACCTCTCCTTAGTATTGATCAGTTGTCCTAACCCTAGGGTGGCTTTCCCTCTGTGTTGTCTAGGTCCCTGAACTACTATAGTTATGATAGTAATAGCATTTATCGTGATGCTTACTGGTGCAGGTACTGTTGTATATATTAACAGTTAATCCTATAACAACCACATATGAGAGGTGTTATTATTATCTACAGTGTATAGACGAGGAAACTAAGACCTAGAGAAATTAAGTAGCTTGCCCAAGGTCACACTGCTTATAAGTGGCTAAGGCAGACTGGCTCCAAAGTGTATACATTCCTATTTTTCTATATTCAGTGGAATATAAAATGATTCAAAGCTCATTGGCATAGAGTATTGATAATGGGTAATTGAAACATGTTTTTAAAAAGATCTTTAAAAGGCTCAGGAATGAATCTTGTGATCTAGAAGAAGTCATGAGTAACCATGACAAGTTATTGAAAAGAAAATGTGTTGCCTCCAGGTTAAATGATGTTTAGAAAAGAAAAAAAAAATGCTTTCAGTGAATCCAGAAAATATCAGGAAAACTATGTTTATTCAAGTTTCTTATCATCTGACTTCCCATTCTGTGGGGACAGAAAAATCTCTGAGCTCTCTAAGAATCTTGTATACTGAAAAAAAGAGTAACAGAATTAAAAAAAAGAGAATAGTCCAGCAGTGTCTGGAACACTGGTTTCACAATGTGAGCATGCATCATAATCACCTGGTCATCTCGTTAATTGCTGGGCCCACCCCACAGAGTTTCTGAATCAGTAAGTCTAGGATGGGGCTTGATAATAAGTATTTCCATCAGGTTCCCAGGTGTTGCTGATGTGGCTGATCTGGGGAATCACATTTCGACACTGGTGTCGAGTATTGATGGTTGACTGGTCTCTTTCCCTGGGTGTCTGAAACCATTACATCTAGACCTAGTTAAAGTCTAGTAAGAATTAAAGTATCAAACTCAACAGTTATGTTAAAGGCACACTTTAATGTGGGAGTGGTGTGGAAGGCTGGTACCTCATTTTGAGAAAAGAGAAGTATCTTACTGCCTCCTTATAGGGAAGTTGCATAGTGACAGATCCAGCGTGAGGGAATGCTGTTGTAGGGTTTCTGTTACAAATGCATGTTCTAAAGTGAGGAATCTTGGCTAGCACAGTAGAAATGTATATAACAAGTTTCCTGTTCCTCTTAAATGCTCTACATGTTGAGTCTTCTCTAGACTTCAATCTGAATTCTGAAGTGATATATAAAAGACATTACTGCAGGAATTCATCTTTTTACAGCACATCTTGTATTGATAGTGTAACCACCACCTTGGATTTTGTCCTTTACTAAGGCAAACTGCTTGCTACTAATTTTTACCCAGTTTACAAATATTTTCTATGATTAGGCTGCTGTGTATATAATAGATGTTTTATACATGTAACATACTATTATATATGAAATATTGTATATTCTTTCTATGAGTTATAAAAACTGTTCTTTCAGTTTTACTTGCCTTCTTCCTCTTGCTTTTAACTTTGTGGTATAATAAGAAATAAGTTTTGTTTTTGTCCTCAGTCCTGGCACAGAACTCCTAAAAGCCTCGGAATTTGCTGAGTGTCTTTCGTTACTCCTGAAAAGCCTTCTTCCTCACACCTGGATATATGTTAATGGAGGTGACTTTAGAGGAAGGCCTCTAGATAGCGTTAGGATGGGATTGGTCACTGAAATGACCAAATAATGATAAGGTGGAAACATTCAGCCCCAACCACCAACCTCTGGGAAAGAGGGGGGCCTGGAGATTGAGTTTAATCTCAATGGCTGATTTAATCCGTCGTATCTACATCTTGAAACTTCCATAAAACCTCCTAAATGACATGATTTGGAGAGCTTCTGGATTGGGGAACACATTAGTGTGTTGGGATGGTGGTGGGTCCTGAGAGGACCTGAAAGTTCTACACTCCCCACCGTACCTTGCATATAGACCTCTTCCATTTGGCTGTTTCTAAATTGTGTCCTTTATAATAAACCAGCAAACATAAGTATTTTCCTGAGTTCTGTGAGTTGTCCTAGTAAATTTTTGAACCCGAGGGGGGGATGTTCATGGGAACCTATGAACTTAGAGCTCTCAGTCAGAAGTATGGCTTGTGTCTGGCATCTGAAGTGGAGGCAGTCTTGGGAGACAGATCTCTTAAGCTGGAGGATCTGCGCCAGCTCCAGGCAGTTAGTGTCAGAATTGAATCACATTCTGGGACACCCGTTTGGTGTCGGAGTATCAAACTCAATAAGATATTTCACAGAGGAGATGGCCTCTCTGGTACAGTGTGGAACATGTCTGTGTTTTAAAGACGTAGGAATCAAGCCTGCCGTCACTTGTCAAGTGCCGGTTTATCCTCACAAAGATGAGTCTGGAGCTGGGTCATTTCCATTGCCCAGGGAGCTTTGCATCTTTCCATTTTCCTTAGACTTTTTTGCTTGAAAATTAGTAAGATTGACAGCTCAGTCACTCATCACCCCTCCTGTTCTTTAGTATCCGAAAGAAACACACGTGGAATCCTAGGGAACTGAACTCTGCAGTCTTCATAACGTGTCTGAGGAATCTCCTGGGGGAGTTGGAAACAGCAGCTTTTTCTCAGCAGTAGAGAAGAGCTTCCTATGAAAGTTTTCCCCTCACTCTAGTTAGGTGAAGGGGAGCAGGTCTCTCAAATCATTAGGTTGTAAAAGGTCAAGACTTAGGAATGTTTTAGAAGGTAATGACTGTTGTCACGTGTTCACAAATTTAATATATATATGAGGCTGGGGAAATTTATGCCTATGCCTGAATGTGTACTCCCATTTATAATTTAGAAGGAAGATGAGAAAAATTTGGTACATCGTGTTGTGTAGCAGAGATCATGCCATGCAGATTCAGCCTTAAGGCAGAGTGCTGTGAAGTGACTTTTATGCATTCTGTAAATGATTTCCCGCATCCCATGATGGCATACCCACATTCCTGACCTCTGACCAAATTGCCCCAGTAGTATGGAACATGTGGTGATGAAGAAAGTGATTCAAAATAAGCTGGGCTTTTTGCAAAGCAGCATTTTATTTGAAATGAAAATATAAAAGCTAATCTTCTAAAGGAATGTAAAAGGTAAATGTTTTCTTTTTACAAGTGATGTGTTTATGGTTGGAGGTTATATTTTTGTACAATCAACACAAACTGGGGTAAGTAGGAAAACTAATCTTTTAAAAACTACATTTCACTTGAAAATATTGATAAAGTTGGGGCACCTGGGTGGTTCGGTTTGTTGAACATCCTAACTCTTAGATTTTGGCTCAGGTCATGATCTGAGGGTCATGGGATTGAGTGCCCCCCCCCCCCCCCCCAGCATGGAGCCTGTTTAAGATTTTCTGTCTCTGTTTCCCTCTGTCCCTCTTCCTCCTTCCCCTCCCCCTGCTAGCACATGCTCTTTCTCTCAAAAAAAAATTTTTTTTGATAAATTAGAATTAATATCTTTATACCAACACTCATAACAGTGAATTTTAAAACTTAGGAGGGTATACACCAAAATAGTATTTCTGAATGACTTTCCTTTGTATTTACCTGTATTTGAATTTTTTCCTGAAGTAAAATCTGAACTATTTTGTAATGAGGAAAACAAAGCATAAAAACAAAATCTTATATCATATTCAGGAGTTTTAATTTTCCCCCCAAAATCATAATATAGAAAAGTGGTAGGAAAAAGCCTGTATATAAATGAATATTTTTTAAAAAGACAGAAATTAAAAACAAAGTTCCTTTGGGAATTGTCACTCATCAACATTTATGAGCTAAAATTATGTCTAAGAGCCTTTCTACTAAGCTTTGGACTTGGCAGGAGAAATTGACCTTGAGTATCATGGTTAGTAGAGCATCAAGGACAGCTGATAACCATAGAAAAATAAGCTGAAGGCACCTAATTGTATCCTTCCCCCCCATGGAAAATCTAAGTTATTAGTTGCTATATGTATAGGCCAGACTCCTGTTAAACATAGTCATTTGAGTGACCAAGAATTTTGGTGGAGCATTTAATCTGCTAAACCACCGATATGTTTTAAATATTTAGAACATTGTTGTCTAAAAGAAATTTAATACTAGCCACTTGTGATTTTTAACTTTCTAAGTAAGATATTTTGGTTAATCAGATCATCCAATATATTATCAAATCAATGTACAGTCAGTATAAGAAGTTAGCAAGATACTTTACATTTTTTTCAACTAAGTCTTTGAAATCTAATATGTATTTTGCTGCCCACGTTTCTTACGGTCAGTAGTCACGTGTGGCCAAGGGTTACCGATTTGGACAGTGCAACTCGAGTGCCTTCACACACTTTTGTTGGCTAAAACTTTATAGATCCTGCCAAAAAACCGTGAGCTTTAAAACAGTATCAAGTATTTGGTCTAGGGTATGTTTATAAAGCAGTAAGTAGTTGGCCACTTGGCTATATGTGAATTAAAATTCTGATCAGGAATAATGCATCAGTTGAATCATTATTGTAAAAATGAATACTTCTCTTTTTGTGCTTCCACTATGATTATTAAGTGGATGTAAGGTAGCAACAGACAGATCCTCTAGCACATCTACACGCTGTTGTTTCAGCTGAAAATTTGGCACTGATCTCAAGCACTGTTTTTGGATGTAGAGGACTGAATAGTACACTTGTTTAAAAATGCTTAATTCAAGGTCCCCCATAAGTTGAGATTCACTAATGTAGGAGGGAGCACAGTAGTCCAGATTTTTAATGCATATGGTACACTTTTGAAAAAAATTTCCTGGGACATGGTCCAAATGTTCTCACTTAATATTCATATCTTCTTATCTCTGAGTATTTCCCCCCAAAGTGAAAATCAACTTTTATCTCTTCTTTAAAATAGTAGTCTGCCCTTTCTCCCAGCAAGTAGGTCAGAGTTTATGTTTTGATATCTCGACACCTAAGAAGCCTTCATGTTTGGCCCAAACTGAGTATAGCGGTGTTTCCTGGCAGGAGGAGCACATTCTTCCTCTAACCCCAAGCCTTATTCCCGCTGCTGTGTGGGTGGATCCTCCTGGTCTTACAGGTGATTGAGGCCCCCCCCCACAGGCCCTGTCACTGTTGGGGCCTTCTAATTTGTAATCTCCAGGAGTGCAGAACATTTCTCTGGGCCTAAATTATGATGCTCATTAAAATTAGTAGGGAAACTATGGGCAGCCAGGGTGGCTCAGCAGTTTAGCGCTGCCTTCAGCCCAGGGCCTGATCCTGGGGACCCAGGATGGAGTCCCACGTCGGGCTCCCTGTGTGGAGCCTGCTTTTCTCTCTGCCTGTCTCTGCCTCTCTCTCTCTCTCTCTCTGTCTCTCATGAATAAATAAATAACATTTTTAAAAAAAACAAAAAACAAAAAACAAAAAAATACCCCAAATTCAGACTCAAGGTTTTCTCAGAAGGAAAAGAGCTGAATTCCACATACTGAGAACTGGAGCAGGGCTTGCCATCACTTTTTACCCAGTGGCTGCAAATTTCAAGCTATCATTAAAGTTATGTACTTAAATTATTTACTTAGTTCCAGAATAGATTGACCTGTACATAGATGGAGGAAAACGTGCTTTAAAACCTTAAAAGATTTTTTAAGTTTACCTTTTCCGAGAGATATCTTAATGTCCTTTCTACCTACAATCATGAGTTTTTAATGAGGTGGTTTAGATATTGGCTTTATATTTTTTATGATCTCATATAATATGATGATTTTACTTAGAAACTTTGCAGAATTGGACTGATAATTCACCATCCACTGCCCCTGCCAAAATGAATATTTATTAATTTATGTGTATTCACACACACACACACACATATATACATGTATAAAATATTTGACTTCTTTCTAGTGAGAGTACAAAGCCAGCATGCTATTGAATACATAAAGAGATTTGTAAAACTTGGTCTAGAATTGTCTCATTAGGAAGATAAAACTGATTTACATGAAACATTAACTAAACATGTATGCAAATACCAGAGGGGTAGTAGTATAGACAACTCATGTAATTTAGAGGGAAAGGGTGATCACACGAGGGAAAACTCAAGTCATTTTAAGAGGATGGATGGAGTTATGTAAAGAACATTGGAACTTGGGGAGGGGCTGGAGCTCGAACCTTGGCACAGCTGCTTTGTTTCCACCGCCATAAAACCGAAGAGGCTAGGCTGCAGATCGCTGATGATCCTTTTCATTGAAACAAAAAGTCTGCTTTTGGCTTCTCAAGCTTGGATTCATTCCTCTAAAATTCGTTGAGATCTTTTCTTATTTGCACACCCTTCTGCCCTGTTTAGATGGAACACTTCTATGGCCCCAGGGAGAGGCTTCTTGCATGATGAAATGGGTTTTTATAGTCAGGATTAATAGGGCTTTAATAGCTATCCATTATTTTACTCATTCACTCTTGAAGCTGTTTCCCTACATTTTGCATTATTTGAGATTATTTGAGAGGCATGGTCCCTAGCGCACAGTAAGTATACTATTATTTGCAAAATCTGAATCTGAAAGAGCATTTCCTACCAAAGAGGTTCATGAAAACTGTTGAGGAGAAAGTCAGTTTAGGTCATTACATGTAGTTCCAGGTTATACTCTCCATCCATTTTCCTGTGTACATACAGCTTCAGTTGTTTCATGACCATTGAAGGCAAGAATTGTTTCTTGCTTGGGTACAGTTCTCGGGTTTTCTTTCCTTCCCTTTCCTCTGACTGCTGGAGACAACCCATCCCCACTCTGGCAGTCAGCCTGGGTTCCTGCTACTACTGTTCCTTGTTCCCTTCACATTCCATTCTCACCTTAGCAATGCTGACATCCCATAGTCGCTCTGGTGAATGATCCTGGTGGGGAGCACCAGCCTGCCACTCCCCTCTTTCATTATACTTCACACCAGTCCCTGTTCCTAACCCATCCCCCACACTCCCATACCTGCCCATTCCTGCCCATCTTCTAGAGTCCTATTCTCATTTCACAGGCACCTGGCAGGACTTCCCTTGGTCCTCTTGCTCTTATTCCTCTTACTCTACCCATAGCCTTTGCCTTAACTCCTATTCGCACCCCACCAGAATACTTAACTCAGACTCTTACTTTTAAGGAACCCATCACCATTTCTTTTTATTTATTTTTAAAGATTTTATTTATTTATTCACAAGAGACAGAGAGAGAGAGAGAGGCAGAGACATAGGTGGAGGGAGAAGCAGGCTCCCCGCAGGGAGCCTGATGCAGAACTCAATCCCAGAACCCCGGGATCAGGATCTGAGCCAAAGGCAGACGCTCAACCACTGAGCCACCCAGGTGTCCCTCCAATCACCATTTCTGTGAGAAAATCCCATACATTTCATGGGTAATTTGTGAATGAATTTATTAGAGAATATAACCTATCTTTTGTTGGGGACTGCCTGGGTAAGCAAGAGGAAAAACTTAAGATTTTTTTTTTCTTCTCCTAGGTTTTTTCTGGGTCTCAATCTGCAAATGTGCCCCAGCCCCATCTGTCTGACTTTTAAATATCAGCTTTATTGAGATCTAATTTACATATCATAAAATTTACTTCTGTAAAGTATACACTTTAGTGGTTTTTAATACACTCACAGAGCTATGCAACAATCACTACTAATTCCAGAACACTGTTGTAACCCCAGAAAGAAATCCCATACACATTAGCAGTCACTTCCCATTTTCCCACTCTGTCTAGCTTCAGGCAGCCACTACTCTGCTTTCTGACTATGAATTTATTCTGGGCATTTGATATAAATGAAAACAGGTTATATGTGGCCTTTTGTGACTGGGTTTCTTTTACTTAACAACATTTTCAGGGTTCATCTCTGTTATTGCATGTATCAGCACTTCGTTTCTCCCTCTGCTTTTTTTTTTTAAAGATTTTTTTTTATTTATTCATTAGAAACACACACAGAAAGAGAGAGAGAGAGAGAGGCAGAGACACAGGCAGAGAGAGAAGCAGGCTCCATGCAGGGAGCCTGATGTGGGACTCAATCCTGAGACTTCAGAATCAAGCCCTGGGCTGAGGGCAGGCGCTAAACCGCTGAGCCACCCAGGGATCCTGTCCTTCTGCTTTTTTTTTTTTTTTTTTTAAGATTTTATTTATTTATTCATGAGAGACACAGAGAAAGGCAGAGACATAGGCAGAGGGAGAAGTAGGCTCCCCACGAGGAGCCTGAATGCAGAACTAGATCCCAGGACTCCAGGATTACCATCTGAGCCAAAGGCAGATGCTCAATCACCGAGCCACCCATGTGCCCTTCTCACAAGACATATCTAGTAAGAAGTTGCTACAGCCAGTTTCAAAGAGGTTACTGCATTCTCGTCCATGACTTTGGTGCCTCCCTGTCTCATCACTGACTTTAACATTTTGATTTTTATGTATTTTAGTGTTGCTTTATGTCTATTCTGACTGGGGTTTGTTTAGCTTCTTGGATGTGTGAGTAAAGGTTTTAACCAAATTTAGAAAATTCTCTACTTTTTTTTTTTTTTTTTCTTTCCCAAAGCTACCCTTTCAGCTTCCCCTCTTTTTGGATCCAATTACACGTTAGAATACAATTATTGTCTCAGCTCACTGTGGGTATTTTTATGTACAATCTTTTTCTTTAGTCTCTGTGCTTCCTTTCTACTTCTATGTCTTCACATTCACTAATCTTCTATAGTGTCTAATTTGCTACTAGTTCCATTCAATGTACTTTTTACTTTATATGTATTTTTTCTTTATACATGTTAATTTTATAATGTTCTCTATCTCCTATTTCTCTCTTCGTCATGCTCATTCTTATTTTATCTTCTTGAATCTATGGCACATATTTATAATAGTTTTATATTTGTAAATGCCTTTTTCTGATTATGTCTTCTCTGTCATTTATGAGCCTGTTACTATTGATTGTATTTTCTTATGATTTTAAGGAATATTTTACAGCTTCATTGACAGGATCCTTGAAGTTGTGAATTTTATCTTACTGAATGCTAGATTTTGTTGCATTTCTTTAAGTAATGTTGAACTCTATTCTGGTGCACAATTAATACTCAGGATCAGTTGAATCCTTGCTTTTAAGTTTCTTACGGTGACTTTGAGCAGCCAGCCATTAGTTGAGAGTAAATTTAATCCCTCTATTAAATACTAATCGAGCAGTTCCTGGGAGCAGGTCCATTGTAGATATCTGAAAGTATTATGGACTTAGGAACTTCTTCATTTCATTGTTTGGTGTCTCATGTGGTCATTATTTGTTGCTTTTATTAAATTCACATACATAGTTTAACTCCTTCACCAGTTTCTACTAAAGTAGACCTGTGAACAGGTTACCATCATAGGAAGATAAAAAGAGAAAATATAACTTACATACAGGTCATTTGTAAAGTCCTGTATGGTTTAAAAATAAAACATGGCACATGGTAAGAAAAAAACAAAGTGTCAAAAAGTAGGGTTTTTTTTATTAATGCAGTTCAAAGATCTAAGGTCTTATTTAACCATCGTCTTCGTTGATACCATTCAGTTTAGTTTTCTGATTTGTAGAGATTGATGCTGGGTAGATGTTAAATAGTTTCTTAAATTACATCTTGATTTTTTTTGACACCAAGTTGATTAAAGAAGATGGTTTTGATTATTAAACTGCATATTTGTCAGTTTTGACATGATCCCATTAAATAGTAATCTACTGGGAAGGATCTGGGTACAAGGTAATAAGCATTTGACTGTGTCTTCTGTTGGCTTCTCTGAAAAGAATCCTGCATTCAAAGTTATTTTTGGTTAGTTCTTTCTGGTTGTCAGGAACAGAAATTCACTTGAATTATCTGAATAAAAAGGATATGAGTGTGATGGAATAAGGGAGGAGTGGGGGAGGGTTGGTGCAAAATTTCAGGCTTACGAGACCTAGAAATCCTTTAGCAACCTGAGGCTGCTGTGGTGCTGGAGGCAGATTCTCCCTCTTTCACCTGAGCTGTGTGCCTCATTTGTGGGAACCCTGCGCATAGTAATAATGTCTGCCCCTTCCTAACTCAGCTCATACATGGCTTTGGTGTACTGTAGTTCCAGATCTCCCTCTTGCCAGTCTGTTCTCTTTTTATCTCATTGCCAGATGACTAAATATCCTGGTTTTCTCTAGTTTAGATTTCTGTGAGGTTGAATATGGAGATGGGGCTCTCATTTGGCTCAATAATCTTTTTATACCAGTATCTAGTGACCAGCTAGGTACTTAAAAATGATTACATACATATTTTTTTTTTATTTACATTTTAAGGAGGCTCCACACCCAGTGTGGGGCTCAAATTCACGACCCTGAGATCTAGAGTCACATGCTCTGCAGACTGAGCCAGCCAGGTGCCCCTACAAATGATTACTTTTAGAAGAGGGGTCCATGGGGTGCCTGGTTGGCTCAGTCAGTTAAGTGTGTGTCCGACTCTTGATATTGGCTCAGTTCAGGATCTTGGGGTTGTAGGATTGAACCCCATGTCAGACTCTATGCTGGCTGTGGAGCCTGCTTGGGATTTTCTCTGTCCCCTGTCTCTCTGCCCTTCCCTTGCTCACACGCTTTCTCCCCCCCCTTTCTCTCTCACCTGACCATAAAAAGAAAAAAGAAGATGATGTATCTGCAATACTGGTGAAGAGCAGGAAGCCATATGTACAAAACACACTAGCCTCATCCATCCACAACTTAGAGGGCATTTGGCTGGCATTTAGAGGCTATGGTTGGCCTTTCTTCTTTTTTTAAGATTATTTATTTATTTATTTGAGAGAGAGAGAGAGAGCGAGCAGGAGTGAGGTGGGGAGGAGCAGAGGGAGAGGGAGAAGCAGACTCCTTACTAAGCAGGGAGCCTGATGTTTGGCCCAATTCCAGGACCCTGGGATCACAACCTGAGTCAAGGCAGATGTTTAACTGATGGAGCCACCCAGGCACCCCTATGATTGGCATTTCAAATGCAGAATTGTGGTGTGGTGGAAGACTGTACTTTATATTGGGACTTTTGGAGAAAGACGCTGGGGCATTCTGCTTGAACAAGCAGAGTTACCCAGCCAATCCAAGGGCAAGGCAGGGTATAGACAGGCCCTGGAACCACAGAAATTAAGGCTTTCCATCTCTCAGTCTCTTGTTTTTAGCTTCTGCCTCCCCCCTTGGAGGTAGTCCTCCAGGTGACAGAAATAGGATTGTTGTCTGCCCCTGTACTTTGCTATATCCACCACTCTCCTCGTTCTTCTAGTTCCAGTTGGAAACATGATGTGGTAGTGGTGGAGTTTGATAGGAAGGCTTTGACCAAGGGGCTACTCCTGAACCAGTGAACTGTGGTGCAGAGTATGGCAGCTGTCTCTGGAAGCATATGCACCTGTTCCTGAAAATGGAGGTGAGTGCTGGGTAGATGACAGTAAGTAACAATAAATATTCACAGCACATTTTCAGATAGGTTGATGTTCTTGATTCAGAAATAAAACTTATAAAAATGACAAGGTGACTTTTGCTATTGTCTGATTGCTTTCTTTTAAAAAAAAAAAAAAAGAAAGAAAAAAAAGAGGAGTGCCTGGGTGGCTCAGTCAGTTAAGCATCTGCCGCCTTTGGCTCAGGTCATGATCTCAGGGTCATAGGATTGAGTCCTGCGTTGGGCTCCGTGCTTAGTGGGGGTCTGCTTCTCCCTCTCCCTCTGCCCTCCCCATATCCCACCGCTGTGTGTGCTCTTTAGTGCTCTCTCTCTCTCTTTCTCTGTCTCTCTCTCAAATAAATAAATAAATAAATAAATAAGTAAATAAATAAATAAAATAAATCTTTGGAAAAAACAACAACCAATAATGTACAGCTTCCTTTAAGATCATTGAAAAAAATAAAGTTCATGAAGAGAAATGAACATTATTATCATTTCAGCTTTTTGAATATTCCTGTAGTAAGATGCTTCATTTGCACCTAGGTTGTTAACTTGTGAATTTGACAATATGGTTACTTTGAAACAGTCTCTCCCATTCTGTCTTCTTGAGGCCTCAAGAATCCGCACACCGTTCTTAGAGTATGACAGGTGCCCAGTAACAGAGCATCATTCCAATTTTTTTAGCATTACAACAATGTAAACACCATATTAACATGCTCCTTACCCACATTTCATCTATTTTGGGGAAATAGATCATGTGTATAAAATAAGCAGTAAATGTGACAGGATTACATAGAAGTAAGTGTTGTGATGCTTCCCCAAAAGCTAAATCTTTTCTTCTTCATGTTGAAAAACATGTCTCCTTTCTGCAATTCCTCTTCCTTATTCTCATTGGTGTAATCTTCAAGGGAATTTGCTGAGCTTGAGTTTTTACCTTTTTCCTGCAAACCTGTGAATTTTCAGAACCCTGAGGTAGTGACATCATTGGGGGGATGGACACATGTTATTGGGTGAGGCTGAGAAAAATTTTGCCACACAGGTTTAAATTTCTGCAGACTCCTTAGATTTCTTGAGCACCTGTGTGAAATTGCTTTACTAGCCCCATGATTGTGTCTGCAGGCATCTAACAGCCTCTGAGAGATGTCGAGCCATATGCCAGTCGCCAGCCCTCCCTGCATTACATGTTACCTATTGGATCACCCTTCAGGAAGCCCAAGCCTCTCCACTATATCTACCCTGAGCCCCAGCTCCCCTGTGAAGCCATCTCCTGGGTGGTTCACACTGACCTTTTCAAGAAACTTCTTTGGCCGTTGTATTTCTATGTCCCACCTCCTGAGCCCTGTTAGTTTCATGTGTGTGCCTAAGGTGAGTGGCGCCATTTTCTCTCTCCAGCCGATCACTAAACTCCTTGAAGGTAGTGACAAAAATACTTCTTTCAGCATTTCCTCCAGTGCCTCATGTAAATCAAAATGCAATTAAGTGCTTTTACTTGTCAGATTGAGGAGTTCATTCATGGTCAGAGCTACCAAGGATCCCACTTCATTTGAGGAAAATTGGCTCCTAATTTCTGTGATACCCATCAAAAAGTTAGTTTCATATATTTAAGAATTTTACATTAAAGGGTAAGAGATCACTCCTTTTAAAAGTTTGACACTATCTTTTGAGATACTTTTGATGCATATTATTGAAACACTTTTTTAACTTTTTAGTAATAAGCTGAAACAGAGCAGGTTGATTATTAGAGTCTGGAGTTTAATCTTTCTCTCCCCCAAGAGTATTTGTCTTAGACTTTCATTCTTGTAGGATCTCATCTCACTACTACAATATTAACTTCTAGAGATGCTTTTGGAAGTTTGGGGGCATCACTTTCAAGCTGGTACAAACCATTACACAGAGGATCAGGTCTCTTTCACATGATGCTCTCACTCTGGCCCCTGCTTCCTTTGTGCTGCAAGTGTGTGCCTGTAGGGTTTTACACTTTATTGGCCAGAAAAGCTAGAGCTAAAGTGTGTCCACTCCTTCCTCAAGTCGTTGCAGTGTTTCTGGACCTCTTTCAAAAGCTCTCTCTTTATCTTCCATGTTTCAGGATACTAAAGGTGCTTGATGAGGGCACCTCTAAAGAGGCACTCACTCCTAGGTTGGCCTGCAGTTTGCCTATGTCTTTCCATGTGTCAGGTAGCCTCGAGTGGCTGCCAGCAGTTGGAGTTTGATAATTTAATGGTTCATTACAAATTTATAAATGCTGGCCACAGTTGCCCTCCTGGAATAATGTCTTGTGACTTTAAGGACATAGGGAATTTGGTGAATATGGTGGCCAAGCATGACAGGGAAATGGAACGCTATAATCATAGTTTATGGTTCCTAGAATACTTTTGTTTCACTACAGCAGCCAAAAGCCATTCATCTGTCCCTCAGACTAGGCTACTAGTAGACTAGAGTGCTGTTGTCATTGTTGTTGTTTTAACCAGTATGTAATTTAAACCTTTTCTTCTTTGGTTAACAACAACAAAAACTATCTAGCAACTTTCTAGGTCCACAGCACTGGCAGTGTGTCATTTAGCCAGCTCAGCCGTTCATGAGTTTTTATCTTTTTTTTTAGATAGGTTTGACAGTTCCATGGGTTGGCAGTCCTGAAGCTGATTTTGGAGAAGTGAGTTTACGGACCGAATCAATTAGCCCCTTTATATGTCCCTATTATGAAAACACAAAATTTTATACTTGGAATTGGCCACTCTGGATTAGTGTGTGCTTCCAGCTTCTTCCCTGAGCCTCTAAACATACCATCCGTGGAGCTGTCTCTGAGCATTTGAAGGCCAGCGTTGGTAGGGATGCTTGTAAATAATGTAGAGGTATTCAAGACTGCCTTGAGAAATACAGGATGGAGAAGAGGCAAGGCTGGACAATGCACTTGATACTTACTCGAAACCCAAAACCCACAGCACTGAATTAACAGGTGTGCTTGTGCAGCTTTCTTTGTGCATTTAATCAGGCATAATTTTCAGGTGTGCCCACATGAAGATCCTTTTTTTTTTTTTTTTTTAAGCACCCCCCCCCCCTTCACATTCAGGGAGCCATTTTAATTGGCACACCTAACACCATTGTTGTCTGAATTTTATTACGGAGGTTGAAGTTTCTATGTTTTTTAAACTGAACAGAAGAAAACTTCAGACTGATCATGGTGATCTAATCTATAACTGGCTTAAGATTTTGACAGAAAAAAATTTGAGCACAGTATCAAATGGGAATATATTTTACATGGTAATCCATACACACAAAAATTTATGTATATGGTTATGTTGCTGTATTCACCCACTTTTAAGTTTCACAATATAATGCTGAACTTGAATTCATGAGATGCTATGATATTTTCTGTTCTATCCCACTTTTTAAAATGCTATTGATCTACTAATTAGAGTTTTTAACAGGAAACCCTGTGGTAGCAGGTGCATTTAAAAGGACATCAAAGTGGCCTCTCTGTTTTTAAGCTGTGTGAATCATGATTATTAAATGAGTAAGGTGGTTTTTTATTTTTTTGTTCATTTATTAATGAATGACTAAGTGAGGTTTTATTGAACACCTACCAGGTACTGTGATTAGTATTAGAAGTACAAAGATAGATGATTAAGTGAACACAAATCTGTGGTCAGCATAGAAGATTTTCATTTCTGATGGGAGAGGCAGCATCAGTAGATAGGGAATTTTAGGCTCAGCAAATGGTGCCATGAATGGTGTGATGGTGCCTGGTTCTCTCAGGGAACCATGTGCAGAGGTACAGAAGGAGCTCAAGGTAAAAGTACACCAGCAGATGAGGAGGGCCTTGAATGCCATGCCAAGGACTTCAGCTTTTATCCTTTTGGCCAGCGGTTTTCAACATTTAGCCCAGGAGAATTTGTATTTTCAGATAGAATTTAATTTGGTGCCTTACTATGTTAAATGGCAAACTTGGAGCCAACCTGAATGAAACAGAGTGGTCTCCCCTAGATTTCCACCTCCAGGGGTCCTGAAGCCCCTGATGACTTAACCTGAGAACCAGTGGAGGCCCTGGACATGTGTCTGATGAGGAGCTCTCTGGGGACATTGTGGGGGATGGCTTGAAAGAATGGCTGGAGGGAGAGGAGCCATCTTAGGAGAATGTCTTATTTGTCCAGGGAAAAGGCGAGGAAGAGACCCTGAAGTTGGAGCAGTGGCAGGGGTCTTGAGAGAGCAAGGACTCAAACTGTTGAGGTAGAGCCCCGGGGACGTGCTGTCCAGTGGGCTGTGGAACACAGGAATGGGAGGAGGGAGGAACACGAGTTTGATTTTGGTTACGTATATAAAAGCTGCATGCTGAGTTTTTCTTTTGGTGCCAGAGGCTTGGGGTAGATGAGGGTTGCGTCGGGTATGTCGGTCATGAATCTGCAAAGCAGGCTACTATTGGGTTGGTTTGTTTGCTTTCCTCTATCACATAGCCTCCAATTTTTAGGATCCTATCACATTCTCCTTAGCTCATATTAGTCTGTATTCTGTCCAGCATTTGGAAACTGTATGGGCCCCCACGCTCTCTCAATCTGCCTTTCTGGATGTGTGTTTAGAGGTCCCCCTAGGGCCTGAGCACCCAGTGTTCTGGGGGTCTGCATTCAGGCACCCAGGACTATGTACCTCAGGGCTGATGCTGAGAAAGGAAAATGGCTTTAGAGGCCTGGGGTCCAAGATTAAATCCCTGTTTAGTACTTACCAGCTCTAAGGTGGTGAATAAGTTCTAGAGAATGAGAATTGTAAAGTCCACCTTGTGGGATTGTTGAGAGATCTTACAGTAATGTGGAAGGCACCTGGCTCCATGTCTGTATGCAGTAGGTGTGCATGTGAGGTATTAATTACAACATTTCACTATGAAAATAAACCTTCTGGGGCACCTGGGTGGCTCAGTCAGTTAAGCTTCTGACTCTTGATTTCAGCTCAGGTCATGATCTCAGGGTTGTGAGATCAGACCCAGCATCGGGCTCTGCACTGCTGAGCATGGACACTTTGTGGGATTCTTTCTTTCTATCTCTCCTCTGCCCCTCCCTCACTTGCTCACTCTCTCTAAAAAAAAACTTCTAAAGAGAGGGCTCCTCTCTCCTTCTGCAAGGAGGCCTTACGTATTGAGAAATTTTATATATATATATATATATATATATATATATATATATATTTTTTTTTTTTTTTTAAGATTATGTGTATGTATTCACGAGAGACCCACAAAGAGAGGAGGAGACACAGGCAGAGGGAGAAGCAGGCTCCATGCAGGGAGCCCAATGTGGGACTCGACCCCAGAACTTCAGGATCATATCCTGAGCCAAAGGCAGATGCTCAACTGCTGAACCACCCAGGCGTCCTGAGAAATATTATATTAATGCAAGGCGGAAGACGAGAAGTCAAGGTGGGAAAGCAAGAACACTCAAAGAGCACATGTCATGTTCTGGTGGCCTAAAGACAGTGGTGACCTGTGGCTGACGGCTGTGGTGTTTAGAGGGCATTGTGACCTTAGGCTGCCTTCTGGAGGGGCAGGAAAAGCACTGAAAAAGACTTCCATTTTCTTAATTAAAAAAACAAAAAAACAAAAAAAAAAACATACACACAACCTGTTATGTCCCATATGTTTGCATCTTCTCTTACATTTACCTGTTTAACATTTATACTCTCTGCACATTAAAATGATCACAACTTCTAAATATTTACTGTGAGAATGATTCCGGGGGAAAGTGCAGTAAAAACATTTAACAACTTTTCTTAGAACGGAGGTTGAGGAGTTACTCCCCGCCCTCCCCTCCCCCTGCAAACAGCCAAGAAAGTTGGGGGTGGGGGAGAGAAAGATGGAAATGGAGTGAGAGACCTGTGTTCCCTGGAGGAAGAGAGACATGCTCAGTGAAGAAAATCCCAATTGAACAGACTGGTTCTGACTGGAGGAGGGCTGGTCCTTTGTGGGGGTTATTTCATTTTAGTGAGTGTTCCTCCTTGTTTAGACAGCTGTATTTTGGTATCGGGGGTAATAAAGAAGAAATATTACTAGGTTTTCAGTGGGATTACTTATAATACTTAAAATTTGTGGATCACTTTCATCTTGGAGAAGATTATAAAAATATTACTATAACATTAACAATAGTCTTAAGCAGGGGGCATTAGCCCCATTTTACAGATTTCAAAATGAGGGTTTCTGACCTGGGTTATTTGTCCCAGCCTGCTTGCTTTAGTACTCATAAATCAGAGGCTCCTGTGGTCCAGGGTGGTCATTGAAAGCCTCCAATGCCTGTCTTTGGCCTGCTTTTTGTTGTTGTTGTTGTTGTTTTTAAGATTTTATTTATTTGGGGGATCCCTGGGTGGCTCAGCAGTTTCGTGCCTGCCTTCGGCCCAGGGCGCGATCCTGGAGACCCGGGATCAAGTCACGCGTTGGGCTCCCGGCATGGAGCCTGCTTCTCCCTCTACCTGTGTCTCTGCCCCTCTCTCTCTCTATGTCTATCATAAATAATAATAATAATAAAAAGATTTTATTTATTTATTCATGAGAGATACAGAGGGAGAGGCAGAGGGAGAAGCAAGCTCCCTGTGGGGAGCCCAGTGAGGGACTTGATCCCAGGACCCTGGGATCACAACAGGAGCCGAAGGCAGACATTGAACCACTGAGCCACCCAGGTGCCCGTGGCTTGCCTTTTCTAACTCTATTGGAAATTGCTCTCCTTTGAATATGTATTTGTAGGTCTCTGAATGTCCTTTAATTCATGGGGCAGTAGAAATCTTGTACGTCTCCTTACAGTTATTCCGTAGTAGAGAATCATGACTAAGACGGAGATCCCTTGAGTAAACTTAGTAGATGAGAATTGTTGAAGGAACAGAAATTAGAGCACAGTTTTTTTGTGTTTTGATTTTAAGTAGTGAATACTCATTTGTCACAGTGGCATCAGTGGTGATTGAGCTTATTTTAAAAACCTTTCTCAATAGGACACACATTTCCTGTACTTAACAGAAAAGCAGAGTTAAGAATCTGATATTTGACAGTATTTTTTTCTTTTTGTTTGGGTCAAGCACAAGTGAAATGTGACCAGGTTGAAGGCCGAAATGACATATATATGCAAACATTTGTGTTAAATAGTATACTAAAAGGATACAGAATGAATTGTTTTACATGATATGGAAATACACACTTAATCCTATATATGACTCTTGGTAGGTTGCACAACCTGAAAAAAAACAAACAAACCAAGTACTTTTCATTTTTAAGAAGGATAAAATTAAATAAGTGAAGGTATCCTAAGACCCTACCAAGTGACAGATACAGGCTGGGCACTTTTATGTAACATGCTTACTATCTAGGGAAAACAGTTTTTTAGTTCACAGAGTTTCAAAAAATTGTGTGTTTGTTCACTCATTTAAAGTAAGCTCTATGCCCAGTGTGGGACTTGAACTCATAATGCTAAGATCAAGGATTGTGTGCTATCCCGACTGAGTCAGCTACGCGGCTCTGCATCACACAGGATTTTTATGATATTTACAGAAGTGGCTTCAGATAGCAGGCCATTGTGGGTACTGTTATTGCTGTCTGGACATCTGGCGCCACCGAGCCTGGGTAGTGGAGACATGAGAGAAGTCATCCAACTCTCTTCCTCAGTTCCTTCATTTGCAAAATGAGGCGTGAGCTGGTTAGATCCCAGGGTCCCTTAGGCCTCTAAGATTGTGTGAGAGCTCCTGGGCAGTTAGCAGGGTAACATCCTCTTGTTACCAAGGTGAGTTTTGGCCTTTTCCTGGTGGTTTCTGTGTATTCAGTGAGAAGCAAACTGTGCATGGATATAAGGATGATAGCAACCTTTGTCCTTCTCCAGGAAATAAATGCCATATGACTCAGACAGAAGACGTAAGTCCTAGGCTCTTGTTAATTTTTTTGTTACCTTTTTATGTTTGATGAGTCAGAAATGCAGGTTCTTATAAAGTGTTACTGAATCTTTGATTATAATCACTTCAAATTACAGACCCCTTTCCTGTGTAATGATTTTTACCATTTGCCCTTCCATAATTTAATAGGCAAGATAGGAGGACATCTTGATCAGTAAAAACCTTGGTCTGTTGCTTCGTGAGCCCTCGTTACACTAAAATTCTTCTTTTTTTTTTCTAACTTTTTAAAAAATTTTTTAAAAAATTTATTTATGATAGTCACACACAGAGAGAGAGAGAGAGAGGCAGAGACACAGGCAGAGGGAGAAGCAGGCTCCATGCACCGGGAGCCTGATGTGGGATTCGATCCCGGGTCTCCAAGATCACGCCCTGGGCCAAAGGCAGGCGCCAAACTGCTGCGCCACCCAGGGATCCCTCTAACTTTTATTTAGTAAGTAATCTCTATCCACAATATGGGGCTCAAACGTACAACCCTGAGTTTGGGAGTCACATGCTCCACTAACTGAGCCAGCCAGGGGCCTCTATGCTAAAATTATTCTTGACAGAAAACTATATGTGCCCCACAGTGACAGGACATCAGTATTCTCTAGCTGGGTGGGCAAATATAAGTATTGTTGGGCAGTTGACACTAGGATACCACAAAACCTTAGAGTAAGGAAAACCTGTCTATTTAATGTCCACCAGGGTGATCCTGTGCACATGTGGGCCTGTGTGTACATACACACACCCACACCCAAAGTGTGTCAGTGTGCACACTCCTTAACTATAGTTTCTGTGACTGGCCTCCTTCGTGATGTCCAACTAATGACTTCACATGACATCTTCCAGGTTCATCCATGTTGTGGCATGTGACAGGACTGCCTTCTTTTTTAAGGCCGAATAATACTCTGTTGTATGTATGTGCCACATTTTCTTTATCCATTCATTCATCAGTGGACATTTCGGTTTTTTCTACTTCTCAGCTCTTGTGAATAATGCTGTAGTGAGTATTGGCGTGCAAATATCTCTTTGAGTTATTGCTTTCAGGTCTTTTTTTTTCTTGGATATATACCCAGAAGTGGGATCACTGTAGCATATGTAATTCTATTTTTAATTTTCTGAGGCTCCTCCATACCATTTTCCACAGCAGCTGTGCCATTTTACATTCCTACCAACAGTGCACAGGCATTCCAATTTCTCCACATTCTTTACTGAAGCTTTTATTATGTTATAAAAATAAAGTATAGTGGAGAAAGGCACCTATCATGGTCAGAATTTGTGTTTTTTCCTGGTAGATGGTAATTAAGAGGGCAATAAAAATGGTTATAAAAGGTGAGTAGAGAGGTGATTGTAGATGAACATGTTAGGCTTGAGAAAAGAGGTTAGTCTTCTCTTAGCTCACATCACTCCTTACTGGTTACTAAAATTCTGGTATTAATCAAGGCACATGAGTGGCTCAGTGGTTGAGCATCTGCCTTTGGCTCACGTCGTGATCCTGGGACAAGATGGAGTCCTGCATCATCAGGCTCCCCGCAGGGAGGCTGCTTCTTCCTCTGCCTATGTCTCTGCCTCTCTCTCCGTGTCTTTCATGAATGAACAAATAAAATCTTAAAAAATTCTGGTATTAATCAATGAATCCATTTGTTAGATGTTTTTAAAAAATGCTTCCTAAATAAACGGTTTCCTCAGGATACCATAAGAATTATAAAGAAAAATCCAGTGCAGAAACTGAAAGTTCATTGGGGCTGACAGTGTGTTTGATTCTGTGTTGGTCTTTGAGGTAAGATTGAAGCTGTCCATGATCTGGGTCTTCATTCTGTCTGTGTTGGGACATGCAGGATATCAGAGAACATGGAAAATAAGGGTCATCTGCCACTTGGTTTGAGAGCCTGTTGGCTCCACGTTGGTGGAATCTGGAAGATGAGGTGGGAGAGGGATGAAGATGGGCTTTTTCTGATTTTGAATCCTGGGCCCACTTCCCTGACAGCTGTGAGAAATGCCTGCCACTTCCTCTGTCCTCAGCTCCTGGATTGGCCTAGAAATGAAAGATAGCAGGAATTCAGAAGGCCTACTTTGTGACTTCTGGCATGCAGTAACTTACTGTGTATCTCTGGGCATACCTCTCTGTGCCCCATTCTCCTTCTCTATAAATGAAATGGCTGGCTTAGGTAAATTCTGGGAAAGACCTTCTTGACACCTATTAGGAGGTTGAGCTCTCATCTTCTATTTGTGAAGGGTTAACCTGTAGACCAACGGGTGTTACATAAGGTGGAGTAGGCTTTGCAGTTCTCCGTATGGTGCCAACTCCCTCACAGAGCCTTTACTCTGTTCAGGCTTCTGTTCTGTGTTCAGGCTTCTGAAACGGCGAGTCGTTTTCAAGCAGCTGCTGCTTAGAGGACCCTGGGCCTGGGGTTCGGAGTGAAGGTTATCCAAGAATTGCATCTGCCCTAAAATAAGTTGTGATGTATTTCCAAGAGCATTATATCCAGAGAACTATAGAGCTTTTCAATTTCAGATCCCCTGGTTTTTAGGGAGAAAATTAGAGAAGCCAAGGGACTGGCTCAGGGTCACGAGGCCAGTTAGTGACAAAAGCTGAGACTGGATTCCATTTTTCACTTCTCTCGAGTCTGTGACTGGTGCACTTTTCATTATTTTAATTAGGTTGATAAGACGGGTGCACAAGAAAAGCAATACTCTAGGGCAGTGCATGATAGGTGCCAGACAAGGGGGGTTGACGGTGCTGGTATAGGGTTTCTGAGAAGGAGCAATCATGTTAGCTGGGATAATCTGGGAAATCCTCCCGGAAGAGGGAAGTTTTGAGCTTGGCTTAGAGGATAGATAGACTTTAGACAAAGGAAGGGGAGCACCCAGAGCAGTGGTATGGAGATAGGAAAGCCCAAAACAGGTAGTGGGATGTGGATCAAGCTTAGCTGAAGCAGAGGGACAAGGAAGAGGAAGGGACCGAGGACTGGCATTTAAATATTGAGTATCTGTCGTGTCTTGCACAGTGTCTGGTCCTTTACCCCTGTCATTTCAGCGTCCGGAGTGGGGAAGTGACACCCTGACCAATGCTTTTGTTTGAGGGCATCACGTTTTCACCCCATCAGTACTTGGGATCTGTCTTCCTTAGAGTAGAAGTTACTTTGACCTAGGGGAAAGTACCTGGTTAAAAATGGAGAGAAGAAAAGTGGGAAGAGTCGTTTGTTTCTGCAAAGAAGGTCAGAGGTAGTCGATAGTCAGTAATTCTTTCATAGTAAGCAAGCCTGGAGTCTGCCTCCCAGCTAATGGCAGCTGGCGGGCCTTGGCGCTCCTGAGTGACCAGGCTGTCCATGAATTATTCAGGGCCCGTGCCCAGTGAGTGGCTGCCTAGCGAAGTCTTGTGGGAAGGAGGCTGTGTTATCTCGTTGAGAGATTGGCAGAAGCTCAGGTGCTGAAGAGGAAGAAATGACTGCACCCTTAAAATATTTCACATTTTAACATGCCAGGGCCGCACACAGTGTTCCATAGCCCTACAACCGGGTAATCAGGACCTGTTTTTCAAAGAGGAAGAAATACCCACCCCCCTCCCACCCCTAATTAACAAATACAATAACCTACTCTCTCATGTTACTGTGGCACTTGTTGGCAGGGATTTGGCTAGAAGCCACATTAAAATTGCAGATAAGACAGTAGAGCCACAGAGTGTGTTCGTGTGGGAGAAACCCTACTTCGCTCTGTTTTTATCTCAGCCAAGAAGAGAGACGGTATTGATCCATTGGGAATGGTACTTTCTGTAATTGTCACTGTTACTGTCACTAACTTGCATTTGTTATACGCTACTGTGTGTGTGTGTGTGTGTTACCCCACCCATCTGTCCATTCGAATGACCTATTTTCTTAGCTTAGTTGACAGTGCCTACAGAGAAGAAATCACTTCTCCAAACTTGGTGGGTCCCTCCAGTGGCCTGTGTTCCCAGATGGGCCTGAGCACATGTTAGATAGGTTGACTTTTACTCTCTGTAGACCAGGAGGTATGGGGCTTGTGCCCTGACGATGAGGCTCGCATCCCTTCACTTCCTCTTCTTCCCTCTTTGCATGCCTGTTTAACATGCTTTCACCTTTTCTCATTACAGCCAATCTATGGTAAGCTTCTGGAAAAGGTAACACGGGTATGAAGACCTGAAGGCAGGGTCCAGAGGCCTATTTTCACTAGGAGTAGATTTGTAGCTCCTCTCTTCCAGTTTTTACCCATGAGTCATGCTACCAGGAAACGGCGTCTTCTCACTGCCCCATCTGCTTCCTTGTAAAACTCTGGCCTGATGGCTGTGAACACCTGTGTGTGTCAGCCTTTTTCCCTCCATGTTGGAGGTGGGAAGCAGAACCGAAAATCCTGGGCAAGAGCAGGCCTGGCCCCGGCCGCATTCCTCAGATGTTCTTTTCCTTTGAACCACTCTGCCTGTAGCATAGGAGCCCAGTCTTGGCTCTGGGTGGTGTTTGATTCACAGGCATAGCAACACCTGTTTGCCAAAGGTGGGGCCTCTGGACTGGGGCATTCTTTTGCCCATACAGGGGAGCTTTGCATGTGCAGGTAACAGACGCGATAAGAATGCAGGGATAAGGTTTGGCTGGGGTAGATTATTCAATAAACTACATTCCTTGGGTACTTGTTATTGAGTGTAACTTGCCATTTTTCTCCTTCTCAGCAGAGATATCAGGTACTTTATATTCGTTTCTGCTGTGACCAGCTAAACAAGAAATGGACTAAAGATATAAATGGGAATTAGATTTGTTCTGGTATTTCAGATGCAGCTGTGTAACTAGATAATTTCGTAGAAGGGATGCGCGCGCGCACGTGTGTGTGTGTGTGTGTGAGAAAAAAAAATCCATATCCTCCGGGGAACAGAGCTAGCAGTTGCTGGAGATGAAAAATGCCTTTAGTCTTCCGTTTAATTTTTCGTCTGGGTATTCTAAGTCCTGAAATATCAAATGTTAGCCTCACCTCAAACATTGGCCTTTGTAAAAACATAGGCCCTTTTTAACTTGTTTCATAGTGAATGTTGTGTTCTTGTTATCCGTGAGGTATTACTGCTTTATTTTTATTATAAAATATGATTTTGAATATGCCTTTCCCAGTGCAAAATGGGGTAAGTGAAAGAGAAGGGAATGGGGTTTGTGAGTACTTCCCAGGTGGAGGACTGGTCTTACATTCTGAATTGCCCTTGTCCAGAAATCCAGAGGGGTACCACTCCAGGCCCTGGCCTGAGATCAGTGATGGTACAGGAAACCTACAACATCCTCCAGCCGGTAGTCTCCTTGGTTGAAGAGTTGGCTGAAGGTGATGGTAGAATTAGTTTTCGAAATTTCCTCTGTGAGGAGTTTAAATCCTAGCTGCTCAGACAGCGTGGCTGTCTTCCCAACATTTCACTTTACTAAACATTTCTCAGTTACAGAAGAACTCTGTGAAGTTGGTCCCGTTACTGTGTCAACATCTTAGGCTCGGGGACTCAGAGTTAGAAACTAGCAGAGCCAGATTCCTAGATCCCAAGTCAGTTTTTAAGCACCTTTCTTCCTCTAAACCCTGACCCAAATGCTCTGTGGGTGGTGCTCTGGGAGGAAGCAGGGGAATGATCTAAGCCCTGATCTCCAGGAGCCCATGAGGTCCTAAGGAAGCACTGCTGACTGCTTCCAGCTGCCCAGGCTGTGGGTCCTGTGTGCAAGGTGCTGCTGGGGAGAAAGGGAGATGTTCTGGAAGGGGTGGCAGGAGCTAGCAGTGGCACAGAGATGTGTTCTCATAGTGGGGCTTGTTGAAAAAAAATTTTTTTTTTTTTTTTTTTTTTTCCGGGAGGGCAGGGGAAGAAGGTTTCTGGTAATTCTGTTTTCTATTTTTGACTGGATTCATGGTGGTATGTTTGATTAGTTGGTTGAGCTTTCTGGTACATGGGGAATTTCCCTTTGAATAAGGGATGGGTTTTTGAGAATACACTTACTGAGGCAGGCTTTGGGAGAAAGGACAGTGGTAAGTAGGTAGTAAGAGGGTGGGAGGCTCTCTGGGCATTATACAGTAGAGGGGAGGCAGAAAAAGAATGCCCACAAGACTGGGAGAAGTTGGCAGGAGGCTGGTTGGAAGAGACGGTGGGTGGGCCAGAGAGGTGAGACAGATCACATAAGCTTCAGCTCCAGGGAGCATAAATGCACTGGCATAATTTGGAGCCTGCATCTCTATCTGGCCACACCAGCGGAAGAGGATTATTTTAGTAAAATTATTTTGGTTTCCTATAAAGAAACACTCAGGAGAAATTGGCTGTGGTCGTCCAGCTGTTGTGCAGATGAAGGAAAGGCAGATCTGGAAAGGGCAGAAAATTTGACAAAAACAGTTTATATGTGAAGCCTTGAATTCTGTCCCTCCCTGTTCCCACCCCCTTCTTGCCCAGCTCTTGGGTTGGTTTTTCAAGTTCTTGAATGTGTACAGACCCCATCACATCTTAGCCTGTTGGCCATCCTCTCCCAGGCATTGCAGTCTTGCTAATGTTTAGATGTTCAGGAAATGAACACTCCATAGTTTACCCTTTGAAAGTTGCTGTAATGCAGGGAAAGTGTTTGTCTTTTTTCTTCTCTTTCTCATTTATTTTTAACTTCTCAGACTTCATAAAACCTCTTGGAACAAACGTTCGTTGGCTTAATCTCACCCCTTAGTGTTCCCATTCATATGCTACATGCTAAATCATACAGGATCTTAGAGTAGAGGTCCTTCACGTATGAGAAAAGAACAAAACCCACTCACAACAAGAGAACCCTCAGAGTAGAAATTCTGTGAGAATTAGCAGAAAACATGCCTATTCCTGACCCCAACTAAGTGTTGGAGAAGTCCCTATGGAGGCTTGCTTGGGTTTTAGGTATCTTGAAGCCATTTACCAAGTTTTTTAAGGTTTTTCTGAAAAGCTTACAAACCATTAGTAAGCTGATATTAAACTCTAAGTACATGGGATAAGTAGGGCTAAACTTGGTCAGTCTGGGGCCCAGGTGTGGCTCTGCCATTCATCGCTATAGGGCCCTGGGCAAGGCATGGTATGTCTCTGAATCTCATTTGCCTTGTCTGCAAAATGGACACAATACCTACTTCATAGGTATAGTCGGTTGAGAAAATGTATGTGAAAGCATTTTCTAATTACAAAGTGCTGTAGTAATGTGATACTGTTATTATAGCCAATTGTTTATATGGAGATGGATGATAATTGGGACTACAACAATAGTCTCCAAGAGAGGGGAGATTACTTATCACTAATAAACACATTTAGTATCAGAAGAAATTTCTTTTGACTGTAGACTCCAACCTGTTTGATCTCTAGGTGAGGACTAAGGCCCAGCAAGGGTTAGACACACATGCAATTACTCTGCTTCTCCGTGGCACTCAGGAGGTGGGGTGAACTGGAGTACTCTGGCCTGGGGTCTTTCAGCACACCCCAGCACTTCTAATTTGTGCTGTCTGCAAATAACCACGGGGACTTGGTTTTGCCATTCTGGCACCACGAGGATGATGGATACACATTGCTTGGCCTTCAGTTGCTTTGATCCCATAGCTGACTGTGCCGGTCCGTTGTGGCCACCTTTCACTATGCCTTGGGGTCTTGGTGCAGCTGGGAGGCAGGCACAACTGCTTCTCAGAGTTGGCCACGTGTGTTGATATTCCCTGGCCTGGGTGAGCTCTCAAGACACTAGTTTTTTAGATGAGAAAAGATAGAGGGGATACTGAAATCACAGGGTCTGTTTCTGCAGAAAGCGTGGTTGACTACTGAGCATTCTGAAAACTATCTTGCCTCCCCTTCATGTTCCCTTCCACATGCTGTGTGTTTTTGCCATAGGTGTCGTCTTCAGGGTTCTTCTTAGAGCACTACTGATAAACTGTGGGTAGGACCTCTGGCCTCTTGCTTTCTTAAGTTAGACTTGGGTAAATTCCTTTAAATTTCTTCTTTTCCTCACAATGTCCCTGTCCTTTCCCTTCTGCCTCTGAAGGTAAAGGTATCTGCTCTTGGCTAAGGCTGAGCCCCATACCTTTGAGCCCTTTTCCCCACCGGCCTTTTCCTTCCTACACCAACTCAGGGGTGAAACCTGTGCACAGAGGATGAGCTCAGCTGGACCCTGGCCCAGAGCTCCTTCCCCTGCTCCTTCCACTCCCATTCCTTCCACCACCTCTACGTTCTTGCTCTTCTTCTCTTTGCTTCTCATTCTCTCATTCCCTGTAACCTTAAGCTTTTATTACTCCACTGACCTCTTCATTCACATACTAGATCACGTCTTCTCTGACTTCTTGTTCCTCCTTCTTTTTGCAACCTGTGATGCCATTGTACCCCCCCACCCCCTTTTTTAAGTATCTCTTTCTTCTCTTGGAGTGTCATTCCATAGCTCTTTGGTATCTCCAATGTTTTTTCTTCTTCCTCACAGACCCTGGCCTTCCCCAGGGCTCTCTGCACAGCCACTTGCCTCTTACCTACCTTCTCAGGTTTAAGCCCACGGCAGTCTCTCTCACTGCATGGGACTCTGTTCTCAGCCTTGATCTCCTGCTCCACCTCCTTGGCGACTTCTGGTGTTGCCGCCCCTCAGTATTGCAGGTAACTCAAATTCAGTGTATCCAAAAAGAAATGTTCAATCCTTCCCTACGCCCCACAGCCAGTTCTAAACAGCCCAGAGTCTTCTGCAACCATAGCCTTTGAACCTCCCACCCACGGACAGTTTGTTACCAGAGTCCTGTAGATTAACTCTTGCATCAGTCCATTCCTTTTTGTTCCTATTGCCTCACACTGACTAGTCCTTTGACCCAGAGAATGCCAGTCACCACCCCAGTGACCTTGCTGCTTGCATTCTCTCTCCTTTCTGCCCATCCTGGCTGTCCACTGCCACATTAATCTTCCCTAGAGCCCATCCCAGACCCCATCCTCCTTTGGCCGAAAAGTCTCCTGTGGTTTCCAGCCTAGGCTTAGTTCCCTCAGGGCTACCCTCCTGCCTGACAGTCCCTTATGCTCCATTCAGACCGCAGCACTCGCTGGTACTGTTCCTGGGACAGCCCTGTTGGTGCCTTTACTTGTATTGCTTCCCAACCACTCCTCACTAGGGAGAGGAGGCTATGCCCTTTCCCAGCCTGTTGATACTCTACCTGTGTTTCAAGGTTTGGTCACAATGCCAGTCCCTCCTGGATTGTTTCTCCCTGTCTTCCTAGAGTAGTGTCTCCCTAGGCAGTAGTGTCTCCCTTACCCTCTGAACTCTTACAGCTGCCTTCCTTACCCCGTTTCTCTGCTGTCTGTTTGCATACTTGTCCCATCTCCTCTGGCCAGGAACTCTCCCGGTCATCTCTGAATCCTCCCCTGGGCAGTGTGCCTTGCACACAGTTGGCGTCCAGTAAATACTGAATGGAATAAGGAGTGAGTGCGTCTGGCCTTCCTTTACCTCCTCCCCACTGTTGAGTTGGAGGTGGTCAGATGAGTCATTAGGGTTGTGACCTCTTCTTCCCCTGCCCCATCACACCAAATAGATTCCCACTTATCACCTTCTGTCCCTGCAGGGTTATTAAATCATGCCCTAGCCTCAAAATCTTTCTTTCCAATACTTGGCATGTGCTCACTCTGCCTGGCTTGTTCTGAGTCTGCTCTTTATTATTGAGTGTGGCTATACTACTCCCGGCCTCTACCCCCATCACCTAGTACTAACCTAGCTAATTAGAAAGCTTATTTCACCTACTTCCCCATACCACAGGGAGCTGAAAGGGAGACTCCAAGAGTGGTGACTCATACTCTATTCACTAAGTGGCTTAAAGATTAAAAATAAAGCATTGTAAATTGGCAAGCACTTTGCAGTCTCATTGTCTCGGCCCACAGCTGGACTCTTAGAGACTTAACGCTTCATATTTAATAGTGAAGTACATTTAATATTAATATAGAATGTATTTAATAGTGAAGAAGGCCTGTTAAGATCTTAATTAAGAAAATTCTCCATTTTACTTTTTTGTTTTTTAAGATTTTATTTATTTGACAGAGAGAAAGAGAGAGAGAGCGCACAAGCAGGAGGAGTAGAGGGAGAGGGAGAAGCTGGCTCCCCATGGAGCGATGCAAGATTCCATCCCAGGACCTCAGGATCATGACCTAAGCCAAAGGCTGACACTTAACTGACTGAGCCACCCGGGTGCCCCTCCATTCTACTTTCTGTGGCTTTGATGTGATATGTGAGGGAAAATACGCAAGAGGTGTATTTTTCAAAATACACTCCTAATTTTGAAAGGTATGATGGTTGTCAGGGTATTTTCACATCATTCCTTCATTGACCTTGTAGAGGTAGGTATTAATTATCCCTGACACTGAAGGTTTAGAAGGAATCCAGGGTTTCTTCTAAGGTCATAGATGATTAAGAGCCTTGGCCAGGACTAGAAACTCAGGTCTTGGGAATCCTAGTCCAGTGCTTCTTCCAGTAACCCCACATTTTGCTACATTCCTGTCTGTCAGCATTGTGAATTGCAGCTGTGGGCGGTTAAAAAGGCTTTAGAAATTACATCCTGGATACTGAGAAATGTCTTCAAATCCAGGACCTCCTTTACAGAGCTAAAGGTGGACACTGGATGTGTTTAAAAGCCTGTCCCGTAGATGTTAGGAATGGGAGTTGTTCAGCTGAGCAGTTAGGCTAGTCTTTAAGGTTTAACTCCGGCTTGGGACAGGATGCAGTTGCTTGAATTACAAGTGCCCTGGGGCCTAAAGTAATCCTGCAGGGAAGGCCCACCCCTTCGATGCAGTTTGGAATCCCTTAGGAAAGAAATTACCTTCTTCAGGGAGTATTGCTGCAGGGCCTCCATGTGGAAAAGCCAAAATGTGTGATTTATTGTCTGCCTGTAGTTAGTTGCAGGGGTGGGGTGGGGTGGGGGGGGGGGGAGGAAGTGGGATTTAAAAACTAGGGTCAGTTATTTCCCCCCAAATACATTCTGATCACTGTTCTTTGTCGAGCATTTTTAATTTAATTTAATTTTGTTTTGGTTGAGACTGATGGGAGAAAAATAAAAGAGGGCTTTAACATCTTGAAGAAAGCAAAAGTTTCAGGGGCCTCGTTTTACAAATCACAGTAGGATCGGAGGGGTCGTTTCTGTTCGGCCGCCGCCCCCGTGGGTTCGGAAGCCCCTGGGCGCGCGCGGGGACCCCCGCGGGGTTTACCTGCCCGCGTACCTTTCTCCCACAATGCCTTGCAGGTCCGTGCTCGGGTCGGCGCCGCCTGGAGCTGGTGTGCGAGGCGCCGCGATGGCCGCGCGAGTCGGCGGGAGGGACCGCTCCGAGCGCCGAGCGTGCACCTCCCCGGCTGCGGCCCCGCGCGCTGCCCGGCGCCCCGGGCTCGCTCGCCCGCGGGCCGCCCCGCCCCGCCCCGCCGCCGCCCAGGTGCGCCTGCCCCCGTGGCCGCGCTGCCCGCAGACGCCGCGCGGGGGATGCGCTGCCCGCCGGGCCGGGCCGCCGCCTTTTCGTGTGATAGTAATCGGAGACTTTTCCGTTGCAGGAGGCTCCCAACAAAAGATTGTAATTGCAGCAGCTTTGTTTGGGAAGTAGCCCGGCGGCGGGCGCGTCCTGGGCCCGGCCGGGTGGGCGGCTGCGGCCGCGCTGGGCGCCGGCGGGGTGGGGGTGGGGTGGGGTGGGGGCGGCCTCCCCCGCGCCCCTCCGCGTGGTACAGCCTGCGTCTCCCCGACAATGCTGTTATGCTAATCAGGTGACATCACCGCCCGGCGCTCGGAGAGTGGCTCCCGATTAAATTACAAACCGGCGGCCGCCGCGGGCAGCCGGGAGGAGGTGTGTGTGCTGCTCCCGCGAGCTCCCGGGCGCGGCGACCGGGGCACGCTCGGGATTGGCCATATTTTAAAATATTTTTAAAGTAGGACTTGCACCTCCTTCCCTCCCTCCCTCCCTCCCTCCCTCCGCCCTCCCGCCCCTCCTCGGTAATTTATTTTAAGCTTCTAGTCGGGAGCCGCACAAGGAAGGAAAGCAACAAGGGAGGAGTTAGACCCCGGAGCGGTGACTCCTGGCCGGGCTGAGGTGGCCTCTGCTGCGGCCGACTCGCTATCAGGTCCGTCTGCTGGACTTTCAGACCGGAATGGGGCTTGCCTGAGCTCCAGCCCTTTGCGCCGGGGCCGCCGGGGCCGCCGGGGCCGGGAGCCAAGGCGTGCGGAAGCGGCTGCGTGGTGGATGGGGCTTGGAGGGGGCCGCCGCGGGAGTTCCACGGGGCAGCCCGCCGGGGCGTTACGCCGGGCATAATGGAATTGCAGAGGACGTCCAGCATCTCCGGGCCGCTGTCGCCCGCGTACACGGGGCAGGTGCCTTACAACTACAACCAGCTGGAAGGGAGATTCAAGCAGCTTCAAGGTAAGCCCCCGCCTCCCAGAGGCCGGGCCTGCCCTGGGGCTGTGCCTACGGGGGTTCCGAGATTTTATTTGTGCCATATGGTACGTGACCCTAATGAAGACGGGCCGCCGCACGCCCGGCCCTGAAGCCTCTGGTTGGCTGCGAGCACCCCATTCACTCCTTAAAGGAGACAGTTTCTCACTCTACTCTAGAAAAGCCACCATTTGGAGTCTCTTTCCCCCTCTCCCCTCCCTCCCTCCCTCCCTCTCTCCTCTCTCTCTCTCTCTCTCTCTCTCTCTCTCTCTCTCATCCTTTTGCTTCTGTTGGTTGTCAGGTATCATCTGCTACCCGCTGAGCACCTATTTTCTGGCCTCCTAGCTATCCTTGCAGCTCAGTGGATCAATGGTAATAGACCTATTAGTATGCAGACATTTAATTCTGGGTCACCTCTATCTCCCAGCCCCCCCCCCCCCCCCAGCCTCTTACCTCTGGGAATCCTAAAGGTGTAAAGTGCACTGCTCAACACCCAGTCCTGTAGAACAATAGCAAAGGGGAGGAGGGAGTGGTCTTTTTGTTCTTAAGCCTTGGGTAAATTACAGTTTTGATTCCGAAGCCTAATTTTAACTCTTTTGATGTATTGTGTTGGGGAGAGCCTTCCCATCAATTTAGTAGTCTATGTAATTTATAATGAAAGCCAGTTATTGTCATTCCATTGCTATGGGTTGGATTAGTTGGATCAATTACAGGTTTCTTGGCGTCTATATTAGTCTCCAATAATTGAATGAATCCAGTATTTTACCGCATATATTTTTATAGAAAGCAGGATCCTGTGTACAGCAGCGTGTGGGATGATGGGCCTGTAGCCCACCGCTGCGGTGGCCTCTGCAGCCCTTCGCTGTCCCTGCCCAACCAGAAGGCCTGGCTGGCGGTTTCTCAGAGCTTATACATGAAAAAGGACTCATAACTGAAAACAGAACTCCTTCCGTTTGGAAGCCCCTGGAATCGGTTGTAGGCCAGGAATGGCTCTAACTAACGCTGTGAAACAGTGGCCTTTGCACACTCTGTGTTTCTTATTTGAACTCTTCTCAGAGCCACAAACACGGTTCCTGTGAGGAGGAGGAAGGAAGGAAGCAGCTCAGTCCTAGAATGTTTTCATTGGGAAGAGGAGAGAGGATATATTTCATTCACAGGTTTATTTGTCTTGTGAAATAGTTGACAGTAATGACACTTGTCTGGAAAACAAGAGGCAGAACAGAACGTGATTTTAAACATTTGCTAGTCTATGCTGCATTCTGGGGCAGTTAGCAGAAGCTCCATTCCCTCCAGGGAATGGTTATGTGTCTTTGCTTCATTCCCCCTTGAGCTCTTTGAAGGTGGAATTTGCTTTTTGAAAAAACTTGGGGGGGGGGGTTAGAGGCAGTTTGCCTCTAACTGGGAGAGTAATGGGAAAGAGTAATGGTATTTTGTCTGTTGTTCTTCTGGGTCCATGCTGGAAGCCCCATAGTTTTAGGTTTTGAGAATTCAGTGTACCTCTAGTAAGCATGTCTAAGTCTCTCTGCTTCTCTGTGTCATACTGTGGAGGATGAGGCACCCGATGGTGGATCCTTGATCAGAAAACCTATTACCAACATCCAGTTAGTCCACTCCTTGTAGTAAGATAAAATGCAAAGCCAGGGGGAAAATTTAAGGTGTGGGGAGCAGTGTACTCATAGGCCCACCCGTAACAAAAGGCTGTTATCTGAAAGCTTTGAGGATGGTTGTAAAACTGCTACCCCAGAAGGGTGGAGTTTACACACAGGAAATGTCTTAAACCGTCTTCTCTGGATAGAGGAAAATTAAAAAAAAAAAAAAAAATCACCATGCGCCCCTGATATTTTTGCCTCCTTACCGTTTGTCAAGGAAATCCCTTCTAAAGGGGTAGACTTCACATTTTGTGTGGTGACTTTTTTTTTTTTTTTTTTTAATGACTTTTGCTCCCTCATGTAGCCCAGATAACTTTATTTCTAAACATTGTGGTTTAGGAGTTACACAAGTTTAGTGTTGGTATTTCTGTAACAGAAAACCACCCGTGTTAAGGAACTGAGAAAGGGTGAATTAACTTTCAAGTATGGTGGATCCCAAGAGAATTACAAACATGACTTGCCCCATAGTAACAACAAATGGAACTGATGGCATTTTAAGCAACTTTAGGAAAATTTTTGCTAACACCTTTTCCCATCCCTACCCCCAGCTTGTGTTTGTTCTTCAAATTGTCACATCTTTGATAATACATAGATTATATCATATAATTTAATTTTATACATGCCTCCAAAGTAACCCCTCCCCCCCTTATTTTAATCCTGAGTATCATCCTTCCTAGCACTTAAAACCCAGTATTGGAAACTGGTCCTTTCAAATGATTTTTTTAAATGCCTGTTATACGAATTCATTCATTTAGCGTCTCTGCCTGAAAGTACCGTGATTTTGTGGGAGCTATTTCTCCATTTTTGCTGTTTTCAGATATTTTCACAAATCCTAAAAATTTCAAGAGGGACCAGGGGAGGAGATTTGATGTTCTAGCTAAGGGAAGTATGATATTAAAATGTGTTTGGTCTACTAGGATAGTAAGCAAATAAGTAAACTTATTTACACTCTGATTTAGGGGACTGAGTGTGGTGTGATGTCTTTCATACTTAGTACTCCTGGCGTAAGACAAGAGACAGGACCTTCAGCCTCTGGTGGCTTCAGACGTTAACCACCAACACCCAGCACACCTAACAGACACACCCAGAGTGCAGGCTCACTCTCTCTTTCAAATTGTTCATCTGCAAAATTAAGTTACCACCTTTTTCAGAGCCTGTTTTTGTATCTTCAAAGTTGGATTAGTTTTTTCTTTTTTAAATAAAAGAGAAATGCAGGAAAAAAAACTTAGCCTCATGTGTTTAGAAAAACGTTTGTAGTAACAGGTTGATAATACCTTTTCTCCAGTTTCAAATCAGCCAGCTTAATTCTTTATAGCAGAATATTGCTGCTCTTGTACTCAGAAGCTATTGCTTGTGCCTAAGGTGTAAGTTAAAATCCAACCTCCTTAACTTGGCGGTGGACCCTCCCCCATGTGGCCCCACCCCAACTGCTTCCTATTCTGGCACTTACATTCCAATCCTACCTTCCAGGTAGGCAGGCTTACAGCTCTTCATAAAACCAAGCCCAGGGTTTTTGGCTTCATCCATTTGCCTTCTGCCTCAAATGCCCCACTCATCCATTTACCCATTGAAATCATTCCTGTAGATTTCTAAGTTGCTCATATTCCAGTTATTCCATAAAGCTTCTTGTCTCCTCTTTTGGGGTTGATGGGGAAAAAGATTTCATTGAGTGCTTACCATGTACCAGACATGTTAGTAGGAGCTTTGTATGTGGTATCTTGCCTTCATAACACACCTGTGAGATTTTAAAGATGAGAAGACAAATAGCTTGACCAGGGGTTGCAGGCATTATTGATCTCAGACAGCACACATTGTTGTTCTCTAACCTTCTTCTCCTAGACTTTTAGATATTAATGTTCTTTTATTTCTGCAATAATGACAATAATAATGATAATAACAGTAATGAGGTTATATTGTGAAATAGGCACCCAAACCTGATTCCTCTTTCCTGTCTGCCTGCTTCCCAGAGAGCACTGATTCTCTTGGCCCTGGCAGTGGAGTTGTAATGAAGACAGGATCTAGTTGAAAAGCATCAAAATGAACTTCTTCTGCCGCCTTTGCAGCCTAACCCTGACATCTAGCACCTGATATTTCTGGAGAAGGTTCTTTTTCTTAGCTTTTCGGCTCCATGAACTTGTCCCTTCGTCCAGAAAGTGTTATGGGGTAGTCGGTCTTTAGTGGGACGTAGAAGGAGACTACAGAGGAATTTAGAACATGCTTTCTCAGAGTTGCCTTGTTCCATTTTTTAGGGGGTGGGGATGGGGTCCTGGTTTCTTTTTTTTTTTTTTTAATTAATTTATTTTTAATTAATTTATTTATTTATGATAGTCACAGAGAGAGAGAGAGAGAGAGAGGCAGAGGGAAAAGCAGGCTCCATGCACCGGGAGCCCGATGTGGGGGATTCGATCCCGGGTCTCCAGGATCGCGCCCTGGGCCAAAGGCAGGCGCCAAACCGCTGCGCCACCCAGGGATCCCTGGGGTCCTGGTTTCTTAGGGGAAAAATATTGCTGGTCTTATGCCCACAAATTGTGAAGAAAATTTATTTTCAAGTTTTTAAGAACTTGCCAGTTTGTTAGGGTACCTAGATGTTTGTCTTGCATAATGTCTTAAACCTTACAGAAATAAGATTGCCGAGCTTACACCTCCTTCTTGTCATGAAGAAAATTTAAAGGTTTTAGATATAAAGTATTAGCCTTTAAATATTTCCGACTGTGACAGTGAAAAGAGTTGGTGACAAATGAGAACTCTCTTGGCGGGGTGGGGGCCAAGATTTAAAAGAACATTTTTGGGTTTAACGAAAACATAAAAGATTGGCTTTTTGCTCTGGATACCTGCCAATAGTATAGCTATTCTAAGGCCAGATAACTTTGTGCGACAATTCACCAATTAAAAAAAATGTATATCTTCTGCCAGAGTTTCAGCTCAAAATTTGGAAGTTCTTAACAGATTTATGAATTAGAATCTTTTTTGAATGATGTAGTAATAATTACTATTAATATGTACAGCACTTAACTTTAATATGTATGATCTTGCGTAATTAACTAAATGAGATTATTCAAAGTACCCAGTGTGGGATCTAGTACTTAGTAAGTTCTAAGTAAGTGTGCATTTATTATTAATAATATTTCTTTGGGGTAGATATTCTTATTTCGTATAGGTAGATAGGCAGATCATTTGATTCAAATCAATTGATGTGAAGCTACATCTTCAGAATCCAGGTTTTCTGGTTCCACATTTGAAGGGTCCAGGACCACAAAGTGGGTTAGGTATGAGTCACATCACCCTTTCCCTAGATATCATGAATGCGTTCTGGTGGCATGGAAAATTAACGAGCTCAGGACTGCTCAGATTTCTGGACATGTGGTGCTCTCAGTTTTTGGTGGGCCAGGAACTCTGATGGTCAAGGGAATAATGATTCCTTTAGCTTAAGTTCACTGACTGGGATCTCCATTAGGAGGACTGTTGGAGGCCAGCGAGGAAGAAGAGGAGGTGATCGATAACTCCCTTTGAGGAAAAGAGACCATTTTTCTTACAAATTGAATGACCTGACTGCTCAGGAAGTTTTCTGATGACTCTACTCTTCTCCCCTCTTCATATGCCTAGGGCCTCCACTGCGTCTATGTCTCTTATAGTCTCTTTAGCGTCTTACCCCTCCCCTCCCCACCCCCACAACAACTGTTGGGTCTCCCTAAAGCTGGGCCCTGATTAGAGCTGTCTTCTGTGCAAAAAGTTTTGGGAGTTGACTCTAGCTGACCTTCCTATCTCCAGCTCTTGCTACTCCTTCCTCAACAGCACTCAGGATCCCCTAAACCTGCCCTGCATTTTCCTGCCCTTGAGAGGCTGTTCTCAAGGTTTCTTGCCCTGGGAGTTATTTCTTTAGTCAGGATTACTACTTTTGAGTTCCAGTTTAGATGCCACTTAGTTCTGAGTGTTCCCACAAAGAGGGGAGGTCAGAATCTCTGCTTGGGTTCCCTTCCTGCAAGATTTAAAGTTTAAGTTCTTGTTCGTTTTGTCATTTTCACATAACTGCTTTTGGGTGCAGTTTATCTACCTTTTTGTTTTTTCTACATTTCACAGAGTTTTAGGGGCATAAAGACAAATGCCTGATGTAACCTGTTTTACACATAGCAGTTACCAAGTCTGTTAAAGAGTAAATAAATGAAACTGTTATTATGGACGTCTTTATTGCAGTGGTTCTCAAAAGAAGGTCCCCAGACCAGCATCGATGTGATCTGGGAACTTGCTAGTAATATAATTTCTCAGGCTAGACTTCTGAAACTCTGGGGTGGGGCCCAGCAGTTGGTGTTTTTATAGCCTGCCATGTGGCTCTGATGCACACTTAAGTTTGAGAAATCCTCCCTTATTGGGTCATTCCTACAATCTTTGTGATTTAGTGATGGGGAGGAACCAACTGCGTGGATCACTCCTAAATGGGACCAGATATTATATCTGATTTACTGAACAATGAAGAGTCGTGAAGAAGTATGTTTAGAATAAAATAGTTTAGTAGTGGAAAGGCATTTAATGAGTCAGGAATGGCCCCTGTCCCCCTAAATTAGAGAAGCCATTTAACATCTGCAGGCCTCAGCCACCTCATCTGCCAGAGGCACCAGTTGTCTGTAGCAGTTCCCCACTGAGTTGATGTGAAGATCTATCCAGAAAGATCCAAGCTTAAAAAAAAATTAAAAGATCATAATATCTACAGGTTGTGCAAACAGTTCATAAGGCATCTCAGTTCCACTTAGGTTCATAGTAAAGAATCTGTTGCATTTCACTTGAAAAGCAGAAATCCCAGTAACTTGGTATCTGGAAGGGAGGCCAGTGGGGAGGCCTCCTGAATATCTGAAGATCAGGTCTGCTTCCCTTACTGAATACCTTGCAGGTTTACCTGCCAGGGTTGCATTGAACAACAGATGCCATAATCTATATGATGTTTCTTTGAAAACATCCACGTACTATTTAAAATGTCAAGTGTGGTTATTGTTTTCATCATATTTTCTTTTTTTCCTCATCATATTTTCTTTTAAAGAAAACTACTATATATGAACGAACTCTTAAGAAGTCCAGTATGGCACAACAATTTAAATATGGACTTCAGGGTTTGTTTTCCTCTCTTCTGGAACATGACACAAATAGTGACAGAGCTTCAGGTTTTCAGTTAACCATAGCTTTACAGGCGTAACATCTATTCAAAGTAGAATCACACTTGTGCATGTAAGTCAGGTAGATCTCAGCCTTTTTTAGTTCTTGGTGTCTTTTCTCCCTCTTGCCTGGCAAGTTTCAATCAACAGATTTAACAGATGAAATAAATGATAATAGATAACTACCTTCAGTAACTTTTGCTAGATTGGCTTAATTAAAACCCTGCTAGATTGGCTTAATTAAAACCCACCCTGGGTACCTGGGTGGCTCGGTTAAACATCGGTTAAACGTCTGTCTTCAGCTGGGGTCATGATCTCAGGGTCCTGGGATTGAGGCCTGCATCAGGCTCCCTGCTCAGCAGGGAGTCTGTTTCTCCCTCTGCTCGCTCTCTCAAAAAAAAAAAAAAAAAAAAAAAATTCTGGCAATTGTTAAACCAGTTCATGGGTGCAAAGGACTTGCCATTTAAAAGCTCAGTAGTTGGTCACTAAACTGGGCAACTTCAGAGCAAGAAAAATCTAAGAAATACAATGATACAAACGATTCTTAAAAATGGATTGCATTTCTATTAACAAAAATTCGTTGATTGCCTGCTTTTCGATGGGAACTGTCCTCTGGTTAGGAAGTGTATGAGAAGGTGTATTTCAGGAATGCTGGAAATGCTGGTTGGGCTTACTGAGGAATAGAAGTAAGTGGACAAAAAAACTTATTCCAGGTTTTAGGGACCCAAGGTAGAGAACCATGAGGTGTGGGACCAGGGTAGGAAAATGGAGCAGGTTCAGGAAAGTGGAGCAGGTTCAGAGTGGCCAGAGTTTATAGAGTGCAGAGTGACAAAGGGCAGGTCGGAGGGGTACTAGAAGGATAATTGAAAAGCCAGAGGATACGTGATCCTGTAAATCAGGTTAAGTCGGTGGAAAGCCACTGAAGGATTTTAGATAGGAGAGTGATATGTTCTGACTTTTTTTTTTTCCTCCGAAGAAAGGTGAGTCTGATGGCTTAGTATGATGATTGCTTTAGAGGGTAGTGGTCAAGAAAGAGTCTGGAGACCAGTCGGGAGGCTCTTGGGTTTGTAGGGTGAGAAACTTAGAAACAGCATAGACTCCTCAAATTCTGAACTGCAAGGTTAGAACCTGGTTCCTTAGAACCTGGTTACTTAGTGTGGTCTACAGATGATCTGAGAGTTTGTTAGAAATCTCTCAAGCGCACCCAGATCTACTGAGTCAGAATTTCATTGTAACATGATCCCTGAAGTGCTGCCTTGGAATAGTCTCTTCTTGCCTCCTTACCCTTATGAGCAGAGAGGGAAATAGTCCCAGAAGGGTTATGTCCTTCCTGAGGTTTAAGGTTTATGTGTTTTATAGGAAGTATGCATTAAAGGTAAGATTTTCATGTTTTTTTTTTCTTTTAGGTAAACTAGAGCATTTTAAAGTAACTATAAAAATAATCTTGCATCTAAATGTATAATAGTTAATTAAAGAAAGTTTAGTATTACCCTAGATTACAGGGCTTTAAAAGCCTGGTTGGTTAATTCCTAGCTTTGTAAGTCTTTGTAGAATTTGGCTGGGATTTTCCTATTTACTAATCCTGCAGTTTTTGAAATTGGTGTGGTTAAGAAAAGCACAATTTCTTTTCATTTATCCATTTGGTATTAATGGAGAACTACAACATTCCCTGGGTTCGTTTTCTTTACATTCTTTCAGAATTTCAGCACGGTGTTCTGGGAAGTAGAGTCTTGCTAAGTCCATACCTGCTTTATGACTTCAACCTTTTATATACTTCTAAGTTGTTTTTTTTTTTTTTTTTTTTTTTTAGAGCAGAAATACACCCCTTCTCCGCCCATGCTCCATCTTGGTAAAATTATCCTATATTAAACCAATGTATTAAACCAATGTTACTCTTCTTGCCTTTGATTAGACTTCAGACCGCTTTCAAACTCACCCATGCCTTCAGGTATGGCTGTAAAAGTGGATTTAAAATACACTAAATAGCTGTTACTTGATAAGTGCTCATTTCCTGTGAGTCCACAGGTAAAGCTTTAAAATTAGTGGGTATTGATTAGGTAGGAGAGAAAAAGCACCTGCTGAAACTTGTTGGCAGGAAGTTTTTGCCGCTTAAAGAAGAAAGAAAAGGGATGGGGGAGATAAGTTACTTCTCTTTTCCTCTAGCACCACTCCAGAACCTTCCTGAGGCAAAGGCCACAAGTAATGAAAGTAGTAGGAGTTAGGAGGCCATTCTGATGATCTTACCACAGCAGGATTGATGGTCATTAATGGACAAAGTTAAATTTCTAGCTTTTCTTTATGTTACTCCAAAATTCTTTTTATATAATAATAATTTCATAGTCAAATTATGATACCTTTAAAGGAGAGAATAGTTTAAGATCCTGCAATCCCAGGGGCGCCTGGGTGGCGCAGTTGGTTAAGCATCCAGCTCTTGGTTTGGGCTCAGGTTGGATTAAGCCCAGAGCAGACATGGAGTCTCCTGGAGGCTGTCTCCCTCTGCCTCCCCCTGCTCCTCCAGGTGCTCTCTGTCTCTAAAATAAAATCTTAAAAAAAAAAAAAAAACAACTGCATTCTGAGCAAATTCTTACTTTTCAATAGTTCTTATCTGTATGCATTATATAATTTAACAGTATTAGAATATTGATTCCAACTTTTGGTGTTTTGTTTCTGTTTTTTACTTAACATTATATCATAAACTTTCGTATTTGGTTATTTCTGTGCTTCTTGCCGAATACTGCCAAATTGCTTTTCAAATCAGAGCAGGTTTTTTTGTTTTTTTTTGTTTGTTTGTTTGTTTGTTTGTTTTACTAATCTGAGCCTGTTCACTTGCCTTGTGATGAGGGTAATACAACTTTTATGAAGGAAGATTGTCCTAAGAATAAGTGAGTTTTGGGGTGCCTGGGTGGCTTAGTTGGTTAAAAGCATCAGACTCTCGATCTCAGGGCCATGAGTTCACGCCCCATGTTGGGTACCACACTGAGTGTGGAGTCTACTTAAAAATAAAAATAAAATAATTTAAAAAAAGAGTAAGAGAGGTTCTCCATGGAAACTGTCCCAGTACCTGGTACATGGTACTGGGACATGGGCCCTCAGTAATCAGTGGCAGCCATTATTATAGGTCCTGGTCAAATGGCAAAGCAGGGCCCAGTCTTTTGAACATAAGTTGGATATCTTACCCCACCCAAACCCTGAAACCTGTTCTGGGTGTGGTTTCCTTTAGCATGTTAGAAAAGTGTTTGGTTTGCCTGAAAATGCACCCAACTGAAACACCCCCTTTTGTGTTTCTCTTTAGAAAGTAGACAAGGCTGACGGCAGTCATTTGAGTCTGATAACTTTTGATGTAGGTTCAAGGTCGCAATGGTATGGCTCTCTTAAGTTCATAAAAAGCATCTAAGGCAGTTACATCTGGAGCCAGAGCATCCAGTGCTTTGTCAGAGAGAACTACTGTAGCCAAAGTAATATTAACCACCCTCCATAGATTGGTGAATGCCTCTACTGTGTGTGCTTTTGAAAGGCCTTTCTTAGCCTTTCTCTCTCTCCCCCAACCTTGTTTTCAAGAGGCATAGGGCCTTTAAGTGGCAAATCCAGTAATCACAGTAGCATAGAGACACACAGGCCAGCCTATATTTGGCTTCACAAAGGCCTTGTGAAAGATCTGGCCTTAAAGTCTCTTTTACTGCTGAAATGATGCAAGTGGAAAGTTAATTTGAGGATCACTGAGGCACGCTTTATTCATGAAGAATGTGAGCAAAACATAAAAAGTCTGCAGGCTCTGTTCTTCTCTGGTGGTAAGGAAATTACATAGGCTGTGTCATTATTTGGGTGAATTTTACCCCCACCCCCCACGGAGTGTAATTGTGATGGAATTTTGGAGTGAGAGCTGTCGCGTTAAGTACAGGCTAGTTGGAGTGTGTGTGTTTGGCCAGAAATCCTTATACAAACCATAGGCCTTATTTTGGTGGCATGATGTGCAGAGAGTGGCCTTGGCGTATTGAATTAGTTTTTTTTTTTTTAAGAGAAACTTTGAAGATCTATTTTAATGTACATGAAGTCTTTGAAGGTCTGCTTAGTCTGTTTGAACTGTTAAATCCCAATGAGTCTCTAGATCTCTGGTGTGATTGTATAGGAGTTGAGAGGTGAGTACGAGTCTAGTGCAGTGTGTTTCTGATGCTTGAAAATGGTGCCCTGATTTCTATTGAAGGAGAGGTTTATTCCTGCAGAGGTTTAAACGACTCACTATAAAAACTTCAGTCTTGCAGTGCTAGAGGGAGATTATGCTTTATCTGCGAACAACTGCCAAGCAGATGAAATCCCAGCTGCACAGTCTGTGGTGGAGACTGGGTGGGAGTGGCCGGGGGAGCAGAGGAGGAAAGTGATCAGACCCTGGCAGTGGTGGTGGCGTGGTGCACAGGGCTGCTGAGGGCTGTTGGGAGGCGGTGTTCAGCGTTAGGACATTTTATCTCTCAGAAACACAGCGTGGTGGAAAGCATCTGGACCGTGGAGTCACATAAGCCAGCATTCAGATCCTGACTTCACCAGTGACCTTCCTGGACCCCGTTTTCTTGATCTGTTAAAAACTGGGAAACATAAGTAGCCCTTGGGGTGGCTGTAAATCCTAAATTAGTACACCGTATTGATTGACAAATTCATCCTAGTTTTAGCCGTGGCTGTTCCTTCTGAGCACTCTCCCCATGTCCCAGGCAAGCTGAATGATGGGTCACCATAGTTATATATGAAAGTACCCATGGCTGAGTACGGAAGACACACCGCCTGTGTGTGTTTGCTCATCCCTGTTATGCCTCCCTAGTGCTTGGTGCATGAATAATGAATGAATGGAGTGATGAAGGCAGTAATATATATATATATATAGTTGTTTTAAAGTGAGTTAGTCACTCTTCCTCCCTGTGGCCTCTCCTCCCCTGAGAAAACAGTGGCCTCTTCAGCCACATAATAAATAATGTGTTGAATGAAAGAGTGAATCACATGGTAATGGTTTTGACTCTATGATGTGGCTAATAAACTAGAATTTCAGGAACGGCTTATGTGTGTCAATTTTTTTGATAAAATGAAATTTTGATAAGACTCTAGGGACATCCCTCATGTAGTTCCTGTGGTCTGCAGAGTGCTGGGGAATTGAACTTTGGTGAGGAGAAGAGAAGGAAGCCTGTGGTTCTTGGAGAGATACTCAAGTTAATTAGACATCAGGTTGTCTCTTCTTGCTGCTCTTTTTACTTTTTCCCTTTGAGATGGAGCAAGAGTAGTTGACCCAGGAGGTTAGGGTCATACTAATATCATCCAGGTACCTAGCTAGAGAGGTAAAAGTGTACCCTGTGAAACTGAAATCCGTTTTCTGGGTGTGGTAGCCATTCATTCAGGTTTTTGTATTGTGTGACTGTAAATGAAGGCAACTTTTCTAACTGCAAATATGTCTTTGCTCACAGTGATACAGCATGAGTAATGTTTTTCTAGAAGCCAGGCAGTTAATAATACTCTAAGCAAACAGAGGCAGGGCCTCAGAAATGTAGATACCAGATTAATGTGCAAGCTTGGCCTTTTAAACTGTTGAAGAAATAGCCACGAGAAACTAGTTTTGGCCAAAGAATTGCTTCCTAGCCCTCAGTGGCTTCCAGTCCCCTCCCCTCTCCTTGGGGGGGGGGACTAAAAAAAAAAAAAAAGGTTGGTTTTCTTCTGCAAATATATATGATTTCAATTTTGACACAGGAGGTTAGTTTTTCATTTGAGCACAAGGAAGCAATTTTTAAAAGTCCTGCTCATTCAGCATTGGGCCTGACTGTAGCCAAGCTTGACTGGGAGTTCTTGGCCACAGACCCACATACAGCAGCCCTTATCAAGGTAGTAAATTCAGTTGGCTTTTTGGGAGAGGGAGGGGCACTGGAACACCAGCCTGCTGGGTAGGGCTCTGGAGCTGGCTGCATTAGGGACTCTGTGCTACCCTACAGTCAGATGGGAGGGCGGGTCCAGATCTCATCTTCACCATTGTTGTTATCCAGTGATTCTGAAGTGACCTTTCTTACCTCATTTTCCTGTGAGCTCATAGTTGTCTGCAGGCATAAGTTATGTCATGGATTCTTGCTCAATTTTTCTTTGATAAGGAGCAACTCTTGCTCACCAGTTGTTTTTGGAAGAAGAAACTGAGATACAGGTCATTCAGTGATTTAGCAGTTGATTTGTGATCTCTCTTTATCCCCCCTCCCCAATGGGAATTTACAACATAACTTATTTGCTAAGGTCTCGTGCATTAAAAACCAACAAACAAAACTGTTGGAGTGGGAGACCATGATCTAGAATAATTATTGGCATTACCAAACTACTCTGTTCAATGTTAAGCCTTATGGAGGACTTCTCTGTAGCTTGTTGCTAGGCGTTGGGGTACAACTTCCATACCTGTTCTCAAGAGGCTCACAAACAAGTCAAGAGATGGGAAAACAGATACAGTTTTTGGAATAAGATTTGAGTGGGTGAACATGCAGAAGAGGGTGCTTTATACACCTGCAAAATAGAGAATACCTGTCCTGCCCTCCTTATTCATCCAGAGTTGCTTTGAGAATCAGTTACAATAATGTGTATGAGCACTCTGTGAAAAAAACAAATTCGTAATCTAAGAAATTTTTGTGCAGGGAACAAATGGCAAGACTTTCTTCTCAGTTTCACTCAGTGTCCACTGATGAAGGAAACACACCTTTTCAGTAACACTTGCCTGTATTTGTTAAATACTTTTATACCTGACTCTGTACCATTTATTATACGTATTACTTCATTGCAGGCACAGAAGAATGCTAGAGGTAGGCATAGATGTTATCTCTGTTTACAGATGAGGAAAGCAAGGCTTGGAGAGATGAGGTAACTTGCTCAGTGTCCCTGAGGAGGGAGCAGTGGGCCTGGCCATCACACCTCGCTGTGTGTTCACGGAGTCCCATTCCACTCTGCTTCTGTGGAGATAGTTATCTTCCTAGGAGGACCTGGGCGTGGCTAGGTATGGAGGGAGCGGTTGGACCACGTCTAGCAGCAGCCTACATGGTTTCTTGAGTGTGCTTTGAAGCAGCTTCCTCAGTCCTAGCTCCTCAGAAAGCATCCTCCCCTGTGGGTGTGGGACTTATGATGTGGTTTCCTTTCCCCTGCCTCTGGAGGTCGGCTCTTCTCCACAGGGTCAGGAAGTCCATGGGTGGCTGATAATGTGGGGTGCTGGAGTCACTCGTGCCCGCCCTGTGTTCAGGATAGGTCACGCTTGTGTCACCATGTGGTAGGCCAGTGGTGCTGTGAAGGCCTGAGCAATGCAGTGTGGTTTGGAATCGGAGGTCACACCCTTGCCACCACATTGCTCATGAGTCCACTATACCTGTGATGTAAGAATTCAAGCACAAGCTTCTTTCTCCTGCACTGAATATAACGTTAAAACAGGGCAAAGGGCATTAGTGGGCTTTCCAGCATGAGCCATGTGCTTTCATATACGTATTATTTATCCTTTCAGTAGCCTTCTGAAGTAGGTAGTGTCATATCTGCCCTGAGGATTGAGGAACTTGAGGATCACAAAGGTGAAATGAGGTGGCACTTAGCCAGCAAGTGACAAATGAGTGACTTTGCAAAATTCTGTGGCAAGAGGGGGCCATTTTCAACATTTCTTTGAACTTGAAGTATGTGTTTTTTCTGTATAGGAGAGGCAGATGGCATAGCATAGGTGTCTATCAGAACATGGGTAGATTTTACTGACTTTAATTTCATTTAAATTTTGTTTAAAGTACATGTATTTATTTAATTCTTATTAGGGATTCAGCCAGATTGATAGGTGTTTTATAGTGTCACATTTAACCAACAAATTGAATATGCACATTAAAAATGAAAAGCTCACCAATCCGGTTTCTTAAGTATCAATTTCTGATAAAACTGCTTGCCACCGATGAGTAAATCCTTCCATTAATAACAATTAATCTGCTAATTTGCTTATCGTTGATATTGCAAGGAGCATAACATCGGGAGGGGTAATGCTTCTGCTTACCTTGAAGGTCAGAGCTGACATCCATCCGTATTTGATAAAATCGCTTAGGGTATTTGGGAAGATGTTGAGCCATGTAATAGCCCAAATTCAGGTGATATTAAGCCTTGATCTATCAGGATCTTTTTAAATACATGCACATAGGTAGGACCCAGTGTTAGTACTTTGAGGGCTCTGGATTTTGAGTTAGAGATTAAAACAAAAACAAAAACAAAAACCTGCAGCCAGAAATCTCCTGTGATGCAGTGATGTGGTGACTGACAGTCCAACTGCGACAGCTTATCTCTTTTTTTTTTTTTATTTTTTCGACAGCTCATCTCTTAAGGTATCAGGGAGACTCGTTTGAATCTGTCTGCAAACCTCTGAAACAAAAGGAAAGGGGAAAATACGTTTCCATACTTTTGGCAAACCGAGTCCCAGCATGCCTCTGCTTAGGCAGTCATGCAAACCTTGTCCTTCTTCCTTTCTCCTGTGTGAGACAGGAATTGACCTGTAGCATGAAAGAAACGTATTTGGGTGGGCGTTTAGGGCAACTTCCAAAACCTGGTTCAGTTTAGGTTATGGTGGTGGAGTAAGAGGGGAGGCTGCATAATGCTGTTGATCTGCATTTTATTTTGGTGTCCCTGAGATCTGCCTCACCTCTCTGTTGCTGCCGTGGCTCAGTGAGTGACTGAAAGCTAGAATGTTGATGGGAGGGGAGGTGTGTGTAGGCCCAGGAAGATAGGTGTTGGCTCTAGATGTTGCTTCAGTTTCTTTACTTGGTAAATAATGAATTGTCATCTAGAACTTGTCCTCAAAACTCAGCTGGCATAACCTGAAAGCCACTTGCTTATAATGTGCTCTAGTTGATGTGCTATTGCAGACTGGCTGTTGGGATAGAGTAGCATGTGCCTGCTAATGAAGAATACATGCTGTGGAGGAAGGCAGGATAAAAGTTTTAGAAAACGCTTATAGCTCTGACGTCGCTGAAGGAACCATCCAGTCCATCCACCTGTTTAATTGACAGTCCAGCAAGCAAGCAAATGTCACAGTGAGCAAGTTAAGATGCTTAACCCTCTAGAAACACCTGTACAAGAGACACCGTCACTGCCTTGAATCACATTCTAAAAGGGAATACTAGGTAGAAAGTGGCAGGTGTTCTAAGATGTGAACATAGGTTGTGAGTTGTGAGAGAGACTTTTTTGGAGTTGACATTTGAGCTGCAACTTTAAGACTAGGATTAGGGAAAATGAGATGGTGAGTGCTTGGGGGGTAGGGATGGGACATGACCAAAGGGAGCTACAGAAATAGTGAGGGGTTTGGGGGGAATGGTTAGACATCTGCCTATGATGTGATATATATTTTTCCCTTTCATTTCAGTTGTTAATGCTTATTATTAGTAGTTGGGGTTTTGACCTCCTTTTTGTTAGCCAACATCCAGCTAATACTGGTACGGGTACAGAGAATCAGGTGCTTAGCAGCTGATAATGGATGAAATGACCTTGCCCAAGTGACATGCATCTCATTTCTCTTACCTGTTAGAAAGGGTTGTTAGATCATCATCTGATATAGACATGAAAGCTCCTGCAAATAAATGTATGGAGGGTATTTGTGGTATTACATAGTTTACCCATATAAAACGTGGTAGTACCAGTAATCACTGGTAATTTGATTTCACCAAATGCTCCAGCAAGGCTTTGCTGGGTAGATGCCCACTGCTAAAAAAACAAAAACAAAACACAAAACCCACAAGCATTTCTGGCTTCTGTGTCCTCTCACAGAGTCAGTCCTGTTGAGAAACTAACAGGCTACTGAGGAGGAGAGCAAAAGAAAAACCATACTTCATGCAGAGAGAAGGAAAAGCAGGTACCTACCTAAACTCTAGCCCGGTGGTGATGGTGGTGTAATAGTGGTAATAGGAATACAGCTAAGGTGCCTGATACTTATTCTCCTGCACTTTTCTAAGTACTTTGCATGACTTGATTCATATGCTTCCTACAGCATCCCTGTTAGAAATTCCCCATTTTGGAAATGGGGAAACTGAGGTACAAGGCTCCTCTGCCCAAGGACATTTAGCTAGTAAGTAGTAGAGTTGGGATTCCAGCCCACTCCGCCTGGACTGGACTCGGAATCCCTAACCAATTTGCCATGCTGCCTCTTCAAGAGCATTTCTTTCGTGACGATTAAGGCCCTTGCTTTTGTATATCTCAGATCTCAGATCGTTTTGTTAGGACTTCGCAACCTTGATTTGGTGAAAAGTTGAAATTCCTGACCCAGCTCCAACTGTAAAGGATTTGTTGAGACTTTTCACTCTTAATTGTGGCGGGGATAGTGAAGGGCAGCATGGTAAATGCAATATAAAATTCATGCCTTGCCTAGTTTTGGAAGACTTCCTTCCCTTTTCTTTGAAAAGGTAATTCTGGCAGAGTAAGAGGGACTGAGCTGACCATGCAGACTCCTTGATCCAGACCCTCCCCCTACCCCTTCCAGTAGTACAGGATATTTGTTACCATGTTACATATTACATACTCAGTACTCTCCACTTCCATTTCAGCAATTTTGGGTTTTTGTTGTTTAGACATTGGGGGGTTTGGTAAATGGTGTTTTGTTTTTGTTTTGCCTGGTATTTTGCCAGTGTGTACATTATTTGTAGAGACTTGGAGAGCTTGAAATGAAGGGTAGTAGTGCTAGAGTAGAATTTGAAGTTAAAGATGTGATGTTCACTCCTGTAGCATAGGCTACACAGAAAGTAACCCTGGAGTGCAGTGTTCAGTGGTGATGGTGTTACCTAGGAATGTGGAATTGGGCCAGAACCCACATTTAAGTTTACAGGAGTGTGCTGATTTTTCTTAGTTTTAAACATTTTCAGCAGCTCAAGCATTTGTTGATTTATTTGGTCCAGGTTACCTTTTATTCTGTGATGTCCATGTGTGAATAAAGTAGATCATCCCGATTTCTGGTTCCACTGCTACGGTCTAGTAAAAGTAAAGACTTCCAGCTGCTTGTGTTTTGTTTTCAGGCCACCTTTTGATTCTTCCCATACCAGATATAAAAATAGTTCTTAGAAGGAACACCAGTCCATCCTTACTTGTTATACTCTAAAACTTATAAGCTTGATTTTGTTTTGCTATCCATTGTGTTGTAAATTTGGTGTTATGAGGAGCAAGAGATTTATGTTTATTCTATATAATTCCCCCCACCCAATTCCAGGAATGATTTAATTTGTCCTAAGCAAGTGTATCTTGATCATTTTAAAAAATGCACGTGTGATGTTTATGCTGCTTGCACAGTCTGGAATCACAAGACTCATGACAGGACTGTTGGGTTGGTTAGTGAACGCTGGGTTTGTTCCCTTCTTTGGGTTCTTCTCTATTTAGGAAAACGTGAATATCTTTCTTTGGAAAACCTGACGGTTGTAGTAATGAAAGATGCCATATCACTGCTGCATATCTGTTTTGTTTTTTTTTCCCTCTAGAAATGTTCTTTTGCTGGGGCTATAGAAAAGCCCTCTTATATGACATGACGTATGTGTTGTAAACTCAAATTGTCACTTCTTTTGAGAATACACCTTATTTTATGGAATTATATAGTTCAAGTGATCTCTAACCTTTTCTCTGGGATGCAATATGCTTAAAATGTAGAAGGAGCTATGACAAGCATATACTCAGGATGGATTATAACAGTTTCCATTCATTGTGTGGTACCCTGCAGGTGTAAAGAGTGACACCGGAAGAGAGAATACAGCATCAGATTATCAGCTGCTTTTGTTTTTAGGATTGATTCTGTGGAGATGACAGCAAGTGTGTGGCCTTTATATGGGTAAACTATGTAATACCACAAATCAAAACGTTTTTGAAAACACCTGATCCCCGGTGAGAGTTGCTTTGTGTCTGTATGGTAGGAACAGCATAGCACGTAGAGAAATCTTTAGCTCTCTCAATGCCAAATCTGTGCACGGACCAGAACCTCACTTAGTTGGAGCACATGACTGAAGAGTGGGCATATCAGTGAGTATGAGTGTTGAGGTTTGGTCCTGCTTTTGAATTGAGAAGATCTGCTGTGTGAAGTTCTGAAAAGTACCTTTACTGTTGACCTTGGGGTTTAGATAGAATCTAAGTCTTATTAGAGCTTTGATGAGAATGTAGGAACCGGTTCTAGCCAAATGCATGGACTGAAATGACTGTATTGTTTGTCAGGTCTTGTGAGGAAGTACAGTGTGACAGTGAGGCCCCAAAACTGTAAAAGTAAATAGCCTACAGCAGTTAACTATATTTATTTTAGAGACAGGTTATAAACCCAAATCTCTGTGCTGAACTTGAATGAGTGTTTCCTTTCTCCTCTCCTGGGGTAAAAGCTCCTGATGAGAACTGCTCTCTGGTATTGCTGGGACAAAGCTGTTGTATGACCTTCTTTATGTAAATGACTGGCAGGGGAATATTTTCATTTACTTTAAAGCCATGTATGAAGGTGATTTGCAGGCTGGTCCTGATAGCCTCTGGCCCCTGTGGTGGGAGGGAAGCCAAAGCTGAAAAAATGGAAGCTTTCAAATGGTTAGAGAGAAGCCTTGCATATACCCCCTTTATGACAGTGATGGCTATAAGGCTGTTTTTCTTTGAAGTGGTACCCCCTATGAGAGTTACTTGGGTGACTTTTTGGTTCCGTAAGGAGATTTTGTTTCTTGGTGCTATGCACAGTGGTCCTTACAGTTAGGACTGTGTGTGAAACTATCAGGGAACCAGCAACACTTAGAGGCTTCTGGCCCACTTGTAGCTGGGCACCTTTCATTTTAAATGCCCACTCTGGTTCTTCACAGCATGTATCTTAAATAAAGGACGAATTCATTCATATTATGGGAAAGCAATTTGAAGCACAGGCCTTGTGAATTGGGACGATCAGTAGTATTGCCATCCACTGCTTATGTGTGGGTCTGGGACAATGGGGTGGGTGTGGTAACCCTGGTATGTTCTGATTCTCTTAGCTGGAAAATTTTCCCTCTTTCCCTCCTTCCTTCCCTCATTGTTTGACAGAACGAGAAATGTATTGCCAGAAATGAATTAATTCTGAAAGGACTTGGGTTCTTACCATAGGTGTCCAGAAGTATACCAAGCCTGGAGGCGGTGAAGGTGAGATGCACACATAACATATAATGATAGTACAAGTGTAGGGTGGAGAGCAGAGGAGCTGCTCATAGTCTCTAAGTGCTTCTCTCTCATGACTAATAATAACCTTTTTAATATTCTTAGTATTGGGGATGAAGGGATGTTCGAATTGAGAATTTTCTGTAAGGGCTTCAGTGAGACACAAGTTGGTAACTGTCCAGCTCGCCCAGGACAGGGGCTGCCTTTGGTGTTGACCAATTGGTGTTGCTTTCCAGGGGATTGTGGCTGACACTGAGCTGCCACCATGCGTCTGGGCTTTCATGATTACTCCTCAGCTGGCGAGCCAATCCGTAGGTGGCACAGCTTTGGTGCTCTTCCCTACACCCCCACCCCCCACCTCAGGCCCACTTTGAGGTCTGATTCAGGGATTTTCCTGGGGGTATAGCCCCACAGTTTTAAAAACCTGTTCAAGGCCAGAGCTTATAACAAGAGTAGAACCCTTTTCCCCCTGTCATTACTACTACTTCCTTACTGACTAATTAGCCGACTGCTGCAGATCTCATTAAACTTCATTAATCCTGAGCATCTGTCTATAGGAACTGCCTCAAGATAAAAAGAGGAAACTCAGCTAAACGTTTTTGTTGCTGCTAATTACCCCAAGCTATACTTTTTATTAATTAATTAATTACTCTGCTCACTTCCAAACTGAATGAGGACCTTTCCCCATGCCAGACAACTGGCATTTCACTCTCCCCTGGCTGCAGATATGATGCTCTGTGGTTTGGTGTATGGGATACCTGTAATTATCAGGGCCAAGAATAAGGTGGCTCTGGAAGCCTGGTTTTGTGTAACCTCAACTCTTCAGAACTTGTAATCAATAATTGATTTTTTTTAAAGACGCATTCTTTAAATTATCTCATGTTTGTTAAAATACATAATGGCAAAACAATTACAAAGCCAGTTTTCTTGACTCCTTGGTTCCAGAGTCTAAGAAAGAATTTTAATGGAGGCTGAGATGAGAGTTGGTTATTTCTATGTTGTAAATACAGGTGACATTAGAAATGGAAAATGCTGATCTTGGGTTTGGATTGGTGGTGACCCAAAGCCAAGGAGTCCTTGGTGGTACTCCTCACAGGTGTCAGGCAGGGCAGAGAAGCACACTTCTCTTATTGGGACTTGCCAAGAGTTCCTGATGGAATTGAAAGCACAGTTGAATGGATGATTCTTTTTAGTCAGGGCTTCTGCCTTGAGTTATAAGTAAAACTCCTGTTCAGATTGGCAGGAGTTAAGTTTGCAGGATACCTTAAGACATTTAACTCCATGTGCTGCCTTTAGATGGTGAAAATGATTCACCAGTCAGGCTTGACTACTGTTTCATCTCAGATGTAGGGAAAAGTCCTTGCAACATAGAATTCTGCTTAGAGCAGTGGGGACTGGCAAGGCCAACCTTGATTCAAACCCTTGGGATTGTGCTTTGTGACTTTGGGCAATTCACTGAACCTCTCTGAGCTTTAGTTTGCTCTTACGCAAAGTGTATTTGATAAGAGCACCTACTTTTTAGATGGTAGATGTATGAAGTCCATGAGTTTCAGTGCTTAGAAGAGTGCTAGCCCTTACAGTACATGCTCAATAAACCCTAGGTATCCTGGTGGATTTGGAAGACAGTAATTGCATTACCTGATCATTTAGAGCTTCCCACTTAGGTAGCTAATGCCCTGGTAGATCAGTTCCACTGGGCTCTGATCTTACCTTTGGCTGATGTTGATGTCACCTAGACTCAAACCTCAGCTGTGAAGCTTTGACCCCTTGAATCACCTCTGGTCAGATGATCCTACCTGCTTTGCTCTTTCCTCTCTTTTGCCACTTATTACTGCAAATGTAATTAACTGTTGATGAGGCTGGTGTGTTAGTAAACTGAAAACCCCTCCAGCATGTATCTTAATTTCCCATTGCTTTGTACAGTAATTTACAAATACTTCTTGAAAATGGAATTTGTTTTTCCTGCAGATCAAATCTGAGGTGGAACCTGGTTTGCAGAGTGCTTCCCTAGCATCCTGTAGACCTCCGTGTTTCTTCAGTGAATGTCACTTATATTATTGCTTAATATCCTCAATTCTCCATCTATTAAAAGGAAGAATTAATATTTGTTTACCTTATTTTGCTTATAAATGTTTTATAAAATTAAATACTGATTTGGCATTCTCCAGAAGATAGGCATGAAAATTCAGGGTGACATTTTATTTATTTTAGAGTACTCGCCGAAGACAGCATTTTGCATATGACCTTTTGTGGCGCCCTGGGAGAATGTTTTCCTCCAGCAGGTGCCCTTTTTATTCCGGCTCATCAATCTCAGACCCATTTGTGAGCCTCGGTTCTCTTACCAGGTTAAGATGAATTGTATGTTTTCCCCTCAAGTGGAAATGCCCTTTGAATATTTCAGAACTGGTATGTGCTCAAAACAACTAAGTGCAGAAATACAGAAGTGGAAATCCTCTAGTCTCTGGTTGTGCTCTTTTGAGACAATTATAGTTAATAGTTTGGGAAGTAGCCTTCCATACCTTTTTATTTGTGGTAACTTATATTTAAATATCTATCTAAATATATATATTTATGTATCTTATAGGATCATGCTAAATATATGCACTGTTCTGTGACTCTTCGTTCTCGGCCATCTTCCCCAAACCTTTGTACTGCAGATTTCCCTTAATCTCTCTCTCTCTCTCTCTCTCTCTTTTTTTTTTTATGATTTTATTTATTTATTCATGAGAGACACAGAGGGCGGGGCGGAGGGCAGGTGTTGCAGAGACACAGGCAGAGGGAGAAGCAGGCTCCATGCAGGGAGCCTGATGTGGGACTCGATCCCGGGTCTCCAGGTTCAGGCCTTGGGTCGAAGGCGACGCTAAACCACTGAGCCACCCAGGCTGCCCATCCCTTACTTTTTTTAATGCATACATGCAATTCCTTTACATGAATGCATCATATTTTAATTAACCCATTAGTATATATATTTAGCTGTTTCTGGCTTTTTCTCTATTGTTGCTGATACCCATTTTTTACAATTTTTTAAAAGAAATCTGCAGTCTGCGTCTCATATATCTTTGTGTGCTTGCACAAGCGTTTCTAGAAAGTAAGTATCTACAGGTGTCATTGGTAGATGGAGGAAATGCATATTTTAAGTTTGATATTGCCCATTTACCTTCCCATTAACCACATACCAGTGTGCCCTTTTCTCCATGTTTTCAGTACGTGACAGGATTTGTTTTTCACGTCCAAGGGATAGAGTTAGTTTATTTTTGCCTACTCACCTAGTCCTGTAAGTGGAACTTTCTGCCACCTCAGCAGAACATCTGTGGGCTTCGAGCCTTTCCCACCCAGTTCCAAGATTATTATCTTTATACAGGGTTTTGAGGAGAAATAACTAAAGTTTTCATTAAGCAATACAATGTCCCTGAAGAATAAATCAGCTATAGCAGTAGACTTTCTAGGCGTATCTAGGTAACAGCAGCAGAAATACTTCTCCTGTGATAGGGTTGATTTACCCTCCCCCATTACCTCACAAGCTGGCAGCGCTACAGCCAGGTCCGCACACCTGTTACAGGGACCTCACTCTGTGGGGTGGGAGATAAAGCCTTGCTTATAGGGATGGGAGGGTATGAATGTGGGGGTCCTGCATGTGGGGGCACATTCTGGGATATTGTAAAGATATGTGTTCTGTTTTGTGGGAAGAGATTTGCATTTAAGGTTAAGCAATACTGTGCAACAGGTTTACGTTTCCACAGCAAATAGACCAACAGAAGAACCCAGCTCCCTGTATATGCCCCCGCTCCCCTCCCCCCACTATTGTTGCTTTTTTCAGTTAAAAGAATTAAGGTAGATAACTAGCTGTAAGCTGTAAAGATTCAGTAGGGTCTAGGTCACACTTTGTGCACTGTCTTACATGGAACATAAAGCTTTGATTAGTGTTCCTATTAATGAGAAATGGGTTTTGACTAAAAAACAAAACAAAACAAAAAATACCAAAATACTATATACTGAACTGTCCTCCTTTGATTAGGGCAAGGGATCCCTTGGAGCCACCCACCTGTTGATTGGGTCATGATACGGGTGAATCTGAGTTCATGTCTTCAGTTTTTCAGTCCTCTTTATTGAAACAAGGGAATGTACGTTGTGTACTTAAAGGATCTGCCCGCCAAAAAACTGTATTATTTGGCTTTATAAGAAATCTTGTGTAACCATTCTGTGTGTGAAGTTGAGTAAAGCCACAAAGGAAGTTACCAGAATTGTTTTCCAGTGTTTGACCCTGTGAATGATAACTTTCTCTTTTTCATTTTAATATATCTTTAAAATAGCTAAATGGTGGTTGATAGGGGTGTCAATTGTCAAATGCTTTGAATTCTCAAGGAATTGAAAATTTCTTGCTGTTTTAGGAGAGGACTTTTACTACTTGAAGATGCCCTTCCTAGTGCTTTCAGACTAGTTACTCAATAAATGGTTTTCTTTGGTTAATAGATTAACCCAAGATGAAATAAAAATGAGAGGAGGGGCCTGTATGGCTGAATGTTGGCTACTAGTGTGTAGAGCATGTGCTGTTGTACATAGAATAATTTTTTAGGCGGTGAAATAGTTGAGTGACTTTAAATATATAACGGAGGCTTAGGTCAGAGTAAAATTCAGTAAATTACTTCCTGAATGAAGAATACTCAATGAGAAGTGAACATTTTGGTTTGATGCACCAGAATATCACTTAGAAAATAGTGTTAAACTCGAAAATTCTTTAGTTCAGTCCAGGAAGCAGCTTATCTTTAGAACATGCATTTATTTATTAATTTATTTTTTAAAGATTTTATTTATTCAGGAGAGACAGAGAGAGAGAGAGAGAGAGGCAGAGACGCAGGCAGAGGGAGAAGCAGGCTTCACACAGGGAGCCTGACATGGGACTCTATCCTGGGTCTCCAGTATCACACCCTAGGCCGAAGGTGGCACTATACCGCTGAGCCACCCGGGCTGCCCCATTCATTTGTTTTTAAATATAACTTCCCATTAATTGGAGCCTTGTCCTGATTCTATAGTGCCAAGTGATAACTTGGCATCACTGTAACATTCTTTGTTCCAAAACGGTAATCCTTTGTAGATTAAATTTACACATATAACCATGTTTGGAAGAAGGACTTTCATGATAGATTATCTTAGAAGGGCACTTCCACAACTAAACTCATTTAGGAAGTGATCATGTTAGTAAGCACTGTACCATCTGTGAAAAGCAGACTGCTTTGTGGTGACCTTTAGGTCTTTGTCCCCTTCTTCTTAACTTTGTGTGTCTCTGGTTTAAAAAAAAAAAAAAAGTTTCTTGAACTTTAACTCTTTGTAATAGTGAATTAGAGGTGAGTTGGACATCTTTGTAAAATAGCACAACTATCAAAAACTCATGAGTGGCTAGAACCGGTGCAATAGCCTACTGGCAGCATAAGCCTTTTTGAAAGCACTGAGGTAGAGCAGTATATCCTTTTGAGTCTTGAATTTATTACAGTAATGTAACTCTAGCGTGTGAGAGAGAATTCTGTCTATCTCCTTGAAATGTTGACCCTAAGAATCCTGGAAAACAGGAAAAGAAAGAAAATCATAAGCAGGGGCCAGGGCACACACTATTTGATTGTTAATATACTGGCTCAGACCAGCTACATTGTCCATAAAACAGTATCGCTACCTTTTTTGCACATTGCATGAAAAAATTCTCTTTCACCACTTGCACTTAATCCCAAGGTTCCTATACTAAAAACCTGCTTTTTAGCCCTTGAAAATGTAGTAAAGGATTTTTTTTTTTTAACCAGTGAATTTGAGTGCCATATGATAACCTGGTGAGGATATATTATTTACTGCTTTAGTTATTGCTGAGAAAAGATCACCCCCCCCCCATTGCAATGAAATTACCTTTATAAAGTTTTAGCATACCCATTATGGTTACTTCCTTTTAAAAAATTCTTTCCTAGTTTGTGTTAATGTTAGCATTCTCCCGTGTAAGTTGGATAAAGATGTGGTGTCTCTTTAGTTCTAAGCTTTTTCCATCTTTTGAGGATATTACAAATAACCCTAATCTACCTGGGACTTCATATTTTTTAGTTTCTTTTCAGGGAGGAATGCGGGGGGGGGGAGAGGTGATGGAGAGACTAAAGCATATATCAGGGTAAGCACCAAGGATCTGAAGCTTCTGCGCACAGGAAGTGGGAAGTTGGGAAATCTGGCCTCTAGCCTCCTGACTTTTCCTCGTCGCTTGAACCTGAAGGTATAGCCGTGGGTTCTGGCCTGTGGGAATCCACTGTGTTGTGTCCCTCCTGATTGCTGGGGTAGTACTTTTAATCCTGTTATTTCAAGGTTGCCAGAAAAATATCCTTCAGCTGGGGAGGGGAGAGAGCCTAGATTTTACCCCCTTGACTGATCTGACATGCCGGCAGAGTCCTAGTAATCCAAGTTAAAAGAAAAAAATGCGGCACGTCAATCTGGCTGCATGTTTAATAGTAGAAATTAAGTGGTCCCCAATATGGAATTCTGTTTGTAGCAAGTGTTCAGTGCGGGTTTGCTAAGCTGATTTTGATTTGAAAATGGAAGCTAACAAAGGGAATACAGGACTAATGACACTATAAAAATGTTTAAACCAGAAATTGATGAAACTTTTTCTGTACAGGGCCAGATAGTAATCATACTAGCTTTGGGGGGTGGGGGGCTACATAGGGTCTCTGTCACACCTCCTCATTCTCCCTCAGTGCCCCCCCCCCCCCATATGGAAAAATAGTCTAGCCCCTCGGCTGTGCAAAACAGGCTGTAGGTCAAAGTTTGCTGGTGCCTATTTTAAATTGATCTTTTTAGTCGTGAAGAAGCTGACCTGGGTGAATGAGTGTTGTTTTGGGAGGCAGTACCTTATTTTCCTCAGGCAATATGGGATGGTGGTGTGAGGAGGAGGCTTTCAGATTCTTCACGGTTCACATAGCGGAGGGTACTAATCCTGGACGTGTCTTTGCTAGCCACGTGCCCTCAGATAGATCTCCAAAATCTCTCTGTGCCTCATCTAGTTAGAACTAACATCTTAATAAACAAGGTGAAGTTAACGATGACCCTAACACACAGCATCTACCAGTTCATAGGAGCTGGGTAGGACTGACTTCGTCCTTGGTCCTGCTGACTTTCCTTGGCTGCAGCTTCAGGGAGAAATGTCAGGCTCATGATGATAGGGCTTCTTGTATATGAAAGTACTTTTGAAATGTGCCACCGATTTTCAGATAAATTTTGTGAATGGTTTCTGGATATTTCTTCATGTGTCCTAGGCTGTTGGGTTTTTTTTTTTTTTTTAATCTTTATCGTATTGGGTTTTTTTTAAAGATTTTATTTGAGAGAGACAGCATGAGTCAAAGGAGGGGCAGAGGGAAAGGGAGATGTATACCCCCTGCTGAGCAGGGAGCCCGATGTGGGGCTCAATCCCAGAACCCCAAGATCATGACCTGAGCTGAAGTCGTAACTGATCTTTTCAGTTGATCAGTCGCCTCTATCATGTTTTGTTTATTAAGACATATACAACAAACTTCAGAAACATTTTCGTCAAACAACAATTACAGTTACAAACTTCCATGGATTAAGTTGCTTTTATTTTATATATTAGGTGGAGGAGAAATCTGTTATTGGTGTCAAATAAATGAGGTGGTGTTACTCAATGTCTATCATAATCCTATTGCCCAGGGCTTATGAAACCTATTATTGGTTGTAATCACTTAATGACTGTGTAACATTTGGCACACCGTGCCTCCATTTCTTCCACTGTAAACTGGGAATAATAATAAATACATCTAATAACAGTGGGTCTAAATAAATCAATAGGTTTAAAACATAAATTTAATATGTTATTGTTGCTACTGTGGCAGCTGTAATAATTCCTTTGGAATCACCATTATGAATCAGGGTACTGACAATTCACATTTTTAGTAAAATAAATAATCATTCTTTTTTAAAAAAAACTTCGTTAATGGGTTTTTTGCACTGGAACCAATTTCCTTTTATCTTTTATTTTTTCCTATGAAGCGTTTTTAATATTTTAAAATAAATATAAAACATTAGCATATGTTTCCAAGTTCATCTAGTACTCCTACTGAAGTGAATTTCCCCACGAATCAGAGTGATTTGATGAATTTGGTTTTATTTATTATTTTTATTTTTTTGAGTGTACTTGACACACAATGATTTGATAGCTCTGTAGGTTATGCTATACTCACTCAAGTGCTGGTATCGTCTGACACCATACAACACTATTAGAGTGTCATAGACTGTATTTCCTATGCTGTGCCTTTTATTCCCTTAACTTACTCATTCTATAACTGGAAGCCTGAATCTCCCCCTCCCCTTTACCCATTTTGCCCATTCTACCCTCTTCTGGTAATTATCTCTTTTCTGAATTTATGGGTCTGGGTCTGCTTTTTGTTTTATTTGTCTTGTTTTTTAGTTTGTATATATAAGTTAAATTTTTCTATTTTTTAAAGGCATTTAATATTCCCTCCTGGTTTTGGCATTTTGTACCATTTAATTCACCCTAGTTCTCAGATTTGCTCTTGTTGAGAACAATTAGTGGGGTTAAGTCCAGCCATTTGCTTTCAGAGTTCGCCCCTACAATCACCATAGCCTCCTCCACAGTCTTGATTTTTTTATAAATTGTGACTTTAAGGGGCTCACCATGACAGAGAGGCTGGACCCTTGGGAATCGGCCTTCTTTTTCAGTTCATTATTGTGAGTCTCCCTCTGCAGGGCCTTAGTTTCTAGTTGACAGAATTGGGCTGGATTACTCAAAAAAAAAAAAAAAAAAAAAAAGACCTGCTGCTGTAAGCCACAAGCAGGGCCTGCTCCACTGATGTAAATCGAAGGTGCGAGGTTATATAGAGTTCACAGTTGTTCTGTAGTCTGTATACCAGACTGTGAAGTGTTAGCAGAGAATTGTGTATTTGCTACACATGCATTTAGAACAGATGTTTACATGTGTTTTGTCCACGAAGCAGGTTAAACTGTTAGGAAAAATATTTTAACTGAAGTTCTATTTATATACAAGTCAGCAAACATAAATTGAAGGCACACAGACTAACCCAGCACAGGGAGGCCTTTAGTCAAAAGATTAGTTTCCTTCCTTTTGCTGCCTCAAGATAACAGTTTGATTCTCTATTATCAATACAGCCAGTTGCCTGTTTCCGGTTTCCTGCTCTGTGTGTTTTGCATGTTGCTCATGGGAAATGATTTATTTATTTTTTCAAGCCAAGGCACATATGGGAACTCCACCCTACTGTAGTCTTTTGTTTTAAATTAGGATTCTTTTTTTAACTCAAGGATTGAGCTTTAATGGATAAATTGTTAAAATTAGTATAAATTAAGTCTTGTTACTATTGGCCTATTTGGCCATGTTGAAATAATGTTATAATTACACCCTTATATATTTTGCTGCCTCATTCTACTGTTTTGGAATGGGATGGCGATTGCCACAAAACAAAACAAAATGAAAAATAAAGATTTCAAACTTTTCAGGTTAGCTTTGGATCTCTTTTATTCTGAAAGAACATACCACAAAATTGCATTTTTATCATTTATCGGACATTGAGGAACAATTGCAAGAAGCAATTGAAAGATTTTTAGTTGCTGTTCAAGGATAACATTTAACTTCCTAGGACCTATCTCTGATTTGAAATTTCTTTCATTAGTAATTTCAGTAGGACCACCAGTGAGCAGCAGGATTTATTGAGTACCTATTTGTTGGGCATTGGAAGTTTGCTGGTTTATTTAACAAACGTTTGTGGTATTTTTTTTTTTAATATTTTATTTATTTATCCATGAGAGACACAGGCAGAGGGAGAAGCAGGCTCCACGCAGGGAGCCTGATGTGGGACTCGATCCCGAGACTCCAGGATCACGCCCTGAGCTTGAAGGCAGATGCTTAACTGCTGAGCCACCCAGGCGTCCCCGTTTGTGGTGTTAATAAACTACATGCTAAGCATATATATGGTGAGGCGCTAAACAGATGTAGAATTGGATCCTTTACCCCCAGGCAAAGTTACAGGCTAGTTGAGATAAAGGACACAGGAGATAAAGAGATCATGTCCCATGCATGATGGCTTGTTGGAGGGCTAATCTTGGGCAGGGTCATCAAGGAAGGATTAGGGATAGAGGAAGTGCCTTCCAGGTTAAGGAGAATGATGTAAACAAAGAAATATGCAAAGTGTAAGAGTTGAGAACACAGCATAAGACCTCTCAGAACATAGCTGATGTGTCAGGGAGGATTCCAGAGAAAGCATGTGCCTCCTTTGGATTCCCATCTCAGTGATTTGGACCCTCTTGTGGATGGCTGGGAGCCATTGAAGGTTTTGGTATAGTGGTGTAACTTTGAGAAACCACTGTTTGGGGAAAGTGACTACAGCAGTAATGTTTAAGGTGGATAAGAATGAGGGATGCCTGACTGGTCCAGTCAGTAGAGCATGAGACTCTTGATCTCAGGGTCCCAAGTTCCAGCCCCATGTTGGGTGTAGAGACTAAATAAATAAATACTTGAAGAAAAAAAAAAAGAGGGTAAGAATGAGAGAGGCATGAGGGACTTCAATAATTGTTGAAAGGATTCTTATAAACACTCAAAAATACATCTTGAAATCATTCTCCTGACAACTGATCTTGTACTACTTTGTAATATCTTTTGCTACTTTTTTTTACTTTCTACTTTGTTTCCCTGGCTAGACTAACTAGTTCATTGAGGGCAAGGGACCTTGACTTAGATGCAGAGTTCTATACATATAGTAGGTGCTTTGTAAATACTGGAGCTTACTAATACTCTCGACTTCAGGTTAGTCCTTACCCAGATAACTGTAATATTGTCATTTAAATAGCTAGTCATGGAGCAGTGTTCATGGGATGCTGGCTCTGTCACCTCCTTTTGATTTGTCTTCAGCTTCCATTCTGGTTTCTCCATTCCTTCTGTGAACCCACATCTACACCTAACTTAGCCATCAGTCTGTACACAGAGAAATTGTACATGATTGTACCTCTTCCTTAAGCCACTATCTTACCGCAACTGAAGAAGATCCTGATGAGAAAATATTCTTGGTTTATACCAGCAGATTCATACTGTTTGGAAAGTAGAACGATATGCTGTCTGAAGCCAGGTATAAACCTACCTAGTCTTTGAGGGAGTACTGAATAGGGTCATTTGTCAGTTCCTGTTTCTGTATTTCCCTGATTTTCCATCCAGAAATGTTCCATGCCTTCAGGCCTTTCTTCACCCCCGGCTCCCATCCCCTTTCATAGCCAGAATTGTAGCATATGGTGAATGTGGTTGTGTTTAGCACTATCATGGGGTGTTGCCAAAGATGCTATACAATTATTTCTATCACACAATGCCCTTCTGTTCATCAGAGCTATATCTGTCTCCTTTAGCTTAACTTACACTAAAATGGTGTTCGTTTTTCCAGTTGCAGCAAATTCTGCAGCATAAATAAATGTTGAGGCCTTATCCAGTATGATAATGGTCATTCCCTAAAAAGCACAGAAGTTAGTTAAGAGCTTCAAAGGGGATGGTGATGGAGAGGATGTTCAAAGCCTTTTGGTTAAAATTAGGCAAGAATATTTCTGTTATAAACGTTTCATCTCTTTTCAGTAAGCCATCTTTGTCCAAACACAAAAACAGTGAATCTAGGTACTTAGAAAAGAAGGTGTAGCCATGCATGCTAATTTATTTTAACCTGACTGAACAGTGGAAGAGACAGCAACACCCAAGAACACCCAGCATATGCCGGCCCTGCCCCTAGTGGCTGGTAATGCAGAGCAGCCCTTATCTTCACCTTGAGCTTTGGTGGAGATGCCTTTTGTGTCCCACCTCCCTGACAGAGGTGTGCAGAGGAAGTGTAAGTTGCTGTTCAGATGCATGATGGTGAACTGTAGGCACACCATCTTACCAAATATTGTTATTAAGAAAGTGCACCATAGTAGAATTTTACCTACAGTTCACTTCTTCCAGGGATCAGAAGCTGTCACAGGTGTTGGCCACTCACGCAAGGTTGAGTTTTCTCTTGTGCTTCTCAGAAGTTCTCATTTTCCAGGTGGCTGGATAATTTTTCTGAGCCTGTGGTGCCAAAGAATTAGCTGGCTGGATCTTCACCTGGAACCACTTCTGATTCTCACGTTTTCAGGGCTCTGAGGACGTTTTGGTAGAATTGGCGGGTCTGGGAGGCTTATTTTGAGAGTAGCTTTAAGCTTTTCCTGACTCCTACTCCTGCATTAACACATAGACTCACAAAGCACCCTTCTGGTTCTTTCTGCCCTTCTTCACCCAGTTCCCCTTGTTTCCTATCTCTGGGCTGCTAGCACTGCAAGCGCCTCAAGTCCTGTCTTCCATCCGTCCATATGCATTGATACCAGGCTGCCAAAGTTGGTCGTGTCCTCAGGTACCATCTTGGTTTTCACTCCATCTCTACCACATTGTGCCACTCATTGCAAAGAGATATTGGTGAGGAGTGCTTAAACCTGAAGGCCCTTATGTGGAGGAGTGAGGAGACCCACATTCCCTGTAGCTCTGTAGGTGGAGCGAGTCTTACTGGGCCATAGAGACATATCTAGACTGGTTTGAGACACTGTCCAATAATTCGAGTTGGAGTTACTTGGTGATGGATCAAACCCTTTCACAAAATAAGGACTTGGGTTAGGATAGTGAGGTGATAGATGATTCTATATCTTGTGTCATGGACACATGTTTGGTTTTGTGTTTTAATATTGTGCTGGAGGCATTATGGCATAGTGGTTGAGAACCCAGGCTTTGGAACCAGCCTGCCCAGAAAGTTACTAATTCTACGTGGTGGAGTAGTTATGGGAACTATAAAGCACATAGATAGATACCTAGGACATAGTAAGTCTCAGTGATGCCACTATTATTTTAATAATAAGAAAGAACAAGCTATTTTCTTTCTATACAGCTATTAATAGTGTACTGCCACGTACACACACATAGTTTTCTCCCTTTCTGGGATTTTTAAATAGCTAGCCCAGGTACAGTAGAAGGGATATTTTTGCTTTTGAAAGAGGTGTGCAGAGGAAGTGTAAGTTCCTCTGTTGTTTTAGAGGACTTCTAAAGCCCACCCTGCAGGCGTATGGCTTCATGATCCTGGATCTCAGATGATGTGAATTGATGAGAGCCGTTCTCTGCTGGGCCAGCAGAGGAGGAGGTGATTTAGTGAACAGTTACAACTAGCCAGGTACTATGCTGTGCACTTCACCTCCTCTCATCTAATGCTAGAGCCACCTTAGGTCAGTCCCTCTAAATAGATACATCGTGGAGGTGGAGGTGGGGGCCATGGACCGACACAGCTGAGAGGTACTTAAACAGAACAGGGCTTGGAAACAGCACTTACCAGGTTAGGGACAGAGTTGTGTGTGGCGGGGGGGGGGCAGGAGGCGGTAAAGATGGGGGAATGGTGAACCTGCCCCAGCATCAGGCTCAGCCATGTCAACTTGGGGGATTTGGCTTGGGGGACAGAAATGCCCACTGTCACACTGGTGCAGACTGAGCCTACCTCTGTGGTTGTCCTGGAGGCAGAGGCAGTGGCAACTGCTACTGCTCTTTCTGGAAGGAAGTAGTAAGTGTTTTGTGGGATGAATGGGGTTGAGGGTAGACAATTCTCCTGCTACGGCCAACATGCAAACCATCAGAGTCACAAAGCCTTGGGGTGTAGGCTAAGAGAGTAATGACACCCCAACTCAGGTATCTTTCTCTGGGAAGTGTAGTCTGAGGCACTACGAATGCCATCTCCTTTGGTGGGAGCCCAGAATGTCTACACTAGGATTTCCCAGCCTGGGCACTACTGACATTTTGAGCTGGATAATTCCTTGTTGTGGGGGCCGTCCTGTGTACTGTAGGATGTTTACCAGGATCCCTGGCCTCTACTCACTGGATGCCACTGTAGCACCCACCCCCAAGGCGAGACAATAAAAAATGTCTCCAGACATTGCTAAGTGTCCCATGGGAAGTTGAGAACCACTGGTCTAAATAACCGAATCAATATGGAGTTTGCAAGGGCTCCCTTTTCTTGTTACCAGATTGGCCTCGTACAGGTAGAACTGGAGTGGGCTCTCCTTTCTTCGCTCCTCCCACCACTTCCTCACACAGTCTGGCACAGGGACAGCAGCGCAAGCTTGGAAACGCCTCTGGACTGTCTTCCATCCTGCGTGCCAAGGGCCTCCTGCTCCTCCTCAGGCAGGCGGCTGGCCTAATCTTCCCCAGTCTCGCTGGGTGGTGAGTGCAGGGGTGATGTCATTGTGCCTTCCCAGGAAGGGTGGAACAAAGGACGGAGTCCCCAAGGACACGCAGCCTCATCCTCAGCTAGTCTGGCGGGTAGATTGTTTTCCCTCCCCTTCCCTCCTTCCGGCCTCCGAAGTGTTTGTTGTTCACCAAGCCGTCATTGTAAGAGGACACCCTGGGCTGCCTGGACTTCGTGTCTCTCTGCTGAGCCTGTTTCCTGCCCCTCGTGTGCCATGACAGTGTTGGTTCTGGTCCAGTGCCTTTTCCACTGGCACGAGCTAGAGGAACTTAGGCCTTAGGTGACTTAGCTAGCACGCATACGCAACCTGGGGCCTGCTCAGAAGCCGTGGGGAGCGTGTGGGGAGCGTAGGAGAAAGCAGCATGAGGACAAGAGAGCAGCAAGCTCTCTTTCCTCTCCTTTTTTTTTTTTTTTTTTTTTTTTTTTTTATAAGTTCTCCTCCTCTTCTCTACCTTTTTCTTGTGCTTCTGGGGACCCGCAGAGCACTGCTCACACAGATCCTCAGCCTGTTTTATTTCTGCTTGGTCCCTTCTCTGCTCCGCCAGTGACCTCTCCGGGTTGGGCCGTAACTCAGCTCCGTGCTGGCGGAGTGAGTGCACTTACTGTCTTTTGAAGCAAATCCTTGGAATCCCCTCGTAAAGGAACCTGCTAATTCAGAACCTGAAAGAGGTCAGGAGTGTTTTTCTGTAATGTGAGATTCACCAAAGGAGTGACGTTTGGCTGAGGAACACCTTTTGTGCTTGTTTATTTAGAAATACCATAATCTAAGCAGGTTTTCATTTTGATCTTGTTCCCTTGATAGGCTGGGTGTGGTAGTGACTTTGAGCCCAAACCCTTTAATAACCATCTCAGTACCCACCAAGAGCTTTATTAAAGACATTTCCCACTCCAGGGTAGCACATAAAATGTATTACAATTAAAAAAAGAAATTAATTGACCCTAAATACATCTGAACCATGAGTTACTTGCTCTTGGTGAAATGTACTTAGGAGAAGCTTAATGTCTTTGTATTCTGCTCTGGACCAGCTCTTTCAACACAGCCAATTTTTGTCCAAAAAATATAGCTCCCTGTGTCAGTGTCATGAAGTTGCCATCCATCATGATGATTGTGTGATTAATAATGCATGTGATCTTCTCTCTGTGCCTTACCATGATGTTACTGGTACAGCTCCTTTTTCATATGCACTGTGTCCTTTATACCATTTTCTCATTTCCCCAGTCCTGCCCTCTCTAATCCTTTGTCTGTTTTGAGTTGGCCTTTGTCCTAGGAAAAGGCCCTCTTTCCCCGCTGGACAGACTGACTGTTCCTTTAGGGAAAGGCTGAGCTGTGAGGAGTTGCTCCCTGCAGCAGGTGGCCAGCTGCCTCACCTGCCAGGCTGGCAGCAGTACAGGCTCACCCCCTGTGGTCTCTGCCTGGCTCCCTCCCTGTGGTGGAGTGTCTGGGGGCCTCAACAGAGCCTTCCAGGCAGACCTCCCAAGATGCTTTGGCCATGCTGGGAGCCCAGTATCCCCAGGCCACCAGGTACATGCCTTGTAAGCAAGAGTGGCTTTTTAGTTGTCGCCTAGCAGTGGTGAAATACATTAAAAACAAAAAAACAAACAAACAAAAAAAAAAAACTATTGGGGTCTGCTCTCTTTTTTTTGAGCCTGACGCAGGACTTGATCCCGGGACTCCAGGATCACGCCCTGGGCCAAAGGCAGGTGCTAAACCACTGAGCCACCCAGGGATCCCCTGCTCTCTTTATTGTAGATTAATGCATAAACATCTTGGTGGGTTTAGGCTTACACCAGAAGAAGTAGATCTGAGGTCTTCTGGCATAAATTCATGCTACAGAAACAGAAGTGGGGTGGGTGACTGACAGAAGGGTATCTCTAAAAAAAAAAAAAAAAAAAAGTCAGTGAATACAAATGGATGTGGGGTACATTCTGTGTATCCCTGTTGAAGGTTTCAGCAGCCTGCATTTAGAATATTCTGCGGAGGCAAGAAGATTGGAAACCTGTTTGTATGGATGTGAAAGACCAGTTCTGGGCAGATGTGTCTAGAGTTTTAGGCTTTGAATTGGACGGAACTTGATCACTGAGGCTTAAACTTAATACTGTTTCCTGGATGACTTGGATGTTCAACTACCACACTTTAGACCATAAACTAGCAGTTGCCTTTTCAATGAATGGTTGAAGTTTGGAAATTATAGCTGTCCACTCATCCTATAGAAGGGGACCCTGAACCCAGTATGTCAAAACATTTTTGGCGAAACCTTGGCCCAGGTCTTGCTCTCCCAGTGCCTAGTCTGATCTCTTTGTACATTACCATCTTACCTGCCATTCTCTCTGTTGTTCATGAAGCATGTTGATTTAGCAGGTGAGAGTGTCATTGCAAATCAAGGTCATGAATAAATTCATCTTCTGATCCTTTGTACATGAGGGAAGAAATTTCTTGCTGTCTCCTTAGCATTTCTACCCCATATCCCTCCATATACTAACACTCCTTTTGGAGGTATAATAGTAGTTGTAACATATCCATTAGAAACTTTATCAAATGTTATGCTCCTGGGCAGGGCTGCACCAGACCCTCCTGTGATCTGCTGTATCCTCTTGGCTCTCTTAAGCAGAGAGGAGAGAAAATGAAGTGAGTGAGAGCAAGGATATTCTGCTGGTGGTGTGCTTAAAGGCTCCAGTATCTTCAAGGATTGTGCAGTTCTTATATTCCTAAAGAGTTGATCATGCTTAAGGGGACCTAAGTTGAGGTTTCTTTCCCTTTTTTTTTTTTTAAGATTTTATTCATTAATGAGAGACACACAGAGAGAGGCAGAGACATAGGCAGAGGGAGAAGCAGGCTCCCTGTGGAGAGTCTGATGCAGAGCTCTATCCCAGGACTCTGGGATCCCGACCTGAGCCAAAGGCAGACACCCAACCACTGAGCCTCCAGGTGCCCCTAAGTTGAAGTTTCATTTACAGTTTTGTTTTCCTGTTCTTCCTTTGGCTGGGGTCTTGTGACCCTGCTGGCACATAGATGCTGCCATGCTGTAATTGACAGTAAATTGAGCTCTCTTCTACCTGCAGATGAGCGTGAGGCTGTGCAAAAGAAGACCTTCACCAAGTGGGTCAATTCCCACCTTGCCCGAGTGTCCTGCAGGATCACAGACCTGTACACTGACCTTCGAGATGGACGGATGCTCATCAAGCTGCTGGAAGTCCTCTCTGGGGAGAGGCTGGTAAGTGAGAATGTTATTAAGTGACTTTGCACCATAGGTTGGAGAATGTTTTTGAAAAATCAAGTGTGTACTTGTGTTTCCTGGTGAATTTTGCAATTAATGATTGAGGTTTTTGAGAAAGAGAATCTGGATACGTGAGATAAGCATGTTGGGGAAAAAAACCCCATGTACCATTGTGAGTCTTAGGTGTTGTTCTTGAACTGTAATTAAGCGGCCTCGTTCTGGGAATTTGTGAGGTTACTACTACCCCTAGTCTGAAAGATCTTGGCTGATGTCCCCTGTTTAACAGGGCACAGTGCTGGAAATTGAAGGGCCAGACTTGAGTATTGGCTCCAAGATGAATCTCTGTCCCACCAGATCATGGAATAATTTTAAAATCTGTTTCTTACTGATTCTCTGGAAAATCTGAGCTGCCGTTACCAGGTGGCAAGAATTGAATTCAGTAGTCTCTGATGTTTTTTGCTTTCTTCCTTGCATACTTTTTATTTTGGGGGTGGAGGGAGAGGCTGGTGTTGTGTCATCTCCTTGGAAACTCTCAGAGCTTCTGATCAATTCGCAGTGCCTTTTTTGGGCAGGGGAATTGTCAGCCTACGCTGAAAATCCTGTCCCCATTTTGTTTCCCAGAGCTACTGCGGCCTTCTCTGATGTGACTTTTGTTTATGAACCTTAAGCCAGTCACCATAACTGACCCAACAGGTTTTGTCTCGCCTTGGTTTGAAAATAGATGCCATATTATACCAGAGCACATGTAGTTCCATAGGTGGTGATGGGACTGAGCCAAAAGCTGACGCCCAGGGATAGAGCCCCACATCTGTAGTGACATCACCAGGAAAATATGATGCTGGGCAGTTGTCAGGACTGCCAGAAAGCCTTATTTTTAACTTGAGCTCCACCCCATAACTTGACAGCCACGTGGGCCTGTGTGCAGACTGACCCCCACACCTCTGACCATAGGCAAGGGGCTAAGGTTGTACCCTGCCCTACCATTGGCCTACCAAAAACGTAGCCCCTCAAGCCTAGGTAAAAACACACGTTTTCTCTCTCCCTGCCCCTCTATTCAAAAACAGAGTCCCTTAAAAGATAAGCGCCAGCTCATCTGTAGTGAGTTTTATTTATGCTCTTTGTTCCCCAAGCATGCAGGTCTTCTTACCTCGTCATCTTTGAGAGTTTCGGGTGGAGTCAAGCTAAACAAACTAGAAAAAAAAAAGGAGGCTTCTGCCCAGGATCTGATGGCTGCCCTGAAGGTAGTTTTTATAGAGTGAGATTATGGGCAGTAGGATTCATGTGGAGAAGATACAGGCCCATCATTTACTGCATTTTGATTTGTTTTTTGAAGTACGTCTTTGTGAGAACATAGGTTTGAATTATTGTGATCTGCACCTTTAATTTTTTGGGGATTTTTTGTTTTTAAAAGTTTTAAGTAATCTCTACACCCAATATGGGGCTCAAACTTAAGCACCAAGATCAAGTCGCATGCTCTACTGACTGAGCCAAGCAAGCGCCCCTAAATTTTAATTTTTGTAAGCAGACATTTCCCCCTGCCTCTCAATTTTTTTTCTTCTTAAATGTTTGACCTGGTGTGATTATTTAGTGATTTTATTTTGTTTGATTTTGAAACTAGCTAAAAAAAAAATCAGTAAAGGTTATGTGGATAGAAATTTGAACATTTGTTTTGGTAACATTAGGGTCCAGTCTTCCAGGCTGTATGTAGGAAGGAAAGTGTTCACCTTTGAAGATCCATAACTCTTTAACACTAAGAAGATTGTGTCCTTGATAATGTCCCCATAACAAATGGGATCAGTCTCATTGCCCTTTATTCTGAACAGGGTGACAGGAACTTTAGTAGGGAAAAAGAAAGCAACTAACAAAGCATAATTCTTAGTCACATGCAGATCCCCTCCCACTCCTCTCTTTATTTGCAGTTAGCAATACCTTGTTTTCTTCCCCTTCCCCTTCCCCTTCCCCCCCCCCTTTTTTTTTTTTGAAGCCATCCAGAGACCTAGGAGAGTAGGGAAGGGGAAGAACATCGGATGGGCACCATTCCCAGCCTCTCAGGCAGTCAGTGCCAGAAATTGTGTTTAGCATTGACATACCACTTTGTGAACCCCCAGTGCCTTAACTTCTTGAATTATTCATTCCTCACAGCCAACCCTGATTATAGGTTGGGCAGTCTGATTAATCTTCTTATTCCAAAAATACAGATACCATAGATAGGGCTAAAGCTCTTGTTCATTCAGACTGAAGATTTTCAGCCCATTTGGCCCATGGTTTATTTGGTTCATGGTGCTTTCTGGAGGGAACACTCTGCTCTGGCTGCAGAGGAGCTGGGGACTCAAGTTAAACATATTCTCTGAAGGAGATGACCTTCTAGAGGGCTTGTCCCAAAGGATCCTTGCATATTCAGAGTATAAAACTAATGAGATGGTTAGAGCTTCCAGGCTCGGGTAAATTCTTGTCCACAGCTAAACGTGTATGGTCAGATAGCAACTCAGTCAGCTCTGGGCTTTCTGCACCAATGATCCCAAACCCTGTGTGACATGAACATTTGCCTTCCATCTGGACCTGTGTCTTAGTCGGCATTTTAGCCCTTTGCCTTACCATCAGCTTGACAGGAGATAACAAATGAATGTCTGAGGAACTGCAGTATCTAAATTTATTTTATTAATAGATTCTTGGAGCCAGTTAATCCTTTACAGAGGAGGAAATTTGTCTGAATTTTACTGAGTAAAAAGGTTCAAAGAAACATCAGCTTAATGATCCAGATAATTCCACTCTAACCCCGTCCACATTTTGGCTCAGTAAAATTTTGAGTTACATTTCAGCAAGTTTTAAATAGGCATTTAGGTTATCAAGGCACTTGATTCTTCTGTATTGGGAATGTCATAAGGCAGAAATCTCCTTCTGTGGTCCTGGCTTGGACAGGATGTATGTCTGGAGATGTCCCTGTCTTCACCATGTCTATGTTAGTCTGTGGAGCAGTGAGGAAATTCTGAAGCTGAGTCAAGGAAGCCTTTCTTGTGTGTGTGTGTGTGTGTGTGTGTGTGTGTGTTTTATGATTTTATTTATTTATTCATGAGAGACATACAGAGACAGATACATAGGCAGAGGGAGGAGTAGGCTCCCCTCAAGGAGCCCGGTGCAGAACTTGATCCTGGACCCGGGGATCACCCCCTGAGCCGAAGGCAGATGCTGAACCACTAAGCCACCCAGGCGTCCCCAAGGAAGCCTTTTGTACTTGGGTGGGGTTGGGTTGTTGACCCTACCCCCCCCCAAAAAAAAAGGTTTTTTTCTCCAATATCTTAATCTGAATTATAATGGACTATAACTCTTCATAAAGATGTTGTGTTAAAATTGCCTTAAAAAATATAGGCCCGCCCTTGACTTTACCATCATCTGAGCAGATAAAAGCTGTGACCACAGAACCTGTGCCAGTCACTTTGTCATTGGTCCCAGACCCCAGGACCTTGGGAATAATATTGTCAGACGTGGACTTTGGTAGTGAAGTGGAGCCCATAGATCACAGCTGAGGTTTGAGGCTTGCCTGTGCCTGCCCCCTTTCCTCCATGGGCTTCAGCAATAAAGAATGGTTCTGAGACTGCCAGTTTTCTGCCTTGAACCTGCCAAACAGAGCACTCACCTCTGACCCAGAGAGGACAAGGATTTCTGAACACCTCTGCCCTTCCCCCCAGCCTCTGCCATTTCCAAAGCACATATCACTGATTTTTGCTTGCCCATGATTTTCCTGTCTTCTTACTCTGTTAATCAGCATCAAAGAAGAGAAATCAACAACAATGGGATTTCTTTTTTCTTTGCCACCGTTAATTCCAAAACAGGCTGAGCTAGGTGGGGAAGATAGATTTACCGCGAGATTTGTTAAGCCTTAAATCCCATGTTGAACTGCTGTGAGTTTTACATAAAGCCTTTGTTAGGAGAGCCATACTGGCATGTGTTGTTGAAATGGGGTTTTGTGAACTGGCCACAGAATCTGCCTTTCATTTGTAATATCATTTGTTGGGGAGAATTTTCTTTTGTTCTGAACAACCGGCCACAAAAGAACACCCCATTAAATTGCAGCCGAATTTTACTGCTATTAGTGCAAAAAGTGAGTTAATAGTAATAGGTACACATGATAAAGTACGAGTTGAATGGTTTCAGAGCCCTAGAGTTCAGAAGGGGCATTGTGCCTTCTGGACAGCATGTCAGGCAGCCCTAGCAAGTGGGTGGGGTTCCAGCAGGATCCAGGAGGAAGGGTTCAGATGTGGATGGCCAGAGATGGTAAGAGTCCGGTGTCTGCTCTGAGGGACAGTGAGGAGCACATTTGGTGGTGGGCATCAGGAAGGAACTGGTGTGGGAAAGTATCCCAGCAGATTGTTTTTGGAAGGAGTGATGATGGTGACTTGAGCATGTATTGCTTTTACTGTGTACTGTCACATCCGTGATCTAAGTTCTCCCTGTCTGACAAAGTGGCAGTTCGACTTTATGGACGACGTAGGGAGAAGTGACCAGGATCTTGCCCTAGGCCAGTGTCGCTAGTGAGTAATAGAACATGAACTCCAGTCCATCTTCCTTTCCCGCTGAGCCCTGCTGAAGGAAATCATAATTGGGAGAGGTCCCAGCCAGAAAGGAGACAGGCAGGACCTGGGGGAGCACAGTGTGGTGTTCCTTGATTAACTTTCATTGGACAAAAATCAATTATACTTTTGTTGAGGGTCAGAGCTTGACTTGGGGCCTTAGTGTGAAGTGAGTTTGGCTATGCATTATATTAGAGGAGATTGTGGGATTAGTGCTTCCCATCCTACCATCTGTATTCAGTAGAGCTGTGTGCGTGGTGAAACTGTTCTTGATCAAAAGACAAAGACATAAGCAGGTGTCTGTCACATTGGTATGTGGAGACTAGTTAGTGTCTTTTCTCCATTTCCTCTTTCACTTATCAAGGGGTCAGTGGGCACATTAGGATTCACCTTGCACATTAGCAAGCTTTCCGCTTTCCAGCACATACATTGTATTTTATAGCTGGCCACTTTTGGTGACCACTAAGTTAGATCCCTCCATTTCGTGGGTTCTGAGAGAGAATAAGGGCCAGCCAGGCCATCCAGCTGGTGTGTGGTAGCCTCTCCTGCTTCCCAGAGCTGGTGATGTGTCCACCCTGCAACCCTTGGAGAGCTATTGCTCTTGAAGGTGACTTCAAGGTGACTTGGGATATCCATAGAGAAAATCTGAGGGAGTGGCAGTTACTAGGGTGGCCCAGCTCCCAGGGGGCCTACCAAAAACCCCTGCAAGAAATCCTCCTCTTTGCCTTCCTCTTTTATTCAGGGAGGTCACATCAGCTCTGGGAAACATTTGTTTTCTCTTTGCCATCTATAGGCTCTGACAAAACCCTGCCATTGTGATTATTCTGTATTTCTGCAAATCCTGACACCCTGCAGGGTATAATAGACTCAAACTCAAGGATGAGCAGGCCTTGGAGGCAAAGTGGTAGACCGGGGACCATCCGGCTCCTTTGTTCTTTTCTAAAGGCATTGGGTCCACGTATGATTTGCCCAGGGCCATACTGCTTCTCTAAGGCAGGGTGCCGACAAGTTGCTCTAGTAAGCGATTAGAATTGTGTTTTCAGATGCTAGCAGTGGTTCTTTTGCCCTATAATTTTCACTCCTTTGGAGTCCGAAAAAAAGATGGGTTTGGGGGTGAGGCTATGGTTGAGAAAGATTTGGGACTAGAAGGGACAGAGGGAACCTTGGGAAGGAAAACAGGAAAAGTGCCTACAAAACACCAGGAACATGGGCCGTGGTGTGGGATGAGCAGGGAAGCTTGTTAAAATGATTTAAAGGAGGATCCGTAAAAAAGGCATTTCCTCAGAGGAACCAATCTCCTGCTGCCACTGCCACTGCCATTGCCACCACCACTTGTTTCTGAGTCACATATGGGGCTGGTATCGATCCTTGTTTCCACGTGAACGACATTTCAGGCTGCTGCCCCAGAAATGACCTACAGGACAGAAACACACATGTTGCCGTGGGAACGCGCCAGTGTCACGGGAAACATGACAACAATGAATGGAGGCAAGACGGGGGACACTCCTTTTCTTGGCACGATCAGTGGCTCTTGGGGCGTGGTTTCAGGAAAGTGTTTATTACTGAGGACTGCACCCCTCCCCCGGTTCCATTGTGTTCAGTTTTCTCCATTGTTATCTCTCTTCTCCTTTTAAGAGGATGGAAGTTTAGTAATATAAAAATAGCTCTTAAAAAAATGAAAACTCTCTGCCAGATGGGAACTGAGTCTGTTTCCTTTCACGTGGCAATATGTGCCCCTCTTGGTTCTTGGTGTAGCATGAAGAGAATGAGCTTTGGAGTCCCTGCCGGCCACTTAGGAACCAGCTTCATGGATTACTCCCATCTGTCTAAACCAGCGTATTCCCCTCCGTAATGTGGTGATTATCTTACAGTGTTACTGTGAGGATTAAATGTGATAACTGTTATTAACCACCTCACAAAGAGGTTAACGGAGTTGCTCAGTCAGTGGCAGCTGAGAATTTTTAGATCTTGGGAGCTCTGCAGTTCTGGTGACCAGTTTGTTTCAGTGTACTCTCTGTGAGATCATTCATACTTCTTAAAATTAATTTCCTTTAACCATTGCTCCCTGAACTTGCCCATCTTGCTGTGCCCTAAAACATGCTAGCAGCCCTCTCTGAAGCAAACACAACAGGAGACCTGGCAGCTGATATCCTTAGGTCTTAGTCCTGGTCCTTACTCCCCCTCCTGTCAGGCCACCAGTGTATCACTTAATCTCATCATGTCTTATTTATTTCTTTGGTTTAGAAGGAGTGACTTGTGCCAGTGAAGATGAGTAAGCTTCAACTGAGTTGCAATGCGGGGAAGTGTTGAGAAACGTGAAGGTGGTACAGTGAGTGAGGTGGTAAAGCACGTCCACTAATTGTGACTGTGTAGTAGTTAGCCCAGTTTGAATCAGTAGCTGCAGCACAGTAATAACATTTAAAATGTCTGTAAATCCTGTTTCTCAGACTTGTTTCCTAATGAGCTTTGAACTACAGGGTTCTCATTCTCCCTTAAGTGTCAAGGTTCGGGTACTTTCACATCCTTTTCCCCCTCCATCTGGACACCAGCCAGCCATGTTTTTCTCTACCACTCTTCCTTTTCATTGCAGTCCAGAATTTAATTTGGGGTGTCAGTATTAGAGGAATAGTATTATCGTTATCACTGTTTGAAGACATATTTTCTCCTGGTGTTGAGCTTACCTTTCGAAGCGGTTTTGTACCTCTATTTGACAATCAGTGATTAGTTCTCGTCCACGTTAACTGTAGATTTTTGAAAGTAGTGACGGGTACATAGGTAACCAGCGTATGGAGCTTGTTTGGTGAATCTTCATCCTCGTTACCTTTTCTGGATAACTGCACACGGGTATGGTATGGAACATTACTGATTCCTTTGGCTGAGACAGCTTTGTTGAGCCCGGTGTCGATGCACATCTGGAGTTCCCATCTCCTTCATGACAGATTTCCAGATCCTGAGCTCCTGAGGGTGGCGCACTTCTTGAAATCCACTCCGTGGATGTGCTTGAGAATGTTGATGGTGTATTCTCTGGTCACTGCCTCGTGGGGAACAGAATGGCCCTTCTTCTCGCCACCCTTCTTTGTAGGAGCCATTCTGTGGGGCCCTGGTTGGAAAGGGAGCAAGCTTGCCTTTCACTTGAAGTATGTCAACTTCTCAGTGGGAAAGTTCTGTCTAGAACCTAAATATTTCCTGTTGCCTCTGGAGAGGTGTACTATATCTAAACACAGGGAAAGGGGAGAGTCCTTCTTTTTTAAGTAAGTAGAATTGCTGGGAGGAAAATACTTGAGGTACTCTTTGCTAGTAGAGAGACATTTTGTGTGTTTGAGAATGCCATAATGATTAGTTTACCATTTCCTTTATGTGTAGCAGCCCTTTGAGATAATTATTGGTATTCTAACCATTTATGGGTAAACAGTTGAGAAGTAAGGCTCTGATTTGCTAGAAAGCGGGGAAATTTTAACAAATACGGCATTTCAACAGCATGGTTGTTGTATTTTGTATTCTATGCCCAATTGTCCAACTGAAGCATATTGTATAGGGCTGGTTTGCTCATGTTTGATGATTGAAAAGATAAAAGGCATGAGCAGTAGGAAATTTTAGGGAAAGGGAGTTCTTCCCTCTGCCCCAATCTTGGATTGATTTGGGGAGAATTGCAAAAAAGAGGAGTGGTTCCTGAAAGCTTTCCCTTTTTTCCCCCTGACTTTTGGAAGTTCATGAAGTTTGTTTTTTAACTATTTGAAGGAGTCTGATCTTTAACCAGAAGAGGTTTGTCTAAAATTTTTTTTTTTTTTCCCAGTTCCTTCCTGTGTCTTATGCCCTGGTATTTCCAATGGCTGATGCTTTTCAGGGACCTGAGTTGCATCTGGGTCTGCAGTGAACCATCCATAGCTCATCTGGCATGGCTAGTAGCTCCCACATGGGGTCCCTGTGATGTGGCATTAGACTTAGTCAACCTGCAGGGAAATGGACCTTTATCACCATCCTCCTCCACTTAAACCTTGTACCCACATTCATGTGGGAAGGAACACATGTTCCATTGAGATTTTGAGAGAGAATAGAGGCTTGGAAGGTCTTGTGTGTTTGCATTTGAGTTTTTCAAGATCATTCTGAAAAAAAGACTGGTTATACCTGATGGAGCCTGGGAAGATAGTGACAGCCCTCCAGTCTACTCTCTGTTCCCCTCCTCTTTAGCCCCTTCTGATTCTATCCACATTGCTCCTCTCACCCTTCAAGGCACACTTGGGGACTGTGTGCTACAGTTAGTAGGATGGCCCTGTCCTCATTGCTCTGCAGGCCTAGATGCCAAGACACTTGGGGATTTTTTTTTTTTTAATTTTTATTTATTTATGATAGTCAGAGAGAGAGAGAGAGAGAGAGGCAGAGACACAGGCAGAGGGAGAAGCAGGCTCCATGCACCGGGAGCCCGACGTGGGATTCGATCCCGGATCTCCAGGATCGCGCCCTGGGCCAAAGGCAGGCGCCAAACCGCTGCGCCACCCAGGGATCCCGACACTTGGGGATTGAAGCCACACTAGTCAGCGGGCTGACAGCTGTCTTCCTAGTCAGGTGCACAGTTGTTGAAAAGAGATGAGAGGGAAAGGCCCCAGGACAGCTGAAAGAAGCGTCAGCTTGAGGCGCAGCCCAAGCTAGCGGGGCTATGCTGGGAAATAGGAAGGAGAGGAAGACGGAGCCAGGCCAGGCAGTGGGGGCATGAGCTTGCTTGAGATCCATGGAGAATTTCCTGTGCGTGTGTCTTGATCTTTTCTTCATTTATTAAAAATATTCACCTTCCCCGAGCGTCTTGGTTTGGATATAACTGGGTAAAAAGAAGAGACATTGGGGTATTCAAATTAGACTGCTCTCATACTGTCTTTTCCTTTATCCTTCTCTGTGAGTCACCCTTTCTCTCAGCCCTCCGCAACCATCATGAAACTGCTACTTGGAAATTCTCATTTGGTAGTGTGTCCCCTTTTCATTTTGAGCCAGCCTTAGGAAACAGCCCGGACCCGCAAGTAGCAAATCTATTTTTATGTTTAGAGCAGTCAGAAAAATCGTCAGGGGTGTTTGCCATGCATCTGTAGGAAACTGGGTGGCAACAGTAGCTCTGAAATCTTTCATGGAGACAGGGTTCCTTTCTGTCTGACCTTCTAGCTTCTGTGCTCATTTGTAAATTGTGTTCCTTGCGTGATTAAGCAAACCTCTGAAGAGTGACCACCGTCCCTTAAGTTTTCTTTTTTTTTTTTAAGATTTTATTTATCCATAAGAGAGAGAAAAAGAGAGGGGGAGAGAGAGAGAGAGAGGCAGAGACACAGGCAGAGGGAGAAGCAGGCCCCATCAGGGAGCCCAACATGGGACTCCATCCCTAGGATCACACCCTGAGCCAAAGGTGGCGCCAAACCACCGAGCCACCCAGGCTGCCTATAAACTTTTCTCTTGTAAAGATGTAAATACTGTCCTTGTCCTGAGTTAAGCACACAGGTGTTTTAATATTTTGGTTTCGGTAGGAGACTACTGCAAGAATGGGCACATGCAAACTCTAGGAAGCAGTTCCTAGCCTTTCTCTGCACTGTTGTATAATGTTTCCACCTTCTGTTCTCCCGTTTCTAGCCTAAACCCACCAAGGGACGGATGCGCATCCACTGTCTGGAGAATGTGGACAAAGCCCTTCAGTTCCTGAAGGAGCAGAGAGTCCATCTTGAGAACATGGGCTCCCATGACATTGTCGATGGGAACCACCGGCTGACCCTCGGCCTCATCTGGACCATCATCCTGCGCTTCCAGGTAAGGACACTTGGTCTCAGGATTCTCCCCATTCCAGAGGGATCAAGAAGACCAGGTTGAAATGGCATCCCAGAATCAGGTGTGTGGAGCTGTATGTCGCATGTAGCCACCTGTAGGCACATGGCAGCTTTTCCTAAAAAGTTCTCTTGTCAGATAAGGAAGTTTCTGGGCCACATCCCTGCCCATCACTTGTCTGGTACCTCTTCCAAATGCCTGGTGTGGCCTTCAGGAGCAAAGATAGAAAGATGTGGTTGATGCTAGCTTACTGGCACTAGACTGGCTGAACTTCACCAAAACGTAGCATGTATCATGGAATATTTTTAAGTTTATGACACAGGGTGAGCTCCTTTTTCGTTCTTATTCTCCTTTAGATGCAAGGAAGCAGTTTTCAGGGGAAATGTGCAAAAGCCTTAGGCTTGTTTGAATCGATGACAATTTTATGGGTTTGTTATACTCAAGGGAAGGCTCTAAGTATAGAAGTACTCTAAGCCAGAACGTATTCTCAAGGTCATTCTGTCCAATTTCTTCACTTTGTGAGGAAAGGGAGGAGCCTTATCCAGAATTACGAAGCCAGTCGGGACTGCAGTGCTTGCTTCTGACCCTTTAAGAGAGAGAGAGCTCAGAATTTCAGCACTGGTGAAGCACCTTTGGCCTGGTTACTGGTTCTTTCTTCATGCAGTGCTTCATGCTCATGCTTTTCAATTAGAATTGAAATGCAGGAAACACTTCTTACCAGAGCGTCAGGTTACTCTGCAAACAAATGTCCTAACAGTCCTGTCTCCTGGGTGGCTCTGTTCTCTGTGCCTTTCCTTCCTGCTCCACCCCTTTGATAGAAAGTCTGATTGATTTTTCTGGCTAAATAAAAATCTCACCAAAAAAGGGCAAAAACAAATCAAATTATAGCTCTTTGTATTCTTCCTAAAACTCTGAAATCAGCGTGTAACCAGTCGTTTTCTCATTTCCCCTGGGAGTGGGTTTGAGTTAACAGTGTTCTGGGTGTGTATGTGGGAGGAGGGGTAGGAGCTAAAACAGCCATATCCAAAGAAACTCCCTGAATCGGTGGTTCCCAAGCCTCCATGATCCTCTAAGGCCTTGGGATAGCTTTTTACTAATTCAGATTCCCTAGGTCTTAGTCCCAGTGATTCCAGTTAAATGGTTCTGAGGAGAGAACCGCTGTTGAAGATGACATCATGAATGGAGTTAATTATAACAGTCAATGACTGTTTTGCAAACAGAACTCAATGTAGGTTTCTGTCATTTATTTCCTAAATGATTTGAAAATGGAGTGAATACCATTAAATTCATTAATTATAGCACTCATTCTTAGGCCAGCAGAGGTGGAATTAGTAGGACCCTCTGAGCTTCACCTGTTTCGTAGAGTAAAAAGTTTTATTTCTCTTGCCTTGGCCTGTAGTAATCAGAGCGTGGAAGGGCATCCTGATGGTGGCCTCTCTTCACATCGGGTCATTGCCCGTGTTGGTTAGCTGGCACATGCAGCCCTTTCCAGGATTCTCAGCATGAATTGAGTTGAGTCATTGACTAATTAGCTTCCTGACAGCTTGTCTTTTTCTGCAGTTGAACTTGTAAATGCTGATATGTACTTTCTCTCTTTCCTTTGAGGCAAGATAGGCTGTTGATGTCATTGCATGGCCTGCAGTGTTGGTGTCTTTGTGACCTGGCTTTCTCTAGCAGCTGTATTAAATGTTCACTCATTCCACAAATATGTATTGATTCTACATCAGCCAAGGCCCAAGCTCACTTTCTGCCTTCTCTGAAAGCCTCCCCGTATTCTCCAGAGATCTCTCTCTCTCTCCTCCAGCTCCTGAATATTATACAGCCTTGTCTTACATTCCCAGTGCGTATGTGTGCACACGTGTGTGTGTGTGTGTGTGTGTGTGTGTGTCTGTCCAGAGCTCCCAGGACGTGTCCTGCCCTGTCTGTGCATAGCAGGTATCCATTAAATACTAAACATGACATACAGGTTTTATGCTACTGTCGGTTTAGAAGAGAGTAAAAGGATGTTGTGGGAAACTGAAATGAAAGTCTTTGAGTTTGCCTCGTGTAAATAGGGAGCTGTCTTCATTTCAGAAGGATATACGGTGTCTCTAAATGCCAAGTCTGGAAATAGAGTCCCTTCTTCACATAGAAGCATAAGAAGGTCGGCAGGGGTTAATGTGTAGAATTCCACCTGCCTTTCCTGATGAGTCTGTGTCTTACTCCTTGAATTAGGTTATTCTTTCACATTTACTTTCTGCACAGGAACTAATGATTCTAATAATAGAGTTTGAAGTTTATGCAGACTTACACTTCATATACATATCACAGTCAAAAAAGGATTATTTCTTAGAAGTATAATTATTTCAACTTCTAGGTGTTTTTCCTAGTTGAAAGTTTCTGACTTTTTAATCTTATATTTGTATGTTTTACCCTCCTCTTACCTCTCTTCCAAAAAAGATTCTGGGGCATGTGTTTAGATTAAATGGGAAGGACCATTACAGACCAGGAGAGGAAAGCTTGGAATAGCTAAAGCTAAAAAAATGACAGATGGCCTTCTAGACCAATACCATTTACGCCCAATCCTCGTCCCACATTGTAGTATTATAGGCAAGAATTTAAAGACAAGCGGTATTTAGAACATTTGTCTAAAATCACATAACTGGTTGGACAGTCTCTAATCCAAAGAGCTAACTTTTAAAGTTCCTTATTATGAGCTCAGCACTTCATTTACCTTCTTCATTTAAGTATGCAGTAGCGCTGTGAGACAGCCATTGTTGCTGTTGCCGTTCATCAGATGGGAAGCTAAGGAGCTTGCCTAGTGCCATAAAATAGGCGGTAGAGCCTGGTTTTAGATTCAGGCAGTCAGACGTTGGTGCCAGTGTATAGTGTAGTTTTTATGCTCTCCATGAGTGGCTTATGAATGCAGACTCTCTTAGTCCATTCGAGCTGCTATAACAAAACAGCACAGACAAGGTAGCTTACAAACAATAGAAATTCATTTCCCATAGTCCTGGAAGCTAAGTCTGAGGCCACGCCAGCATGATCTGGGAAGGGTCTTATTCTGGATGGCAGACTTCTCACCAAGAATTTCTCTAGGGCCTTTTTTATAAGGCACTAATCCTATTGATGAGGATCCTACCCTCTGCTAGAACCCCACCTCCTAACACTGTTACCTTTGGGAGTTCAGATTTCAGCATAAGGGTTTGAGGGAATCAGACATTAAAACTATACCACAGACCATGGAAGCCCACCATGTGTGTGACTTCTCTGAGAATCTGGGTCAACTTTTAGGAAAAGGTAAATATACTGTCTTCATCAATGGAGGATGTGCACCCTAATGTGAAAAATATTTGGTTATAACAAACTAGAACCAGATATTTTTCTGGGGTCTGATGAGGTGCAGGGTGTTTATGCTGAGCACTTGTAGTTGGAAAGATGGGCTATTTTGAGGTTAGAAATGACCCCTAAAGGGGGTTTCTGGGAAGTCATGCAGGTAAGTAGTACTTCTCTCTGTGCCAAGGAGAAAACCTGGTTGGTGTTTCTGTGAGATAAACCTTGAAGAAAGCAGTTTGCTTTGGCACAGTAGATAGTCTGCACAGCTAGGTTGTGATCTGAAGCTTATTTTTCATGTATATAGATCTGTTTTTCTGTGACTGCCATTAGGCAGCTGACCCATCTATTCGGCTCATATATCTTTGTGAATCTTAGATCCAGGATATCAGTGTAGAAACTGAAGACAACAAAGAGAAGAAATCTGCCAAGGATGCATTGCTGTTGTGGTGCCAGATGAAGACAGCTGGGTGAGTGTGAACTCACAGGGGTTCAGGGGCCACTGCACCCAGGACAGAGTCCCGCTGCAGTCATCACTTCTGAGGTGTTGACAACTATCTCTTCCGCTACTTCCATCAAGAAGTCTTGTTATGTCGTAAGCAGTTGATAACTGACATTTCAGCTAGCTCACAGCATGGAAGGAGTTCTGATTGATATTCTGGACCTGTCATCTCCACAGTCAGTTTCCCTCTCTTTATTAAGGAAGCTCCAGAGAGCAGTATATCTTGAATTTTAAAACCCTGAAACCATGTTAAAGAATCACATCCGTGATATTTTAAAAAAGCAATTGTGGGTTTTCTCCTCCTTTTATTATTTTCTGCTTTGGGGAGGTTTTGTACAGTCAACTTAAGAGTAGTCTATATACATTACCTGTCTCCGTTTTCTTTCCCTTTATTCTTCCATTGAAATTTTAGTGAAAATACTTTTTTGGGGAACTGCATCTGTTCTATTACTCACTGAAATTGTTGGGGCTCATGGTACTAAGAACTGATTTTGTACTAGGTAACTAGAGAGTTGCTGTCAGAACTACTTTGAGGACAGTTATAACTGTAATGAACATGATCAATTAATGGTAAGTATGGAACTCATAATAAAGAGGATATGCCTAATAAGGGGATCAACTTAGTTATAAGCCTTTAATCAACCACAGATACAAAGTCTGTAAACAGTGTAGAAGAGCTGAGTGTCTCATGAACAGGTAATCCCAGCTGCTTCCTTTCTGTCTGTGAGAATTCAGACCTTGATCCCTGCAGGGTCCTAGTATCTTTGCTGGCAGGGGCAGAGAGGTCTCAGAGGTGTCTGGATTGTGGTCATTTTTCCTTTTGTAAGCATGGTGTCTTAAGTCTAAGACCCAGTTCACATCTTTTGTCCGACTGACTTACCAAGAAAGAGAAGCCGAAGCCATGAGGATATGTACTTTATTTTTATAGCAAGCTGAAGTTGAAGCAGTATTTGTTCTGATTTGATTGTCCTTTTAATATTCATTGCCTCTCATTTTTATAGTACTTACAGACTTTTTCTTAAACACTGCATTTATAAAACTATAAATCTTTATTTGGTAATTCTCTTGTGCTTTGTCTTTGTTAGGTACCCGAACGTCAACATTCACAATTTCACCACTAGCTGGAGGGACGGCATGGCCTTCAATGCACTGATACACAAACACCGGTGAGTCGTGTTCTTAGAAACCATACTAGCAGTTGTGGGGTAGAATGCCGACATTCTTCTGTCCATACCTGGGTGACTTTTGATCCTCATATCCATTGCCTTAGATGTTGCACCATGGTGGGAATTCCTGCATTCCATGTGAGGAAAATGTAAGAGGATATGTAAATTCTCCTGAACAAACAAGTTTGCCCATTATCTTCAGCTGTCTTAATAAACTTTGAAATGTTTGTTCAAAAATCAGGTTTCATTGTTTGATGATTAAATAATATTACAGAGTTTACTCTGCTAAGGTGTGATTTCTGCCTTTTGCAGTAATGATCGTGTTTATTGGTCACATGTCTTTTCAACCCATGGTTTTTGTCATGTTCCACTGTTGTTCTGCATAGGCCTGACCTGATAGATTTTGACAAACTAAAGAAATCCAATGCACACTACAATCTGCAAAATGCATTTAACTTGGCAGAGCAGCACCTTGGCCTCACTAAGCTGTTGGATCCAGAAGGTAAGACCTCGAGAAATGAAAGGGGGCTTTTAGCATCTCTAGTAGTGAGGGGCTAACTACTTCCTGTCAGTTCTATTTGTGCAGCATGCCTCAGGAATTATTGAAGAGAGAGGAGCTTCGTTGTGGTGTGAGAATTACTTGAGGATTTGTGCACAGGATTATATTTGAAAAGGCCTTGAAACGACAAGTATGATTTAAATGTGTTCAGAAGGAAAGGGCTTGCTAGGCAGAGGCACTTGCACGAGCAGAGGTGCAGAACCGGGAACGAGGAAGGTGTATTTGGGGACTAACAGTTCTTTGGGAGTGGTGTTTAGAGTAATAATAGGAACTATCCCTGGAAAGCTGGGGTGGAGCCCTACCACTCAAAATTTATAGAGGTTGTTCAGCAGTCACTGAAGTTCTTAGCAGGTATGCTCAAGGAAGGGAACCTGCTCTAGGTGATCAGTGAATGCTTGTTGGCCTGTGTTCATTCCAAGGTGGCAAGCAGCCTTGGGATGAGTGGGTATAGACCAGGGGGTGGGGGTGGGGTGGGAGGACGTGTAGGGGGCCGTGCAGTGTTTGCTGAGTAAGGAGCCTGATTATGGTGCATCAGGAAGGGGGAAATGTGCTGGTGGAAGAAGGACTAGGACTCCAGTCCTCTCTTCGGGCTGCCTGTCTGGAGGCACAGCCTCCCGTGCTCTGCCTAGAAATGCTCTCTCTACTCCCAGTCCCTGCAGCAGGACCCCAAAGACCGACTGCAGGCGACATGGAGCTGACCTGGGTGGGGCAGTCCCTCAGGTTGTAGCTCCTTTAACAAAATCCTAATTCCAGGCTTTTAGTGTGAGTTCTCAAAGGTACTTTGTCTTACTTTGAAGAGCATTTGAAATATAAGCGTATTTGTTCATAGTGCTGGAACTTTTTAGATCACAGCTCTTAGCAACTACTAGAGAGAGAAAACCAAGTGAAAGTTTAAAGTTCTTATAAATATAGAACAGGAAGTTTAACTCCCCAAGGGCAGATTGAGGTCATGAGGCTGCCAGGCAGCCTTGCTATTTTCCAGTGCATCAGATTCAGTGATATGTTCGCTATACAGGAAGCTGAGATAAAATTATCTTTGTGCTAACCCACTAAATGATTTCTTAATATAAACAGAAAACTAAAATTCCTTACGCTGTGATTAATCTTCCTTCTTAACCCCTACCTTAATTATGGGAAGAGATTTTTCCTCAGCACTAGCTCTTTGTGCTAAATAACCTTTTTCTTTTTTTTAATAACTTGCTCATTAGTTAATCTTTCTAATCACTTCCCAGTATGAAAAAGGGGATAGATGTTCCCCAGATCACAAGACAAGGAGCTAAAAAAAGGCAGTTGATGTCACTTATCCTGTGGGTTTGACCTTGATTATTAGTTGTCCTTCGCTATTGTTAGTCGCCTGGTGCCCCGGAAAGCATCAGCTAAGATATAATTGCAGACAAATTACAAAACCACAAGGTTTTTACCTGCTCACATCTTCACAGTTCTGTTAACATTTTGTGTGTGTGTGTGTGTGTGTGTGTGTGTGTGTGTGTGTGTTTCCTTCTCCCCCGTTTCTTTCTCCTTGGGGCATGTGTGGATGGGGCTGAGCAGATACACAGTTGGCCACAGGGACTACTGGGGTGGAAACAGTAGCTGTTGTCCAGGCCCCCACTGCCATAGGCTGCCTTGGTGATGTTGGGCAGGAAGCTTTCCAGCTCTGTGCCCTACTGTTCTTATCTTTAAGAAAAATAATCCTGCCTCACACAGGGCTGCCAGGAAGATAGAAGGCACACATGTGAATGCATTCTGAAAAAGAGCCTGATTATCAGTTAAAAGCCATCCTGTGTATTCTCTTTGTTGTCTGTCCCGAGTTAAGTACTTCACCCAGTATTGCCACACCTCAAACACTTGCCATTTTCATACATTTATTCCCTCTCTTAGTATTTACTGACTACCCACTTTATACAGGATAACACACCAGGAATTTGAGAGGTGGAGCAGCATAGGGCTTAACAAGACACAAGGTTCCTACCCTTGAGGACTTAGTCTTATAAAACAAAGAAAATGTGTATAAGTAAATTACCTGGCAGAGAGTAGACTGTTTATCCATGTAAACAGAAATCTTTAAGGGAACAGAGGAGACCGTAATTCCTACTAGAGGGATCAGAAACAGCTGTGTTGGAGCAGTAACTTTTCAGGTGGACCCTGAGGGATAGGAAGAAAGTGATGGGATGGGAAATGACATTTTAGGCAAAGGGAAATTGTGAGTAAAGTGAAGGAATATTGGGAATTGTGGAGCGTGTATGGGAAATCTTGAATAGTCCCGTTTGGTTTAGATTGTGCCTGAGAAGAAATATTAGGCTATAGGATTAGAAATGTCTAGAATAGTGGTTGGCTCTTAGGGAGCCTGATAAACAATGGAAGGAAGGAAGGGAAAGTTATGGCACATTCTAGAGGATTAAGGGGCTTAGACTTTATTTTTTGTAGATTGTAGGGTACTTTTGAGTAATTTTGAGCCAGAAGAAAGTGTGTTTACACTAGATCAACCAGGTGTAGTGTGTAAAGTAAATTGGGTTGTAGGGAAACCCAGTGAGGAAGCTCTTGCTTCAGACCTGGTTTTGGGACCATGAGAGTCTAAACCATGAGTGACAATAAAGATTCCATAAATAAAATCATCTGGACTCAGATTTGGTGACTAGTGACGAGCTGAATAACAGGTAGCAAGATAAAGATGTGCAAAGACTGAATGACTGGAAACAGTTCTGGTGGCATCAGCAGAAATGACGGTTTAAGCAGCACAAGCCCAGTTTGGGAGTAGAAGTGGGCAGGGAGATGAATGTGGTATGTCTTGCTAAGAATTCCGACTGAATTCTTACTGTATTCTTCATTTTTCTCTAATAGTTTTGCGTATATTTTTGTCTTCTTGGTAGCTTGGGATCCTGTAGAGGAAGGATCCTATTTCTTAAGACTTCTATGTCCTATTGCAGTAGTAGAAGGCATTTATGAATATTCATACCATAAAAGAGTGAGATGGTTTCATCCTCATTAGCCTTATAATTAATGCACTGATGGCAGAACTCTCAAATATACATATATTGAAAACACTGGCCTATTTCAGTGTTGAACAGTTGTTCTGGGTTGTTCCTGCTGCCTGGGTGGTAGCACTTGAGCAGCATACTGAACAAAACCTTCTCCGGGTTACAGATATCAGTGTGGACCACCCTGATGAGAAGTCTATTATCACCTACGTGGTGACTTATTACCACTACTTCTCTAAGATGAAGGCCTTGGCTGTTGAAGGAAAACGAATTGGAAAGGTGAGTTCTCACCAATTTTATAAGTTGTGAGACGTGATTAAAGTTCACGTCTTCATGTACTGCCACCCAGCACCTGTTGACCCACGCCCTCATCAGTTGGACCTGGAGCAGGTTGTGGCGGACACTCCCAAGAGGCAGGGAAGTAGGCAGAAGCCTCTTCATCCCTAAGAGTAGCGGGAAGTAGGAGTAGCAGCTACAGTCGTTAGGGCGAGATCAGAGGGGCATCTCAGACGCAGAGACCTTCCTCCCCCCAACCTTACCAGAAAATGGGGTATTGAAAATCTGATGAGTTGGCCGATGTCATGGGTGTGAAATCCTACTTATTCCAGTTGAAAAGGCCCCACTGTTAATGCTTTTTATTTCTCATTTGGCTGATGTTCACCTGCCATATATTTCAAAACACCTCAGATCAGGTGACATTGTCTTTTCATTGCAACAGAATGGAAAATTCATGGACATTCTTGAGACAGGACCAAGCAAAACAGAGTCCTTGTTGTTTTTCAAGGATCCTGGGGCTGAGGCAACAGGAGTCATTCAGAATCTTAAACCCTTTGCCTGGGGGTTGGGTGGTACAGAACCAATTACACTTGAGTTAAGCTGTCATTGCTCACAAGTAATAGCTACAGACTGAGTGCCTATTAACACACAGTTCCTCGAGTTTAAAATGCTTATGCCAGAGTAGCGTAGAACTGTTTGAAAGCCAGTCATTAATTGTGCACGTGCTCAGTAGGGTTATAATCCTGTTTTCCTTACTTGGCAATATGATGTTCTGTTTTTCTAACTCCTGTTTACAGGTGCTTGACAATGCTATTGAAACAGAAAAAATGATTGAAAAGTATGAGTCACTTGCCTCTGACCTTCTGGAGTGGATTGAACAAACCATCATTATCTTGAACAATCGCAAATTTGCCAATTCTCTGGTTGGGGTTCAACAACAGCTTCAGGCATTCAACACCTATCGCACTGTGGAGAAACCGCCCAAGTAAGATGCAGATTGGAGTGTATTACCATGAGTGTGGGGAAGGATGATGGTGGCCTTGGACCCTTGTTTCCTAACTTCCGTGACCTCATCTCATAATGAATGCCTCTCACCCCAAGGGCCTGTCTTACTCCTTTTCTTCTGACCCCGACTGGCTGGCTGAGCTCTGTTACAAACCAGGCCTTCTGTGAGCCCTTCCCTGTAGATGGTGCCCCTGGTATGTGTGGTATATTAGAGTCCTAGGAAATGGTACAGTCTCCAGTCCCTTATCCTGATGTGTTTCAGACACAGGTATCCTAGTACCTGATGTGTTTCAGAATTCCCTCTTCTCTGGATTTGAGAGAAGTAGCTGAGTACGCATATATTGTTTATTAGAAGACTCACGGTGGGCCTGAGACCCATTGTCTCCCATTAGTAACCCGTTGTCAGGCCTACTAATAAGTCCTAGCAAAGTGTGTAAATATGATGTGTTGAATAAAGACAGACAATAAATAGTTTTGTATCTGTTTAGTTCAGTTTTTACCATCCCCCCAAATTGATTTTTCACGTCTTTTCAAAGTTCTAAGTGTCAGGTAAGGATTTTTTAGAGTTCCCACGTCATTCCTCCTTTTTCTGTAACCCAGCTCATTTGTGAATTCCTTGTTGCCATTTCTGAAGCACTAGGTAGTGATTTGAAGCAGTTCTTGCTGAATGTATTCAGCTGTGTGTCCTGAATGAAGTCCATCGTCCAGGAAGTATAGTCTAAACCTTGAATGAAGTGATTAATAAAAGAATGGCACTGTGTGCCCCCAAGTATAAATCTCAGTAGCAATAGCCAGCCCACCAACCCCACCAAAATTCCAGTTGGGCGCATTTTGAGGTCTATAGTACCCAAAAACTAATGCACCATGTTTTCTCTACTGTGAGTTCCACATAAAACAGACCAGACATAAATTGCTTTTAAAATTGCATGGCTGTGTGAAATGTTTTTTTCTTCTTCTCCAAGAGCAAATGAATTTTTCCCTCTAAAGGAACACTTCTTTTTTTCTTCCTTTGCTTAGGTTTACTGAGAAGGGGAACTTGGAAGTGCTGCTTTTTACTATTCAGAGCAAGATGAGAGCCAACAATCAGAAGGTCTACATGCCCCGTGAGGGCAAACTCATCTCTGACATTAATAAGGTAATGTCGATCCCTTTTAGCCCTGTGTAGGCCCTGATCTTCTGCAGGCTTCAGGTTCAAGGGCTAGATTGCCAAGAGGGCAGTCTGAAAGGTTCCGACCCGGCCTGCTGAACTGATGAGTGACAGCAGTGGCTCGGGTTTTGCAGGGGGTCAAGCACATACTTGTGGTGGGCTGATCTCTTAGAGTTCTGGGAAGGAATGTTAGATTTTACCAAACCAGTCTTAGTTCACTCTCTTTACCTTGTTACTTTCATCTGTCCAAGGCAGTCAACTCTAGCGTCTTTAAACTTCAGAAGGGAGAACTTGAAACCTTATTTCATATATCTGGAATCTGTAGAGGTTGGGGCTTACAATTTTGGCTGTTTATATCAGAGACTGTTCAACAGTTTCCATGTTTTGTCTTTAATTAAAGAATTTCACAGCGGACATTATATTGTCAGTTTTACACATTTAGATTATTTTAAGTAGATGTTTTTTAAGTAAGATATATTTCATAGAGATTAATTTACTGTGGACATTTGGTGAGGATTTTGAAAAAAAAAAATGCTTAGGTGTGTGAATTAAAAACAAGGGCTCAAAAAAAAAAGGTGGGGTGGGGTTGCCTGGCTGGCTTGGTCGATGGAATGTGCAACTCTTGATCTTGGGGTCATGAGTTTGAGCCTCACATTGGGTGTAGAGACTACTTAAATAAATAAAATATTAAAATAACGAGTGGCTCGAGGTGGGGTGAATAAGAGATTCATAATACGATTTTTTTTTTCTGAGAAAAACCATTTATCTTTTTTATGTAATCAGAGCTATTGAAGATGATTACTTTATTTCCTCTCAAAGTAAGAGATTTATAATTTAGTTATATTGCTCCATATCTACACTGTTTTGATTTCCAAATATAATACAGGACTTTTAGATATAGATAGGATAGAGTGTTCCCATGAGGCTAAACTGGAAAAAAAAAAAAAAAGATTTCTTTTCTCAAGGCTTAAGAGTCAGTGAGGGTGGAAACGAGATGTCCCTTTTAAAAAAGTTCTTGGATCTTATTGAGGAGTACTAGCTGTTGATTGTAGCCAAGGAAAGTTCCTTGAACACTGCAGGAAACTGTTCTCTTTTTTTTTTTGCCTCTGTAGGCCTGGGAAAGACTGGAAAAAGCAGAACACGAGCGAGAACTGGCTCTGCGGAACGAGCTCATTAGACAGGAGAAACTGGAACAGCTCGCCCGCAGATTCGATCGCAAGGCAGCTATGAGGGAGACCTGGCTGAGCGAAAACCAGCGTCTGGTGTCTCAGGTTCTGCTCTAGACCTTTATTCGGGGAACTGTTCCTGGGGTCTCTAGAAATGCAGACCATACCCGAGGGCCGCAGGACAGCTGCTTATCAATATATATACACTGTTCTGAAGTAACTTGAGTCCTCTTGCTCACTTCCCATGAAGAGGATGTTTATCATTTCTAATATACTTTGTCTTCTGTTTATCTAACTTTTCATAGATTTGGAAGCAACTCAAGCAGAATTTGTTTAGAGCCAGTGAGTGAGTGTGAACTGCTCACGTTTATAAATCTTGGAAAATTTCTCTTACCTTCTATCTTTAACCATCTAATCCTTCAAGGCAGTTGGACTGGTCATGAAATAAGTAGAAATGACTTTCCTTTCTACCTGGCTTCACACAAACTGTCACCTGCTCCAGGCACATAGGTATAAGGTGCTGGATACGAGCCTATATCCCTCTATAAAAAGAAAAGTTGCTGATTTGCTTTGGGGGAGGGCATCTTAGCTCTAGCAGGAAGTCCTAAGTATCCTAGGAGAGGCAGAGACCAGCAGCTGGCAGGGTTCAAGTCATTGTGGCTCTAGGACCACCAGAGATTGTGTTCAAGACTCAACTTTGTTCTAGTTGGATGGCTTTCTTATTTTGTGTGTGTGGTTTTCTTTCCCCTGTTTCTCTGTAGGACAACTTTGGGTTTGACCTTCCTGCAGTTGAGGCTGCCACGAAAAAGCACGAGGCCATTGAGACAGACATTGCCGCGTACGAAGAACGCGTGCAGGCTGTGGTGGCCGTGGCTAGGGAGCTTGAGGCAGAGAACTACCATGACATCAAGCGCATCACAGCAAGGAAGGACAATGTCATCCGACTCTGGGAGTACCTACTGGAATTGCTCAAAGCCCGGAGGCAGCGTCTCGAGATGAACCTGGGGTTGCAAAAGATATTCCAGGAAATGCTCTACATTATGGACTGGATGGACGAAATGAAGGTAGAACTTCAGTGAAAGGAGGCCAGAGCTGATGCAGTGGGACCTCTCTTTTTTGACCTACCCACTGACCACACACCGTATTGTGTACCCTAACTGTCCACTCTGTAAAGCCAAAGGGGGCCCCATTACCTGTGGGAAGGTTGTTAGGTCAGGAGTTAAGTGGAGTGTGAAGTGTGAAAAAGTTGTATTGAAAACCAATTTCATAGCTAGGGGTCTGCTACAGTGATTTAGATTTAATTTAGAACTATTCCACAGTAGAGAATCAATCAATCCCATGACGGTTTTCTGTGTTTTTAATTCTTGAGAGTTGGACTAGCTTTCCATCTCATTGACGTGTGTGAGTGGCTCTATCTGGGGAGGGCCCAGGAAGGTAATGTGGGCAGACGGGATAGTGGTAGGCAACGTGGGCAGAGTGTGGGTCAAGAACCAGGTGGCCCCTGTTCACGTTGTCATGCAGGGGCTATGTAGTCTCCTTGAGCCTCCTTTCCTTGTTTTTAAGTTGAGATCAGTGACAGCAAGGATTAAATGTGCTGTAACATGTGTATACATCATAAGATGGGCCTGGTTGGAAGTGGCTGCCAGGGCCAGTTTGTGCTTCCTTTCTTAATTGACAACCCTGAGCATAGACTTCCAAGCTTTCCTCCTGCCCAGGAAGAGACCTGCCATTGTGCCAAGTCCCTGTCCCTATTTGTGTTCTCTGCTGCCGGCCATAGAAGGCTCATCCACGTCAGGCAGTCCCCCAGCTGGAAGGCATTTAGCTCTGTAGCTAGAACAGAACAGGGCGGTTTATAGACTGTACAGTGAAGGCCCCTTTATCTCAGCATTCTGTGTTCCCAAGCTCGACCTTATGCAAGGAGTTTCTTCCTGGGATGTAAGCCATCATTTTTTGCTTAACCTCTTGAACTATTCCTGGCAGAGGGATAGGGTCACCTCATACAATCAATTTGCCCCCTTATTGTCCCAGATTTATGGTGTTCTCAAGTATGGTCTGTCTTGACCTTTCAAAGTAGAAATGTTCATTAAAAACTAGCAGGGAGGCGCATTTCATTTTATAAATCATGTTTTACATTATAGTTCAGATTTTGGGCAAGAGACTTCCCTCAGAAGTAGGAGTGAAGTAGAGATTCCATCTGGAGAGAATGTCAGATGAGGCCCCCAACTTGGGCTGATGGAAGGAGAAAAGAAAGCATTAGTGGATTCAAACTTACACCAAAGAAATTGTGCAGGCCCTAGTAAGCGTGAAGCCACCTGGCCTTGTTTTTACTTGATTAAAGATGTGGTTGGTTTGTAAGCTTTCAACTAGATTTTTCTCCCATTGATGATATAAGTATTACAGAGGCACATCAGTAAGCTTTTAACTGAGGAAAACATCCATGTAAGGGTTCAGCAGCTTCTGGGAGATTTCTTTTCATTTTGAAGTGAAATAACTTCACCATTTGTCTCTCATCTTCTGGAATATTGCTGCGGTGTTTTTTCTTCCAGCCCCAATTCACACATTGTACTGGTTCCCCCTGCCCCACTCCCTTTTTTTCTATTCCGTTCTGAATGTATTTTTGACTTGCTTATTCCATTTAAAGTAGATGATCTTTACTTTATTATGTCTCTCCTGATGCTGGCTTTCCAGTTTGTTTGGTTTTATTCCGATTTGCTTGTCACTCTCCTCCCCTGGAGATGCGGTAGGGTAGCTGGCTCGTGAGAGGCTGCAGCGTGGCTGCTGGTTCTCAGCTTGTCCAAAAATGATGAGGCCCTGAAGTGAGGGTTGTATGCACAGATGTGCCCTCTGTTTTCTCTGTGCACAGGTGCTATTACTATCTCAAGACTATGGCAAACACTTGCTTGGCGTGGAAGACCTGTTACAGAAGCACGCCCTGGTTGAAGCCGACATTGGCATCCAGGCAGAGCGGGTGAGAGGTGTCAATGCTTCTGCCCAGAAGTTTGCAACAGATGGGGAAGGTAAGGGGGTAGATTGTTGCAGCCATTGCTTCCTCGCCACCAGAGAGAGACCCATCCTGATAGAAGTAGATGAGCTGTGTGTGCCAGTGGGGTGTTTGAAGTTACTGTGCTGTTGCAGTTTCCCAGTAGCTTGGTCTGCTTCTATGTCATGGGTACACGAGGTGCAGTAGGGTGGCATTCTGGATACTTTTAACTCTGTCAGGCTTTTCTGAAATGGACCTGTGTTTCCGTTAAATACCCAAGTACTGCTTGGTTGACAATCAGACTTTGCCTAGACCACCCTTGATAAATAGCAACACCCTGGTGTGGCCGCTCAAGCGTCTCATGGCTTTCACATCTAGTTGTACGTATCCTTTGTTAAAGGGTGTCTGAAAGGATTTGGTTGTGTTCCTTATATGAGAAACAAATGCTGCTGACCCTTTTCTTATGATTTATGTGCTTTTTTGGTTCATAAATGATCACTTTGCATTTGGGGCAAAAAAAAATAACACTTACCATTGCCACCCTCATCACCCACCCACCTCCAGTCAAGGCCCTAAAAGCTTCTCCATTGCCTTAAAACGTGGCCCTGCACTGAGAATGAAACTGATCATTTGGTGGTGAGAAAATGGGTGTAACTCACTACTTGCAAACGAGCAGGGACCTGTGCTTAAACTGTTGTGCTCTCATGTTCCTTCCTCGGCCTTAAACAGGTTACAAGCCCTGCGACCCTCAGGTGATCCGAGACCGCGTGGCCCACATGGAGTTCTGTTATCAAGAACTCTGCCAGTTGGCGGCTGAACGCCGGGCTCGTCTGGAAGAGTCCCGTCGCCTCTGGAAGTTCTTCTGGGAAATGGCAGAAGAGGAGGGCTGGATACGGGAGAAGGAGAAGATCCTGTCCTCTGACGACTACGGGAAGGACCTGACCAGCGTCATGCGTCTGCTCAGCAAGCACCGGGCATTCGAGGATGAGATGAGCGGCCGCAGCGGCCACTTCGAGCAGGCCATCAAAGAAGGTGAAGACATGATCGCAGAGGAGCACTTTGGGTCAGAGAAGATCCGAGAGAGGATCCTTTACATCCGGGAGCAGTGGGCCAACCTGGAGCAGCTCTCGGCCATTCGGAAGAAGCGCCTGGAGGAGGCCTCGCTGCTGCACCAGTTCCAGGCGGATGCCGACGACATCGATGCTTGGATGCTGGACATCCTCAAGATCGTCTCCAGCAATGATGTGGGCCACGACGAGTACTCCACACAGTCTCTGGTCAAGAAACACAAGGATGTGGCAGAGGAGATTGCCAACTACAGGCCCACCATTGACACGCTGCACGAGCAGGCCAGCGCCCTCCCCCAGGAGCATGCCGAGTCTCAGGATGTGAGGGGCAGGCTGTCGGGCATCGAGGAACGGTACAAGGAGGTAGCAGAGCTGACGCGGCTGAGGAAGCAGGCGCTGCAGGACACGCTCGCCTTGTACAAGATGTTCAGTGAGGCTGATGCCTGTGAGCTCTGGATCGACGAGAAGGAGCAGTGGCTCAACAACATGCAGATCCCAGAAAAGCTGGAGGACCTGGAAGTCATCCAGCACAGGTGAGTGGGGCGCTGCTTGTGGTGTGGGGGCTACCAGCCGCCCCTCGTTACCACCTGTGACCAGGGAGGTGAGTACCCTGTTGAATTGCCTTTCCAGGTTTGAGAGCCTTGAACCGGAAATGAATAACCAGGCTTCCCGGGTCGCCGTGGTGAACCAGATTGCACGGCAGCTCATGCACAGTGGCCACCCAAGTGAGAAGGAAATCAAAGCCCAGCAGGACAAACTCAACACGAGGTGGGTGTGCAGCCAGCAGTGTGCTGCTCCCTGTGTACCAGACGCCAGACCAGGGAGGGCGAGGTCACTTCTGAGCCTTGCTGTCAGGAATTTCCCACACAGGGTCACTGATAACGTGGCACTGATGTCACAGCATTGGCATCTGCCTTTCGACATACCTGAGTTTTGCAAGAAATGTCTTTTGGGGTGATGCCATTCAAGGCAGCCTGGCACCTGCCTGGCCCCATATAGGAAGTAGGGTATTACTACTGTGAGACCTGTGCCCAGTGTGGAGGACCGTGACATCCAGGTGGTACCTCTACTGTGCCTTTTGAGGTGATTCTGGAACAGAATTCTAGCATGTTTTTAGACATAATTGGCGAGTGGAAGTCCTGATTACCAACTTAGACCTTTGTCCTCATGTTATCTGTCTGTTGAATAAACACACTTGAATAGGTTGTGGTAGCCTCAGTTCTGAAGGTTACTGTCAGGTATTTTGAATTTGGAAAATATTCATTAGGTATAGTTCAGAGATAAGTAAAACTCACATGGCAGAAATGCAATTTCAGAAAAGTCACTGACTCTTTGGGGGACAGGTGTGTTATTACTGCCCACATTGGAGCTCTTTGAAACAAGTACCTGTTCATGTCAGGCTTTTTCCAGATCATATGGTGTCCTTTAAGCTGTTTGATGGTATTTGGTGTCCATAGACTGAGATGATATTCCCAAAAGCATTTATTCATAGCAGAGACGGAGTGAAAAAAAAAAAAAAAAGACAGCTTTGACCATCACTGTTAATGTCTGCACAGCCGTGAGCTGTCAGCCTGTCTCTGACACGGCTCTGTCCATGTCCTTGTGCTCACAGGTGGAGTCAGTTCCGAGAGCTGGTTGACAGGAAGAAGGACGCTCTTCTCTCTGCCCTGAGCATACAGAACTACCACCTTGAGTGCAACGAAACCAAATCCTGGATTCGAGAGAAGACCAAGGTCATCGAGTCCACCCAGGACCTGGGCAATGACCTGGCTGGCGTCATGGCCCTGCAGCGCAAGCTGACCGGCATGGAGCGGGACCTGGTGGCCATTGAGGCGAAGCTCAGCGACCTGCAGAAAGAGGCCGAGAAGCTCGAGTCTGAGCACCCTGACCAGGCTCAGGCCATCCTGTCTCGGCTGGCCGAGATCAGCGACGTGTGGGAGGAGATGAAGACCACCCTGAAAAACCGCGAGGCCTCCCTGGGAGAGGCCAGCAAGCTGCAGCAGTTCCTGCGGGACCTGGACGACTTCCAGTCCTGGCTCTCCCGGACCCAGACGGCCATCGCCTCTGAGGACATGCCCAACACCCTCACTGAAGCTGAGAAGCTCCTCACGCAGCATGAGAACATCAAAAACGAGATCGACAACTACGAGGAGGACTACCAGAAGATGAGGGACATGGGCGAGATGGTCACCCAGGGACAGACCGACGCCCAGTACATGTTTCTGCGGCAGCGGCTGCAGGCCCTGGACACTGGGTGGAATGAGCTCCACAAAATGTGGGAGAATCGGCAGAGTCTCCTCTCCCAGTCCCACGCCTACCAGCAGTTTCTTAGGGACACCAAGCAGGCCGAGGCCTTCCTTAACAACCAGGTACTGCTCCCCCGCCTTTGCTTCCTTCCTGGCAGAGCAGCCCCTGTTTGCCCTTTGAAGCTTTCTAGCCAGGCTGCCACTTCAGAGCACCCCTTTGTGGAAACAGAAGGTTAATGGAGAGGCTCCCCCCAGCTTCCAAGGCATTGAGACCCCTCACACTGTGGGGTATGGGAGCTGAAGGTTCCTGCAGAGTCCCGTTCTGTTTCAGCGGCTTTCAAGAATCCCTTAGGTTCTAAGTATGTGCTCATAGTATCGCATTAAGTTGGCAATATTCTGTAAGACAGTGATCCAGTTTGACAATTTGAAAGGTACAGTGAGGGGGTTTTCTTGTTTGAAAAAAAATTTTTTTTTTATCTGCTTGGGGTTTTTTGTTTTGTTTTTTGGTGCGGGACTAAGTGGTTCTGTCTTCCTTGCTCTAGGAAGAGTCAGGGGCTTCACCCAGTGACACAACAAGGTAGGAACCAGAGAAAGGAAACAGCTAAAGATAGTAGCCAATATCAGGGTTGTTAATCTGTCTTTTCAGGAGAGAGTTTGAACAGTTTGTCGCCACTGCCTTCATGACACATGAGAGGACCCTGGTGGCTGATGCATAAAGCGTTGCTTAGTTTCTTCACTTACTTTGGGAAAAAAATGTAGCGAATTGAACCACTTAAGGAAATTAAATTCCTTATGGTGCCCCACTAGGTTTTTCCCCTCCCAACCTTTTGTTTTCTCTGATCAGATTATTTAAGTACAGCGGAGCATGCGTTACGAAGTGTGTTGTATGGAAACCAAGGACCTAGGAAAAGGTGCTTTCATTATTCTGGAAACGAGTTGTGTATCTCGATGTTTCATCCTGCTCTGATTTTGGTTTTCTCTCTTTGCAAAAGGAGTATGTGTTGGCCCATACTGAAATGCCCACCACCTTGGAAGGAGCTGAAGCAGCTATTAAAAAACAAGAGGACTTCATGACCACCATGGACGCCAACGAGGAGAAGATTAATGCTGTTGTGGAGACGGGCCGGAGGCTGGTGAGCGATGGAAACATCAACTCAGATCGCATCCAGGAGAAGGTGGACTCCATTGATGACAGGTACGGCACTCCAAAGCTCCTGAGGGAGTCCCAGTCCTCTAAATCGTTAGCCGAAAGTCCTTGGGAGTGTGAGTATCAATCTTCCACTGGGTGGGGTATGGACAGCTGGTAAAATTTAATCTACCCACCCCAGAAAACTAGTAAGCAGTACATCGGTACCTAGATACGTGGTTCTCATGGTCAGGCATGTACAGGTGTCCACAAAAGAAAACTCTGAGGAGCCAAACTAATATTTAATCAAATATTTATGAGAGCTGTGATGCCAGTTAGCAATCCGATATAAGCTATGCCCTTCCGGAGTTGATATGTGGAGCCTGTCGCATGATGGGACCCTGAGAGCCACACTTCCCCAGCTAAGCCCATGTTCACCTTCATCCATGCAAGGATCCTCTGAAGCCTTCCAGGAGCAACTAGGGAGGGGCGGCGAGGTTTACTTGTCCTGAGTACCTGGCAGAGCCACATTATCAGGGCCCTCTCAGAAAATTGGCTTGGATAATGCCGTAACAGGATTTTTTCATGATGAGAGAAAAGTCCCTTTCGTCTTCTGCCAAGGCATCTCTAAGATTTGATGCTCTTATTTTTATTTATTTACTCATTTATTCACAGTTAAGACTTTTCTCCCTGACTGAAGGCCAGCGTACTCTGTGTGTACCTTAATTCTCACCCTGCCTTAGGCTGTTATTAAGGTGGGATATCAGTGCAGATCAGGGTTTGGCTGCACCAGCACAGGCTGGTTCTGGCCTGGCCAGTTGCATCCTGGTTTAGCCTATCTGGGTCAGTCTCTAGTTTCTGTTCCAACTGATCTTCTGTGGTCCCAGTTTGGGCTGGATTTAAGGGCTCATTGTGAAACTGATGTCCTCAAGAAACTTCTTTTCTGGCTCTCAAGCGCAATGAAAAAGAAGAACTTTTTGCTGAGAGCGTTTTCCTTGCTTAGCTTCTCCAAGAAGGGTCTCCTGGGATCCTGGGCCATATGAACTTCCTGTGATATGCGGTGAAAGGGGCAGTGACTCTCTTCTCAAGAAGACTGAGCTTTTGGCTTTAACATTTCCAAGTCTGTCCTTTTCACTGATTCATAGCCTCAACCACGCATTTGAAGGGTGCTGTTATGGAATAGGATATGACATACGTTATCATTTTGTATCTGTTGCTCCTCAAACAGCTAAAAAAAAAAAAAAAAAAAAAAAATTCCTCACCAAACCCTTGATTGTGAAAAGCAAAGACTAGGCAAGGTTTTCCTAACTTAGAGAAAAAGAATTTCCTTTTTTCCTAATGTTAAACCTCGAGTTATTTTGTAAGTCTAATACGTCATGCGTGTCTGTGTTCGATGCATACAGCTGGTTTCCTGAGGGCAGACTTGGCGGTTAGGGACACGTGCTTCCAGGCAGGCGTGCAGCTGCCTTGCAGTTTCCTGCGTGTGTTTACACGTCCCCTGATGCTGCAGCTGTGAGGGGTTTTTGGAAGCAGGTGATACTGTCAAGGCTGGAGACTCCTGGATATGAGAGAACATTTCAGCAGCCCTCAAATGTGGTTTAGCCTTCCTTTTGCCCTTGACTCGGAGCCTGGGCTCCTGGGGTCCCAAAGACTTCTTAAGATTTCTGTCTTAAAAAAGAAATGGAAAATACTATCTATAGTTGGAAGGGGGGGCGGGGCTTTCCATTGATCTGCCCTCAGGACAACTACGTCTTCCTCAGCTGGTGTTAACTGCATTCTGGTTTCACTTGTGTATCCCCAGAGGCCTCAGGATCAGAAACTGACCCCAGAGGATACTTGCCTGTTAAAAAATACACAAATACGTGAGTTCCAGGTGCTATGGGGGCACAAGCTAAGTAAATACCTGGACCTTCAGATCTAATCTCTTGTCCAGAAACATTCTGATGCTCTTGTGAAGCTATTTTCATAAAATGCAAAATCATTATAATGTGCTTACGTTCCGGAAATCTTGCCGATTTCCGTGGAGCTTGTTGAAATGAAAAAGTACTAGAACAAAGACACTGGCTCTTAACAGATGTGGGTGGGGTGCGAGTGACCTTTAACGTGCTCATGCCTGGGTGGAGGGGAGCCTGCTGTCCAGGCTTGCCCTGAGGGTGCAAATGGGTGAGCTTCCTGGCTCGAGAGAAGTTCCAGCCATGGTGCAGTCCTGAGAGAACAAGGAAACAGGATCCAGCTTCATAAAGCCAGACCCTGTCTCACTGCGGGGAAAAGCTTTCGTATTACCCATCTGTTTTATTCAGGCACCTGTGGTTCTTTAGTTTTTTACAAGAACCACAGTTAGACTTAGCATCTGCCTCAGAAGATGAAGGAGCTTCTGACTCTTACTAGAGGGGTAGAAAGTGAGAAATGGAAATAAAGCAACAAGTTTAACCTCGCCCCAAACAAAGAGCACCTTTAGGACTGTAAAAAACTGCGGTCAAGTTTCAGAAGGTCCTTCCCTATAATTAAATCCATGACCCAGCCTTGAAAGGCTTTCCTTGAATGCCATTGGTTGCCAACTCTCAGTTCTCTTGAGGGTTTTCTGAGTCTGCAACAAGTGTCATGCTGCCCATGTGGCTGTTGCCCACTCTGCAGAGCTTAATCCCTCAGACACCATCATTGTGTCCTCTCGGAGATCTGTCATTGGGACATGGGGCCCTAAGTCACCCTTCCGCCTTTCCCTTCTCCCTGGTCCCCATAGAAGAGAGAGACTGCCTGGCCAGAATCTGTCGGGTGTCTGTGAGACTTGAGTATGTAAGCTCCAGTCAGACTTCTGTCTGGTTGTGCTTCTGTCTTCGTGAGACTTCTCAATTATTTGAGAATTATTTTTTTTTCCATCATTGCCATGAGCTTCAAGGGGGTGTGTCCTGTTGTAGCTGCCAGTTTCTAGTCCCTCCTCGCCTTCTGAGCACTTGCATGTGGCTCTGTGGAAGGGACTGGGGTCTTTCATTCCAGGCTTTGTGCCTGACTCCAAATAACCTTCCTCCTGAAGATTGGCTTTAGCTTCTTAAAACCCCCTACCAAGAGTGACTGGAATTTGAGGTTCGGAAAAAAGAAAGTTAAACTTTTCTTAGACATTCCTTCGTCATCCACATTTTTAGACACCTAATTCCTTTAGCCCAAATTCACTAACAGTCTTTAAATAATTTTTAAAAAAATTTTTGGGGGATCCCTGGGTGGCGCAGAGGTTTGGCACCTGCCTTTGGCCCAGGGCACGATCCTGGAGACCCAGGATCGAATCCCACGTCGGGCTCCCGGTGCATGGAGCCTGCTTCTCCCTCTGCCTGTGTCTCTGCTTCTCTCTCTCTCTGTGACTATCATAAATAAATAAAAATTAAAAATAATTAAATAAATTTTAAAAAAAAATTAAAAAAAATAAATTTTTTGGTATCTGAGAAAGGATATCAATGCAGTAAGGAGGCTTTGGCCTTTGTTTTTTGTTGTTCTGAAAGCAGTAGAATGCTGAAGGTGTGGGAGGAGAAGCCACAACCTTTCGTCTCATCCATGGCGCTTGTCAGTTTAGTTGCTGCTTTCTGACCTGTGCACCACCATTAGACATGCATACACTCTTTCCATTTAGCATTACTTAAGAAATATTTTTCTATTTTTGCATTTTGGTAGTATTATTTCCACTCATGTTCTTCCAGTTGTTCTGTAGTCACTGGCACCTTCTCGAGCAGAGAGCATTTCCCTTTGGTTCCCCAGGCAGATGAATACCGGCCCTGCCACCACAGTCAGTTGTTTGCCAGCATTCACTGAAGGTCCGTGTCGCCCATGGCATCACTGTAAGCTCTTTCTTGCTCCCTCGGAAGGTTCTCATGGGTCACTCAGCAGCTGGTGCTCCCTGGGCTGCTCGTGGCATCCTAGAGAATCACAGATTATGTTCTCCTCATCCCTCTGTGGGAGCCGAACAAGAGAGACTCTGCGCAAGCACACATAGCAAGAAATTGCTTTGAGGCTCAGAATGAAAACCCAATGTCCTTATCTACCCCAGTTAATACCCTTCACTAAGTCTGGCTGGCTGGCTGGCTGGCTTAGGTTTCTTGGGAATATTGGGGAAGCTGTATTCAGGGCATGGGTGCTTGGTTGTCTGTGCAGTAGCTCCTCCCTGTAGCCACAGAGCTGCATCAAGGCCATCCTCCTCACGGCGCTCCCAGCTCTCCCGGCATCCACATAACTGGTGTTCACAGTCTCGGGTGGAGAACCTGAGCCACCTCAGGAGGGAGGTGAGGGAGGCTTGCTGAGCGGTTCTGGCACCACAACGGCGTGTGTGAAGAAGCCCTGTGGACAGCATTCAGGCTGGGCAGCCAGCACCCCCATTTGCCTTGTCATTCCCCAAGTTCAGCTCCTCCCAGTTCTTAGGAATTTTTGCTTACGATTTTGTGCTTCAGCTTCATTAAGCCTTGATTACCCTTACCTGTTAATAAAGAGTGGGATCTAGTAAGTAGATAATCTCACAGGTCTCAACATTTTCATTCCTGGTTCATTGTTGGGAGGGCAGGGAGGGTTCTCAGGATGGGCAAATATTTATCTAGGAGACATAAATTTAAAGCCCTTTGTATTGTTATCTATGGTTTTTTAGCCATGAATTGTCACTCAGTTTCTTGAAGATGAGTCTCAAATTCTCCCACAATGCCTCAGATGGGGACTTGTACCGAGTGCATGCTCAGATTTTATCCCTTAGCACCAGATTAGGAAGCACTGTATTTGCACGGTTCATTTGAGGACATCCGCTGCCTCGGAAAAAAGAAAGTTAAACTTTTCTTAGACATTTCTTCCTCTTTCCACCTGTCCTGGCTTGGACAGCTGTTTTGATCTCTTTTATACTGTGGCTCACTCATTTGGAGGATGCTAAATTCTCTTCTTTATTTTGCCTTTTTGACATAATGAGAGCTGTACAAGCCAACTGCTTTTATCATATGTAGAAACCCAGGGAAGACATTGAGTTGTAAATTCAGTATTTCAACATGCTGTATTTCTTCTTCTAAAAATTATTTTTATTATTATTATAACAGACATAGAAAGAATCGTGAGGCCGCCAGTGAGCTTCTGATGAGATTGAAAGACAACAGGGATCTTCAGAAATTCCTGCAAGATTGTCAGGAGGTATGTCTCCCTTCAACCCCTCCCTTCTTTCCTTCCAAGGAGAGCGAGAACACTTGGAAGAAGAGCCCTTGGGATTATAAAATTAATTGAGACCCAGAAATTCATTTCCAGCTGGGGTAGTGTGGCACCTCATCATTTCTCCAGCCTACAAGCTACCACTTAGAATAACTAGAGTCTTTCTAATCTAGAATAGTTGAGAATTCTGCTATTACAGTGGACCATAGCCAATCGTTGCTTTTTTGTTTTAATTTAATTAAACTTACATAAAATCCAGAATGTAATTCTTCCATCATTCTAGGTGTATTTTAAGTGCTCAGTAGCCAACTGTGATTAACAGTTGCCACATGGGACAATGCAGATCTAGAACATTTCTAGATCCATGTGATATCCTAGAATAGTGTGTAATTTTAAACTATGTTTTAAGTATTTATTTAAAAGAATACACATTTAGTGTTATGGAAGGAGAGAGCTAAGGGGAACTGGAACTCGCTACCCAGGTAAGAAGCAAAGATATAAAAAAATTAGGCCTGAGTTTCTTACTCACCAAGGACCTTCAAACACCTACCTTTCAGATTCCCTGGATACGTGTCTAACGTGGCAAAAGCAGCGATCCTGATTTTAGACTCCTAAGTTTTACCATGTGGTATTAATCTGATGATTCTCTTACTATTTCATGCTCCCCTGATACATGCATAAACAAACTTGGAAAACTAAAGTTAGCCAGAAAAATGCAGTCTCTGCAAGCCAGTTAGAGAAAAGCCTCTGGCTACTTCCACATGTTCATGAGTACATGGCATTCTTCTATCTGCCAGAGAATAACAGTGAGACTCCGTTTTATCTGGTTTATTGGGTGAAATCCCAGTTCTGGAGGCAGAAATGGGATGAAGTTCATCCCAGTGAAGCTGTAGGGACCTTGGAGGAGGGGTATTATTGGGCGTGGGGACAGAATCAGCTTGTGTGCGAAGAACATGACTGCGATATCACAACACCTTGCAGGCAAGCATATGGCTGTGTGTTAAAAAGAAATACAGCCCCAATAGCAGTCATGTTAGATCGTGACAAGTGATCCTTCATGTCCATTTAACTGCTATCTTACTGTGATTCTTGTAATATGCTTCAGCAGCTAAACCTTCAGAAAGAAAGCCCCTGAACTATGTAGGTTAGGGTCTGTCAGCTTTCTGTGCCACTCTGATGAATCTCGATCTGTGAGGTAATTGCCTGGAGCCAGACAGGCTGAAGACGAGTGTCTCTTCAAGTGATGCTCAAGCATTAATAAGCCTTTTGGATAGGGTGCTCATTTTAAAGAGGTATTTGTGTCCCCCAGACAGGACATAGAGGAGAGCGATGGGACCTGAAGTTAGCTGGGTAGGGTTGCATGTTGTTCCACAGTGAATATCAAGTGGTTTTTCAGCCCTGGAAGGATGAGGAGCTGTTTGCAGCCTGGGCTTTGCCTTCCACACACTGCAGGTCCCTGTATTACCCCTTGATAGTTCCCTTGTAGTACCATGGGTGATTCATTATAACTTCAGGCCATACTGAGGGAGAGGTGGGAGTCAATAGAATTCCATGCTTTTGCTTAAAGGGCAAGTTTAGTGAGATGAAATTCATGGACCTCAACTTGGACTTTTTGGGGAAAAGCCAGAAAATGAGCAGGAGATGAGATAAGAGGAAGAACCCTTGAGAGAAACCCCATTGAAGTTTCCCTCTGTTTGCCATTACATATATGTGGATTCATAAGTAAAAACGTTTGGGGAAACTAAGTGGATAAAATGATCGTCCTTCCCAGTGGAATCACAGGAAATGGTCATTAGATCTTTGTTAATACTTGTTCCAAATTAGCACCCTTGGCTATATGGAGTTCCCGCCTTGATATACACCAGTGACTGTTGGGTGTGCCTGGAGGCCTCCATCCTATGATTGCCCCTTACAGTGTGCAGAAATGTTTTGGCTGGGCTGCTACGTCCCAGGAATGATATGCAGGTCTCCTTGAGACTGCTCTGCCAAATCTTCCTGGTTTAGCCTTTTTCTCCTTAAGCTTCATTAAAAGTTAGTACAACTGTAGGATCGGCTAGAGTTGCTGTCTCTCACATGAGCATGTACGGTCTCTATGTAGTGATGGAATTTAGATCAGGTTTGAGGGCTCCAAATCCCTTGGTATAGAAGTGCAAGCAAAGAGGTGGTTCCAGTATTCTTTGGCTGTGAACTCTGCATCATTCAGCCTTGTTAAAATACATACCCTTGTTTAAATGTCCAGCTCTCAATTTCAGTCAGGTCATGATTTCAGGGTCACTGGGCATGGTGCCTACTTAAGATTCTCTCTCTGTTGCCCTATGCCCCTGCCCTCACACTCTTTCTTTGAAAAATTAAATTAAAAAGTACCTTTTAAGCTAGGATCTTGGAGAACAGAGTGTCTGTATGAAACAGCTTTGCATTTTAAAAATCTACCTTTTAAGTTGCTAGAAACTTCCACAGTACCCAGAGATCAGATTTACTACCATTGCTGACTATAGGTATTGTCCAAAGTCTAGGGAACCTTCTCAGTGAGTGCCTTGGCCAGAGCAAGCACAGGTTGTGAGATCTGCCTTTGTTGCCACCTCCAAAGACCACCGGATGGGGAAATTTACTGCAGCCCCTCCCCCCCCCCATTCCCACTTGTGGGTGGGGACGTAAAGCGCATCAGTTTTTGTAGTGGTTATTTCAACGTGAATTCCTGAAAAGTGATTTAGGAGTTACTGCTTTTCTGTTTTATTTCCTCACATCATAGGGAAACTGTATTCAGAAACTGAAGGTGTGGTTTGTGTGGGGGTTTTTTGCGGGGGGTGGAGAAGGCAGTATAACTAGACTTGTGTTACAAGGGGTAGCAAGTTCTGTTACTTTGAGCTTGATTCAGTGATCAAAGCATTTTTCCAATCCTTCTCCAATCTGCGCAGTGTTCTTTTTTGCAGAGAATGAGTATATTCTTAAATGACCTTTGTAAATGCCCACAAATAATAATGGTAGTTCTGATTGCAGAATGCTGATGAAGGGCTGATGAACTAGCAAGTTCCATAGATCCATTTCATTGTGCTGTATTGCGTGATGCTTTATCTGTAGGATGATGTGTTCAGCAAAGAGCAGATTTGTTTATAAGCCTCTGATTTTTATGTAGCTCTTTTTTTTTTTTTAAATCTCTCTGGGTAGGTGGTTATGAATAGCAAAAATATGTGAATGTCCTTTGCACTTTGGATAAATGCCTTCTATTGTGTTTAATCTGTGTGCATGTGGAAGACGGGAAGTTTTACCATTTGGTTCCCTTTTAACCTCTTTCCCCCTTGGACTGAATGAATGGCCATAGTAATTCAGATTTTAGCTACCCAGATAACTGGGGAAAAAAGGTAATTCTTTTAAAGTAGGAAATTTAGTGTCTCTATTGTGTAACCAATCTATGGGCCTAGCTTACAAAGGGCTGTATGAGATTTATTGGTTTTTCACCTCAGTAAAGAATGACAACAAAAATCTCCCCACCTTTTGCTTTGTACCCCCCCCCCCCCCCCCCCCGTGTGGTGGATGCATATGCTTAGAAAGGTAGAGATGGTGCCCAGGAAGCCTGGAAATTTGCCCACATTCAGAGCCAGTGCTGCTCCCGTGACCGGCATTACCCTCCTTGACATCCTTTTCAAAGAACAGACTTTCTGTTGTTTAAACAAATTTATGGGGAAGCCTTTCCCAGCAGCAGCCCTGAGTGTGAGTGAGTGGCCTTGGAAATGTTGGTCCTGTGAGGGTTCTTTTCATTTTTCTTGCCATTTCTCAACACTGCAGAGTGGACCATGAAGGGCTTAGGGTGCAAATTTGTTGTATAAGATGTGGGCTTCTTATGGTCACACAGAAGGGACATGGTCTCTGAAGACCTTTGGTTCTGGGCTGGTCTACATTCCTTTGTGTATCTTTCTCTTAAGGCAAACAAAAAGCTCTTCCTGGGTTAGTTAGCACTGTGTATGGGGGTAGGAATTAGAACCTGGCACAGCCAACTATAGGCAGTAAGGAGCCGAGCGAATTGGGATGAAAGCCAGCAAGGGAAGTGTGTCCAGGGCCTGCGGCTGGGCTGACTCCCACCCTCGGCCTCACGAGAGAACTCCCTTCTCAGATCTGTCAGCAGCTGGCAGGCTTTGTGAGTCTTTGCAGAATTTAGATCCAAAGAGACATGTTGGGTCTCAAAATCAAGTCCTGAGGAGTGTTCGTGGCCTGAATGGAAGACTCTTTACAAAAATAGAGGCTATAGCAAAAGAGGTGAAGGTGACTCAAACTTTGAAGGAAACTTTAAAGAGGGCATCATTGTTGCCTTACTCCTACAGTGAGCAAGTTATTTATGCTTTTTGGCATTCCCATAGATACACTGTGAAGGGAAAGGGAGGAATAAAAGAGTGAGGGTTCTGTGTTTGGTCTTTTTCATATATAATAGAAAACTAGAAAGAGTAAAAAGATTACCGAATAGAGTAAAAGGCAGTTAATCATGATTAACATGGAATAGCTGGCACAAGTATTTGGAAGAGAAAGAAGATTGTGACTTGGACTGGTTAGGGCAGAATTTTAAACACAGGCCTTTGAGGGGAAGGCTGGTTACGCGTGCCAAGCACTTTGAAAGCTGGCTCAGAGAGCTTTTGTACTCCTGGATTTAACTTTAGATACATACTTCGGAGCCAGGCTCAGGTACATCTCCCGTACAATGGAGTTAACCAGTCATGACAGGTCAGAGTCGTAAAGTAAATATTTGGTTGTCTGTTGACATGGAAACGTGCAGTATGCATAGTACAACATAACACAACTCTTTCCAGGCAGAAAAACGGCTGATGTCTGTGATCACAATCTCTGAAACCTTTCTGATTTTTGTTTTTCCTAGCTCTCTCTCTGGATCAATGAAAAGATGCTTACCGCCCAGGACATGTCTTATGATGAAGCCAGAAATCTACACAGTAAATGGTTAAAACATCAAGCATTTATGGCAGAACTTGCATCCAACAAAGAATGGCTTGACAAAATTGAGAAGGTGAATTAAAATGTTTGATGAGGCTCGTGTTTCTTTGGTGTGGCCACAACATGGAAGTGAACTCCTCTCTTTAGCACATTCTCTTGCATTTTTGCATCCTATACAGAAGTAATACAGCCAGGAGCAGTCCCTCTTACTAATTCCTGACTTGTACCCACTAGAAGGGAGAAAAGCAGAAACCCAGCCAGGTGTGGAACAAAACGCTTGATTAGCTTTTTAGTGGGTACTGGCTGTTGGGTTTCTTTTGTTTCTCACCTGCTGCAGATGATGGGCTGCGGGCCCCCTGGACCGAGTCCCTACTATTTTGATTCATCACGTGTCCTGGTCTATGAGAGACTGATGATTTGCGCAGAATTTAGAAATACTATGTATTTTACATTTTCCCATTTTTCTAGTGTGACCAGACACTACCATAACTTAAAATGTATCATTTTGGCACAGGGAGATTGTGTGCGGCATACTGAACGTGAAAATGAAGTTCCCCACCCCCTCTTCTCTTCCTCAGGCTTTTTACATTGTTTCGTACTCTAATGGTTAAATTAACGTGTCACGGTCTTTGGGGGCCGAGTGGAGGGGAGGAAATCCGAAGTCTTTAGCACTTCCTGCTGCCCCCGTTGAAACTGTTTGATCATGCAGTGGTCACTTCTTGCTGTCCTCTCTGAGAGCCATGTAGTGTCCATAGACTAGGCCCTTGTCCATTTATTAAGCAGTAACCTTACATGGAAAGGCTGTGTGTTGAATTGAATAGGTAGACCACAGATTAAATATTTTAGGGTGGTTTTTCTTTTTCCTTTTTTTTTTTTTTTTAGGGTGGTTTTTCATAGTGACCTTTGTTCTCTAGCAAACTGTATTTATTTATGTTTTCCAGGAAGGAATGCAGCTCATTTCAGAAAAGCCCGAGACGGAAGCTGTGGTGAAGGAGAAACTCACTGGTTTACATAACATGTGGGAAGTCCTTGAATCCACCACCCAGACCAAGGCCCAGAGGCTCTTTGATGCAAACAAGGCTGAACTTTTCACCCAGAGCTGTGCAGATCTGGACAAATGGCTGCACGGCCTGGAGAGTCAGATTCAGTCTGATGACTATGGCAAAGACCTTACCAGCGTCAACATCCTGCTCAAAAAGCAACAGGCAAGTGGATGAGGCGACCACATACTTGGGCCTGTTTCTGTTTTATTGACATCGTCTTTACAGTCTTAACTTGCACACCATGTCGTCAACCACCTGTCTTCTGTGTGAAGGGGCTTTAACCCAGCAGAGTGTCCTGACAGCATCATGGCCCATTTCTAGAATCAGCTGGAAAGGCATAGTATCGTAGAAGTATTTGGGTGTCATCATCTCAGTTGACGGATAATATTACCATTTAATAGTCGAGAAAATACTCATTTCAGTCAGTTCTGCAGTTTACACAAGAGAAAGCGATCCTATTTCCATACTTGCTGTATAACATCCAGTAAATATTTGTTATCTTAGTTGGTTAGGGTATTTTTTTTTTCTGTAAGATTTTATTTATTTGAGAGAGCAAGCATGAGTAAGGGGTGGGGAGAGGTACCGGCAGAGGGAGAATGAAGAATGAGACTGCCTGCTGAGGAGGGAGCCCGATGCAGACTCGATTGCAGGACCCCAGGACCGTGACCCGAGCCAGAGGCAGACACATAGCCAACTGCCGGGTGTCCCCACATCAAGGTACTTTTTAGATGAGAACAACAGGAAAGTTGTTGTCCTTGTAGGAACCAGGGCAGACTCAGTGGACCCTCCTGGGTCCACTGTCCTGGCAGGAGGCCAGCTATCTCAGGGGTTGGGCAGGACAAGCCTCATGCAGGAAAGTCTTGACCAGATCAGCCCTGAGGCTTTGTGTCTCCCGGAGCTTCCTGATGCAATAAAAGGAAGTTATTTACTCACTTATTTGGGGACATGATAGTACTGTATTCTAAAGGCAAATGAACTTACTTAAAATTTCTAGAAAACAGCTTTAGTGAAGCTGAGAAAGCAGGTTGGTGTCAGAATCATGTGCGGCTCCCAGGCCCCGGCCCCACGGTCCTGCTTGGAACCAGTCACTGTGGCAGTGTCTTTGCCCAGTGCTGAGGCCTGTTTCTTCAGAGTGATACCCACCCTTCCTTTTCCTGAGTGATGCGGTTTCTTGGCTACGTTACCATGCGTTAGGGAGTTTTGTTATGGGTGCTCTGTCCTTGAGGCTGTTTACTTCCTCGCCCGGGAAAGGAATCCATTTGTTCCCAGACGCAGCCCCCTCGTCTCACAGCCATCTGCGTGTGACATTTCCTGAGTGAGACCCCACTGCTTTCATTTTCCTTTTGTAAATAAGCAATTAGCATGTTTTCATCTCATGATCTAGTATTAAAAAAAGAAAATCACCCTTCTGATTGAAGAAATTGAGAGAAGACAGTAAAACTAGCTATCCTTTTAGCCTAAAAGAACTGGAACCTTGAGACATTACTTTTTCCTGACGATTACATGGGTTTCCAACATCGTTATGGCTTGTGAACCAGCAGCTGAAGACTGTCCTTTCCCCATAATTAATCTTGTGTTTTTCTTGTCATTTGCCTTCTAAGCTCCTGGACAAACTTGAATATTGTTCGGGTTTAAATACAATGGAAAGTGGGGGCACCGGCGTGGCAGAGTCGGTGAAGCGTCCGACTTTTGACCTCAGGGTCGTGAGTTCAAGCCACATGTTAGGTCTATCACTCTGGGTGTGGAGCCTACTTAAAAAAAAAAAAAAATCCTGGAAAGGGAATAATTGATAGTTTGATAGATGTTAAGAATCCTTTCTTAGACTCTCCATTATATAAATTTATGCTCAATCTTCCATTTTGGCCAGTTCCCAAAACAAACATTTTATAGGACTGTGTGTGTCTTCCTTGTCTCTAGTGTGCCACCTGGTCTCTTTTCTGCCTTCAGATGCTGGAGAACCAAATGGAGGTGCGGAAGAAGGAGATCGAGGAGCTCCAGAGCCAGGCCCAGGCCCTGAGTCAGGAGGGAAAGAGCACCGACGAGGTGGATAGCAAGCGCCTCACGGTACAGACCAAGTTCATGGAACTGCTGGAGCCCTTAAGCGAAAGAAAGCATAACCTGCTGGCCTCCAAAGAGATCCATCAGTTCAACAGGGATGTGGAGGACGAGATTGTAAGTAGACCTTCACCACACAAAGGGCTTTTCCGTAAGCCTCCTCACCTGACCTGCCTTAAGCCTTGTTCTCATTTCTTGTTAGGCTCACTTTGGGCCGCATTGGTGAGCTGGACTATCGAAGCCCATGCTTTTATGTATTGACACAAAATGCAACTCCATTGTTTCCTTTGATTTCCTAAAGATGTGCTATGGTTTTAATGCCTCTAGAATAGTAGTTTTAAAGATAAATTAGGCATGAGGACTCCCAGTGAGTCTAGCAGTGAGGATGAAATAGGGTCTGAAAGACTAGCCCTTGCAATGGGATTGTACACACCTTCTCTCTCTCAGGCTGGCCTTCCTGCCGATCCTCTGTTGCACGTGTTGACATCAAGCATTTGTTCTTTTTGAGACGTCCTAATCACCTGTATTTACAATTCTTTCCAGTTGTGGGTTGGAGAGAGGATGCCTTTGGCGACTTCCACGGATCACGGCCACAACCTCCAGACTGTGCAGCTGTTAATAAAGAAAAATCAGGTAAGTGTTTCTGCTTGGGCTAGCTCAGTCTGATAAATATTTGCTCCAGGTTACAGGGCAGAGAACAGTGAAGGTTCACTGTTTCCCCTCGGCACTCACAGAGCAGCCTTCTGTCGGGGCCCAGCAAGCCTTATTTGTGTGTTCCCCACTCCCACAGACCCTCCAGAAGGAGATCCAGGGACACCAGCCTCGCATTGATGACATCTTTGAGAGGAGCCAGAACATTGTCACCGACAGCAGCAGCCTCAATGCTGAGGCCATCCGGCGGAGGCTTGCTGACCTCAAGGAGCTGTGGGGCCTTCTCATCGAGGAGACAGAGAAACGCCACAGGCGGCTTGAGGAGGCGCACAGGGCCCAGCAGTACTACTTCGATGCGGCTGAGGCTGAAGCATGGATGAGTGAGCAGGAGCTGTACATGATGTCTGAGGAGAAGGCCAAGGTGAGAGAGGTTTCTAGTCCTGCCCCAGGGAACCTCAGACTTGGGCTCGGAGGTGCTTTTCTATTTTCTGCTGGTAGCTGTGTCTTTGTGAAACATCTCATCATTGCCTTTGAGTGTCACAGAGGACACTGTGCTGCATGAAGGTGACTGAAATCTGGTGTTTCCCCTTGCTACAGAACCTTCTTATGTGAGCCCTGGTGTGTCATTAAGACTAGGTTTATCTTGGGGATCCCTAGGTGGCTCAGTGCCTGCCTTCAGCCCAGGGCGTGATTCTGGAATCCTGGGATCGAATCTCATGTCAGGCTCCTGCGAGCCTGCTTCTCCCTCTGCCTGTGTCTCTGCCTCTCTCTTTCTCTTTGTCTCTCATGAATAAATAAATAAAATCTTTAAAAAAAAAAAAAAAAGGCTAGATTTATCCCTTTTTTTTTTTTTTTTTTTTTTATGGATATTTACCAGAGTCCTTTTTGTTCTCTTTAGTTAGTAGAGTTATTTAAACTTTACAAGATGCTTTTGAGGGATCCCTGGGTGGCGCAGTGGTTTAGCGCCTGCCTTTGGCCCAGGGCGCGATCCTGGAGACCCGGGATCGAATCCCACGTCGGGCTCCCGGTACATGGAGCCTGCTTCTCCCTTCTCCCTCTGCCTGTGTCTCTGCCCCTCTCTCTCTCTCTCTCTCTGTGTGACTATCATAAATAAATAAAAATTAAAAAAAAAAAAAGATGCTTTTGAGATAGTATAAAAATTTGTAGGGTTCCAGAATGCTGTCATCTACCTACATGTGGGTGAGATGGTGAGGAGTCTCAGCCAGTCAGAATACACTTGGTTTCATAGGCTTTACCCTATACCTCAGAGAGGTCTCCCCACTCACTCCGGATGATCCTTGTGTTCGTGTTTCATGGGGCGTCCCACAGTCTGGTCCATGTTGACACTCCTGAAAGGCTTCAGTGCTGCACTGCCTGCATACCACACTTGTGCTTTTGTTCTTACTGATGATTCTTCTTCCTATGCATCATGCAGTCAGCTGGTCCTACTTGAGTGTGGTATTGGGCCAGAGGGGACGATGGTGGTTGTGACCTTCTCCCTCTTTGCAGGATGAGCAGAGTGCCGTCTCCATGTTAAAGAAGCACCAGATTCTGGAGCAAGCTGTGGAGGACTACGCAGAGACAGTGCACCAGCTCTCTAAGACCAGCCGGGCCCTGGTGGCTGACAGTCATCCTGAAAGGTGAGTCCTGTTGTGTCAAGACGAGACTGGCCTGTCGGTTCCTCCCAGTGAGGGTCTTCTACCCTGACCCAATGCAGATGGAAATGGCAGCGTCCATCTTGGATAACTGGTGATCTAGATCTTTGGAAAGCATCTTTCAAATAGACCCAGTAGGCCTGTGCTGAATGGGAAGGGTGAACTGTTAACATTAGGAAATTGTCTTTGTGGGTTAAATATCTCCTCTTGAAAAATGATTGGTATCACAAGTCAGAAGTATAGATTGACCTGCACAGATACAGGTTATCAAAACCTACCTTTGGGTTGAAAGTCATCCAGTTTAGTTAAGTGATTACTTTTAGGAAGAATAGTAGACAAGGATACACAGACCTGTAAAATAATAGGGCTCCCACAAAGAGTTAGATGGTAACACTTCCTCACATTATCAAGTCCTTCAAGCACCTTGGGAATAAAAAGAAGGGTGTGTGGTACTTCCCTACTTTATACCACACTCACATACTAATTTTAATGGCAGTCATTTTAGGCTTGCTATGTAACTGCCTTTTATAACTCAGAAAGGAAAAGAATCGGCTTTGTGCATCACCCAAAGCAAGTTGAAGATACCAGTCAATGGCTGTGTTGGTGAAAGGGGATCTTCATGTATTCGTGATAGGATTCCCAGAAAAGTGGCCTTCCTAGTCTCTAGCATCGAGCATCAAGAAGTCTTGTCCCTTTGATTTCCTGTTACAAGAAAGTCACTCTCAGGACCTACCTGACAGGAGCGGCCAGGAGCATGCACCCCAGAGAAGGGGGAGGTGTGTGCCAGACAGGAGTATCATCCATCCCTTGGGTCACATGATTCTTAAGAATGGAAGATGGCTCCTGGGTTTTGCATTAATTTTTAACGTCAGAGGAAATCCTGACTTACAGAGCCAGCAGTTCAGAGAGTTAGGGTTTCTCCTCCCTGCCTCTATCATCACAGTCAGGATGGCCTTCAGCCTTAGTTATTGTGTTTTGTTTACATGTTGGCTCTAAATTACTCAAGGTCAGATTTCAGAGTTTTATTTTTTAGGCTAAATAGGTGAACCAGAAGTTTCCTTCAAGAAATTTTATGTAACATGCTTTCTTGGCATTTCCACTTCATTTGTTTTCTCCCTGAAAAAAATTTGACATTGAAGGTCATTTTCCTGCCGCCCCTCCCCCCACCCTCTGTTCCAGTGAGCGCATCAGCATGCGGCAGTCCAAAGTGGACAAGCTGTACGCCGGCCTGAAGGACCTTGCTGAGGAGCGGAGAGGCAAGCTGGACGAGAGGCACAGGCTCTTCCAGCTCAACCGGGAGGTGGATGACCTGGAGCAGTGGATCGCCGAGAGGGAGGTGGTCGCAGGGTCGCACGAGCTGGGACAGGACTACGAACACGTCACGGCAAGTACCCTGGGCAGAGCAGACGCGGCTGTGCCACGTGCACTGGGCATGGGCGGCAGCTGGACTCCTTATCTGTGAGCACATCAGACACCTTGGACTCTCGTCACGGGTCACAGGGTTTAGTTTCAGCTCAGCTCTTTTATCACCAGGCAACTTTGACTTAGCTTGTTCAACCTCTCTGTGCCCTTTTCTCCAGTAGTGAAAGGAGATGGAGCCAGGGCCTTGCTCTGCTGCAGTGAGCAAGAAGGAAGCCTGATTGAGTTTTTAGAGCTAAGACCTGTTAAGTCATGCATATTACTTGTTTCTTTCCAAAGGACGTTCATGTGATTAAGAAATAAAATGTTCACAGTAGTCTCACTGATTTTTTTTCTTTTTTTTTTTTTTTTTTTAATGCTCATCACCATTTCAGATGTTACAAGAACGATTCCGGGAATTTGCCCGAGACACAGGGAACATTGGGCAAGAGCGCGTGGACACGGTCAATCACATGGCAGATGAACTCATCAACTCTGGACATTCAGATGCCGCCACCATTGCTGAGTGGAAGGATGGGCTCAACGAAGCCTGGGCTGACCTCCTAGAGCTCATTGACACAAGAACACAGATTCTCGCTGCCTCCTATGAACTGCACAAGTTTTACCACGATGCCAAGGAGATCTTTGGGCGCATACAGGACAAACACAAGAAACTGCCCGAGGAGCTTGGGAGAGATCAGAACACAGTGGAGACCTTGCAGAGAATGCACACTACATTTGAGCATGACATCCAGGCTCTGGGCACTCAGGTGGGTCAGGGAGCTGCCCAGGGTCGTGGGGAGCGTCTTTCTGCATCTCTGAGCATCTCTCTCCATTCCTTGGCTCCTCAAAACGTGTTTCCAAGAAGTACCCAAATTAAACACACACATTGTGAAAATGCTCCATCTGGGAGAACTCAAGTCTGTGACGTTCACAGTGCACCACATGCACAGACATCATTAAATGACCATCTCCACAATTAAACCAGGCGCACATGCAACCATTTGCAAGTTACAGACCTCTTCTAACAAGAATTTGTATTATGTTAGCATAATCATTCACCCAGAATCATTTGCACAATAATATCTTATTATTTTCCATCCACCAGGATCTAAGTTATATGTTGGGAAAGAGGGAAAACAAGAATCTAATGTTTTAATACACCTGGTCTCCCCACTCCCCCACTCTGAAATGGCTTTCAGAGACTTTCTTTAAAAGATGCTTGACATAAAAAAGAAAAAAAAAAAGATGCTTGACAGTGATAATAGCACAGCAGTGAGAACCTGTCGTATAATCACTTCCTAATCTCTGCGTAGTTTCTTATTTAGTCTTAGAGTACTTTTAGATGAGAAATCAGTTGTATCTTTTTCTCATAGATTTCATGGTTCTAGGGACAATGCCAGCCCTGAGAACCTTAGGAGTTTTGTTCTTGTCACGAATGTGTTGATAATGTAGGGCAGGGATCAGCAAACTTTTTCTGTAGAGGTACAGATGGTAAATGTCTTCAGCTTTGTGGGACATATGGTCCCTGTTGCAAATCCTCAGCTCTGCCAATATAGCATAGGTGGCCCTAGACGATATGAAATGAAGGAGCTTGGCTGTATAACAGTAAAACTTTATTTCTGAAAACACGTGGCCCAGATTTGACTGTGGGCTGATCCTGATCCAATGCCACCAGCCTTACAATTTCCGGTGTGCTTTGGGGTTTGTTCTCTGGAGGGCACCACCTTTGCCACCATTGTCTTCTCCCCTACCCTGAATTTGCTGCTTCTAGAAACAGGTCACAGTCGGTCCTCCCTGCAAATTTTTTTAAAATTTTATTTATTCATGAGAGACACAGAGGCAGAGACATAGGCAGAGAGAAGCAGGCTCCATGGAGGACTTGGGACTCCAGGATCATGCCCTGGGCCGAAGGCAGGCACACTCAACCACTGAGCCACCCAGGGGTCCAGGGGTCCTTCCCTGCAGATTAAATGGCTTCAGCTCTTCCACCTTCCACCAAGGAGGTAGAAGGTATGGAAAGCATATTTAAAAAGAGATGCATGGAGTGGCTGAGGGTCTGCATGAAGCAGAGTTTAAAAGGTCCACCATGTATCATAAGGATTTCTGATCTTCCCTTCAGAGCTCATGGACTCCCCAGCTCTGTGACAACTTGCCGTATTCAGAACCTTGTCAGCTTCATGTTCAGGGGCTTTCATTGTGTATAAGGTCCTGGGGAACCACGTGGTTACATTCTCACCTGTGCCTGGAGCAAGGCCCCTGGAGAGGGGCAAACCCCAGTTTGAATTGAGGCCTGTTGTTCTGGATCGCTGCAAGTTTAATTTATTTCCGTTCCCTAATGCTTTGAGGATTGAGATGTTGGTTGCAAAATATATATTCCAATAAGAGCTAAGTGTTCTCTAACTGTTATTACATAGAAAAAAAGAAAGCTGGGGGAACTTTGGGAATGCCTAGAAGCAGAGCTAGAACACAGCTTACTGGCAGGAGGTCTTCCCTCTGCACCTGTGAACAATCACTTAGTTTTAGAACTTCCAAAGACTCTACAGATGATAGAGTTTTGATCTCTTTTTTTTCTTCATTAAAACCCTTCACCTTGTAAGACTCAGATTGCTGAGGGTGAGGGAGGGCAGGAGTCCATCCACTCCCTTGAGTCTTTTAAGTGTCTGTCTCACTGTACCTGCTGGATGAGGCCATTTACAGCTCTAGAAGTATGCATGCCCCTTCTGCAAATACAGACCCAGTCCAGATTCCTTGTAACAATTTTTTTTTAAGATTTTATTTATTCATGAGAGACACAGAAGAGAGGCAGAGACACAGGCAGAGGGAGAAGCAGGCTCCATGCAGGAAGCCCGATCCCAGAACTCCAGGATCATGCTCTGGGCTGAAGGCAGGTGCTAAACTGCTGAGCCACCCAGGGATCCCTTCCTTGTAACAGAATTAGAATAGAGGGAGGCCCTTGGTACAGGCTCACAGAAGCTAGTGGTATGTCCTTCCTGGTCATTTAAATCCTGTGCCAGCCTAGTCTCCACTCTGCATGGGAGCCACAGGACATTTGCCCCCAGTAGTGGTCTTCAGTGACTTCTCAGAGCACTAGTTCATTTGAGGGACTTTTGTGATCCCTCCTCCACCATGTTTTTGGTTGGTTGGTTGGGCTTTTTTTTTTTTTTTTTTTTTTTTTTTTTTTTTTTTTTTAGAACAAATTAAAAACCAGAGGCACAGGAAAGCAGGAAAGGATTTTGGTTTTTTGTTTGATTTTTTTTTTAATTGTTGGTAAAAGATTTGGTTTATCATATAGGAAATTCATTTTTCAAATTATTTCCTACGAATTTCCTATGGTAATTTGAATTATACCCTGAGCCATAATCATAGAAGATTTCTAGAAGTGAAGATGTGGAAATCACATCCTCACAGAAAACAAACCCTATTGATTCTTTGCATCTCTTAGAGGAATTTGTTTTCCTTATGTGCCTCCACCTAAAGTCCTTTTGTGTGGTCAGGGTCAACATCCACCTCCCTGAAAGTGCCAATGTTGTCCATCCTTACCCCTTTCTCCCCATGTATATCCCCTAGGTGGTAACTATCTGCATACTCCCCTCAAAGACCTCTAAAGGCTCCTGTAGTCTGGGATGACACTTGTCTGTGGACTTTGATCACACAACCTCAGTAAATGAAGATTAAATGTATATTCTCTTGTATATGTGTTTTATTAGATGTTGCATACAGTATGGCACTAGTAATATATATAAGAGGAAGAAGTCTAAAAATACAAAATAGCCACAGTTATGACTTTCTCTTATAAAGGCCTATCTCCCTTCCATTCCCCCTCCAAAAAAGGTGAAAGCCAATCCTTGTTTTTCCCCCTTTATTGCTCAGAAAGTAGGTATTAGGCACACTGTCTACACTTTCCTTTTTTCTACAGAGCCATCATCCTGGAACACTTTACATGAGTATGTAGAGCCCTTCCTCATTCTTTTCCATGACTGCAGAAGAGCCTCTTGTATGAATGTGCCATCGTTATTAATGTAACCAGATTCTCACCGATGGACATTTATTTTCAGTTTTCTGCCTTGACAGACACTACTGCAGTAAATAATGTGTATTTCATTTCCTAAATGTGAATAACTATACGTAGGATAAATTCCCCAAAATGGAATCATAAAACCAAAAGGTACCTACATTTGTAATTTTGATGCATGCTGCCCATGCCTTCTATAGGAGCTGTAGCCCATTGTCCTGTCCACAGTCAAATCTAAAATCTACTCACTGGCAGATACATCATCGGACTTGAATTTTTGCCAACTAATAGATGACAAACTACAGTATCTCCATGGAGCATCTTTTCCTAAGACCCATTTGCATTTCCTGTTCTGCAAAGTTTTTATTGAAATTTGGCTAGTGAAAATGTCACCTTCTTGGATGTCAGTCAGGTTTTTTTTGAGCTATGTTAGATATATTTTTGTTTTTCTTCTTTTTTCTTTTTTTATTTTTTGTATTTTTGTTTTTCAATTTGAACTGGCCCATGTGAAAGCTCTTACAGCAATAATAGCACATAACAATGGAAAACTTGTTTTCAGAGTAAATTCTTCATGGCTGTTCCTTGTTCATGATTTAAAACAAAAACAAAACCTGTCTGTACCTTGTAGGAGCATGTTACGTGTTGATTTTTAAATATGTCTGCATATGTCCTCTGTGCTTTCTGTACCATCTTTATATCCCAGGCTGCCTCCAGCACACCTCACTCAAGTCTCCTGCCTGCATTCCCGTAGCATATCGTTTGTCTTATCATTTACACTGAACTCAGTAATGCAGTTCAGTACATTTCTGGTAAACTTGGGTTTTTCCAGGGTGGATCTCCCCAATGAAATTGTGAGCTTCTTGGGGTGTAGGGGCTCCATTTTGACTCAGTGCCTTCATTAGTGCAAAACAGCGTGTGGTGTGCGTGAAGGGAGCAGTGGGGCAATGGAGAGAAGGCCCACCCATCTGATCTGACTTGTCTCCCCCTGTGGCTTTGCAGGTGAGGCAGCTACAGGAGGACGCAGCCCGTCTCCAGGCAGCCTATGCGGGTGACAAGGCTGATGACATCCAGAAGCGGGAGAACGAGGTCCTGGAAGCCTGGAAAGCCCTGCTGGATGCCTGTGAGGGCCGCAGGGTGCGGCTGGTGGACACGGGGGACAAGTTCCGCTTCTTCAGCATGGTGCGAGACCTCATGCTGTGGATGGAGGATGTCATCCGGCAGATCGAAGCCCAGGAGAAGCCAAGGTAACCCTCCTGGCCTCCTGTGGGTGAGAGGAGATCCAGCTTTGCTGACCCCGGGTAATTGTTAGAGGGATCTTCTAGAGAGAACCAGGGGCATCTCCCAAGAGCTTCGGGGCCAGAGCAGAGGTGGTGAGGGATTTGGGAGCAGCGTTAATTGCTTCCTTTGTCTCCAGCCCACAGTTACCAGGGAACCAGAACACAGTGTTATCCAACCCTCTCTCCTACCCCCCAGCCACCACCCCCATGCTCCACCCTAACTTCTGCCCTCCTGCCCTTTCTCTGAGCCTCATGCTTCATTCAAGTAGTCCCATACCTTGGGTGTGACTAGCTCTCTTCACTGGAATGAGGTGGCTTTTCTGTGTCTGAGATTAAAAAACACTCTGTCCCTTTTCACATGCATTTCTAAAGGTATCTCATCCTCACCATCTGCTTAAATGGTGCCTTGAGACAATTATTTAATATTTGTTCCACATCTTCTCTTTGGCCATGTTTGCTGTAAGGCAGTGGAGAGCAGCTAAAGGACGAACAGGCAGGCACAGGCACAACCTCCAGTCCACCCCTGCCAGCTCCAACCCCCGCTGTAATTAAGAAGAAATCTTTTATTACCGTATATATAAAAAGCAGTTGTATTTCCCAGGTCAGGACTTCTAGGTTTTGATCCCTGAAAAGTTCTAACGGCGTTACAGTCATTGATTTCCAGGCTGGTTCCGGCTCTGTGTGCCTCTTTGTGCCTGGATAAGGAGGAGTTATCAGCTGCTCTTTGGGACACACATGTCCTGAACTTTTGGCACTAACTCCTGAGGTACAAAATTGTGAACAGAAATTCAGTGGTTTTTCTGGCACCTGCCTAGCAACCATTTTGAATTCCTCAAATGAATGCACGTGGACACCCGCACACACACGCAAACGAGAGAAGCTTTATGTCGCGTTAGGTTGCATTGCTGGTCCTGAATTAGACTGTCATTATGCATCCGCTCTAGTGACCCAGCCTGAGCCCAGACTGTGAATCAGACCTGAAAGACATACTATGCTGTTGAATAGTTTCCTTCAAATTAATTGTGTTTTGAAACCTGCACGTTGATCTGGAAAGCTTGATCTCCTGAAAGAGGTATTATTTATGTAATTTTAGGGATGTATCATCTGTTGAACTATTAATGAATAATCACCAAGGCATCAAAGCTGAGATCGATGCTCGTAATGACAGTTTCACAACCTGCATTGAACTTGGGAAATCCCTGCTGGCGAGAAAGCACTATGCGTCTGAGGAGGTAGGACGGCTCTTTGCTTCAGACCCTGGGGTGAATGCAGCGGTCTGAAGATGGAAGATGACTTTGTTTTGTCAGTATGTACGTATGTGTATATGTGGACACATACGTGAGAAACCCGTATTCATATACGTGCATGCTCGCACATATTTTGAAATCCTTTGCTCCTCTCCTGTGTGTGGAATAGTTATATGGGAACACTCTTGGCCCAGAGCCGATGAGTCTGGCTCAGAATATAGTTTCTGCAGGCCCCAGGCAGAAGTGCCATCTTTTGTCACCTCCTCCATCAGTACTCATCCCTTTCCTGTCACATGTGCCCTAGATCAGTTTGCTGTTAGTGGAGGGTTGTTAATTCAAGTTAGGAGGATGGTAATAAAGGGATAAATGATGAGTCAGCATGTGGTGCCCTTGAAGGGATAGGGTGTTCTCTCAGAGAGGTCAAGGCTTTGCCCCTCTCACCGTGCATCTCTCCTGAGTGTGATAGCGGTGTGGAGCCCCTGAATCTGGAGGGGGCTCAGCAGCTTTGGGTGGTGCCTAGGCTGCTTCTCAGCCCCTCTGGAAGGCCTGTTGCCATGTTTTTCTCTCCAGTACATAAATAGACTGAGTAGTCCTTAGGGATTCCCTCTTTTAGTAGTGGTCTCTGCAGAAAATGTGTTTTTCTTCTGCAAAGTGGTCCACTAAGGAGAATGCTAAGAGGACGTGTACAATCTGTTAAGATGTCCCTGTTTTCCTCCTTTTCTCACAGATCAAGGAAAAGTTACTGCAGTTGACGGAAAAGAGAAAAGAAATGATTGACAAGTGGGAAGACCGATGGGAATGGTTAAGACTGAGTAAGGACCTGCTTAATCTTCCCATTCTTTTTTGGGTGTCCTTTGGCCACATGCAAGTTTAGTTTCCTGCTGTGATTTGATATATTATCACGTAATGATTTTTGGAGTCCTAAATGCTTCTTTCCTAATGCCGTTTCACCATTTCATGCTAAGTATTTTTAAGTAGTTCCCTGTGGCATATTCATTATTTTTATCCCATGATTGAGCTCAGTGTTGTAAGTGGGATTTGGGTATTCGTCAGGAACAGCATGGGAATGACAATTTGATCTCTCTCTGGGACATTCCAGCTTGAAGTCCCCTCCTCTAGCTATCTTTAAGAGGAAGTATTACTACAGTCAAGAAGGTAGAAAGTTGTCCTGGTTAGTTCTTATATCTGGTGCTCTTCGTGGAAGGTTGGTAACTTAATAAAAGCTACCAACTATAAAAGTTTTACAGTGAACTGGGCATCATTCTAAGTGTTGCATATGTTTTTCTGTATTTACTCCCCAGGGGACCCTCTGAGGAGATTCTAATTTTAATCTGATTTTATAAAGAATATATGAGGCACCACAGAGTTTGTACTGTGCAGTATTGGGAATAGCATTTAATAATAGGTACGAACACTGAAGGTAGCCCAGCTCAAGCATTGTTTACTATATTTTGCCATTCTCTGTCTGGGGCCCTAGCCTCTGCTAGTATAATAGAAGCCCATTCTCAGAGACCAGGGGTGCTCACTAGAAACAAAATCTGGGGGTTTTTTTCTAAAAGGTTTGTAAAATGTCAGATGAAGGCACCTCACCCTTTTGGGCTACAATCCTCTTTTGAAAAAGAAATCCCGCTCTTGACCATTCTTTGAATAGGATTTGGTCTATAAATTTTGAGAATTCCCAGGGCACGTTGACTTCAGCAAAGCCTGTATTACTCCTCACTGTGAACTAGGCATGAGGTTGTATGCTGGCATATGTGATGAGGGGATGAGCCCCTGGTGCAGCAGTGGCATCTTCTCCTTGTGGCCTTGTTGAGGGCTGCCAGACTGCTGAAGAGAGGCAGCTAGCAGCTCCTGGCTGCCGTTGCTGCCCACAGTCCATTTCTCGCCCGTATAGCCCCAAGCATCACCACGTGGCCACGATGCAAAGCCCAGTTCTGACCTACCCCTCCCTTAACCGCAGTGCGTGTCCTACTGTTTCTACTCACATGTGGAGGAACAGAATGAAGAAAGCAGAAGCCTCAGTCCATATTGTCCCCACTTTTAGAGTGCTCCCTGTATCCTTTCCTCCCTCTCAGCCTCCAAAATAAAACCTACAGCTACCACCTCAGGAAGGGGTGGTGGTGAATGCCTGCTTCATCAGCGTGGTCTGGTGGTGTGTGAATTGAATTCCCTCGGGGTCTGAGGCTCTGGTCACTGAAGTAGGGCTGGGTGAGTAGAGCATACCTTCCAGGCCTGCGCTGTCCACTGTGGTAGCCCCTGTCCACATGCGGCTCTTGAGCACTTGAAATGTGGCTGGTCCCAATTGAGGTGTGCTCTCTATATAAAACATATCAGGTTCCAAAGACATAAGGAAAAGAAGTTCTGTCTCAGTCTTTTTTTATATCACTTACATGTTCAAACAATCATTTGCTCTATCAGGTTTTCTAAAATATACTTTTTCATTTCACCTATTTTCAAGTTTCACCTGTTTATTTTCTGCGTGGCTACTAGAAACGTTAAAGTTGACTTTGTAGCCCGTATCACACATCCGCTGGGCTGCACTGATCTAGGCTGCAGACTGGCTGTGCGGGCAGCTGCCACCAGAGGGCAGCGCCGTCCCCCCCCCCCCCCCCCCGCCCAGCACCCTGCTGGCCCGCTCTCACTCTTGGTACCCTGTGCAGTTTTGGAGGTCCACCAGTTCTCACGGGACGCCAGTGTGGCTGAGGCCTGGCTGCTCGGGCAGGAGCCATACCTATCCAGCCGAGAAATAGGCCAGAGCGTGGACGAGGTGGAGAAGCTCATCAAGCGCCACGAGGCTTTTGAAAAATCTGCAGCCACCTGGGACGAGAGGTTCTCCGCCCTGGAGAGGCTGACAACGGTGAGTGGCCGCTGGCTGCTGGGAGTGCTCTGCCTTTTGGTTCTCCTGGGCAGCTTCTGTTCACCTCCTAGACCTGAGAGTTCATATTATTGCCCTGTTTTTAGAAGCAGTGAGGACCTACCTGAAATTGGTTGTTTTCTTGGTACAGAACCTGGGGAGGCTTCCAGGGCTACTGTTCACTCAGTTGCTTCCTGAGTACTGAGATTTGTGATCACTTTTATAATAGCTGCCTGCCTGGGAATTGATTTTGATTGATTGGGGTTCGCTTTTCTCTTTTGGTCTGCTTTTCCTCTTAGATCTCAGAGAAGCTTTGGTTTATGGGGGACCTTAGCCATATAGTTTCAGATTTTTCAGAATTAGAATTTCTATCAAGTAGTAGCTGACTCTTAGACCATTAAAAATTCTCCCCACTCTGAATCATTTCCTCTGCCACCATTAAATTAAACCTTTTAGGATAAGGCTTGCTCACTGGTGTTTCCCATGACACTTGCACTTCTGGTAGAAAGCTGATTCTTTATGATGTACAAAAATGGAGTTCTTTCCAATTTCTGCAGTTCTGGGATTTAAAACATATTTGCATACTTTTGTGTTAAGCAGAATATTTTTAGTGCATACCTACTGCTTATAAAATGGCTTAGTTTCAGTTACTACTCTGTGGCTTTTTGTGCATGTTATTTGACTTTGGGCTAAACACAGATGCCTACTGCAGCATAAGAAGCCTCTCAGTGGTGTTTGTCTGAGCTCTGATGGGAAATCCAATGGAGAGCCTCATGCTTGGGTACCTTCTCCCTGAGCTAAGTTGAGAGCTGCGTAGTTTATTTAGAAATTAAGCCCAATGTTCCAGGCGATGCACAAACCCATGGAATAGTCCTGTGTCGTCACTGGGGTCTGTTTCCTGTAGTTTGAGGTTATAGCTGCAGTTCCCATGATCCCAGTGCCAACCTGCTGGGTGTCCCGTGTGATCTCACATAGACACCTGAGACCAGAGGGCTTTCTGGATTCCTCTAGTACCCTTTCTATGAGAGAGTCCAAGTTTGGGGCTCTGCAGAACATTATCACGTTCTCCCTCAGTTGGAGTTATTGGAAGTGCGCAGACAGCAAGAGGAAGAGGAGAGGAAGAGGCGGCCGCCCTCTCCCGAGCCGAGCACGAAAGCTTCTGAGGATACTGAGTCCCAGCAGCAGTGGTGAGTCACAAGCCACCTGCACTGCTCGAATCTGAGCTTCACTTGCAAGTGAGCTTCGGGGAGCATCTTTGTTAAGCTCACCACACGCACATCTTGTTAATTCTGTAAAGCATTTAGAATCTATGGTTACCCCAGATAACACTGGAGAATACGGACTTGTCCGCTGTCACACTGGTGTGTAGGTGGCAGAAGCGGGAGGTAGACAGCTCCCATTCCACTGCTTGCACACACATGCACATGTACACACTCACTCGGAATTTCCCTGTGAACCACCTGGATTTTAGGCCAGTGGTTATGTGATGACGCTTTTTGAAAGTAATTCACTGAAAGAACAGAAATCATGGTCTATTTCTGAAAAGCAAATTATCGTGTTGTGGTGAGAGCCCCATGCCGACCCTGAATGCCGCCTGGATTGGGGGAGAGGGCATGCCTATGGTCTTACTCTCTACCTAGAGTTGATTTGGAACACTTGGGAAGTTCTTAAAAAGAAATTACGTGGTGTAAGGGGGGGTTGCACATGTGTTTCTGAGAGAAAATCTGTAATAAAATTGAGTGATATTGTTCTCCCTCATTCTCTGTTTTTCTCTCTTTCCGTTCCTCCCCTTCCTCTCCTTCCCGTTCCCCTTCCCTCCTCTGTCCTCTTTCCCCACTTTACCTAACAGGGATACTTCAAAAGGAGAGCAAGTTTCCCAGAACGGTTTGCCGGCTGAACAGGGATCTCCACGGGTTAGTTACCGCTCTCAAACCTACCAAAACTACAAAAACTTTAATAGCAGACGGACAGCCAGTGACCAGCCGTGGTCTGGACTGTGAAGTTCACTACCATTTGTCAAGAACCACTCTTTCCAAATCCTGTTGGTTTGACCTTTTGGCTTCCACTTCACCCCACAGTGTTAAAATTTTCCTTAATTCATAGGCTTCCTTGGTTTCATATTTGTTTGCATTTAATTCATGTTTATTTGAGTCTTTTAACTGATGGATGCTCAGTTGCCTTAAAGCAACATACTTATTTTTTGTTTATTTATTGTGAGCTTTTTACTTTATTAAGATTTTACAGCGAAAGCCTTACATGAGTAATTGAAATTAAATGAGATTACAGCAAACTGAAGAAGAAAACTAGAATCTGAAAGGTATGACACATCCAGTTATACTAACAAGGTGCAATACTGCGCTACACATAGCCGCCTATACAGATGTCATTAACCTGCCATAGTTTAATAGTAACTAGGAGGACTGGGGTATAAGGAAGGAGAGACTCAGTACTAAGATTAAAACCTTAAGTCAGCTGCGTCACATTCCATGAAGGATGTATTTGTTTATTGAAAATAGAGGAGGGAGGGTGGAGTTGGAGCTACTTGGGAAGCTCTATTAATTTTAGGCATAGAATCTGAAATTTTGAGACCCTTGAATTATTTATTCCTTTTTCCAAATGAGTTCCTCTCATTTTTCTCTGCCAAGACCTGAATTGAGAAACTCTAAGCTTACTTGCAGCAAGTAATGCAGCCAGCCTCAGGAGTGAAGTGCCTGTTGACCCTGCCACCACCTTTGTCTTGGTCACTGTGAGCACAGCATGGCAGGTGGCAGCAATTCTCAGCATGTTTTGGAAGTCTGCCTACCAGACTTTCAGGCCTCTCCATTCAGTTGATGACTTCAGGGTGTCAAACTGTGTTTAAATTTTTCAAACAAGTGGAACAAAAGCCATTCTAGTTCACCCTGATTACTTGAATGATGCACTTGGTGGACCACCCCTAGGAGCCATTGGATGCCACCTGGCTTCAGAAGTAATTTTAGTGTCTGTGTAGACAGAAAACTCCGTTGTATATCTCGAATGGATCTTCTCATTTATCATTTTCTTACGACTTTTTATGGAGTTCTCCAGTAAGTTTTTTAGGATGGCATTTATCAGACCACCAGCAGGGATTGAAAATGTTTTAACAGAAATTCTGTTCCTTAGGAATAAAAGCATATGAAAGAGGTGATTTCCTGGTACTGATACAGACAGAACAAACCAAATCCATACTACACCCAAGCCTTGTGAGACAGTCACTTGCTCATTTGCCATATTTAGATGTTAGTGGAATCATAAACCTGTTTTGATATGTGTTTTCCATGAGTTAAGTCTGATTTGTCTTTTCATTTCATGATGCATGTCTTTTTTTTTTCTTTTGTCAGGATAACATCATATAGCATCTTGTTTGTTTTTCCTTATTTCTATGTACATATCTATCTACTTGCGACTGTAGATGGGTATATAGATAGATGCCAAGCTTCTTATGTTCTGGGGGTAGTGTGCACCATTATTGGGTCTCTGCCTTAAAACACACCAAAATTCATGTTAGAAAAAAACTACTGCTTTATCTTTGGTCATTAGGGAGCCCTCACATGTGTTTCTGGCTCCAGATTCTGTGTTATTGATCTATATGTATATATGTGAAGTTTCCATATATATATGTTTAAATTTTTTATCATCTGGAATGATACCCAATTTTATGCTTTTTGTATTCAGAAGACCAAAAAACAAAACAAAAGAAAAGACAAAAAAACTCACCAAACACATAAGCACACAGAAAAAGTGCTATGATGTTTTTGGCATTTGTTCTCATGCCTATTTTTATCTAGATTTTTAAATTGTAGCTTGCCAGGACAAGTTTTTTATTATAATTGGATTGGAAGAAGAAAAGCCTTTTCATTCTTTTGAGTTGTGATGCAGAGACTCAAGTTAATGAACTTGAAATAGTGTTGCTTCATGCACTTAGAAAACCAATCAGGTGTTTCTTGTGCTACTAGTTGTCACGTTGCATTCGTGTTCACCTCCTGATTTAAAGATCTCAGGTGTACCCGGCCACTAAAGCACTCTGGACTAATCGCTAAAGAGAAGCAACATGGGGTGGGGGCTGGGGGGAGATTCACATGTACGGTCATAGCACTATGATTTGCTTTTGATGTTTGTCTCTAGTGGTGTGTTGTCTGTTGGCATGCTTAAGCACATGTCCATTAAAATTCATTTTGTTCCTTTTATTTTCCTTGTTTTCTTGGTTTAGTGATTCATTTGCATAAACATTAATTATCTCTGCATACTGGTTTGGGGTTTTCTCTTTCCTTCTAACTCTGAAGAAAAAAATTTTTGCTGCAGAATTTCCCCCCTAGAAGAGACTTCCCTGGCCTTTGCCTACCTTGAAGTCTGACCAAGTGCTATAAATGTTAGCTTTTTCTCAGCAAATGCCGCTCCGTCCAGGTCACTGCTGTCACTAGCAGTTTTCTAGCCACAGCTGCAGCACTAATTTTTTCTTAACCTGATTTCTATACACACTAACCCTATGTCTCCCTAGACTCACATCTGGCACAGGCCTTTCAGACCAAACTTCACACTTCCTTCCCCCCAGAAGTTTCCTGAAATTCCACACTAGAACAGATGTGTCAACTTCAAAATCCACTCACTTTCTTTGGACTCAGGATTTTTGGGTTTTTTTTTTGTTGTTGTTTTTTTGGGGTGTTTTTTTTTTTTTTTGGTGGTTATTTCCCCTCCACATCTCTCCTTTAAAAATGAAAGGAAAGAGAAATACTAAAATAGCCTGTTGCGCATAAGCCCACGTCTCCATGGTGTCATTTAACACAGAGGCCAGGATGTTCACATGTTCACCCCCTCCCCCGTGCCTTCCACATTGCTATGTGGGTCAAGGGTTTCAATCAAAAATGCCCTTAAATTGCAACGCCTCTGGTCTCACCCTCAACCTTAATGCTGACGGTGATAGTTTTGGATAGACGGAGTAGACACTCGAGACTCCACCCAGCCACGTAGAGCAGGCCTAAAGGAGTGATCCCGTTCCTGAGAGTTGACATATCTGAGTGTTGAAGCAGTGGTGGTCATTCTCCCGTTTCTCCTGTTGAAGTTGTTGCTGCTAACTTGTCATTTTGGTTCTGGGCAGCAGTGGTGGGGGACGTTATCTAATGAACGTTGCCATTGACACCTCCGTGTTTGTCCGTGTACGAGGGGTGCAGGTTGTCTGTAATCCACTAAAGCGTCAGCCACACCCAGCTTTAGTAACTCGCTAATCCCGCGCCCTGGGTTATCCGCCGGGGCCGCGCCAGTTCATGGTACACAGTTGATGGTATACAGGCTGAAAGCGATAATGAACCGAGACCCTACTGCATTTCCAAAGCCGAAAAGCCCTGAGGGTCACAATATAAATGAGCTTGGGAAGGAACAGCTCCCGAAGACGTCTCCAGCCTGACGGTCAGAGCCGCGGGAAGCCTGGCTGTGTCTGGGCTTTCTCGTCTCAGTGCAGCAAGGCACCGTGATCAACCAACACGTGATGGGGAAGGCCCTGGTTCTGTCTGTGTTTGGGGGTAAATAGCCGTGTGGTGTTGAGTGACTGTGATTGGCTTTTCCAGCTCCTTTAACACAAACTACAACCCACTCACGATACAACTCCGGCAGATGTGGTTAAAGTGATGTTTGTTGACTTGCCTCATTTCCTTCCAGCTCTTAAGTTCCAAAGTCTAACTGGGATGGTAGATGTGAAATGCATGACTGTCGTCCTAATTTCTGCATGTGTTTATGACGATGTGTTGAGGGGAGGGGGGAGGAGAGCCAGAGAGCATTTTCAGAAACCGGAGGTCTTTCCTTGTCTTACTCTGGGGGAATGCTGTGTAGTTCTGATAGAGTTGTCTATCGATCTGTTTGTGAATGCCCTTTCGCTTTAAACTTCCAGCTCTTCTGGTGGCGTCCTTGGTTGTAAGGTGGCTGCTGTATAACGTCCACTCTCTCATATTTAATATGTGTGATTGTTACTGTTGTCCTTTTGTTTTAAAGTAACCATAAGAGGAAATGATCTGAGTTACATTAGAGAAAATGGATTGATCCGAGGAACAGAGTGCAGTAAAACTCATACTGGCATTTCGCTTTTCTCATTTCCCCATAAGCGGGCGGGCATTAATCCCTTCCCACCTTCTAATGTCCTTGGTGTCCAGCTGGCTTTGTGGGATGTTGCAATGGTTTTACTGTACTGCCTCGATCTGTGCCAGGCATTTATACACAGCCACGTGTGCGAGTCAGAGCGTATGTGGTCACCCCTGTGGCTCACGGGGTTCGCTGAATGGCCTCTCCACTGTCCCTATAGATGGCAGAAACGGTGGACACAGGTGAAATGGTCAACGGCGCCGCGGAACAGAGAACAAGCTCAAAGGAGTCCAGCCCCATCCCCTCCCCGACCTCGGACCGCAAAGCCAAGACTGCCCTCCCGGCCCAGAGTGCTGCCACCTTGCCGGCCAGAACCCAGGAGACCCCTTCGGCCCAGATGGAAGGCTTCCTAAATCGGAAGCACGAGTGGGAGGCTCACAACAAGAAAGCCTCAAGCAGGTAACGGCAGCGAAGGCTCAGGCAGCGAGGTGGGAAGCCAGCCCGCCTGCCCGGTCAAGGTCGAGGCACCCGCTCACGAGTTGAAAGCGGGGAGTGTGCACTTGTGAAATCCATTTGTTCTCAGCTTCCTGGGTGTGCGTCACTTTTTTCCTTGGGAATGACATTGGAAAGTGGGAGGAGAGTGCTTTTTTAAGGTTAATTAAACATGGATGGGAATAGCAAAAGGGGGGCCTTGGTCATTCTTCCTGAGAAGAAACAGGCTACGTAGAGGTAGGGGAATTTCCCTAAAGTGAAGTGTTCTTCCTTGAGGGATTTTTTTTTTTTTAAGACACTTTCATTTTCCCAGCCTTATCTCCATATCTGTATTCACTATTTTCCAATAAGCCCTACGGTTACTACCTCAATTTTACAGATGAGGAAACGGAGGCCTTATGTGGTTACAAAAGCTCACCCTTTAGAAACCTAGTGTATGGCATAGCCTAGGTGCAATCGCATTCCAAAGCGTGCTTAACCAGTCAACTGTTCTGCCGGGACCAGCATGTGCAGTTGTACAGGTTGTATATTAGACCAGGAAATCCCATCTAAGTTGAGTACAACATAAATTTATATTTTAATATAGGTAGGTGGCAGTAAAATGTCTTCTGATAAAATCAGCCTCCCATGACAGTTTGCCTTGTCATGGGGGGAGGGCTGTCTTTTTTCTGATTGATCCCAAGGTACTACAAGTGCTAACGGCCCTGGATCTGCCTCCCCATCGGGTTGCCAAGCCTCATCAGGATTAAAACCGAGGTGCAAGGGCTAGCTGTTGCAGGACAGGCATGTTTCAAATGAGGAGCCTGCCCTGTACAGCATTACCGCAAGAGGGTACTGCAGCAAAGAGGACTGACCCCAACAAGTCTTTCCCGTCAGAGCCAAGAGTATCTTTAAGTAATAGAAGAGGGCACCATGTTTTTCCGGAAACTCAGAGAAGTAGCCCTGGATCACCTGCCTCTGTAGCACCATGTACACCCTCCCAGCAGTGCACTGGAGGAATTTTCTTATATTGTTTAGTTTTAGCAGAATTTAGAAAAGGCCTTTAACAAGGGGTCACACCACGTTGTGTGGGGGTTGCTTTCATGTCAGTCAGATTCTTAATTCTTGAAGGGAGTGTGGTCTAGAACCCTGATGATCTTCTCTTTACTGCTCAGGTCCTGGCACAATGTTTATTGTGTCATAAATAACCAAGAAATGGGTTTCTACAAAGATGCAAAGACGGCTGCCTCTGGAATCCCCTACCACAGCGAGGTCCCTGTGAGTTTGAAAGAAGCCATCTGTGAAGTGGCCCTTGATTACAAGAAGAAGAAACACGTGTTCAAGCTGAGGTGAGAGGGGCCACGTTTCTTGGTTGCCGAGAGCAGGTGTCTGTTATCACTCTCGGGGTTGGTTTTACCCGGAAGGTACTGTGATCATTCCTCCTCCCTCCCATTTAAATTGAGCCTTGTGTAGCTTGTCACGTGTCTGGGTTCGGATCTTTAGGGACTGCGGCCCATCACCAGCTTCCCTGTGGTTAGTGGTGCAGCTCAGCCTTGAAGAAAATGAGCTTTTGTTTTGATAAGCTGGAACTTACTGTTCCACAAGACAAGGTGAGCTGTTCACATGTCACAATTGAAGGGAAGCGTTTACCCATTTTTGCACCTTATCCAGACCTAGGAGATACTATTCTTCGCCCACAAGATAGCTGGAGATGGGTCACAGGAGTCATCCCGGAGCTGGCTGAGATCAACAGAAGTGCATGTGTGGGACCTGGATCTCTGTCCACCCCTACTTGCCCAGCAGATGTTCCACCTGCTTCTGGGACCACCTCGTTCCAAATGTCTCCAGCTTATAGAGTACATACACCTCTTCACAGAGTGGATCCAAGCTCAGAAGTTCTTCTTATACTTAGAAATGGGGAGAAAAGCCGTTTTATCATGTAGGAAGTAAACGTGTCAGTGTTTAGAATGTTAAGTAGTTTAATACTAATTTGATCTGTTGCTGTGGGACCTGAAAAGCTTTGGTCTTCAGTTAGACGTTTGTGTCCTGTCAGCTGGACTAGGCCAAGGACTGCAAATGAGTTTCAAGGGTATGACTTCTTGAGCTCTTTCAAGGAGCCCTGGAGGCAGGCTGTCTTCGGGTCTTGGAACACTACAAGTGTAAAACAGGGTGCAGACAGCCTGGCTCCCTGGCTGCCTCCCTTCTTTGTTCTCCCTGGACGCAGCTTCAGAGGGTCAGGATTTTGGCAGAGGGCGCTTACCCTCCTCCCGACCAGGAACACGCCTTCCTCTGGACTGCAGTGAAGTGAATGAGCCAGCCCTCTAAGCCAGTGACTCTTCAGTGTCCTAGGGATGGCCTTGCCAGGACAGTTACTTTATGTACCACATAAGCAGAGAAATCTAGGAGACCCTTTCTGTATGTCTATTTAAAAACTCTGGTATTTGTAAATGTGGGGAATACAAGTTCTGTAGCAGAATTTCAAAAGAACTCATTTTTTAAAAATTCCTGTATAGTTAATATGTAGTATCTTATTAGTTTTAGATGTACACTATAGTGGTTCAGCAGTTCTATACATGACTCAGTGCTCATCACAATAAGTCTACTCTTAATTCCCCTCACCTGTTTCACCCATCCACCCATCTCAAAAAATAGTTGAGTCTATTTTTTGTCTCTTTTCTCTTTGTTCATTTGTTTCTTAAACTCCATGTAGGAGTGAAATCATACAGTATTTGGCTTTGACTTACTTCAGTTAGCATTTTGTGGATGTATCCATGTTGTTGCAGATGCCAAGATTTCATTCTTTTTTATGTTTGAGTAAGACTCCAGTGTGTGTGTGTGTGTGTGTGAGAGAGAGAGAGAGAATGAGAGAGAATATATATATGTACCACATCTTCCTTATGCATTCATCTATTGCTGGACACTTGGGTTGCTTCCATAACGTGACTATTATAAATAATGCAATAAATATAGGGGTGCATAGATGTTTTTGAATTAATGTTTTCTTTTTCTTTGGTTAAATAAATACCCAGTAGTGGAATTACTGGATCATGTGGTAATTGTATGTTTAATTTTTTGAGAAATCTCCTTACTCTCCACAGCAGCTGTACCAGTTTGCATTTGCACCAATAGTGCACAAGGATTCCTTTTTCTTTACATCCTCACCAACACTTCTTGTTTCTTGTGCTTATGATTTTAGTCATTCTGACAGGTGTGAGGTGCTATCTCACTATAATTTTGATTTGTATTTTCCTGATGGTGAGTGATACTGAGCATCTTTTCATGTGTCTGTTGGCCATCTCTGTGTCTTCATTGGAGAAATATCCATTCCTGTCTTCTGCCCATTTTTTAATTGGATTATTTGGGTTTTTTAGTGTTGATTTGTAAAAGTTCTTCTTTTTTTTTTTTTAAGATTTTATTTATTTATTCACGAGAGATATATATAGAGAGAGAGGCAGAGACACAAGCAGAGGGAGAAGCAGGCTCCATGCAGGGAGCCTGACGTGGGACTTGATCCTGGGTCTCCAGAATCAGGCCCTAGGCCGAAGGTGGTGCTAAACCACTGAGCCACCCAGGAGGCTGTCCAGTATAAGTTCTTTATTCATTTTAAATGTTGATGTTAAAGAGGGAGCTAGAGAGCACAAGCCAGAGAGGGAGGAGAGGGACAGAGAATTGCAAGCCAACTCCAGTGCTGAGCATGGACCCTGACGTGGCTCAGTCTCACGACCCTAAGATCATGACCTGAGCCAAAACCAAGAGACAGTTAACTGCGCCACTCAGGCGCCCCACTTTATAGATTTTGGATGCTAACCCTTTATCGGATGTGTCATTTGCAATATCTTCTCTCATTCGGTAAGTTGCCTTAAAGTTTTGTTCATTGTTTCCTTTGCTGTACAGGAGCTTTTTATTTTGATGAAGTCCCAATGGTTTATTTTTGCCTTTGTTCTCCTTGCCTCAGGGGACATATCTAGAAAAATGTTGCTATAGGTAATACTAGAGAAAATTACTACCTGTGCTCTCTTCTACAGTTTTTACATTTTAGTTTTCTCGTTGAGATCCTTAATCCATTTTGGGTTTATTTTTGTATATGGTGTGAGCAAGTGGTCCAGTTTCATTCTTTTGTATGTTACTGTCCAGTTTTCTCAGCACCATTTATTGAAGAGACTTTTTCCCATTGCATATTCTTGCCTCCCTTATCAAAGTTTAATTAACCATATAATTGTGGGTTTATCTTTGGGTTTTCTGTTCCATTCATCTATTTGTCTCTCTTTGTGCCAGTACCATACTGTTTTGGTCACTCCAGCTCTATAATATAACTTCATGTCTGCTATCCAGGGTCTTTTGTGGTTCCATACAAGTTTTGGATTGTTTATTTTGTTCTGTAAAAAATGCTGTTGGTATTTGATGGGGATTATATGATTTTAAAGTATTTGTTTTCCCAATCCATCAGCATGGAATAGTTTTCCATTTGTTTGTGTTATCTTTGGTTTCTTTCATCAGTGTTTTTAGTTTTCAGAGACTTTTACATCCTTGGTTAAATTTATTCCTAGCTATTTTATTGTTTTTGGTGCAATTGTAAATGAGACTTTTCTTTTTTAAGATTGTATTTTTAAGGGGATCCCTAGGTGGCTCAGTGGCTTAGCGCCTACCTTTGGCCCAGGGAGTGATCCTGGAGACCCGGGATCGAGTCCTGCGTCGGGCTCCCTGCATGGAGCCTGCTTCTCCCTCTGCCTGTGTCTCTGCCTCTCTCTCTCTCTGTGTCTCTCTCATGAATAAATAAATAAAATCTTAAAAAAAAAATCTGGCTAAAGGTTTATCAATTTTGTTGATCTTTCAGACAAACCAGCTCCTGGTTTTGTTGATCTGTTTTTTTGTTTAATTATTTTATATTTCTTTCTGCTCTAATATTTTTTTTCCTTCTACTGGATTATGGTTTTATTTATTATTTTTCTCAGTCCTTTAGGTAAAGGTTAGGTTTTTTATTTGAGATTTTTCTTGATTCTTGAGGGAATTCTGTATTGCTATAAACTTTCCTCTTAGAAGAGCTTTTGCTGTATCCCAAAGATTTTAGACTTTGTATTTTCATTTTCATTTGTCTTCCTGGATGTTTTGATTTCCTCTTTGATTTCTTGTTTGACTTATTGTTTAGTAGCATGTTATTTAATCTCCATGTATTTGTGTTCTTTCTAAATTTTTTTCTTGTGGTTGATTTCTAGTTTCATAGCATTGTGATCAGAAATGATGAATGATATATACGACTTTGATCTTTTTGAATTTGTTGAGACTTGTTTTGTGGCCTAACATGTGATGTTTTCTGGAGAATGTTCCGTGTGGACTTGGAAAGAATGTGCATTCCATTGTTTTAGGATGGAATGTTCTGAATATATCTGTTAGATCCACCTGGTACAGTGTGTCATCAAAACCAGTTTCCTTGTTGATTTTCTGTTTGGATGATCTATCCACTGATGTAAGTGGGTGTTAAGTCTCGTACTATTACTGTATTACTATTGATTACTTCCTTTATGTGTTTGGGTGCTGCCATGTTGGGTGCATAAATATTTACAAATTTTACATCTTCTTGTTGGATATGTAGTGAAAAGACTCATCATTTTTATTTCTTAATTATTTTTTAAAAGATTTTATTTATTTGAGAGAGCACAAGCCAGGGGTTGGGGAAGAGGGGCAGTGCAAGGAGGGGTGCAGAGGAGAAGGACGAGCAGATTCCCTAGGACTCAGCACCATGGGATCATGACCTGAGGACTCATTTTTTTTTTTAATTTTATTTATTTATTTGACAGCATAAGCAGGGGAAGTGGCAGAGGGAGAGAGAGAAGAGTGTGGGGCTCAATCACAGGACCCCAGGATCATGACCTGAGCTAAAAGCAGATGCTTAACCAATTAAGCCACCCGGGTGCCCCAGGACTCATCATTTTTAAAGTGTTATCTCTTGAATTCAGTTTAGAGCAATGATTAGACTTTCCACATCTGGCCACAGCAAAGCCAGATATTGATATGTTTGGGACATTTTTGATCCTTCCAGTGGATTGAAACATTAAGTTTTATGTATATTATATTGACCCAATTATACAGCTTCTTGCTGTTGCTAGACCTCTGTGGGTCCCGGGCACAGCTGGTGATAAGTACAGAGCTCCGTTGGGCATTTCTGGTCAGATTCCCCTGGCCTGCTTATGTCCTGCATAGGTTTTGAGAATTTGAAGGTTTTGTTTCTTCCTAAGTCAAATCGTGACTGACTTTCTTCCTTCAACTTACAGATTAAATGATGGCAATGAGTACCTCTTCCAAGCCAAAGATGATGTAAGTTTTTAAGATTGATTTCTCTCAGTACTTGGGAATTTACATGACAAGATTTATTTACAGTGTTCTCTGTGTAAGTAATGATCAGCCATGGCTTCTCGTATCCTCAGTCCCCAGCACTGGAAGGTATTCAGTTCTCTTTGTCGCTAGGAAGCAGCAAATGGCATCACTGTCTGCTTGGTGTGTCAGGAGGGCTAGTTACAGGGCCCTGAAAGTGGTGGAGGAAAACATGCCCACCCCTGGCAGTGGATGAGGCCCAGGGAGTGGTCCCAAGAAGGGATGCAGATCCTGAGGTGCAGTCAGGGGCCTCCCTGCTGCACCCCACTGCCCATAGGCCACATTGTCATGATTGCACTTCTTGTAGGAAGAGAGGATCTGCTGATGAAAAAGCAACATGTACAATGCTGTATATATGAAAAGCCAACTTCTGTTAAATTCATGCAGGGTTGTATGTCTAATGTCCTTTAAATTTTTAAGAAATATAAAAGAAGGAACACAGGGTGCATCCCACCAATGGAGATCAGTCTTCTTGTTCTTCCAAGTTTGTAGGACCACATGACTTAGATTGGTGGCTTTCTAGTCCTGGAAACCAAATTCTCGTGAGAGTTGAATCATATTCGCTCCACTGAGGGTCACGTGGGAACTGCATGTCTCTCTGTTAGCCAGATGCCCCCGTGGGCTAACCTTCCCAAGCCTTCTGACTGATGGAGGCGTATATGGTTGGGCAGGTGAAGTGAGAGTGTTTTGAGCCCATCCCTCTTGGCTGAGTCTCCCCTGTGGTCCTTTGTCCAGGAGGAAATGAACACATGGATCCAGGCCATCTCCTCCGCCATCTCCTCTGATAAACACGAGGTGTCCGCCAGCACCCAGAGCACGCCAGCATCCAGCCGGGCACAGACCTTGCCCACCAGCGTCGTCACCATCACCAGCGAGTCTAGCCCCGGCAAGCGGGAGAAGGACAAAGAGAAAGACAAGGAGAAGCGGTTCAGCATTTTTGGCAAAAAGAAGTGAACTCCTTTCCTTTACCTCCTGCCCTTCTCTTACCTTTTCAGTGAAACTCCAGCATGCAAGCTCAGAACCAACACATTACTCTCTGTGCCTAATGTTCTTCAATGTGGTTGATTTTTTTTTTTTTTAATTTATAGAGCATTTCTTGGGGGGTGGGTGGGGGAAATACACCTAAACACTTTATCTCCAAGTTACAAAAGTTTGAGGTGCAGAGGGAAGACCAGATTTTTTTTAATGAAATTATATAGATTAGATCTCAATATTTAAACTGTTCCTCAATTTTGTGAGGCTGCGTTGGAAATAACCCGCCTCTAGTGCTGTTGGTATGCAAGGCAGCGGTGCTTAAACAATATTTCCTGTGCTCACCAGAGACAAAAATGTACCAATTTCCTGACACCATTCTCTTCCATTTATTTCCAGTGGTTACCTTGAGTCTTGACTATTAGAAGTGCCCACGACGGGTCTAACCTTGATTAAACAGATCGTGTATTATGATCTCGCTGCAGCGACAGTGCAGCTCCATGTTCAATCTACAGACCAAACCGTTTGTATCTGGCATCACTTACTAACACATGCCCTGCGGCTTTTTCTGCGTCACCTGCAAGGACAGTTGAGAATGTCGGTATACCGGTATAAGAGAAGGAATAGAAAATTGATACTGTTTTAAATAATCTGTAATTTCAGTTTTTTTTTTTTTTTTTTGCTGAAATACATTATATTGTATGTTTGAGATAATTCTAGTACAAAGTATAATAAAACTAGATGTATAATAAACCCTTTAAATCATTGGTAAGTGTACAAGTGGAACTGAAGCATTTACTGGACAAAGTCATGTTACTCTAATGGTTACTTGCTCGTGCGTTGCCACACTGTGTTATAATTTGCTTCATTACCTTGCTCTTTGATACATAGTGTGCATTTCTTTGTCACTGTAACGATTGTAATGACAAAATTTTCATCTTACTGCACAATCAAAATGGCATTGATAGGAATGAACTCCAGAGGCCGGGCCTGAGCCGAGAGGTGGTCGCTCCGGCCTGGCGCTCAGTCGTCTGACCTGTACCTCTCAACTTTTGCCCTGTTAAATATATGCTATGTCATTAAATGCTTTTAAATCTAGCACGGCGGGTAATTGTTGTCTTTTCTCTCCTGCGTGCACGCCATGTAGGGACATCACAAAGCCAGGAATAGCAAACGGGAAACACTAGACTGTCCCCCTGGGTTCCTGTTTTGTGTTTTTGTGCGTGTATGGTGCACCGGCTTCGAAAACTACAGCAAACAATAATAAATGTGAGATGTTTTGCAGCTACACATTCAGATTTTATCTTTTATTTATGAAAAAGCTAACAGCGAACTTGCTAAACCGGAGTTCTGAGGAAGGTATTAGCAAACTTTTCCTGTAAAGGGCCAGAGATGGCCAGTACTTTAGCCTTTGTGGCTTAGACTCCGTCTGTGGAAGCTGCTTACCGTGGAGTACAGAGGCAGCCATCGATGATGTGTGAGGGAATGGGCATGATGTGTTCCAGTAAAACTATTTGTGGACACATACGTGAATTTTATGTAATCTTTACATGCTGTACGATATTATTCTGATTAAAAAAATGTTTTTAATGTAAAATCTGTTTTATATGGATCATACAGAAACAGAGGATAGGCCAGATTTGGCCCATGGGGGCCCCATTCAGTGGTGCCATTATGGGATCACGGGTAGATATGCATGTTATACTTGTCCCTTTTTTTAATCTGGGTACATTGACTCCAGACCACTTGCATATTTTCTTACATGGAGCAGCACAGGATGCTAGTATTAGGGGTTTTCAGTAAGCTGTTCCACAGAGGCCCACGCCTAATGTAATGTCAGTCCTGAGCTCCACAGCTGAATGGCATTGAAGTCTTTTGTGACCCCAGAAACTGGCCCTCTCTCACTCCTTCTCTCATGCACCCAAGCCCATTTATCTCCGTGTGACTCACCCTTGCCTTCCATACGATTGGAATCCTGTCTCAACAGATGATCCTCTCACAAAGTGATTGGAAAATAATCATGATTGGTGACCGCCCACTCTTGACAGAGCCAGCCAGATAACCAGCAATTCCAGGATCCCATAAAAAATATGCATGGGATATCTTGCAGATAGTTCCAGAGGTTCACAGATCCCTGAATACACAACTTGGATTTGGTGGTACTTGCTTTCCTTACCGCATTTGCTGAGGATCCACTGCAGCCTGAAAGGGAAAGATGATGGGCAGTGGGAGCAGCAGCAGCGGAAGACTGGATTCTGTGGGTCATCAGGTGCCGATGTGAACAGGTACGATCAGAAAACCCCAACAATACGTGTTCACTGGATGAGGCTACAGGCCGTAGAGGATCGTGATTATCAATCCTATCATGGTAAATATGGGGTGGGTTGTTTTTTTAATCCTATACACTATTTAGTACTTTGAGGATGGTGCACATTTATTTTTATTGCCTTAGTGGTGTACTATTTTTACTTTTTAGTGATCTAGGATGGGTGATAATACTGCCCTCTGCATCTGAAAAGTGAGAAGCAATAAAATACGACTGTCAGGATATGAAATGAGTGTTGATTGATTAAAGGACGCTGTTGTCTCACTTGACCATCACCGAAGTTGAATGCATCCTCAATTGATGGTACCTCAGGGTTGTGTTTTCTTGGGGGTACTTGGAGTGCTGCTGCTGCTTCCAACTAGTGTCATCTTCAGTGGACAAAATAGAGCGTATCAGACTGGGTGGTGGACACATCGTTACCACCCAGTACTTGGCGCTGTTAGGGTTGGTTGTGTGTGGAGGGTCCTATGGCACTTCTCTCTGTGTATGTTATTTTCATTTTTTAGTTGGAATCATTTTCTTTGGTCTAGTGGTAGAATTCATATAGGAGAGGTAGGATAGGGCTGTGGGGGTGCTGAGTCTGTTAAGTGTCTGCCTTTGGCTCAGGTCATGATCCCGGGATCCTGGGATCCAGCTCCGCATTGGACCCCCTACTCAGAGGGAGGCCTACTTCTCCCTCCGCCTCAGCCTGCCGCTCCCTCTGCTTGTGTGTGCACTCACCCACGCACGCTCTCTTTGTCAAATAAAATCCTAGTTTTTAAGAAGAAGGGAAGGTTGGCTAAAAGCTTGAGTCTTTCACATCATTCAAACTGACTTTTCTAAGGACACCTGGGCGGCTCAGCCATTGGGCGTCTGCCTTTGGCTCAGGTCGTGATCCCAGGGTCAGGGATCAAGTCCCACATCAGGCTCCATTCGAGGAGGAGCCTGTGTCTCCGCCTCTGTGTCTCTCATGAATATGTAAAATCTTTTTTAAAAATAAAGCGACTTTTCTAAGCATGACCTATACACCAAAAGCCATAGAAAAAAAAAAATCAAAGTTCAAGGTTTCTCTCACCATTGAGAGTCACAGTGAAGCCTTTCACTCTCCACCTCCCAATGCCAACTATCAATGAAATTATCCTTGAAAGATGTCCCATCTTTGGCTGGTGGAAGTCCCTTCAAGTTGGCTTCTGAGTCCTTTTGATAAAACCTGAGTCACCTTTAATACTTTCCTCCCTCCCTGGCATGACAAGCCGTCCCAGGCTCACCAGTACATTTCTTACCCCCAGACCTGCAATCAGAACTCTCTAAGAAACCCTGATTTCTTTGAATGGAAAATGATAATTTCAAAACCATAATTTTTGTGTTAGAACTGCTCATTGCTATTGGGTTGGTCCTTTTTTCTGTGTGAATCAGTAGATAAAAATAATTCATGAGTTCATACTGCAATTCAGGGTTTTTTACTTGACGTTTCCTCTATTATGCCATAATCTTTTCCACCCAGAATCAGCACTCAAAAGATCCGGGGGCATAGAATTAGAATATCTTAGGGTGACTCACTTGCTTTATCACACACATAAACTCAGAATAGCAATACTAATACCACCACCAATAAGAGTTTTGGGGTTTGTGGTGGTGGTGGTGGTGGTGCTACTACTTTTTTTTACGTTGTGGTACTTGTGGATTGATTCACACGTGGTTGTAAGAGATAACTCGGTTCCCCTCAGCTGTGCTCCCCATGGTCACATCCTGCAGAACTGGAGTGCAGTGTCCCATCCAGAGTGTTGCCACCGACCCAGTCAGGAGTCCACGTTTCCCCAGCTGCAGGATCCCTCCTGCTGCCCTGTTACTGCCACACCTTGCCAGCAACCAGCCGCCTGCTCCCCGACGTTAAATCTTGGTCATTTCAGAAATGTCATTTCAGGTACGTGTGCATGCAATCACACAGGGTGTCACAAGCATGTAGGCCTGGTTTCTTTTCCCACTCAGCATAAATCTTCCAGGTTCTCGTGTGTATCCATAGTGCGTTCCACGTGGTTGCTGAGTGGTGTTCCGAGCCGGGGAGGTTCCCGTGTGCGCTCACCCACTGAAGGGCACCGGGGTAGCTCCCAGTTTGGGGCTGTTTAGGAAGAAAGCTGCGGTGACCCTGTGTGCGGGGCGTTTGGGGTGGACCCAAGTCTTCATCTCTCCGGGGTGGGGGGGCGGGGGCGGGGGGAATGCCCAGGAATGTTGAGAACCGTTTTTAAAAACATTTTGCATGTGCTCCCTCGGTCCCCCCGCCCCCTCACCCCCACGGGGTCTGGGCACCGCTCTCTGCGCCCTCCCGGGCACTGTCCCCTCGGCCTGTGCCTCTAGGGGCGCCCCCTCTTGCCTGCTCGCCTCCCCTCGGGCCAGCCTGCGCTTCAAGCGGGGCGCTCCCTTGACCCTCCAGGGCCGCATAAGGACTTCCCAAGGGAGAAGTAAGTGCGAGTCCCGAGTTTTGCAAAGTTTGGACCTAACATAGCACGGGCTACCCTAGAAAGAGGAGTTCTGAAAGGTTAAAAAACAAAAAAAATCCAACTGGCTTGAACGTGAGAAAGGACGTTACCTCCCGTTGGGAGCGCGGAAGGCTTTTTTTTTTCTCCCCTAAAAGATGGGCCTGGTCCTGCAAGGGATTCAGGAAGCAGAACTGGCGGGGCCCGGTGTCTCCGGCGCTGCCCGGGCTGCTCTCCCCGGCCGGGGAAGCGCCACCGCGGAGCCTCCCGAGAACGCCCCGGGCTGCCTGGGGCGGGGGGCGGGGGACGGGGGGGACCCGGTCCAGGACGCCCCGTTCCGGGCTGCGGGGAGCTCAGAGGGGGCCGGCTGGGGGTGCCCGGGTTTCGCCGGGGCTGGCGGCCCGGGCTGGAGCCTCCAGGCGGCCCTCGGGCTCGCTTCCCCGCGGGCGGGCCGAGGCGGCACAGCAGGAGGCCGCGGCCCGGAGCAGGAGGCCCCGCCCCGCCCGCCTCGCCCCGCCCCGCCCCTGCTCCGGCCGGTCCCCGCGGCGCACGCGTCCTGGGGCGCGGCCCGGCTGGCTCCGGCCTCCGCTGGGCCCTCGCTCGTCCGCTCGGGTGCGTGTCGGGCTTCGGGGCCGCCTGTGTCCGGGAGCGGGGGCGGGAGGGGGCGGGGCTCCCCAAACTGATGCTCTGAACCGGGGAGGCCTCCGTCCTGCACGAGGCCGCGGGGAGGTCCTGGGGTGCGGCGCGGCCCTGCGGCGCGGGGCGGGGGGAGCGGCGCTGCCCACCGCGGGCTCCCGGGGACGCGACCCCCTCGCCGCCGCCCAGAGCCGCTTCCAGTTGGCCGTTGGCGCGGGAAGGGGCCTCCCCGGGCCTCCCCTCGTGCCCCGGCGCCCTCGCGGGGGGCGGCGGGGGCAGGTGGGGGCTGGGGGCTCACAGCTTGCCTCCCTCCTCACGCCCGCTTCCTCAGAACCTGGCTCTTCCAACTTTAAAGCGGACTGAAGGGGGCCCCGGGGTGGCTCAGCGGCTTAGCGCCTGCCTCCGGCCCAGGGCGTGATCCCGGGGTCCTGGGTTCGAGTCTTCGCCAGGCTCCCTGCGCGGAGCCTGCTTCTCCCTCTACTGTGGCTCTGCCTCTCTCACTCTCTCTCTCTCTGTGTCTCTCATGAATAAATACATAAAATTTATTTAAAAAAAGGGAGGGGAACTGAAGGAATGAGGTGAAGGCCACTGCCCTCCAAAATCCCTTCCCCAGCGGCCGGTGCTGCTCACAGGAGGCTTCCTTAAACTTGTGCTAGGGCGCCGCGCGGCGGGTGACAGCGAGCACACACCCGACCCCGCCGTGGGGCACACCCGCCGTGGGGCACACCCGCCGTGGGGCACACGCCGGGCGTCGGGCCCGGGGTAGGCCTGGATGAAAGGTTGATCTGCTGCCCACTTCCCGATCTGGTCGGGACTGCGGGTCCGCATGTCTGTACCGTCCCAGGCCCACACTCCGGCCCGGTCACTGTCACTCGTGGCCTCAGGCACCTGGTCTCCCTCCTGGTGGCGGCAGCCGCCCGCGCTCCCAGGGTCACATCCTTGTTCACATCTACGAGGAGGCAGAAGGCTCCTCGTCCAAACACAACGGGGCCACAAGTTTCACTCAGAACGGATTGATTTCGCTCCCGCATCCCTCCCTGAACCGCCTCACACAAGAGAGATCACCTCAGGCCACCCGGGCGCCCCCTGGTCCACCCAAACCACAGGTCGTTACAGCAGGGACATGGGTGGTTGGGCCCTCAGTGTCCCTCACCATATAGGATTGAGAAAAATGACATCATCAAAGGGTGGCTTGGGTGAGGTAGAGTGTGGGGGGGGGGGGTTGACGGAATCTGAGTGTGGGGACGCTAAAGCCCCCACGGTCTGCCCAGCTCCCCAAATGCTGCGTATCTCCACATAAAAGTGTTGGCTTCAAAAGGGGTGGGGTTTGAGAAACCACTACTTTTTCTCTGAAAAGGAGAAACGGTGTTTCTAGAAGGGCCTCCTCTTGAAGTTAGGTTTGAAGCTCATTTTATTTAATTTTTATTTTATTTTGGGGGAGAGAGAGAGAATGGGGAGGAGGGGCAGAGGGAGAGAGAGAGAATCTTAAGCAGGCTCGACACCTAGCACGGAGCCCAACGTGGGGCTTGATCGCATGACCCGAGATCATGACCTGAGCCAAAATCCAGTCGGACGCCCAACCCACTGAGCCACCCAGGCGCCCCACTCTTTGTATTTTAAAGCACATTTGCTAGGGTATTCAAGGTTGCCCCTGACGTTGCCCGTGTCAATACTGCCAGCAGGCTTTTCCCCCCCAAGACGCTCATTTGGGGTGCACCTGGCTTCAGAGAACAGACGCAGGTTACTGAGTAGGAAGGCCGGGAGGGGTCTGGGCCCTCTTGCTACTGTCCGCAGCGTCCCCTTCTCCAGGGTCCCCGGAGGGTTGCTTTAGACACTAGGAAGCCCAGCAGCTGGAGAAGGTACTGGGATGCTAGAAATGTATGAATTAACCAAATATTTGGATAAGGAGTTGGATTTTTTTTTCTTTTAAAACACAGTTCTCCAAAAGGTGCTCATTATTGATCTGGGGAGTCCTGAGGGCCTGAGGTAATGGTCGGAACGTCATTTGGCCAAGACACAATCCGTGTGGGTGCGCGGTGGCCCCGGCGGCCCTCCCCTCCCCGGAACAGCTCCTGTCAGCGTGTTCCTTACAAAATCCTCACAGCGGCGGGAGGTAAAACCACCCCAGGTGTTCGTGTCCTAGAGGGCCCAGGGGTCTCCTGCAGCCGAGCTGGGGGTACTGAGCGGGCCCAGGGGGGCGGCCGGGCCTGGTGCAGCGGCAGCCCCCACCGCTCCCCTGCGGCTGTGGAAGTGAGGGGGTGCAATGCCCGGCGTTCCTCAGGTAGGAGGGGACAGGATTCAAATTCCACAGGACAGTTTGCAAAGACCAACCGGCCCTTTTCATTGCGACCCTTGGCGCTTTCATCATTTCCCTGTGGCGCTTCCCCCCGGGGAGGCCGCCCGGCTGGGGGACTCCGACCCGAGGGCCCCTGTGCGCCGCAGACCCTGGGCGGGGGCTGCCTTCAGAGCCCCGGGCCGCCCAGAGGACCCTCGCAGGGGGCAGGCGGCACGACCTCAGTGACCCGGGGCCGTGGCCCTGTGCCCGGGGGCCGCGTGGGCCAGCCCGCTCTGCGACCATGGGGAAGCAGAGGCCCAGTACGAGCTGGTAGAGAGCCTACGGGGAGGGCGTCCCAGAATGTTCTGGAGCTCCGGCCCGGTCGGCCGCCGTGGTGGCCTCGTCCCCGCCCAGCTGCCTGGCGATCTTCGGGCTCTGAGCAGGGTGTCGCCCAGGCTGCCCCGGCACCGAGTGCAGGCCGCGAGCGAGCACACCCCCACGGGAAACAGGAGCTGGTCTCTACCGGGACACGGGGAGCACGAATGTGCCAGAACAGCTGGGAAAACCCGGCCGGGACTGAGGCCCAGGCCTCTGAACCTCTGGTGTCCTGTGCTTGTTCCCCAGACAGGTGGCTTGGGCTTGCTGAGGACGCGCGGCCTGTGGGCAGGGTGCTTAGCACCCCGAGTCTCCCGAGTCCTCAGGGCGACCCTGGGGCGCCGTCGCCTCCTGATGGTGCAGCGGGGGAGGCAGCTTCGGGAGTTAAGTGGTGGGAGCCGGCTCGGGATTCGAATTCTGACGTGCCTCCCCGGGGCCACACTCCGTCCCCACTCACTGCCCTCCTGAAGCCGCTCGCCCCGGTTGGAGACCGACAACCCGCTGCCCTGGACCAGCGCCAGCCAGCGGAGGGAAAGGGGGTCTCTACGCATCAACCATCCCCGGAAAGGGGGCTCCTAGGGGCCGACCACCTAACTGCCACGAAGCCTGGGTCCCCAGGCTCTCGGCTCCTCGCCGGCCCCTCAGCACCCGTGTTCCTCTGGAGCTTAGTGGCCGAGCTGTGGGGTGGCCCCCAGAGCCCTGTGCGACGTCACTGCAGGCTGGCTGCTGCCTGCTGCTCGCAAGTCTGCAGCCGCCCCGACCTGGACTGTCCACGCGCCAAAGTCCTTTCTGGGTCAAAGTGAAGGTCAAGCGGAGGACATGGGCACACAATACGTGTTCAGAAGGAAAGACGAGAAGAGGGCAGAAAGGGGGGAAGCATCCTCCGACCAGCTGGGTCCTCTGTGGCCTCAGGTGGCAAAATAAATCACGGCTCAGCCCCGAACGCCGGGCCCAGGTGTGGTGTTTAAAAACCAGGAGAGGAAAGGAAGAAGGTCAGCTCCCAGCCTGTGTGGACAGGTTTCTTCAATCTCCTTCACAGCTGAAGGCGGTGAGGACGAGCTATAGGAAACTGATGGGCTCCGGCGGGGAGGAGGGGGGGTGTCAGACCCCGGCTCCGCGACGGTCACAGGCCCCTTTGTTCTCTGACTTGTCATTTCTCGTTGCTCTGAGCCCTGACTCTCCCGCTGCCCACCGGACTCCTGGCTGTCGTCCCCACCTGCGTAGAATTCCCCGCGGTGAAACATCGTATGTACTTACTCTGTGTAGTATTTTCTTTTTTAAATATTTTATTTATTTATTCATGAGAGACACAGAGAGAGAGAGACACACAGGCAGAGGGAGAAGCAGGCTCCGTGCAGGGAGCCCAAGGTGGGACTCGATCCGGGGTCTCCAGGATCACGCCCTGAGCTGAAGGCGGCGCTAAACCACCGAGCCACCAGGGCTGCCCTAGTATTTTCACTTAAGCTTATGTCACAGTCTTACTATGTATTATACTTTGTGGGTTTTTTTTTTTTTAAGATTTATTTATTTATTTGAGAGAGAGACAGAGAGCACGAGCAGGGGAGGGGAAGAGGGAGAAGGGAAGCACCCCCACACACACACCGAGTGTGGAGCACTAGGAGGGGCTGCATCTCAGCACCTGAGATCATGACCTGGGCCGAAACCAAGAATCAGACGCTCAACCATCCCAGGGCCCTGATACACTTTCTGATTCCTTTTTTTTTTTTTTTTTTTTTAATTTTTGGAGGATTTTACTTATTTATTCATGAGAGACACAGGCAGAGGGAGAAGCGGGCTCCATGCAGGGAGCCCTACGCAGGACTCGATCCCAGGATCCTGGGATCACGACCTGAGCCCAAAGGCAGACGCTCAACCACTGAGCCACCCAGACGCCCACACTTTCTGATTCTTATTTCAAGGGCCATATGTAATTGTCCATTGGGTCAACGCACCACCAGTCAGGAAAACGTCCTTCAAATTCTAGGCATTTAGCAATAAGATCACTCCCCACCAAAGAGACGTGTTCCTAAAATTATAGCTCTGACTTGATTCTTCCCAAGGCAGTTTTCTGTGGCCGTTAACTCCATCCACGTAGGGCCACTTCACAGACCACATTCCCCCGTAATTCCTTCCCTCAGTACAGCTTACAGACCTCCGAAGCCGGCCTCTTCCCACCCTTGTGGAGCTCATTGCCCTTTTCAGCTCAGAACTTCGATCTCAGCCACCCTGACAGCTTTGGGAACTTCACATTTCAGGAACTTGGGATTGGGTCTCTATCCTGTTGCTCCCTAAGATCTTCTGGGGTCCTAATGCAAATTTTACCCACAGCCCAGCACATTTTAAGACCACATCAGTAACTCCTCTCATATAGGCAGGCACACAAAAGATTAAGCCTCATCACACCTTGCCACATTTTCTTGGGAAAGTGCTTTTTTGCTTCATTTTCCTATTACCCCTTTCTAAACCATCTATCCACTTAGTTGCTAACTATAAATAAGGGTAACAATCTTGCCCCTCCCCCCAAAAAAAGTTTTTTTTGTAGTAAATGCAATATAGCATCTCAAGCTTGCTTTGAGTTTCTTTGCCTACCAGCTAAGGTTAACTGGCTCTCCTGTGTTTGACATTTCTTTTTCCTTTTGAGTGAATTTTCTGTTCAGACTGGGATCACTGAGGCTCCTGGATCACAAGTCATGAAAACCAGCTCTGGCTAGTTGAAAATGAATTTATTAAGGGCCCCAGGATGTCCAGGAGGGCCAGAGCACCAGGCTGAGGGCTTTTACAGCCAGGAGTGATGCCCAAAGTCCTGCTGCCTGCTTAGGACGGGTTCTTTCACCTTGTTGCTGGGCGAGGACGCACAAGCACCCACAGTCACGCTGCCTCGGGAGCTCCTGCCCTGCCGCCTGTGGTGACAGCAGGTCCTGCCCAGGCTCTCCTCCTTCCCATTGCCAGCTTCCAATTCAAAGTTGTGCAGGTGCATTCGATCGCTGACTGGGGCCCTCACCTCCGGGAAGGCTGGGAAGAGGCGTCCTAATTCTCTCTAGAGGGAGGGCCTGCCTCAAGAGGCAGTGGGTTCTGCAGACATGGAAACAGGGTTAAAAAGCGGGGTGGCCCTATTAGGTTTCTGTTGCTGCCATGACAAGTTACCATAAGCTTATGGCTGAAGACAACATAATTTTTTTCTCTTATGGTTCTGTAAATTAGAAGTCAGACACTAGTGTCTGTGGCTGAAATGTAGGTGGTAGTGGGGCCGCTTCCTTTCTGGATGCGCGAGAGGAGAATGTGTTTCCTGGCCTCTCCCGCCTGCATTCCTTGGCTTGTGGCTCTCTTTTTGCATCTTCAAAACCAGTAATAATGGGTGCAAGTCCTCATAACACAGCATTCTGAATGTCCACATCTCTCCTCCACTTTTAAGGACCCTTGTGATTATACCCCGCCCACCTGCTTAATCCAGGGCAATCTCATTTTAAGGTTAGTTAATGGGCAAACTTTATTCCTCTGTCATGTAAAGTAACACATTCCTAGGTTCTAGGATGAGGATGTGGATATCTCTGGGAGGCCGTTGCTCTATCACAGGTAAGAGAAAAAGCCACCTGTCCACCACAGCATCTGTAACCTACTTATTTATTGAAGTCATCATGGTTTGGGTTATGCATTGAAATACTTTCTCTCGATTTTTTACTTTTATCAGTTATAGGGAATCAAACTATTTTCCCCAGTCTGCTCTTTGTTTTGGCATGGAATTTAAAACATTTAAATGTTAAGATCCACCCATTTTTTTCCCTTTGTGACTTTATTACTTCATTACTGAGGACATTCATCTTTCATAGATCTAATAGCCTGGTTCTTTAGTGCTTTTATTTTTATTTTTATTTATTTATTTGAGAGCAGAGGGAGAGAGACAACCTGACTCTGCTGAGCCAAGAGCCGGATGCAGGGCTCCATCCCATAACCCTGAGATCCTGACCTGAGCAAAACTCAGAGCCAGATGCTTAGCTGACTGAGCCACCCAGGTTCCCCTTATTTTGTGCTTTTCACTCAATGCTTACCTTTGAATACATTCTCCTGAAGTTTATTTTGGTGTCCTTAATAAGGAGTGCCTCTAACTTCAGTTTTCCCCCACTTTCAAGCCAGTTACCTCAATACTACCAGTAAACAAACTTCACTTGTCCTCTTTCCAAATTTGAACTCTAATGTCTGATTTTAATTGAGCATCTGATATTTATTTAACACCAGATACAACTAACATTATTTACTTGTTGTCTCATTGCAGAAACACAACGTGAACTGGGGCCCATGTGTTTAGTTCACTGGCTAAGCATAACACACAGCATGCAATCAGTAAGCATTTGTTAGGTCAGTGAATGAAAGTGTATTCATAATAAATTTATATTTCAGTCCTATAAATTTATATTTATTTTGATTTCACTAATCCACCCTTTGATCCTCTTTCTAGTTTCTTAACTATATATTTTTTTCCACCAGCACTGTCTATTTTACTATTGGCATTTTCTAATTCTAAGAGTTTAATGCTATTGGGTTTTTTTACAGTTTTATTTTGTTGACACAGTACTTGATCAGATCTGACTATCTGTGTTCTAGAATGGGAGAGGTGGTAGGCAAGTGTATCAAATGGAGAGCAAAAACAGTACTGATTCAGCTCCAAGAAGAGGTGGGTACATTTCCTCTTAATGTTACCCAACTTTTCATTCTGTTGACCTCTGTTGACCTCTCATCAATCATTGGTTTAATGATTGATGTCCTGTATAATTTAAATTCTTTAGCATAGGCACTGTGATATTAATATGTTCTTTCATCTACACTCTGTGAGTATTCAATTTTCCCAATTCAGGAATATACACTCCAGGGATCATTTGGCTACTAAATGTGCATCAGCTCTCTTGGTCTCTGATTAGCAACAAAAGCTCTGGTAATTAGACAAGTGGATGTCATCAGCCAAATGACAGGTATACAAGATGGGGGTTGGAAATTATAGACAATTATACTGTAACCCTAACAGTTTTTAAAATTTTTGGTGATAGTGGATTACCATCCATTGAATAAAATATCATGAGTTCATACTGAAACCAAGTTCTTCCTTGTAATAAAAATTAATAAATATAAATGATTGAATTAGAAACTCACCAATGCTACCTAAAATAGTGGGTGAGTTTCATGACAAACTGTGTTTTTACAAATTGTCAAAGTATCTTCCTGGTGATTGCTTATTAATGACTGTGTGCCCCACACAGTCGGAGTGCCCCTTTGTAACCAAGTCATCAAAGTTAACATCACCCAATATTGGGACAAACCAATGTCTTGTGCTTCCTGATATGATGCATGGCATCACTTCTGTAGCATTCCTACCAAAAATGTACAGCCTTCATTTAATCACAAGGAGACATCAGGCAAAGCCAAAATGAGGAATAGTCTACAACCTAACTAGTCTTTACTCTTCAAAAATGTCAAGGTAGACAGAGGCACAAAATGATTGGGGTGCCATCCCAGGTTAGAAGAGGCAGACAAAAAAAAAAAAAAAAGAAGAAGAGGCAGAGAGACTTCATGACCACTTGCAACCTATGATCCTGGAAGGGATACCAGACCAAGACAAAAAATAGGTAGAGAGAACATTGCTGAGACAATGACAAAATTGGATATAGACTCTGAATTAGAAAAAATTGTGCCTATATCTAACTATATCCTGTCACCAGAATATTATCCTATCTGCATCTAGTTAACTTTCCATGCACAGAACAGAGCTGGGACTTCACAGAGATCCCAGAAACAGGTTGTAGGATTATTTCATGCCTGCTTGCTAATCAACATTTACATGAGTGAAGGAATTCAATCTAAGACTCACTTTCATTATAACTTGGTAGTGAGGTTACAGTGGAGGCCACAGATATTGATGAAAAGAGTCTGTTGTGAATGACATTGTTTTAGAGGGGTTTGCAAGCAACTGTTAAGTGTATGGTCCACCAGGGGGTGCAGCTATCTTGGGAGAGGTCTGCAACTCTTGGGGAGGGTCCTCTTCCTACCCTTGTGGAGGAGGCACTGTTTTCTTTGGGTGTCCTACAGATGGCAGGTGGGCAGATGGGTGGATTTATCAAAGCTAAGGATACTGATGCTATGTGACCCTCCCTTGTTCAGCTCCCTGCCATGGGATTATGCTTTATTTTGTATTCATCATTTTATGTTCTCTTTTCCTTAAGCCATTCCCTCCCTACAAATTGTATAAGGTTCAGACCCCCCACAATCTGCTGGGTAGTTTAGGTGTTGACGGCAGAAGGCTCTGAGGTGGGTCACATCCATAGCTTAAGCCCCAAGGTTATTGGGCTGGACACACCTGGTCTGTTTCCTACCCCGTTTAAATCAGACACATTGGGGCAGCCCGGGTGGCTCAGCAGTTTAGCGCCACCTTCAGCCCAGGGCCTGATCCTGGAGACCCGGGATCCAGTTCCACATCGGGCTCCCTGCAGGGAGCCTGCTTCTCCCTCTGCCTGTGTCTCTGCCTCTCTCTCTCCCTCTCTGTGTCTCGAATGAATAAATAAATAAATAAAAATCTTTAAAAAAAAGATTTTAAAATAAATAATAAATCAGACACATTGTCTATCACCAGAGGTTCTTTGATGAAAGCAAATGATAACAGTAAGATACACCACACATAAAATGCAAACATTATAAAGAGGCCCCAGATGTTGACTATAAATTCCTCATCCATTACAAATTATCAGGGAGAAAGGAAAGTTTAAAGATTAGACCTAGTTGTATGGTAAGTCCAAAGGAACTACATTTTGAAATCAAATGATCTTCCTCTTGAGTCAAAGTCCAAATAAATGAAAGTCTAAAATTGACAAAAATCCATCTCCCCACCCCACTCCCAATTCCTAATGGCTCCCTGTCTAGAAGGGTCTCCAGGCCTGGGTGAGCTGAGGCTCTTGTGGCAGCTCCAACCTGGGCCATCTCCCAGGAATGGAAGCAGTTCCTTAAGACACAGTCTTGGTTTCCACCAAATTAAGGAAATGAGTGACTTTCCACTCCTGGATAATTTTCTCAGGATAAAATATGTTCTTTCTGTCATCAGGAAAGGAAAATAGAAGAAAAAAGTCCCTTCTTCCTCTGACATGGACCCCAGTCTGAAACAACTTTCTGAAGGATAGGAGGTCTTGTGGAGCTGTGGGAATGAACAGATAAAAGGTTGAACGTATCACTAGGTATTGCTTTCATGCAACAGTTTTCTGTGACCAGTGGTGCCGTGCACTGTGTCATGCTCTGGGGTGTAGAGGTGAACAAGACAAGTGAAGGTGGGGCGCGTACATCCTCAAATGCAAGCGGTCAGGGTTCCCTCTTAGCTTGAAGGAAGAACACCTTTGCCAGAACAGGGTGTCATTGGAACTCATATTTTACCCACCCCCACAACCAGGAATAAGAGTGCATCCTAATTTTATACCAGAATAATCCATAAAGAGAGCACCCACCTAGGAGGAGAAAGGGACAGAGCCACTAGGTCAGAACACACAAGTAAAGAAGAAAAGCAATTGAACATTTGTTTCCTCTGGCCTTCCACCTTCCAGACATTAAGCTATGCCAGCTCGAGGGGGCTTCTCCTCAGGGATTCATGCCAGTGTGCATCCTGACACCGATTTTCAGGACAGCAGTTGTTTATTACAGATCTTATTAAAGAGATTGTCCACTTTACTTTTTTTTAATTTTTAATTTATTTATTTTTAAGATTTTATTTATTTATTCATGAGAGACACAGAGAAGAGAAGCAGAGACATAGGCAAAGGGAGAAGCAGGCTCCATGCAGGGAGCCCAATGTGGGACTTGATCCCAGGACTCCAGGATCACACCCTGGGCTAAAGGCAGGCACTTAACCACTAAGCCACCCAGGTGTCCCTTAAATTTTTATTTAAATTCCACTTAGTTAATACACAGTGCAATATTGCTTTCAGGAATAGAATTCAGTGATTCATCACTTACATAACAACACCCAGTGCTCATCCCAACAAGTGCCCTCCTTAATGCCCATCACCCATCTAGCCCATCCTCCACCCACCTCCCTCCATCAACCCTCAGTTTGTTACCTGACATTAAGAGTTGCCTATGGAGGGCAGCCCCGGTGGCTCAGTGGTTTAGTGCCTGCCTTCAGCCCAGGGTGTGATCCTAGGGACCCGGGATTCAGTCCCACGTCGGGTTCCCTGCATGGAGCCTGCTTCTCCCTCTGCCTGTGTCTCTGCCTCTCTCTGTGACTGTCATGAATAAATAAATAAAATCTTTTTTTTTTTAAAGAGTTGCCTATGGTTTGCTTCCTTCTCTCCTCTGTTTCCCCCCTCCTATATGTACACCTGTTTAGTTTATTAAATTCCACATATGAGTGAAATCATATGGTACTCGTCTTTCTCTGATTGACTTATTTCACTTAGCGTAATACATTCTAGCTCCGTCCATGTCATTGCAAATGGCAAGATTTCATTCTTTTGAGGGCTGAGTAATATTCTATAGTATATACACCACATCTTCTTTATCCATTTATCAATTGATGGACATTTGGGCTGTCTCCGTAGCTTGGCTATTGTAGATAATACTGCTATAAACATCATGGTGTATGAATCTGTATTTTTGTATCATTTGGGGGTACTTGTAATTTACTATTGTAAAAAATGACTTTTTTCTTTCTTTTTTTAAAAAGAGATTTTATTAATTTGACAGAGCACAAGCACAGGGAGCGGCAGGCAGAGGGAGAGGGAGAAGCAGGCTCCCTGTGGAGGAGGGAGTTGGATGTGGGGCTTGATCCCAGGACCTTGGGATCATGACTTGAACTGAAGGCAGATGCTTAACCAACTGAGCCACCCAGACTCCCCACAAAATGACCTTTTCTATCATTTTCCTGCTGCTTCTTAGGGCCAAGCCATTTCCCTTGGCTCTATACTAGCTGTATTGCTTTGAAATTCTGAACATGTTACCGACACTGCTCAGTGGAAATATTCCTTCTAGCTTGTGTGCACTACTTGAACATTCATCCTCTGCTAAATTGCGACCCCATGTTGACTTTCCTCTCACCGATCTTAACTGAGCAACAGAAGTGTTCAACAAATGCAGGTGGTTTACATGTTAAGTCCTTTCTCTTCACCTTTGTCTGCAGGGTGGAGATGTGCATTGTTAGGTAACTCTGATCAACCACATCTTTAACAGGAAGGGGGTTGCAGCCATTATCTGAGAGAAAGTTGGATATTTCGATGCTGGAGCATACACAGAATACAGAGGGCATTTTATACAGTTCTTAATTTTCCCCTTAAGACATCTGTCAGTCCATACCAAGCTTTCTAACCCCCCTCCCCCACCAACTCTTCTCTCAGTGTTTTTATCCCTTGTCCTCCCTACGGGTCTTCATGGAGCAGAGTGCCCGGCTTCCCATCATCATAGTTAGGAGCTTGGGCAAGGTGGCTTTGCTCACCGGAGTTGGCTCTCAGGATAAGACAAAGGGAACCAGAGCCCAGGTCCATGTGTATCTAAAGGAGACTTGCAATGAAGAGGACAAAGAATGACCTCATTTCTTGGCCAAGATAAAAGGAAGGCAATATGGGTACCTCTGTGGCAGCACCAAGTGACCAATCTCCTGTCTTCCCAATTCTCTTAGGACTCTTTATCTGAACAAAGATGGTAGGCAGAACCAATTAAATATGGAACAGGCTCAGACATTGGGGCAGGTAATTAAAACCAACCACTGATTCAGCCATTCTGCTGATTTCTTTAATTTCCTTTCTATTTTAGGATTCTCACCTCTCCTCACCTGCGATTGTCAAAACAGAGTGAGAGTTAGCTGAGTGCGCTGCTCATGTCTAAATCAGGGATTATTCCTGTACTTGTAATTCATCAGCATTCATTCACATTTCTATTTTTACAAAGTTCCATGGTAACATCCCTAAAACAGGCTGTGTCCACAAAACAGTAAAATTGAAGGGAAGTAAATATTCAGATTACCCCGTTTACCCTGTTGATTGGCCATTGTGGTACCACTAATGATTTCTCCCCCTGAATTAACAGTTTCAGGCCAATTTAAGTGTCAAAACAACTTGTATTCCCAGAAAAACTAAGCTGGAAATTGTTTTCCAGGATAATAATAGAGCCACCAAAAGGACCAGATTCAAGGTAAATATATAATCTCTAACATTCCTCCATATAAGGAATAATTGGTTAGAGAAACATAACAGAAAGAGAGCCCTTCACAAAACAAAACCCATAAAATACCAAGGAATACTTCTAATGTGAAATTTGGGTGACTTTTGAGAAGAAACCCAACCAACCAATCAAATTAACAAATGAAAATGGTAATGAGCTTCAGGAAGTCCTGACTAAATGAAAAGAAGAACCATGTTCCTTTTGGAAGCAAGAATTTTATTTATTTGTTTGTTTATTTAAGAGACAGCAAGAGAGTGCAAGCAGGGGGTAAGGAGCAGAAATTGAGGGAGAGAGAGAATTTAAAAAAAAGATTTTTATTTATTTTGGAGAGAGAGAAAGCACAAGTAGCAGAGGTGGGTGAGTGGGTGGAGGAAGGACAGAGGGAGAGGGAGAAGCAGATTTCTCCACTGAGCAGGGAGCCCGACATGGGGCTCTATCCTGAGGACCCTGAGATCATGACCTGAGTTAAAGGCAGATGTAGAACTGACTGAGCCACAGGCACCCCTAAAAGCAAGAATATTAAACACACATACAAAACCAACCCAATTTCTACTCAAATAAATTAATATGTTTGACAAATTTCCAACAAAAACCATGGAAAATTTTTGAAAGATAAAATTATTTACCTGAAGAAGATGATGAATAAACATCAAGTTAAGAGATGGCGTCAAAGAAATGATCCTGATGATCCTGATGGGTTGGAGCACTGCTACTTGTGAAAAGATGTTCTCAAACTTTAGCGAAGAGAGTGGGGCAGCCCCGGTGGTGCAGCGGTTTAGCGCCTCCTGCAGCCCAGGGCATGATCCTGGAGTCGCGGGATCGAGTCCCACGTCAGACTCTCTGCATGGAGCCTGCTTCTCCCTCTGCCTGTGCCTCTGCCTCTCTCTCTCTCTCTCTGCATCTCTATGAATAAATAAATAAAGTCTTAAAAATATATATATAAAAAAGAACTCAAAAATGAAAATAATAATAATAATAAAAAAAAAACTTTAGTGAAGAGAGTGATACTGATGTAAATCAGTGGAACATAGTAACTATTATAAAAATGGATGCTATCATGCATAAGAACCAGAAATATAGGGAAGGCCACAAGATCAATGGGAAAAGGATAAAAAGATGATTCAAAAAATTCTATTAAGGCATTAGGATAGCCTTAAAAGTATCTATTCAGGTCTTCTAACATTGTACACAGAGATTAATTCTAAATAAAGAAAAATTTTAATCAAAATATATAAAATTAGAAGAAAATATAAGTGAATCTTCTTTAGAGGAGTACAATGTACTCTTCTTCTATCAAAGCATATATACTAGATATGAATAAACAAAAACCTAATACTCTACATACAATAAAATAAAACAGAATGCAGGTGATGGAGGAAAAATATTTTTTTTAAGATTTTATTTATTTATTCATAGAGACACAGAGAGAGAGAGAGAGAGAGAGAGGCAGATACACAGGCTCCAAGCAGGCTCCATGCAGGGAGCCGGATGCAGGACTCGATCCCAGGTCTCCAGGCACACACCCCGGGCTGCAAGCGGCGTTAAACCACTGAGCCACCAGAGCTGCCCGAGGAAAAATATTTCTAATGAAAAGGAAAGATAAGGCGTCTAACACTTGCTAATAACTAAAATATACTTAAAAACTTGTAAACAAAGCCCTCTAAAATCCCAATATCAGCAAAGGACTTGAAAAAAATTTTAGGGGGAATTAGACTGGTTGGCACATAAATAGAAAAATTTTCATTTTCATTAGTTGTGAAAGAAATGTAAAGACAAGTTATAAAGAGTTTGAAAATTGCCTATTACCAAATATTTTGAAAATATTAATCAATGCTAGTGATAGTTTAATGAACCTGGAGTTCTCATAAATTTCTACTGGCAACAATCCTTTTGGAAAACTTTTAGACAGTACATATCAGGCTTCTGGAAATGTTTATACTGTTTGAAACAGAATTTCACTTTTGAGGATCTATTGTACATATGGAAAAATTCTTGTACAAACAATTATTCATGAAAGGGTACAATAAAAAATGTCCAAGTGTTCAGCTGTAGGGAAATGATTATGTAAACCTTGGCATATTCAGATAAGGGATACCAGATTGTACGTATTTGTGATTACGAAGTTTATGCATAGAAAAATAATACTATCAATGGATTTTTTATTTGATAATTTTTAAATATTGCTTTTTACATTACATTAATTTTTTGTGCATGGAAAAAATAGGAAATACAAATAAATAACAACACAAAAAAAAATATGTGAAATCTTATCACCCAAAGGCAATCACTGTTAATATTTTAGTTCACTTCTTCCCAAACTTAAACAACCAACTTTATTTTATTTTATTTTTTTTAACAACCAACTTTATATTTTGAGTAGATAGTACGTTCATATGGTTTAAAACCCAGAAAATATAAAAAGGCGTATAGTGAAAAGTTTCCTTCTTGGCTTTATTTATTCCCCTCGTGTCAGTTTCCTACTCCTGTTCTTAGGTTTTAAAATATATTATGCATACACGCAAATACAAATAGAGATTGCTCTCCCTTGTAGCCCAAAGGGTAGCATACCATACATGCTGATCTGAAACTTGTTTTTTTTTTTTTTCATTTACTGCTGTATCCAGGAGCACTTTCCATGTCAGTACTGCAGAATTTGTTCATTGTTTTATCAATACATAGTGCACCATTGTGTGGACCTGCTGGAGTGTATTCAACTAGTCCGCTGCCAATGTTCATACTTTTTTTTCTTAAGACTTTATTTATTCATGAGAGACACACAGAGAGAGGCAGAGACACAGGCAGAGGGAGAAGCAGGCTCCATGCAGGGAGCCTGATTTGGGACTTAATCCTGGGACCCCAGGATCACGCCCTGGGCTGAAGGCAGGTGCTAAACTGCTGAGCCACTCAGGCGCCCCAATGTTCATACTTTTTTTGTAGGTAAACTTTTCTTTTTAGTTTTCTATGGTTTCCTAATCACCTTTAATAAATGTACATTTTTAAAAAGATTTTATTTATGTATTTGTGAGAGACAGAGAGAGAGAGCCAGAGATATAGGCAGAGGGAGAAGCAGGCTCCCTGTGGGGAGCCCGATGTGGGACTCGATCCCAGGACCCCAGGATCATGACCTGAGCCAACAGCAGATGCTCAACCACTGAGCCACCCAGGCGTCCCAGTAAATTCACATCTTAACAAAATGGAAATTTTGGAAGCATAGAAGTCTAAAAAGATAAGCCCCATCTCTGCAGAAATCTGCTACCATGAAGGCAACTCAATATTCAGTGACATGGTCCTATGGCAATATTCTGTGAAACAATCTGTCAGCATTTTCCAAAATAAGATTTGCAATGCCTAGAGCGCCAGCGAGCCAGGCTTCCTGGTGGAGATGTCAGGGAGGACAGGGATGCACTGGGTGACATGTTTTTAAATAGCTCAAGGGCCAAAGCACACTGCAAGGTGTCAGGCATTATTCTGACATTTCAGTTGGATATAAATTTAGAGCTGAATTTTTATCAGAATGAAATATGTGCACAGTGATGCTTCCCTGAGAGGAAATCTAAGGTAAACACCCGTGTAATTAAGAAGGTAATTTGTTACCATGCATTTCAGCTCCCTATCACTGTGTACCAACTACCCCAAGCCAAGTAGCTAAACAACATGTTACTTCTCATGATTCTGTGGGTTGACTCTGCTCCATTGGGAGGAACTTCTGCCCCATGTTATGTGGCTGAAGTCACTTTTGCTGTTGTATTCCGTTGACAGCTTGGTTGGAAGTGGAACATCCAGATGGCTTCTGTGGTTTCCCCTCACTTTGCCTTTCAGGGATCTAGCTCTAAGCTGAAGCCTTCCAAGAGAACAGCACCCCCACCCACCCCACCCACCACAGGTACTTACTAATGTCTTATTGGCCAAAGCCAGTCATGTGGGCAAGGCCAGACTTGAATACAACAGGGCAAGAATACCAGGAAGTGTTAAACTGGGGGCACTAAAGTAATAGACTGTCACACCATGTTTCTGATATTTTGTTTGAAAGGATGGGCTTATTTCCCTCTGATAAAGTCACAAATAGGAAGCAAGTGAAACATGGAAATAGTGCCAGAGGTCACACAATTAAAGTTTCTCTAACTTTAAAAAACATCTCTCAAAGATCTTGGAAAAGTAAAATGTGTAAACTGCAGCATAATTTTTAGAAAGTGTCGATTTATCCAGCTAGTGGGAGACACGCTTAATCTTGTGTCCTTTTGACTCTCCTGGCCCAGGGTCCTTAAGAGGATCTCTGCCTCTGGCTCCATATTTCTCTGCAATTTCTGCCTTCAGGCTGAAGCAGGGAGACATGAGTGAGGCTGGATGATACAGTGTCGGTGGTCATTGCTACCAAAGGGCTTGAGTCTCACAAATAGTAAATAGAAAAAAAAAAAAAAGGAGAAAGGATTTTATCAGAAGCAAAGCATTCAAATTCAAAAGACAATGCTGGGTACAGGATACACAATTAATTAGCTGAGGAATGCTAGCAAGACAATTGGGATTTTGTAGATAAATTGAATTGGTTAGAAGGAAAAACAAAGCAGATCAACTAAATCAACAGACCAACTGAATCTTGGCCAGCTGAGAGCAGGCATATTGGCTGTTAATATGGAAAATTATTTTGACAATTAAAAAAATTAATGACAGTGGAGAGGATGAATGTTGAAAGAACTGCTTAAGCCCTGAGATAACTTAGCAATATCAAGAAGGAAAGGCAAAAAGAAGATAGTAGTAAAATAAAACCAAGCATCCCTGCAACTATGAATAGATTAAACTTGTTCATGAAGGTTGTATAATTTGGGAAATGATACTTTTTTTTATTCTCGTTCTTCTAGTAATTGCAGAGTAAATGCTGAAATAGAAATATGGATTGCATATGCAAAAACCTACTTAAAAGAAGAAATAGGTTGGTAAAAATGTGGCCTTCTGGGTAAATTTGCTTTATGTAATTGTTTCGGCAAAAACTAAAGATTCTAAATGGTGATTGAACAGAATGGAGTGATTCACTGATCAAATTATTTGATTGGATCAAAATGAAAAACTAACAATTTGATATTTTAAGCAATGAGCCAGATAGATATTCAAGTTATACTGGCTAGCCCCAAAATATTTTCTCCTTTGCCTGGGATTGGCCAATACCAAGAACCATGCTTCTTCCTAAAACAAAAAATATTTTGATGAAGTCTTTGTAGATGGCGTAGTTGTGGCCATGATAATGGTTTGGATTTATTGGTACATAGTATGTGCCAGAGACTGTGCTAAGAGCTCTACATGCTTATTCTCAGTTAATCATCACCCCCATTTTATAAATGAGGAAATTGAGACACAGAGAGATGTTAAATCACTTGCTGAGAGTCACATGTTTAGTAAAAGGTGGAGATAAGATTTGAACCAGGCAGCCTGACTGCAGCTCCAACATTCCACTGATTTCAGAGCTCTATTAAAACAAGGGCTGAGTAAATGAACCTGGGAGTTACCATAGCAACCAAAGAAAGGAATCTGAAGAGTTGTTGACATACCCATCTCAGTATTTAATCTGCTATTCCAATTTTCTTCTTTCTACTCCCATCCTTTTTTGCCTAGTGCTACTTTTACAAAGCAAACAATCTATCCATATAATTCACCCTTTAAGCCAATAGGATACTAGAAAAAATATAGTTCTGTAGATATCATTTATTTACACTTTTTTTTTCTTGTAGATTTAGTAAGGAAATAAATTCTGAATTTTTCATTGTATTTAAACAGCACAGAGTTGGTCTCTTAGGATACAAGCTAGATTCCTGTTTTAAAAACATGGTCCTCTGTCGCCATCTTGAGGAAGAGTTTTAAAAATCTCCTTTATTTTGGGATTGTCAATCTCTAGCACCTGCATGATTCAACCACAGATGATTATAATGTACAAAGACATAAAAGCAGAACTAAAGGACAAATTTTGTAGTGGACTTTGTGGCATCCCAACATTTCAAGAGGTTCTAGAAACTACACTATAGTCTAGAGAAATATAACTCATAAAAAGTGGATTCTAACATTTTTAAGGAAAAGCTGTGATTTTCATCAAGTTCTAAAGTATTGAACTATTTTTCAGCAAGTTCTAATGTGAACTATTTTTTTCATAAAATACACCTGTAAGTACAGTCTTTGCTATCTAAAGGTTTATGTTCCGGGAGGAGACGACAAACTGCCTCTCTTTCCAAGGTTATTTCTGTTGGCACGGAGCCCCTCTGTTCTTTTGGTTATTCTTTTTTTTTAAATTTTCTATTAAAGATTGTATTTATTTGACAGAGAGGGAGCACAAACAGGGGAAGCTGTAGACAGAGGGAGAGGGAGAAGCAGGCTCCCTGCCGACCAGAGATCCCCCAACACGATGCGGGGCTCGATCCCAGATCATGACCTGCGCCGAAAGCAGACGCATAACCAATTGATCCCTCAGGCTCTGTTCCTTTCAAACACACTTAGGTCTTTGGGGGCAGCCCCTGTCTGGCTGGCTCACCCTATCCCTAGCCACCAGCAAGGTTTCTGGCCTGTCACAGGTCCCCAGTAAACATTTGTCAAGTGGAATGTTTTCCTTCTTGTGTTCCCTAATCTGCCTTTGCTGCCTAACTGTGTGGATGACCCAGAATACACCAAAAATCGTGGTCAGGCCCAGCCTGCTTGTTTTATTAGTGAATAAAATGCAATTTCTCCTAGCCAACTCAGCCTCCGAGATTAATAAAGTAAACGCCTCTTGATTTTCACAGGACCTAAAATTCCATTATGAACAACCCCCCCCCTTTTTAAGATTTATTTATTCATTCATGAGAGACACAGACTGAGAGAGAGAGAGGCAGAGACATAGGCAGAGGGAGAAGCATGCCCCATGCAGGGAGCCTGATGCAGGGAGGCTGATGCGGGACTCGATTCCGGATCCCTGGGTCACGACCTGAGCTGAAGGCAGGTGCCCAAATGCTGAGACACCCAGGTGTCCCAGCAATCCCCTTTTTGAGAATAAGAATATTTTATTAAAATATTCACACTTGGGCAGCCCCAGTGGCTCAGCGGTTTAGCACCGCCATCAGCCCGGGGTGTGATCTGGAGACCCAGGATCGAGTCCCACTTTGGGCTCCCTGCATGGAGCCTGCTTCTCCCTCTGCCTCTCTCTCTCTCTCTCTCTCTCTGTGTGTGTCTGTCATGAATAAATAAATAAAATCTTTAAAAAAATAAAATAAAATGTTCACACTTCATAGGAAAGTTAACATCTTGAGTACTATTAACTCTAATTTAGTCTGGGTCAAGGGCAGCCTTAACCCCTGGGAACTACAGGGAACTGTGAAAGGCAATTGGCTGAGGTATGGCCAGAAAATATTAGAATTTCTATTTATGGCATCTTTTAAATGTCTTTGTTTTTCATGCTTTATAAGGTACATAATTTATAAATATAGTAGTATGCGTATAACTTATTTTTCTATGTTTCCACATACATTGATGTATTCACTCAAAAATTTTTACTAATAAGTTTGAAGGCCATAGGTGAAGACATATCTTTGCAGTCAGGCCTCAGCCTGAAGTTCGGCTCTGTCATTTCCAGGCTGTGGGAACTTGGATCGATTCTTTACCCTTGATGCCTTTATTTCCTCTCTCACAAAATAAAGATAATAATATTACTTTTGCAAGGCTGTGGTGAAAATTGGAAGAGTTGTCTGTTAAGTGTTCTGTCCTTGGCCTGAAGATTTTAACAGTTCAGTAAATACAGCTGGTTTTGTGGGTCTGTGACCTGTGCAGTCACACAGGGTCCCATGTCCAGACGGTCATGAGTTTGGTTTAATGCTCTGCTGTCAGTCTCTTGAAATTCTTCACAATTTATAAAAAAGATTTTATTTGCTTGAGAGAGAGAGAGAGGGAGAGAGAGAGAGAGAGAGACAGCATGAGCAGGTTGGAGGAGAGGCAGAGGGAGAGGAGAAGCACACTCCTCCGGAGCAGGGAGCGGGGAGCCTGACGTGGGGCTCCATCCCAGGACGCTGAGGTCATGACCTGACCCTAAGGTAGGTGCCTACCTGCCTGAGCCACCCAGGTACTCTGAAATTCTTCACAATTTGGGCACAGGGGCCTTGCATTTTCATTTTGTCCTGGGCCAAGCAAATTATGCAGCCGGTCTTGACAACATTATTTCAAATATATTCCCAAGGTTAACTCAGTCTTTTTATTTTTAAATTATTATTATTTTGTCATTGTCCACTCCTTTTCTTGTCTACTCCTGTTATCTTCCCCACTACCATCCCCAAAACAAACTAAGGTCATTATTTCCTTCCCCGCAAAAGGTGCTACTTCATTCCCAGACCTTCTGGCTGGAGCTGCCATTAGGTTCTCCCTTCCTGAGCCCAGAGCCAGGGAGGGGAAGTGACACATGGTGATGGATGGATGGAAGGAAGGATAGACAGAGAGGGACGGAGAAAGTGGGACCTGAAGGGGCTACTGCAAGCAAAGTGCCCACCCTTTGCAGTCTTGCCTCTTGGGGGCAGGACAAGCATGAGTGACCATCAGGGCCAGGCCGTCTATGCAGACCACAACCCCTGTGGCATAGACCAATGACCATCGCGGATACTCAGCACACTGGTGCCTGCTGTTTCAAGGCTGCTGTGGCCACATACACCCGTTGGTCCTCTTGGCCTTGGTTCCCCAAAAGCCAGTGGTGGCAGGAAGAGGGAGGAGAGAAGAGCAGCCCCTTCCTGGGGAGCCTGGCAGGCTGCACCAGGAGAGTAGCCAGGGGGGATGGAGGCAGCTGGATCCAGGAGTGGCTTACCCACACATCATAGAGGCTCTGGTTGGGTGGCATCCCCTGGGAAAGGGCATCTAGATCCTGGAGCAGCCCTGGTGGCAGTGTGTGTGGGGGGCCGGGGGCATGAGTTTCAGGGGCCACCCCCCAGGAGGCTGGGCTGGTTGGAGGTGGGCACTGGGATGGGATTGGGGTCAAGGGCAGTACCACATTGGGAGTGTGGGTGGGCAAGTAGGAGGCGGGCAGCTGCCCCTGAAGTGAGGCCCTGTGACCCTCACTGGACAGTCGCCCGGGGTCTGGGGTCTGGGGTATCCTGCAGCGAGCAGAGGGGCCAGGCTCTGGGCAGGGGAGAGGGGCGACAGCCTGCTGCGTCCCCCCTGCGCAGGCTCCCTCTGCTCTCCTGGGCCCGGCTGGGGACGGGGCCTCCCCTCCCCCCACTGGGCGGCTCCCCTTCCCAGGGGTCCTGGGGGGCGTCGGGCCCGGCCCGTGTCCTGCAGCCGCAGCGCTCGGCGACCCGGGGGCTCTGCGGGGCCTTGGCCGTGGCGGGTGGACTCCTGGCCGCCCTGGGAGTCGCCCTGAGGAAGGGGAAGGCGCGGGCCGGACCCTCGGCCTGCATCCCCTCGGCCATCGCCGCCCAGGAGGTCTTCCTCCTCTTGAGGGGCTGGGGGGCGCCTGCGACCCAGGGAGCCCCACGTGAGGGCGCTGCGGGCCGCAGGGGAGGCTCGAGACGGGGGGCAGGGCCTGCGGGGAGGGCGCAGGAGGGGGGCGGGGGGCGCTGGGCCCGGCCAGCCCACTCCTTGGGCTCTGCTTTGCTTTGCTTTTTTCTCTTCTCTTCTCTTCTTTTTTCGTTTCGTTTCTTTTCTTTTCCCTTTCCTTTTCTTTTTTCCTTTTCTTTTCTTTTTCTTTCCTTTTCCTTTCCTTTCGTTTCCTTTTTTCTTTTTCTTTTCCTTTTCCTTTCCTTTCCTTTCTTTTTTCTTTCCTTTTTGTCTTCCCTTTCCTTTTCTTTCTTTTTTTTAATATAGTATTTTGTTTTTAGTATTTTATTTATTTATTCATGAGAGACACACAGAGAGAGGCAGAGACACAGGCAGAGGGAGAAGCAGGCTCCATGCAAGGAGCCTGATGCAGGACTTGATCCCAAGACTCCAGGATCACGCCCTGGACCAAAGGCAGACGCTAAACCACTGAGCCACCCAGGGATCCCTTCCTTTTCTTTTTTCTTTTCTTTTCTTTCTTTTCTTTTCTTTTCTTTTCTTTTCTTTTCTTTTCTTTTCTTTTCTTTTCTTTTCTTTCTTTTCTTTTCTTTTCTTTCTTTTCTTTTCTTTTCTTTCTTTTCTTTTCTTTTTTTTCTTTTCTTTTCTTTTTCTTTCTTTCTTTCTTTCTTTCTTTCTTTCTTTCTTTCTTTCTTTCTTTTTTTCTTTCGTTCTTTCTTTCTTTCTTTTCTCCTTCTCCTTTTCTTCTTCTTTCTTCCTCCTCCCTCCTCCTCCTCCTCCTCCTCCTCCTCCTCCTCCTCCTCCTCCTCCTTCTTCTTCTTCTTCTTCTTCTTCTTCTTCTTCTTCTTCTTCTTCTTCTTCTTTGATTTTATATGTTTGAGGGACGCCCGGATTATCTGGACCCTCTCCAGATTATTTTTATTGAATTAGGCAAATTCTGACCTCAAAACATTACATTCATAAATATTTCGGCATGTATCTCTAAAAGATAAGATTCTTTTAAAAAAACATAATCACACTGCCATTATAAACACCCCAAAAGGTTAGCAAGATCTTAAAAGTCATCAAATATTAAGTCAGTGCTCACATTTCTATGGTTATCTCATAGTGGGTTGGTTTTTTTTTTTTTTAATAGTTTGTTCAAATCAGGATCCAAATAAGCTCCATGAGATTGGTATTTCTTTTAATTATCTTCAAATAAGCAGTTTCCCCTTCACCTCTCATTTTTATTTCTCGTAATTGATTTTTTAAAAATATCAAAACAGGTTGTCCTTGAGAATTGCCCGAAGTCTGGATTTTGCTGATTGTATCCCTACAGCATTATTTATTATGCTCCAATATGATGACTGAAAACATTAAAAAAATTTTTTTGACTTTATAGAGTCTATCCTCTGGGATATGTCCATTTTATTCTTTTTGTCCTAAGATGTTGTTGAGACTGTGCAGTTGATCATCTGACGTGTTTTAAAATCTGTGTAGTTTTTAATTTCCCTTTTTCTTATATTGAGCATTTCGTTTTTTCACATGATTAAGAATCCCTTTTATTTCTTATGAACTACCTACTCACATTTTGCCATGGAGTTAGTGGTCTTATTTTTATCAAAACAAGCTAAAATATTAGAGATATTTACCTACCACTGAGCCACCCAGGTGTCCCTTCTTCTCACTTTCTTGTGATATTCTCTGCAAAAAAATCTAAAGTTTTTTTGGTAATTGAATGTATCCATCTTTGCCCTTTTTAGTGTTGGATTTTGCATCATGGTTAGAAATGTTTCCCCAGGGGCTCCTGGGTGGCTCAGTGGGTTAAGTATCTGCCTTCAGCTCAGGTCATGATCCCAGAGTCCTAGGATTGAACCCTGCATCGGACTCCCTGCTCAGCATGGGGTCTGCTTCTACCTCTCCCTCTGCCCTTCCCTCCCACTTGTGTTCTCATTCTGCTCTCTCTCAAATAAATAAATTTAAAAAAAAGAAAAAAGAAATGCTTCTCCAGGTTATAGATAAATTAACTCATGTTTTCAGTCAGAACTTTGATTTTTTTTTTTTTTACATTTATATTTCTGATCCATTTGAAATTTATGCAGGTGTGAGGTGGGAGGAATGGATTGGATCAAATTCTATCTTCTTGAGAACATTTTTTAAAATTCAGGACTTTATAAAAATAACAAAGGGATCTCTCTGTTTGAAATGCCTGGACCCACATTCTCTGCTATAATAGAAGTAGATAGTGAAGGACAAAAGAAGCCTTTTGCTCTATTTCCAGCTCATCCTTATTGAGAAATTGGTGCTCACACCTAGCGCCTGAGGCCAGGAGAATATTCCAGGCTTGGCTCTACTTGGATCTAGCTTCCTCTTCTCTCAAGTCTGCTGGTCACCCTCCTGTCTTAAGGACCCTCACCCTGTGCAGCTCTGTGCTGGGAGTGTGGCTTCTTTGTCTTACAGACCTTCCCTGGGAGTTATTCTTCACATGTACGAATGCTGATGCGGAGTTCATGTTTGGTATGGAATTTCTGGCAGTTGATCTTTGCAAAGGGCTTTGCTTACCACCCCGTTGTACTTGCTAACCTGAAAAGTAGTTTTGCTTTTCTCTTTGGGCCTTTAGAATTCTCTAACCTGAGTGCTTGAACGTCAGTGTTCTCTTGGCAGACTATATTCTCTCTGGCCAGTGGGGGAAAGGAAATATTTTGCTACCTTTGTGAGAAGGGTCACTTACAATAATAATGTTATCATGGGACACCTGGGTGGCTCAGTGGTTGAGCATCTGCCTTTGGCTCAGGGCGTGATCCCGGGGTCCTGGGATCGAGTCCCACATTGGGTTCCCCACAGGGAGCCTGCTTCTCCCTCTGCCTGTGTCTCTCCCTCTCTCTGTGTGTCTCTCATGAATGAGTAAATAAATAAAATCTTTAAAAATAATAACAACAATAATAATTAAAATGTATTGAATGCTTGCTGTGAGCAAGGCAGCAGGCTTACCCCTAACACTCATCAGGGCAAGCAAGGCAAGAATCCTAAAGGGGTCCATTCCATACGTCTACACACTTAAAAGTTAGATATCAAGCAACCTATCAAATATGTTCTTTCCTCTTGTCAAATGTACCTTATGAAGGTACATTTGACCTCCTGGAAGGACAGATTCAAATGCAAAGCTCTTAGAATCCCTAGAGTCCCATGCCAGAATGTGGCAGTGTGAGAAATTGTCCCTGCCTCTAGGCTGCCTCTCTTCTCATCCCACCTCCTACTCCATCCATGAGAGGTCTTGAACACAAGTTTGTGGGTACTCAGTCCATGCATCCAAGCTTCAGGTACACGCTCTCTCACTCCCCAGATAGCTGTCCCTCCAGGTCATCTTCTGATCTGGGACAGTACATTCTGGCAGAGCAGTCCCAGAAAATAGTCTTGCAAGTGGCCTCAGGGCCATTTATGTAAATAATTCCAGTGTCTCAGATACCTGGAGTCTGGCCTATGAGAGATGGGGGAGGTGATGGATTCTAGGAGGGCATGTCTCCATAACCCTGCAAAATATTTTTTCCATAAGGAAAAGGAAAGTCCATATAGGGCTCCAGGGTGCCATATACATATTTAACTCATTCAATCCTTACAGTGATCCTATGAGGTAGATACTATTATGTCCATTTTACTAATGAGGAAACTGAGGTTTAGAGAGATTAGGTAAACTGCCCAAGGCGAAAAGCCTACTAAGTGCAGAGTAGGGATTACAATTTAGGCAATCTGGCTCCAGAGCCTTATCTTCTGAACCGAAAGGATTTCCATATCACACTATTCCTTGATGCTTTCTGTGTAACCTTATTAATTCCTCCCCACAGCAGTACTGAGTTATCTGTTTGACTCTACAAACACTCAGTATAGTTGTTAAGGAGTCTTCATTGCTCACCGTCACCTGAGCCTTCTTTACAAATAAAATTAAGGTATCTTTAAGATATTTTCCAGCTCCAGAATCCTGTGTTTCTTAGGTAAACATGATTGCAATTTCCCCTTCATGTAAGCTTGTAAGCTTGAACAATGTTCCAGAAAGTGTACTAATGGTAGCACGAAACTACTACTACTACTACTACTACTACTACTACTACTATCACTATTACTATTACTACTACTACAAGTAGTAGTTAGTAATAATAAGTATTACATTATCATCATAGGAACCTACCTACCATTGAGATTGCCACACATCTTTAAAGTTTTGGAATACAAATTAACATCTCCCATAGGAACCCCTCATTGTTTTTACTAGGAAATGCTGCAAAAATTTTGGAGAAGAAACATTAATTAGCCTATATTGTCCACTTAGGAAGAATATGTAATGATGTCAGATGCAGTAATCCACATCTCACAACCAGATGTGACCCCTATTATTACCAACCTAAAACGTACTGAAATAGGGCACCTAGGTGGTTCAATTGTTTAAGTGTCTGCCTTTGCGTCAGGCCATGATCTCAGGGCCCTGGGATCAAGCCCCTCACGGGCCTCCCTGCTTAGCAGGAAATCTGCCTCTCTCTTCCCCTCTACTCCTCCCCACTATTCGTGCTCTCTTAAAAATAAAACCTTTAAAAAAATAAAATGCACTGAAACTATGGCATATGTTATTAGTTATATGACTAATTTTTTTATTATTTTCTCTTTGAGATTAGAGATCTCATGTAGGAGTTTCAATGGGGGCATTATTAGAAAGGAACACAATAACAATTATTACCAGGAGGAGAAAAAAGGAATTATACCAGAGCCCATGTTTGGGCTAAGAAATATCAAATGTGTGCTGAGATTATAGCTGTTTATACATTGCAGGTTGTTCTGCAATTACATTAGAGTGGAAGTTAGACTTTGCATAGAACTGTAGGTAATTACATTTGAAAGACAGACCCTGAATATCTGGGAATGCTTTTTAGAATAGTTCTTTTCAAACATGGATTAAAGAGGTCTTTTCTTGCTTGTCTGATCTAGTTCTTTCATGTTATCTTTATTGAATAGAGAATATAGAGAAACTCTACCTTTAATGAAAAATCGTGGAAACTATTGATTTGATCTTAGACTGTAGTGTCTATTACAGTTCAATAGAGCCTTCCTCTTTAACCTTTGTTAAAAAAATGAAAAGTGTGGGGAAAAACACTTGAAAAGTTACTTTCTCCACAAATGATGGATAATTGCCCATTTCTTTTAGCCCCACCATTCTGTACATTCTAATGTGATGTATAGTTTATCCAAAATGTTTAATATTTCTATAAAACATTAAACATAGGGTAAGTCCTGGATACTAGATGAAAATCATGAACTTTAAATTTAAAAATCAATCTTTCCTCTATGAATAATAATTTCTTCTCTAAAAATGAATGATACTTAAGGAATTACATGAAAATCATTATTATGTATAATATACAGGAAATCAACATGCAACGACCACATAAAATAAGTTAAACACTGATTTTATTTTTATTAGCCCTATTGGAATTTACATACTATGGAATCACACATTTAAAGTATACAGTTCAGTGGTTTCTAGTATATTCAGGGTTGTGCAACTAGCATCACAATCTAATTTTAGAACATTTTTATCACCCACCCAAAAAAGTCCATACCCATTAGTAGTCACACACATTTCCCCCACCTACCCATTCTCTGCTCTAGAAAGCCACTAGTCTACTTTCTTTTTATATAGATTTGCCTCTTCTGAATATTCCATCTGTAAATACCTTGTGTGGTCCTTTGTGATTGGTTTCTTTCATCTAGAATATTTTTAAAAAAGATTTATTCTAGAGAGAGAGAGAAAGAGAGTGAGGAGGAGGGGGAGAGGGAGAAAGAGAATCTCAAGCAGACTCCCTGATGAGTGAAGAACCTGACTCAGGACTTGAGCCCACGACCCTAAGATTATGACCTGAGTTGAAATCAGGAGTTGGATGCTTAACTGACTGAGCTACCCAGGTGCCCCTTTTCTAGAATATTTTTTAAGGATCCATGTTGTAGCTTGTATCAGCATTTCATTCCTTTTCATTGAGGAATAATATGCCATTATATGGTTAAATACATTTATTCATTCATCAGTTGATGGACTTTTGGATTCCACTTTTTGGCTATTATGAGTAATGCTGCCATGAACTTTCATGTACAAGTTTTTATGTGGTTGGATGTTACGACTCTTGGTATATATCTAGAAGTAGAATTGCTAGGCCACATGGCGACTGTTTAACTTTTTTGAGGAACTACCAGATTGTTTTCTAAAGCAGCTGCACCATTTACATCCTCACTGGCAATGTATGAGAGTTCCAATTTCTTCACATCCTCTCTGAAGCTTGGAATTGTCTTTTTGATTATAGCCATTCCATGGGTATAAAGTAGTATCTCGTTGTGGTTTTGATTTGCAGTTTTGTGGTGGTTAATGATGTTGAGCATCTTTTAATGTTCTATTTTTAAATCTTTTACTTGGTTAATAATGTGGAATTTAACCCCATTAGGTGATAGCTAGTAAAATATTATTGTCAGTTTTTAGTAGTTCATTGCTAATGAGGTCAAGGCTGCACGATCTAGCTCTAAATGAATTGGTTAGCTTTTATAGAGAAGATTGTGGTTTAAATAGCTACACTCATATGTCCTAAGTCTGTTCAATGATTTGACAGGCCCTTGATCTTGCCACTTAAGAAGGTGTGGATGGATCAACCAAAAAGTATGTCCTAATGACTCCAAATATTATTCCAATAAAAATACAATTTATTATCAACACATATTTTTAAGAGCAATGATTTATTATTTTACTAAAAATGGTATTTACTCATTTCAAACATTTCTGAACCATCAAAAAGATACAAAGAAGAAAGCAATAAATCGCTCTAAATCTCACTTTTCTAGAAATAACCAGTTAGGTTTTAGGGAACTGTAATATCTTTAAACATATACAGTTAGATTTAGGGCCAGATGGTTGAATGCATAGAAATAATTTCATGAGAATGGGATCATATTAGATCAGCTTCTTAAAAATAAAAAGGTATCAATTAATTTTACCTGAGTTAACAAAAAAAGAAAAAAATACTTAAGTGAAACAAAGAATGATTAAATTGATTTAAAGCTCACCACCCATTTTGTTTACCATGACTTCTCCAGTTCTGATTTTTTTTTGTTCACGTCTTGAATGGCTGAATATCATCATCAGAAAGTTTTTTCAGGATAGCCCAGGTGGCTCTGCAGTTTAGCACTGCCTTGCCCAGGGCGTGATCCTGGAGACCTGGGATCAAGTCCCACATCGGGCTCCCTACATGAAGTCTGCTTCTCCCTCTGTATCCCTTCCTCCCTCTGTCTCTCATGAATAAATAAAATTTTAAAGTTTTTTCAAGAAGAACCCCCATAAGTGTGATAGAAACTTTTGGTGAACCAACATTACTTTTTCATTTTTTAGTATAATACTCCCAATTTTATTTTATTTTTTTAAATTTTTTTTTCATTTATTTATGATAGTCACACAGAGAGAGAGAGAGAGAGGCAGAGACATAGGCAGAGGGAGAAGCAGGCTCCATGCACCGGGAGCCTGACGTGGGATTCGATCCCGGGTCTCCAGGATCGCGCCCTGGGCCAAAGGCAGGCGCTAAACCGCTGCGCCACCCAGGGATCCCAATACTCCCAATTTTAGATGTACGCACTGCTCCCAAGAATAGAGGGTATAAGCCTAGCTTCCTTTGCGGGTAGATGCCCTCTAAGTTCTGGCCGGTGAGGTGTAAGTAGAAGTGTTATATGAAAATTACAGCAAATAACTTTAGAGGGGGATGTGCATATAATCTGTTCTCCTTCCTGCTAGCAAATGCAAGTTGCTATGCCTCCAGACTTTATTTATTTTTTTTTTTTAAGATTTTATTTATTTACTCATGAGAGACACAGAGAGAGAGAGACAGAGACAGAGACACAGGCAGAGGGAGAAGCAGGCTTCATGCAAGGAGCCCGATTTGGGACTTGATCCTGGATCTCCAGGATCATACCCCAGGCTGCAGGCGGCGCTAAACCGATGCGCCACCGGGGCTGCCCACCTCCAGACTTTATATGAAACTTTATTTTTATTATTTTTAAAGTCAATTTTTAAGGAATTCCACATGTTAATTCCTTCCACTGCCAATTACCTTAGTCCCTCCAAAGTCAGAATCATAACCTTCAAAATAGCCCTTTTAAGAACTTTTGTTCAAACCACAGTTCACTGTCATTCCACAACTGTTTTGGTTGGGCTTCTTTATCTCCACTCGAATATGGACATGCTTCAAAAATCCGCCCCACCCCCTCCGTAATCTTTGGGATTCAATTTCTTCAAGCAATTTACTTTAGTGCCCTAGAAGTCAAATTGAAAGAAGCACATGAATTGCTATTTTGGCAAATGATCTAAAATATATAATTATTAATTTCCCAGTCTACTCCTGAGCCTAGCAGAAAATGTTACAAGTCTCATTGTCACCACTGCAATAGATCTGCTGTGATGAAAGCATAACTTGTGTTTCAATATAGCCACAAAACTTTTTAAAAAATTTTTATTGTTTTTAAAGATTTGAGAGAGAGAGAGAGAGAAACATGAGCAGGGGAGAGGCAGAGGGAGAAACAGACTCCCTGCAGAAAAACTTTAAAAACACCTAGATTCAGCAATTGCTAATATTTGCCTTATTTGCTTTATTTTTTCTTATACATATGTGCATGTGTATGTATATAAATAACACATTTCTTCCTGAGTCATTTGAAGGTAAGCTGCAGACATTTTACTCTTAAATATCAGGATATGTTTCCTAAAAATAAGATTTTTTTTTAAAGATTGTTATTTATTCACAAGAGACAGAGAGAGAGGCAGAGACATAGGCAGAGGGAGAAGCAGGCTCCATGCAGGGAGCCTGATGTGGGACTCAATCCTGGGACTCCAGGATCATGCCCTGAGCCGAAGGCAGATGCTTAAACGCTGAACCACCCAGGCATCCCAAAAATAAGATTTTCTAAAAAATAATAGCAATTCCCTAATGTTTTCTAGTGTCCATTTTGTATTCAAATATCCCCAGTTATTCCTGCTCCCCACATTGCCTTTTGAAGACTTAAAAAACAACCTAAAACTAAAAAAACAGGATCCAAGATCTAATTACATTGTATTTGGCTTTTGCATCTCTTTAGTCGTTTAAGTTTTTATTTTTTAAAGATTTTATTTATTCATGAGGGAGGGGGAGAGAGAGAGAGAGAGAGAGAGAGAGAGAGAGAGGCGGAGACACAGGCAGAGGGAGAAGCAGGCTCCATGCAGGGAGCCTGACATGGGACTTGATCCCAGGTCTCCAGGATCATGCCCTGGGCTGAAGGCAGGCGCTAAACCGCTGAGCCATCCAGGTGTCCCTGGCCAAAAACATTTTGTGCAGCTTTTCATACTGCATCACATCAGGAAGTGGAAGAGGCAGTTTGTTCTGGTAATGGTGTACTAATTTTTTTTTTTTTTTTTTAAGATTTTTAACTAACCTCTATACCTAATGTGGAACTCAAACCCACAACCCTGAGATCAAGAGTTGCATGTTCCGACTGAACCAGCCAGGCACCTTGGTGATACAAAATGTGATAATTTGATTAAGATGTTGACCTCTACATAGATCTATTTAAAGGTAGATAATCTGTGGGGATGATTCTTTAGCATTACTCCTTAATCAATTTTAGTATACATTTATGACCTCTGACTGCATCAATTACGTCACTGAATAATTTTCTAAATCTATCATTTTTCTTATATTAGCTAGTATTCTTGGGTAAATAGCTTTCCTTCGTCAACGGAGGATAAACATCAGTTTCTCCCAAGACACACAGTAAATGCTTACGATTCCCTTTAATTACTAATTGGCAGAGATGGTATAATAGTCCTCTTTAAAGTTTGCAAAGGATTTTGAGGTATTATTCTTGAAGTTAAATAATTTTGTTAAGATATGCCTCCATGAAGACTATTCTATATCATCTTTTTTCTGGTATACAGTGTACCTTTTTAATATGCAGGTTCAGTTAATGTATTACTTTATTTCTGAATACTTTTTCTGTTCCATTTGTTGGCTTCTCCAATTTAGGAATACAATGATCTGTATGTTGGGTTAGCTTTGCTCTCTCGTCATCTATTTTGATATCCTGTCTTGTTCTTCTGCATTTCTTGTGATAATTTCCAGTGTTGCTTCCATATTGGTAGTTTGATTTCCATGCTTTTTTTTTCCTGTTGTTTCAAATATATTCATTAGATCTGAAATTGTGTTTACATTTGATTATGTCTTTAGCTTGGATTTTCTTTTTGCTATCCATCTTTAAGTTCTTGATATTTTGAATTCATATTGTAACTAAATTCTTCTTTGGTAGAGAATCTGCTTCGTTGATGTAAACTTTCTTCCAGATGGGGTTCTTCATTTATCTTTCTCACCTAATGTAAATTTGAGGATTTTGGTTTGCTTGGACTATGTTCCTTTCTGCTGTTGTTGCTTGTTTGATGGGGCAAGTCTTTCCAAATTGTTCTGATACATTGTATATGGATTCTTGACATTCTCTGCACTTTATCTAGGAATAAGTTGATCTTCTTAGAGGTATAGCTTGGTGGTTGTGCATTGTTTTGTCATTTCTCTATAGCCTAATATTGGAAAAGGGTGGAGTAGGGAAAAGGATGAGATCTACTGAGATTCAGTATAGCCTCTGCTAGGGAACAGGCCTTAGCTCTTTCTTGAGATCCTATGAAATGTCCAGTTAGTTACACAGCCCATTACATGCAGCCAATGGTGTATCTCAGTTCCGTGTATTTTGGCTTATTCTCTTAGTTCTGCACAGGAATAATGACCTGATCATGGCAAGTCCTGGTGAAACTTTTTTTTTTCTTCTGCTAAAGACTGTTTTATTTTCCTTGTCAAGGGAAAAAAAAAAATCAACGACTCTCCATTATTTTAAGGATATAGTGCAAACCTCCATGTTCAGCTCCATCCACAATCTAACCTTTCAGGCTTATGTCGTCCCCTTTTCATCACACATGAACTCTCTCTTGCGCCGATTCTATTTAGTGTCTCTAAATCCACGTTTTCCTACATCTATCTTTTTATTCCATAGACCCATGTAGAATGTTCTTTTCACTTATCTTTATCTCAATTCTACCTATACTTCCAATTTCCTCCATGAAGTATTTCCTGACTTATTATAACTGCAAAGTCTCTTCGTCTTTTGAATTCCTATGTAGAATTTGTCTCTGTATGATTCACTGGCACTGTTTTCCGGCCTGGGCATTACCGGTCGTGTATATTTTCGCTTATGTCTCAAATCGTTTTCGAGAATTTGTTTTTGTTTTTGGCAGTGCCCTTTATCTGCATGCACAGTGCCACCTGCCATATTTGTAGATTCCTATTCCCTTAAATAATAAAACCCCTTCCCATCATGATTTTTTGCAGGCAGCAACTGCTCACCCAGACTCGGGCACTTCTACCCTCCTGGAGACTCTCCTACCTCTCACAGGGCTATATTAAAGCTTGAGGTAGTTGCAGAGTTAGAGCTTGGAAAGGACAGGACAGGCCCCCAATATCCCTTGTATTTTTACAGCCTTAGTCACTGAGATCTTGAAATCTCTTCCCACAATTCCACAAATTGTGGTTGCAATTTGAAAATGGGCCACTTCAGAATTCCCAGTTCACTCTGGGCAGTTTTAGGAGGAATGCCACGGGCATCCGCGTCTGAAGGCCCCGGCTGGTGGCTCGTGGTGTGAGCCCCTGCCCATTTCCAAACTCTGGGTATCCTCAGGTCACTTGGGAGGTGGCTCCCCGGAAGGCGCTGGTTCTTAGGGCAGAGTGAGACCACATCCCCCCAGCGTTTTTCCTACGCGTGGCAGCGCCGCACTTTAACTCGCCGGAACGCACCTGAACAAACAGGAAAACTGAAGTAGGAAACAAACCAAACTTGGGCTTCAGTCAGCTACAGGAGCCCTGAGGGGCTGGTGCAGAGGGGGTCCTCCGGGTGGGCCACAGAGACTGTCTCTACTCCGACTCCACTGCCTTTCATAGATGCACTCGCAGGCGGGCCGCCGCCTCGGTCACTTAGGGATCGCAGGGCGCTGACGAGGGGTCGCCCTCAGGGAGCCTGCCTCCGCTCGGCGGGAGAGCCGCAGGAACCGCCGGCGCCGGCAACGGCCTCTCCACACGGCCCCCTCCGGGCGTGCGGAATCCTGGGACTCGTGGTCCAGCTCCGCGCGCTCCCCGCCGGAACTGGCATTGAAGGGACTACAATTCCCAGGATGCGTCGGGGAAGCGCGGGGCGGGGGGAAACCTGGGCGGGGAGAGGGAGGGGGCGGCCCCGGGCTCTGGGGCGTCGCGGTTTCCAAGCGCCGTGCTTTCGCCTAGTAACCGGCCGCCGCGGTTCCCGAAAGCGGCGCTGTGGCCCCGCCCCGGAGCCCCGGCTGGAGGAAGAATCTGTCTCCCGCGGCGCCCCAGTGACGAAGCCCGTCTTCGGGTGCGGGAGGCGGGGAAGGGAGGGCAGGCAGGGGATTTCGCTCCTCGGTGCGAGATCCGGGACGCGCTGGCGGCGCCCGCTCGGAGCAGAGGTTAGAGGCAGAGAGAGCTGGGATGCTCTGCGGGCGAGGCTGCCTCGGGTGTGGGAGGAAGGAGTGGGGACCCCGGCCGGGAGGCAGTGCGCGCGGGGCGGGCTGTCCCTGGGGGCTGGCATCCCTCGGACCTGCGGCGGCCGAAGACCGGGGTGTGTGTGCGCACGCTGCGGGGTGGGGTGGGGGGCGCCCCTGGGCCCCAACCCCCGCCGGGCTGGAGGCTAACCCTGGAGCCCAGGGGTGCCCGTAGCCAGCTCCCACCTTCCTGAAGGGGGGGGGGGTGGTACACGATTTTTGCCACTTGTTAATTATTTAATTTCCTCTGGACCAGGTGCATTAGTAGGTAGCGCTTTCCTGCCTCCAATTGCACTAGTATCTCGTTTCCTCTAATTCAGAAAAATCTTTTATGACGCTTGCATTGGAGTTGCTGATTTGTGAGAACTGTTAAGTTCTTTATGGTTTCCCCCCCCCCCCCCGGCCAAGAGAGGGTTCACGAGAGCTATGAATTTTAAATTGGAGCCTCCAAAAAAAAAAAAAAATGACCACTGCATATTCGCCCCGGCTTAATGGGGGAAACAGAAAGTATTCTCTCAAATCGTATCAGCAACCACCCGCCAGAAGCAGTTAGGGCGTATTTAATATCATTCAGGAGGTAGGTCTGGAGGGGGAAAAGGGAGAATAGTTGATTAAAAAAAAAAAAAAAAAGACCCAGCACTTGGTTTAGTTTGGGGATCGTTTTCTTGGGCTGCTGACTTATACCAAAAAGAAAAAAAAAAAAAATCTGTTTCTTTCTTCCTCTCTCTTGCATCCTGGGTGTAGACTGTCAGTGTCGGATCCGACGGTGGTGATGGCAAAGCTTGCCCGGGCCCTCGGCCACATCAGAGCTGTCACAGGATAAATCCCATTGCCTGCTGCGAAGCCCCCCCGCCCCCCGCCCCGCCCCGCCCCGCAAACTTCAGTGAGCGTTGAACTGGGTAATCGGTGTTTGGCGATGCAGATCCCCGATTTGGAAGGCGGGGCGGCCCCCCGCCGAGCCGCTCGCGGCGCCCGAAGCCCGCAGGTGCAGTGAGGCGTGCGCGTGCGGGAGCTGGCGCCCGCGAGGACGCCCTGCCCGGGCGGAGCAGCCGGGGCGCCCGGCGGGGTCTGGCGGCCGCGCACCGGCGGCTCGTCTCCGGCGGCGGCGGCGGCGGCGGCGGCGGCGGATGATGGTGGCGGCCGGCGCCCTGGGCTGTGTCTGTGCGTCGCCGCGGAAATCAGCGCCCGGCGCTGCGCCCTGAGCCCTCGCAGGTCCTCCGCAGCCCGAGTCTCGGCGAGGACAGACCCGGCGCGCAGGGGCCGCGGACCCGCGCGGGGGGCCCGGGGGGCGCGTGGGGTCGGCTTATCATGGCGGATCGGACAGCTCCCAGCTGCCAGCTCCGGCTGGAGTGGGTGTACGGGTACCGGGGCCACCAGTGCCGCAACAACCTGTACTACACGGCCGGCAAGGAGGTGGTCTACTTCGTGGCTGGGGTCGGGGTGGTTTACAACACCCGAGAGCACAGCCAAAAATTCTTCTTGGGACACAACGACGACATCATCAGGTAGGAAGGGTTGGCCTGGGGTCTGGGGAGGGGTTGGGTGTGCAGACTGGAAGTGGGGGGGTGGGGGTGGGGGAGAAGGACGACCAGCCCGGCTCTCCTGGGGTCCGATCCAGGAGCCCTCTGGAGTAAGGGACTCGCTCTGGAACTGCATGGGATCACAGAAGGGCTGCTGATGCTCAGGCTAGGGTACAAACGGGGAGGGGGGGGTAGGGGGGTGTGCAGGTGGGGAGGGAGAGATCTCTTTCCTCTTTATTCCCCTGGAAGGCTTTTGCATCTCTAAGGAGTTGAGTGTCCGGATTGTTTTTGGGTGTTCCTTCCTGCTACAAGTGGAAGAATCCCAGGGTAACCATCTAACACTTCTTCCTGCCCTAACTAGGTAAATGTAGGACCAATGATCTGAACGGTGGGTGTCATCTGTGGCAGGCTCCTCAGTAGGTTCCTCAACACGCAAGAGGATTTTAAAAAAAAAAATCTAGAAGAAATTTTGCTACAGGTAATCTGGAATCTTCATCCCAGATGCTTTGAAACTGGAAAATTTCTGCAACGGGGTGGGGAGTTTGTTCTGCAATATTTCAGCTGGCAGTGTTTTAATGACAAAAAAAAAAAACATATTTATGAACTAAATGGAGACTCCCACAACATCACTGAGGTTATAAAAGGCTGGCAGCTGCTGGACCACAAAATCCTACCAGTCAGCTCACCAAATGACCAACATCTGGTAGTGGGTGGCCAAGACTGATTAGAAAAACACAACTGCATAAATAGCCATCTTAAGGGGCCTTCCCCCATTAAACTATAGGGGGACATACTTTGATTCTTGGCCCTGTCCTGTCATCTCTGGACCAGACGCGTTTTCCTCCGGCTCTTGTTAGCTGCTTCTGTGACCCAACAAGGTGTGGTCCAGATGCTGCTCACAGGAAATCCCATTCAGCCTTCGACAGTTAAGGAAGATTTCCGTATGGGAGCCTCACCCACAGGGCAAATGACTTGCTGAGGCTAGAACTGCAACTGACAGACCATATTCGTGCCTTCCAAACTTGTATGTTCCTTGCTGTATAGAACAACTTCTATCGCATTTTCAGAATATTGCCACTGGTACTCTAAGTTTGCCTTTCATGATGAAATAAATGGTTATATGGTGTAATGTTAATGGTTTTGATTTCTCCTTGGGGAGAATGATTTAAAAGTCTCGCTTAATCCCCCCCTTCTAGTGTTGAGCTTATTCTGGATCCCCCTTTTCTTCCTGAGCCCTAAAGTTGAAAAGCTGTTAGAAAATATGAACACTTAATATTTAAAAAATACAGTAAGATATATATTTTTTAAAATCTTGGCTTTTAGAAAAATGAAGATTTTAAGTATTAGGAGCTCTACTGTTCCCAGGATTTGATGGAACTTAATAATGTAAAACTTTCTTCATGTCACATATAAGAAAATAGCTTTTTTCTTTGCTCCCCAATATAATAATGGTTGTGGCTAGGGCATCCCACTTGGTTCTGTCCTGGAGATTTTGCTTCTCTAATTGCCAGGCTGATTATTAAAGTCACAGGTGCAAATGATTAAAAGTGACTTGTGAAAAGGTTAGATGTTTAAAAATTTAAACCTATTATGTTTTTGCTCTTTTTAATGTGGTGCTTTCCATTACACCATCCAAATAAGATGTGGTCCTTTGGGAGAAGGGAGAGAGTGGCAATTAAACAGGAAATTCCCTGGGGTTAAATAATATTGTTGTGACAGTTCACTGAATTACTTTGAGGGTTTGAACTCCTCATCTTCATTTTTTTTTTCTCTAATAGGAGAAAAAAGAAAGAAAGAAATGTACTGTTGAAACTGATGATGGGAAAAGGGTGGAGTTGCAGTAAACTGCTGCGATGACAGGCAGCTGGACTAGTGGGATTGTGATGATATATGGCTTTAGTTAAACACTCAGATTTGAAGAAAAGGTGAATGAAGTTGTTTGTAAGGCTGGCTGCAGAAAGCCTCAAGTGATGAAAAGAAAAAAACATAGGATTTAGCTTCTGGTATTTTATGAAGGTAGTTCTATCATTACACAGAATAGTGGCAAGCCTACCTTGGGAGACTGGACTTTACTGCTAAATTTTTCATGATATTTAGTTGGGTCTGAGTATGTACAGGTGAGCAGAATACTTTAATATCCATATATGTCTTTGTACAAAGGAATGAAGTTAAGTCCAACCGATAAAAAAAACCCAAATCACAGATCATTATGTAATTAAGGGCTATAAAGTTCGACTGTTTATGCTGTTATTTTTATCATATATATGTATAATATATATATGTAATATATATAATACATATATATGTATTAGATACATATATACATATACATATATACATATACATATATGTATATATATTATTTTCTGATGAACATAGTATGCAAACCACATTTGTTTTTGGCCTTAGTATGTGGGATTCTTGACTGCCATTTCTTTCATAATTTTATTCCCAGAAACATATTGAATATTTAAAATTAATATTGTAAATTGTTGGGAATATTTATGTATTAACTGTGATATGAACAGGAGAATTATGGTCTTTTATCTTTATGAATTTCCACTCATGTTCCTGTTACACTACTAATTTTCCACTTAACATAATGCAGTTAGCTATTGAATGAGGAGGACTGTAGCTAAGCTTTCAGTGCAAAAATGTTTGGGGTTTTTGGAAACATTACATGAACATTCAAGCTTCTAACTCTTGATTCCATCGAAGGAGATAATGTAAGTAACTGCCTATTGGCTTTTGCCTTAGCTTGAAAGCTATATTCATAGTGTGTATATTTCCTACTGCTTTATTTGTTGTGCTACTTTCCCCAGAATATTAACTAGAAAGCAGCCAAACAAATATTGATACCACACTCTGTTTTATAAAACCGTGTGATCCCTGAGATCACGATGAACTTTAATAATAACGTAGGATTTGTCAGAGCTCACTAGAGCTTAGCATATGTGCCTTCCTGATTTGACAGACTATGTGTTTAAGTCAGATTTTTTTAAAATGTTGATATGTGAAGCATAATGTGATTTATGGGCTGTGGAGGCTTAGTTTTATTCTTTTGAATGATTACCCTTCAATACAGATAACAGATTAGAGGATGATGCCTGTTTCAGCCCTGCTAGCCCTGTGACAGGGCAGGTACACACTAGGAGCAGCGTGTGCTCGCAGGCTAACAACAGGACTCAAATCAGGCTTCAAGGCAAGGCTGGTAATAGAGCCTGGAATATTTACTAACTGGGTTTCTACTTCAGGTAGCAAATCATGACACAGCTGGAGTAAATGAAAGAAAAGGTCATGAACACATTTTGCTGTCTGTCACCTCCCTTCCATTTTCAGTGACTCCACCTAAGACATTTATCTCCTGATTCTGGATTGGTGTATTGTTTCTGACTAGTTCCCTGTCTCCATTTTCCTTTTTCTTGTTTTTTCACTCTCTATCACAAGGTAAGTTTTTCTGCCCTCGTACTCTTTCTCAGGGGAAGGACTTTGCATTGACTTTGACCTTGCACGCACTCAGTGATGAACCCCACTGTGCTGTTTACTGGAGTCATCTGAATGAGTGGCTTGACCACTCAAGGCCTTGTTTATTTGTGAAATGGGGATAATAATGCCTGAGTTGCAAATTATGCAACTTGTAGTAATGTACAGAAATGATTTAGCCTGGGACCTGATCATGAGCTGGTATTCAATAACTGCTCTTTGTAGTCGTATTAGTAGTATTTAATTAAAAGCACACATTTACAGCACAAATAAAACAGGTTGTTCATTGTCCACCAGCTGAAGCTCAAACTCCTTAGCTTTCCATTCCCTCTGGCCCTAACCCATCTTTCTACCCTTATTTTCCTTTTTTTTTTAAGTATAAATTGTTTGCTTCCCACTTGCCATATAAAAAGATGATCTTTACTCTGATCTTTCCTGCATCATACTGGAATGATTTATCTCCCCATCAACACTTCCCCACAACAATGGCACAGCAATGAATTGTCAGACAGACCTGATTTCATTTCATTTCATTTCATTTCATTTTATTTTATTTTATTTTATTTTATTTATTTATTTTATTTTATTTTATTTTATTTTATTTTATTTTATTTTATTTTATTTTATTTTATTTATTTTATTATTTATTTTTTTCAGACCTGATTTTAAACCTAGATCCACCACCAGTTGGGCGACTTGGGGTAATTACTAAACCTCTGTGAGCCTTAGCTATCATCAGTAAAACAGCTTCTTATCTACAAATTGGAGATTTAAAGGTATCTGCCTTATAGTTTGTGGAGATTACGTACAGGGTGCCCCAATGTTTGGCAAACAGTAAGTGCCCACCACAGGGAACCTGTTTGTATCTATTCCCTGCGTGGCCCCATCTGCTTCAGCTTCACCAATCCCATGAGACCTCATACCATCCTTAGATGAAGGCGTGTTTTGCACTCCTGAAGTTTTGGGTCTTTTGTAACCACTGCTGCTCACTTAATATGTAGCACTTAGTACCTTTCTTTCATTCTGAATATTTTCATTTGTAAGTATATATAATAAGATCTTTGAGGATGAGAATAAATTTAATAGAGCCAATATTTCTTGAGTGCAGACTCAGCACTAAGTGTGTGTACAGATTTATCTCATCCATCTTAACAGCCTCTCGACATTGGTACTATTGTTAGCCTCAGTTTACTGGTGGGGAAACCAGGGCACGGTGGGGTTAAGGATCTTGCCCATGGTCACTATTTAACAGACTATAGAATGGGAATTGAAACCCAAGTCTGTCTGATTCCAAAGCCCAAAATTGTTGCTTCACTGTTTCTAAACTTTTTTTTAGAAAAAAGTCAGTGTGGTCCCTACCACTGTGTCTTATTTCTAACCAGAACTTAGTGAGCTTTTTGCTTCTTGTAACTCTAATTTTCTGTCTGGTGCTTTTCAGTTTATCAGGAATATTTGAAGCTGATTGGTAGAACTCAGTCAAGAAGTGGAACTATGTTCAAGTTCATTTCAGGAACATTACCAGCTTTGAAACAATGACCTACTAGAGATAATTTTAAAAATTAAGTCTCAATTGTGACATGGCTAAAGTAACAGGGTGCTGCAAATATAATTGAACTTTTTGAATTTGAAGAGAGGGCTCTAACAGCCATGGCTGGGTCTAGAGTGTGGAGTAAACAGGTTCACACGAAGGCCTGGAAATGTGATTTCATAATCTTTTTTCTTTCCAAATATTTTATTAATTCATTCATGAGAGACACACACAGAGAGGCAGACATAGACAGAGGGAAAAGCAGGCTCCCTGCAGGGAGCTTGATGTGGGACTCGATCCCTGGCCCGGGATCATGCCCTGAGCCGAAGGCTGATGCCCAACAGCTGAGCCATCCAGAATAAGGGGAACATGAGAGTGACTATAAAGAACCAAACCATATTGAGTTGAGTACCTGTTCTGTGCCAGTTACTTATATATATGTATGTGTGTGTATATATATATATATATGTGTGTGTGTGTGGTCTGTGTGTGTGTGTATATATATATGTATGTATGTATGTGTATATCTATGTCATCTCATTACATTTCTCTCTCTCCCATCTCTGAGAAGTAGTCTTCTTATTTCACTCTGTGCAAGAGTGACTCTGAGAGGGAAAAGGCTCTGAGAAGGAAAGAGATTTAAGCAAAGTTACTCAGTAGTACCATTGACCGTTTGTTGGAGCCCGTTTATTTGCAAGAGCCTGAAGTGAATGGTTTTGATGGAGGTTTTTGATCTGTTCATAAGTGATATTGTTATTGTTGTTCTTATTAATAAGCTACAGTCTATTTGGTGATTTTTATTAAGATTTATTTTTTCCCTAAATTGGGAACATTTTTTTGTTTATTCATCAAAACCTCATTTAATCTCTAGAAGGTACCAGATGCAGGGAGTGTAGCAGTGAACAAGACCACATTCTTGCCTCGATTCTGGTGGTGGAGGCCAACAATGAATGAGCAAGAAGACATGGTGACTATAGACTGTAAAAAGTACTGAGAAGGGAATGATCATAGAGAGGAACTGGGTTGGTGGGAGCTACCTGCCATAGGATTCCAGAGCAGCTCTCTAGGCTGGTGGCATTTAAGCTGAGACCTGGGGATCCCTGGGTGGCGCAGCGGTTTAGTGCCTGCCTTTGGCCCAGGGCGCGATCCTGGAGACCCGGGATCGAATCCCACATCGGGGTCCCGGTGCATGGAGCCTGCTTCTCCCTCTGCTTCTCCCTCTGCCTGTGTCTCTGCCTCTCAATCTCTCTCTCTCTCTCTCTCTCTCTCTCTCTCTCTCTGTGACTATCATAAATAAATAAAAATTAAAAAAAAATTAAGCTGAGACCTGAAAGATGAGAAGGGGCAGATAAGTGAAGACAGCATGGCAGAGGAGAGGTTATATGCAAAGGCACCAGGGTGAGAAGGAATTTGGTGTGCCCAGAATTCTGGTGTAGATACCCAGAGAAAGACCAAGGTCATTGTAATTCTCATCCAGGTCATTAATGCCTCAAGGGTCTTGATACCATATGTCCTAGATTTTCCTGGACAGTCACAAATATTTCATTCAATTATTGTTATAGATATACTTGTTCTTATCATATCGTGGGTCTCTATTTTTAATTCAGAATATATGACCATGTTTTTATTTAGAAAGAATGGATACTGTATAACGAGTCATTGTTTGACCAACATTGTACAGGAATATACTTTCTTATAAAGACTGATATTGGCCTCACAATCAACAGTCAATTAGAATGTAGATTATACTGTGGCAAGTGACAAACTGTTCCGTGGCAGCATCTCTAAGCAGAGCTGTCCTAAGACCTCTCCTACCCACAGGGTTTTGGATCTGAACAGTTTTGCAATGTAGGTGACATTTTTGCCACCTAAAAAAAGGAAGCTACTGAGAAGGCTGACTTGCTGGCTTTGCTTCTGGGACTTACTCTTCTTGAAGCTATATGGAAAGCCATCTTTAATTCACAAGACTACACATCTTCAGCAGTCAGGCTTTCCTGGTAGGTTTGACACAAGTTTGTCACATGTGGATTGGTCTCAAATATAATTAAAGTGTTTGAGAGCAGACATTTCTTCTCACATATCATTCTTTGTAGGAATCACCTGAGCACTTGCTAAACTCTAGCTTTCAGTCAGTAAGTCTGGTATGAGGCCTGATAGTCTGCATTTCTAACTAGCTCCCAAGTGATGCCAATGCTTTTGGTCCACAGGCCAATTAAGATTTTAGGGACCTCACTGGTATGTTTTAGAGATCACTAGACCAGTGTTTTTTTCAACCCAAATGATACTGTCAGCTAGCAAAATAGAATTTTAATAATATATATAATCCATACATTTATTAAATTCTTAAATTATGAGATGCCTGGGTGGCTCAGTGGTTAAGTGTCTGCCTTCGGCTCAGGGCATGATCCTGGAGTCTGTGATTGAGTCCCACATTGGGCTGCCTGCAGGGAGCTTGCTCCTCCCTCTGCCTATGTCTCTGCCTCTCTCTCTTTCTCTGTGTCTCTCATGAATAAATAAATAAAATCCTAAAAATAAATAAATGAAATAAATTCTTAAATTAACAATTAATTTTTTTATTAGGATGGTGCCTAGACCTGTGTTCTAAATTCTCCAGAAAGAACCAAGCAGGAGTTGATTGGAACCAGTTAAGGAGATGTTGAGTTTGGAAGAGATGAGCAGTGGAAGAGATGTCCACAGCCTTTGTGTAGACATGTGTTTTCTAGTCCTATGAGTATACACCTAGGAGTAGACTTGCTGAATCATATGGCAACTCTGTGTTTAACTTTTTGAAGTACTGCCAAATTGTTTTCCAAAGCAATGTATAATCCCACCACCAATATCTGAGAGTGCCAACTCCTCCATGGCCTTGCCAACAATTGTTATGTTCTGTCTTTTTGATTATAGCCATCCTGCTGGATGTGAAGTGGTGTCTTGTTGTGATTCTGATTTGCATTTCCCTAATAATTAAGAATATTGATCATTGTTTCATAATTGATGATCTGTATATTCTCTTTGGAGAAAATGTCTATTCAAATCCTTTGCCTATTTTTTTTCCTATTTTTAAAAAAGATTTTACTTATTTATTCATGAGAGACAGAGAGAGAGAGAGAGAGAGAGGGGGGCAGAGACATAGGCAGAGGGAGAAGCAGGCCCTCTGCTAGGACCCCGATGTGGGACTTGATCCCAGGACCCCAGGATCATGACCTGAGCCAAAGGCAGATACTCAACCACTGAGCCACCCAGATACCCCTCCTTTGCCCATTTTTAATTGTTGTTTTATTCTTAAGTCGTAAAAGTTCTTTGTATATTCTGGAAATAAGTCCCTTATCTGTTATTTGCAAATATTTTCTGCTATTCAGTGAGTTATTTTTTCACTTTTTTAATGGTGTCCTTTGAAGCACAAAAGTTTTCAATTTTGATGATGTCCAATTTCTTTTTTTCTTCAATCCCTTATACTTTTGGTGTTAAATCTAAGACATCATTGCCTAATTTAAGTCATGAAGATTTATGCCTACATTTTCTTCTAAGAGTTTCACCTTTGACATTTAGACAGATGATCCATTCTGAGTTAATTTTTATATTTGGTGTGAGGTAGGGGGAGTCCTACATCATTCTTTTGCATGTAGATATCTAGTTGTCCCAACACTATTTGTTGAAAAAACTGTTATTTTCCCTTTGAATTGTCTTGGATGTCTATAAGTTTTGAATTCCCCTAGCAGAGGGTCCATTCTTTTCATTTAGAAGATACTGAACATTTGGAGACCCAGAAACTGAATCATTAAAAATATAACTTAGAAGTAATAGAAATCCGAGGCTTTGGTTGCTATACTACTTGAAAAGATGGTGTTAGAAACTATAAGGATGTGTAGATTTTTATATATTTAAAGAATATAACCATATTTATACTTTGAGGAACCAGTGCAGTATTTGGTAACTGCTGGTTTAGGGACCAGCAATGGTCAATACTTTGGCTTTGTTTACTTCCAAAGAGTCTTGCTTTTTAAAAATGAATTTCCAAAAAAAAAAAACCAAAAAACAAAAAAAAAATGAATTTCCAGCCTTCAGCCTTGCTGCTGGAGACAGTTCTCTTGAGGCAGCCAAAGGGAAAGCAGAGAGAGTAATTAGAGAATGTGCCCCTTGACTTCTACCTCTTTTTCGGTTCATTCCTTTCGTCCCCCAGTTGGACGACCTCAACCCAGAAGTTGAAGTATTCCACAGTTATACACTAGTTTCTTTTGCCACCCCTTTTCCTATTAGCATGAAAGAGGGGAGTGTGGCGGGCCAGCAATAACTCCCTGAGATAAAAGAATCTTTTTCTGGACTGGTAGTGCATAAATAGGTTGGTCAGAGAATTATTCTAAAGTTATTGAGAAGGATCCCTGGGTGGCGCAGCGGTTTGGCGCCTGCCTTTGGCCCAGGGCGCGATCCTGGAGACCCGGGATCGAATCCCACGTCGGGCTCCCGGTGCATGGAGCCTGCTTCTCCCTCTGCCTGTGTCTCTGCCTCTCTCTCTCTCTGTGACTATCATAAATAAATAAAAATAAATAAAAAAAAATAAATAAAGTTATTGAGAATTATTTTAAGGCATGAGGATTATTGTTAAGTGTAGCTGCTATGTAACACTGTCATTAAAACATTTTCTGTGTTTGTTGTGAACTGATATTTTATGGTAAGAATAGAACAGGATCCGCAAAGCACAGGATGCCTTCTAAATAAGAGATCAGTTGCAAGAAATTGAAACTTTTTCAAAGAAATACAATTAAGGAGAGGATCATAAGATGACAAGAGAATCTTTGGGAACTCAATTATAGAGTAGGCTGGCCTTTCAGGCATTGCACAGTTATCAGGCAGGTATTTCTTTCTCTTTCCCTGGTTCTTTCTCTTGTAAGAATCATAGATTCTTACAGATTCATATCTCTCTTTCTCTCTGAATAATATATGCCTTAATTGTCTATGACTGCAGACTAGCTTCTTAACTCAGAGATCCATTTTGCACATAGTCACCCCTCTCCAGAATTCATCTTCACTCCTCAGTACACATGACCACCCAGCTTGGTCCTACAACACCAATTGAATCGATCAGTCTTTTGCATCTTAATTCCAAATTTCCAGGAAAGAGAATCTAATTGGCTTAGCGCTGGACAGAATGTCCACCCAATCCAATTAGCTGTAGCCTCCAGGGTGGGGCCATGTTTCAGAGGGCTGCCCTGTTAAGAAATTTTATCTAATGGGCAGCCCGGGTGGCTCAGCGGTTTAGCGCCTTCCTTCAGCCCAGGGTGTGATCCTGGAGACCCGGGATCAAGTCCCACGTTGGGCTCCCTGCATGGAGCCTGCTTCTCTCCCCGCCTGTGTCTCTGCCTCTCTCTCTCTCTCTTTGTGTCTCCCATGAATAAATACAATCTTAAAAAAAAAGAAATTTTATCTAAGATAACACTATATGCAATGGGGAAAAACTCAGAGCTTTCCCCCGAAGGTTAGGAACAAGATAAGACTGTCCATTCTCACCACTTTTATTCAACATAGTACTGGAAGTCCTAGGTATAGCAATCAAACAACAAAAAGAAATAAAAGGTATTCAGATTGGTAAGGAAGAAGTAAAACTTTCATTCTTTGCAGATGACATGATACTATACATAGAAAACCCTAAAGGCTCCACTAAAGAACTACTAGAACTGATAAATGAATTCAGGAAAGTCACAGGATACAAAATTAATACATGGAAATTGGTTGTGTTTCTATACACTAATAACAAAGTACTAGAAAGAGAAATTAAGAAAATAATTCCATTTACAATTGTACCAAAAATAATAAAATACCTAGGAATAAACTTACCAAAGAAGTGAAAGACCTATACTTTGAAAACTAAAACATTGATGAAAGAAATTGAACATGACACAAAGAAATGGAAAGACATTCCATGCTCATGGGTTGGAAGAACAAATATTATTAAAATGTCTACATTACCTGAAGCAATTTACAGATTTGATGCAATCTCTATCAAAATACGAACAGTAGTTTTCACAGAGCTATCTATCTTTACAATTCTAAAATTTGTATGGAACCACAAAAGACCCTGAATAGCCAAAGCAATCTTGAAAAAGAAAAAAATTAGAGGTACCACAATTCCAGACTTCAAGTTATATTATAAAACTGTAGTAATCAAAATAGTATGGTACTGGCACAAAAAATAGACACATAGATCAGTGGAACAGAATAGCAAGGCCAGAAATAAACTCACAATTCTTTGGTCAATTAATCTTTGATAAAGGAGCAAGAATATGCAATGAAGAAACAAAAATGGTGTTGTAAAAACTAGACAGCAGCATGCAAAAGAATGAAACATTATACACAAAAGTAAACTCAAAATGGTTTAAAGCCTACCTGTGAGACCTGAAACCATAAAAATCCTAGAAGAGAATATAAGTAGTGGTTTATCTGATGTCGGACATAGCAACATTTTTCTAGATATGTCTCCTGAGGCAAGGGAAATAAAGGCAAAAACAAACTTATTGAGATTATATCAAAATAAAAAGCTTCTGCACAGCAAAGAAAACCACCAACAAAACTAAAAGACAACCAATGAATGGGAGAGATTTGTAAAAGACCTATCTGTTAAAGGGTTAATATCCAAAATATATAAAGCACCAAAACCCAGCACCAAAAACGCCCAAATAATCCAATTAAGAAATGGGCAGAAGATGTAAATAGACATTTCTCCAAAGAAAACATACAGATAGCCAATAGACACATGAAAAGATGCTCAACATCACTCATCATCAGGGAGATGCAAATCAAAACCACAATGAGATGTCATCTCACACTTGTCAGAATGGCTAAAATAGAAAACACAAGAGACAAGCAGTGTTGGTAAGGATGTGGAGCAAAAGGAACCCCGTGCACTGTTGGTGGGAATGTGAACCCCACAGCTACTGTGATAAACAGTATGGAGGTTTCTAAAAAGTTAAAAATGGTTGATCCAGTAAATGCGCTACTGGTATTTACCCAAAGAACATGAAACACTAATTTAAAGGGATATATGTACTCCTATATTTGTTGCAGCATTATTTGCAATAGGTAAACTATAAAAGCAGCCCAGTGTCCATCAATAGATGAATGGATGAAGAAGTGGTATAGATATAAAATGGAAATTATTCAGCTATAAAAAAGAAATCTTGCTATTTGTAACAATGTAGGTGGATCTAGAAGGTATAATGGTAAGTGAAATAAGCCAAAGAAAGGCAAATACCATATGATTTTACTCATATGTAGAATTTAAGAAACAAAACAGCAAGTAAAGTAAAAAAAAGAGAGAGAGAAAGCAAAAGTAGACTCTTAACTGTAGAGACCAAACTGATGGTTACCAGAGGTGAGGTTGGTTGAGGGGATGGGTAAAATCGGTGAACGTGATTGAGAGTACGCTTACCTTGATGAGCACTGGGTGTTATATGCAAGTGTTGAATCACTATTTTGTACACCTGAAACTAATATAACACTGTATGTTGACTACACTGGAATTAATATTTAAAAAAAGAAAGATTGTCTAATAAGGGAGATACGGGCTGAGAAGAAACAAATGGCAGCTCTAATGAGGGAGATAAGAAGAGGAGGTGAATGATTTTTTTTTTTTTAATGATTTCTTAATAGAGAAAAATAGGACAGTGGTGAGAAATACTGAGTTGAGGGCAAGAAAAGGGAAGGAACGGGATATTAAGAGGGCTCAACTACAAAATACTGGAGATATGACACATCATGGAATTTTCAGTTCTCCTAAGAGGCCATGCCAGGGTGTCTCGGGAATGCTGGCCAATGGCTGGTGACCATAGCCTCAGGGAGCGAAGTGGACCTCACACCTTTGCCTACTGGGGTGTCAGTGCTACTATTGAGGGTGTTCTCTCTGCTGGGGTCTGGTGGGAGAGGGAGAGGGGAGTATATGGGAATGGGGGCTGATGCTGCAGGCACCAGGGAGGTGGTCAGATGGCACTCTTGGGAGGCTTCCTGGGACTCATTCGGCACAGCTCTTTACCGATTGGTGAAGAAATATTTTCATATTTTACCTGGCACAGATACTGGTGCACATCTTGAACATCAGCCTTAGATATGAGTGACATGCATGGACCCTTAGATGATTTTGTGAGGTTGGCCATCCTATAGGTGTTGAAAATGAATCTTCCTAAAGCCAGACTTAGAATCCACCTGAGGCTCCCTATTGCACAGCTTAAGATCTGGTTCCTGGCTCCCTCCCCTAGCTTGATGTTCCTCTCTGTCCTTCTAATAGCCTCCAGCCACATCAAACCCATTGCAGTTCCCTGAACCCAACTTCCTATTTTGTATCTTCAGCCTTGCAAAGGCCATTTAGGTTGCCTGAAATGACCCCTCACTTCTCTGCTTATACTATCTTGTCCTGCCTTTAATCTCAGTGTGGTGTCACCTCCCCGTGAAGCCTCACTTGACAACTCAAAGGCCTATTTAAGCCCTTTTTCTCTGTATGTCCAGGCCACAACACAAGTACTCACCTTCTGGAATCATTGCATTGTATTACATTTGTTGACTTACCATCTCTCAACCTGATTTGAGTTCTGAGTATGTTCTCTTGAACAGCACACATTGTGGGCTTAGTGAGTGCTCAGTGTCGTTTTATTTGTTGTTCTTCATATCTCAAATTATTTGTAAGGAGTGAGGTGTGAAATGGAGATGATATTTCTATAGAACTCATTTGTACATACTTTGTGAAGAGAAAATCCTGAAAATACATCGTCAGCTGGCATATAAAGGCGGGATTCAGAATCTTGTTTTAAAAAAATACTTGGAAAAAAAAAAATAAATAAAAAAATACTTGGATGGCAGTGCTGACCAATTACTGCACTGCTCTTAAGTCAGATCCCAAATCCTATTTGACTCCTTCCTTTCTACTATTTTCCTGGTCTGCATGGGAAATCTAGCCATTAAAGACACAATCTTTTTCTACTGAAGTATGACTGTGGATCTTATAATGAATGAAACACTTTTTTTTTGAACGGCTTAAGATTTTTTGACTGTGTCATGAGGAAAATCTTGATTCACAGCCTTTTAGATTTAGGAAACATGGCAATCTTTTAAGCAACTTTTGAAAATATGAGGTGATGTTTGTTAAGAAGGATGTTTGCAGAGATTGTAAAGTAACATCTGCTAGCTCTAAATGAGGTGAAGTCTTTCCTGGCCCAGAAGAGTTTCCCACAAAGATACAGAAGTAGGGTTCAAGGGTAGGCCTCCTGGGGAAAGTGACTTTTGAAGGATGAAGAGCAGTTTGGCAGGTCAGGTGGAAAGAATAGGGGAGGAAGGAACACTAAGGAGGGAACAGCTTATGCAAAGTCTCAGGGGCTTAGGAGCCAGATCTCCTGGAGCGAAAGTAAGTGGTTGAGCACTTTGGGAGTGAGGAAGATACTGTGGGAGATGAGGCTGGGTATGTGGCCTGGGGCTGGATCACAAAGGGATTTACAGCTCCTCCTACAAATTATGGGGACCAGTGGGAGGATTTAAACAGGGTGAGACAAAGCTGATTTATATTTCAGGAAGATCATTAAAGGCAGAGGATTTCTACTTTATTTATATTAACCTTTTCTTTGAGATTCCTCCCCATGCTTTTTTTTTTTCCCCTCAGTGCCAAACTTCTCAGTAGCAGAAGCATGGGATCAGGTCCTGGGGGATTTAACATTGCACTGGCCCTGTGTCTAGTCAGATGCCTGACTTTGGCTGGTGCTTAATGTGGACCTCATCTAAAAATAAGTGAGCTGACTGTGTGATCTCTAAGACCCTTCTAAAATCCTTTCTAATCAAGGTGCTATGATTCTGAATTGTCTCAGTTTACTGCCTTTGTTTTTCTTGTTCACTGCTTAACATAAAGAACTGGCTTCTCTCTCTACTAGCCATTGCTATCATTTTCTAAGTGACTCCAGTGACCTCCACTGCTAAATGGGCTGTGTCCAGTTTAACCTCTTCACAGCATTGGGTACAGTTGGCCACCCTCTACTCAGTACCCTTCCTTTTCTGTCCTGGAGGTGGTAGCCCTTGGTTTTCTCTTAACTCCCTGACTCACCTTGGTCTCTTCTTCTCTAAGTCCACCTCTTACATATAGGGGCCCTTCAACATTGCTCATCAGGTTTTCCTGCCCAAATTCACACTGTGAGGCTAGTTATGAGGAAACAGACCAATATAAAGTAAGGGACTTTCTTCAACACAGCTGGCCTGTTCTTTGCAAAATAAAGGTAATTCTTATAAAAGATAAGAGATTGAGGAACGGTTCTAGATTAAAGGGAACTAAAAAGATTCAACTAAGTGCAAGCTGGGATCCTGCATGGAGGTGGGGAGGATTGTTATAAATGATGGTATTGGGACATTTGGTGGAATTTTATTTTATTTTATTTTTTTTTGGTGGAATTTTAATATGGGCCCACATATCCACATATTAGGTTAAGAGCAGAATTCTGTTGTAGCAGTGTGTTTATGTAGGAGAAAACCTGTGTCTTAGGAGATGTGTGCTGGACTATTGAAGAGTGAAGAGTCATGAAGGCTATATATTGCCCTCAGCCATTTCAGTAACAGCAGCAGCAAATACAACAACACTAATGTGTCTGTGTGTCTGTTTGAATGTGTGTTTGTGTTCCTCATGGCATCTGTTCTCTCTTCTCACTCCATGTTTTTTCCTCAAGACCTCTTATCCATTGCCTCCTCCCCGCTTCTGTCCTTGCCCTCTCATTCTGTTCTCAACACAGCAGCCAATTGATCTGGTTGCATTAGAAGTCAGGTCATGTCAGTTCTCTGCTCAGAATCCTCAGAATAAAAGCCAAAGTCCTTATAATGGCCTTTAAGCCTCTATGGGGAATTTGGCCTCCTGTTACCTCTGTGATCTAACCTATTTTCTTCCCATGCCTTGCGTTACTCCAGCCACACTGACCTCCTATCTGCTGCTTGAAAACCCAGGCACTTTTCTGCCTCAGGGCCTTTGCACTCACTGTTCTTTCTGTCTGACTCTTTCTTCCCCCAGTCATCCATGTGACTTTATTCACCTCCCTTAGTTCCCTGCAAAATGTCATCTTCCCAGTGAGGACTTCCCTGACCACCCTATTTAACATTCAGACCCCTCTCCAACACATTCTTTATTATCCATCCCTGTTCTGTTTTTCTCCTTAGCTCTTATTTATTTTGTTCCTTGTCTCTCTTCACTGGGATATAAAATCTATTTGGGCAGGACTATTTTGGTCACTGCCCTGCCTGCAATGCCCAGAATGGTGCCTGGTCTGTAGAAGATGCTTAATAACTATTTTTGAGTGAATAAATAAATGACTTGTGTTTGTTCATTTTAGGATAACTCCCTTGGAATTTCTACTTAAAAGTAGGATTTCTTTTTTAGACCTCCTTTGACCTTATGAAGCCTATGGATCCCTTCTCAGAGCTATAGATTTGTTTGTTTTGTTATATCCTTTCATCAAAGTATAATATAGGTACTGAAAAGTGCACATTTGGATCAATCTTCACAAACCAATGCACCTATAATCCGCATCCACATCAAGAACTAGAACATTACCAGCACCACAGAGACCCCCTTGTGCCCTCTTCCAGCCACAACCCCCACTGCAAAGTTCACCTCTATTCTGACTTCTAACGGTGTAGATTGGTTTTGCCTAACGTACTTTAAAAAAAGAATAGTATTGTATGCATTCTTTTGTGTCTGGCTCCTTTCAATCAACATTGTATATATGAGATTCATCTGTGTTTCTACATGATTATTCTTACTTCCATATTTTTTATTGTGTAGCAATACCATAATATATTGATCCATTCTACTGAAGATGGGCATTTGTGTGGCTTCTTTTTTCTTTTGGCTATTATGACCATTCTAGTATGAGTAAACATATACATGCAATTCCATGCAGGAGTGGTATTTCTGGGGCTACAGGCTGCACGTAGGATCGGTTTGCTAGGCACTGCCACACAGTTTTCCAGAGTACATATAGCAACTTATACTCCCACTATCACAGAATAATGTCTCCAAATGCATAAAATAAAATACGTAAATGGAATTGTAAAGAAAATTAACTGTTTTTGAAATATAAAATATTTTAATGTGATATATCACATGCTTTATTAACTCATACATTTGAAAGGTCTAGATGTTTTAATAATTATGATTTCAAAGTAGTGATGAGTATACATGATGTTTGAGAAATCTGCTACAAGTGAAATGTAATATGAAAATATCTGTGACATTATTGGTCTCAAGGTGACAGGTACTGCTAATACTACTTCAATTTGTTGCCTACATTCTGAGTGATAGGAAATACTAACGTCTGTTACGAGTTGGCAAAAGTAAAGATTTTTAGTAGTTTTTAGTCCATATAAGTACATAGATCTTCCTGAATTCTATTAAGGCTCCAGGTTAAGAACCCCTAGCTTAGAGGAACAGGAGTGATTTACAACAGAGATTTCTTGAGCGTCTACTATGTGTCATTCACTGTGCTAGGTCCTGGGTATCCAAAAGTGAATACTATGCATCTCCTCTCAAGGAAATTATGATCACGAGGGCAATACTCATAAATAAATGAACAGATGGATTGGGGTGTCCAGTTCTATGATAGCCCAAAGCATTTGAGAACCTTAAGACATATACCTAACTTATTCATGAGAGGGGGTGGTGATCAGAGAAGACTTTCTGGAGGAAGGAGCATCATTATATTTAGGCTCTGGTCTGGTTACTCTGGTTATAGTGTCAATATGGATTATTGCAGAGTGGAGGCACTTGTAGTTATTCAGGAGTGAGGTCATTATGGTGGTAATGCAAAGAAAGCAATGAATATATTCTGGAGAGTCTAGACTCTTGGTAATTGGAGATAGGCAGTGGGGATAAAGGAAGGTGTGAGGAAATGGTCAAGTTTCTGTCATAATCACTTGGAAAGATGGTGGTTATCATTTACTGAAACAGATTGGGAAGTACATTCAAGGCCAATGAGTAATGAGTTCAGCTTTGAACATAGATTGAGGTGTCTGTGGGACATCCAAGATGTGATTGTACATACATATGGGTCCCTTGCTCAGTAGAGAGCTGTGGGAGTTGCAGTGAGCATGCAGGAGTAGATGAGATCACTTAGGGACCACATGGAGGAAAGAGATGAGGCCAGGGTTAGGATTTTGAGGATGGTCAACTTTCAGAGAAAGGGGTGTGACAGGAACAGTCACAGGAGTAGGAGGAAAACCAGGTAAGAGGAGTATCCTGGTGGCCAAGAGCAGAGAGGGTGTCAAGGAGGCCTCAGCGGTCCCAATAAAGAACCCCAACATAAGTCTGGTAAAGGGCCCCGTGAATTGACAATGAAAGTCATTGATGGATTGCTTTTACTACGAAAATAGTGGGAATGATTATTTTTCTCTGGGTTGTACTTTTATCTGTGTTTTAAGCTTTCTGTGACAGCAGTTAGAATTCAAGGATCATTTGCTTTTAGCTTTACTTTTCTTCTTACATCTCCTTTATATATTTTGCTCACGCTCCAGTGAGTTTTATGCTGCAGTGATAGTAAGCAGTCATTTCTGCTTAATGACTTCTATCTCATGCAGACTGTAGCTCTTTTTTTTTTTTTTTTGGACTATAAGAGATATGGTTACAGACATTGCTTCTTGGTAAAAAGCCTCGCAAGTCTATTATTCTGCATAGTAGGCATGAACACAATCACTTTGGCTAGGCCGTTTTTATCTATGTGAGAGCCTGCCCTGCTGACAGTGAATTCACAAGTCATCCTTTTTGCCTGGAGTAACATTCAGTTTTTAGTGCATATGATAAAATGCAATAGAAGAGATATAAACTGTAGAATGTTTTATAATTATTTTCTTCCCAGAATGTCACTTGGATTTTTATATAATCTATAGGAGGAAAGTGAGAGGATGTTCAATTAAATAAACATGTGTTCAGTGCTGACTGTGTAAATGACAGTGTGTGGGCCACGGCCATGACAGTTATCTAAGCAGGAAACATTGAGTGCCTCTTGCTCCCTCCCTCTTTCACCTCCATTATCCAGTCAGTCCCAAATATGGTTGATCCTGTCCTCTCTGTCTTGCTGCTTCTGCTCTAGTTCATACCCCTATTAACTTTTGTCTAGACAGTTCTAGTAGCCTTCTGACTGGTCTTGCTGGCTCTGCTATCACTCCCCTACTCAATCCTCTGTTTGAAAACCTGATTAAACTTTTTATTTTTATTTTATTTTTTTTCTGATTAAACTTTTAAAACAGAGATTTATGAACCCATTTCTAAAGATTCTGATTCAATAGGTCTGGTTAGGAGTCGCCCAAGAAATTTTAAAGAATTTCCCCATAGAAATACAGATGAAGGTGTATATAAATGTGTACACACATGTACACATGCAGTTTTCTTGCTCTGTCCATTGAGAGGATTGACAAGCAATGACATATCAACAGCAGGAACACACCTAGAACCCAGAACTTGGTTTCTAAATACTATTCTCCTAAAAAATAATAATAAATAAATAAAGAATAAAAAATCAGAACTTCTTACAAAAAAAGGCCTGGGGTAGGAAAGATGAGTTTGGAGTAGCTTCTTATGCCAGAAAGTATGGCAGTGCTCAAAGAGTAAGTGAGATGTTAAAATGACATAAGAGCCAGCTTAAAGGGACTTCCATTGGCCACATGTGGGAAGATTCAAGCACAAGTCATAAACCATTGGATAAAATAAACATGCATGCATTTGTAGTGATATAAATAACTAATGGGGAGAAGAGAAAGCTCTTTCTTCCTTTCTTTCTTTCTCTCTTTTTGAGAAAACTCTTTCTTGAATAGAATGTCAGCTATTAAATATAGCTAGAATACCGGGTGGCTCAGTGGTTTAGCGCCGCCTTCAGCCCAGGGCCTGATCCTGGAGGCCTGGGATCGAGTCCCATGTCAGGCTCCCTGCATGGAGCCTGCTTCTCCCTCTGCCTGTGTCTCTGCCTCTGTCTGTCTCTCTCTCTCTCTGTATCTCGCGAATAAATAAAATCTTTAAAAAAATATAGCTAGAATAATGGAGTTATAAAATCAATAGATGTTACAACCAGTGATGAAAGTTTGTTGAGGAATATGGTATTTACATAGACCTTCACCACAAGATACTAATTACAAAGGACAAACAGTAACTACATTAGAGAACCATGACAGACACTCACCTTAATCAGATGATTAAAGTTAACAATCACAATAAAGACATAAACCAAGTTACTAAAAAAAAAAAAAAAAAAAAAAAGCCGGCGGGGGTGGTGACAAGCTTCCCCAAGTAATTCTGGGTTCCATAATTCCTGCACAATACTAGCAATGAGATTGTCCTTCAAAAGCACAGATCTGATCTGTCCCTGCCCTGCTTCAAAATTCCTGCTGGCTCTATTGATTCCAGAATGGGCTTCAAACCCTGGGGCATGGCCCCACCCAAACTTTTTGCCATCATCTACCACAACTTTGTCCCCCATCTTATCCCACCCATATGGCCATCATACCCTACTCTTGGCAGTGACTTGAAACGGCTTCCTCTCTGTTACTGCTCATGGCTCTGCTTAGAATGCCCTTGCTGAGCTGTTGGTGAGGCAGATTCATCCAAGAGGCAATTCCAGCACACCATCTCTGTGAAGACCTCTCTGATTTCTCGAGACAGAATCAATGTCTCTTTCCTCTTTACCCCTAAGCATTTTCTCCACACCTCTCTTATAGTATCTCTCTTCTCACACTATGTTGCAAATTTCCATTTGTGTGTCTCCTTGCCTCACTTGCCCAGCCTACTGGCCTCTCTGTGCCCTGGAGTCCCTTTATATGGTGGGAAGAGTGAGGGCTTCAGAGCCAGTCAGACCTAGGTGTGTTTCCACCACTTACTGATTGTCACCCAGCCATCCTCAGCTTCTTCCTCCAGACCTACCTGATAGGTTACTATGAGAACTCAATTAGGTAAAAGCATGTAAGGAACTTTGGAAAGTAAATTAAAGAGAAATAGAGAAAAGAAAGCTCACTGGACCCTAGGTCAGTTTTAAAAAACCCATACATATGAATATTTTACATATATACATTTTCTCTGTAATCCTGCAAAAATTCAAAGGTATAGTCCCATAGCTAGAAATTAACAGACCTGGTTTGGGACCCATTTCTGTTGGACTCCAAAGCTATGCTCTTTCTGTTGCTTAGAGACTATAAACCAGGAAGGAGAGACAGAGAGAGCCACAGTGACTTTAACTAAGAAGCCCAATGTGAAAAATGTTAAGTTAGAGTCGAAGTCTCCAAGTCACCCCTTCATGGGAGAGGGTGGGTGGTGGTCAGAGCAGGTAGGTAGATTGAGACCCAGAGTAGACAGGCTTTCATAAGGGTGGCTGCCAGAATGGATGAGGGTGAGAGTCATCTCACATACACTGATTGAGTGCCTGCCAGGAGACACTGGTGGTGATTGCCTTTGTGACATTAAAGGACAGCAAGTGAAGTGAAAAGGATTAGGGCTTGAGATAGAACCCAGGAGACACCCTTACCTCTAATTTGGGAGGGGGTGTGCTGAAGGGGCATGCAAATGGGTAGACAGACAAGGAGAAGGTGGGGAGTGCAGGGACTGGTAAGGCAGGGGAGGAGCCGATGCCCGTCTCTCTGTGTGTTGTGGAGGGGCTGGTGCCAAGGAGGTGGTGAAGGGGTTCACTTTGGAGCTCAGCAAAGAGATGGGCCAGCACTGGAACACAAAAGAAAGGTCAAGAGAAGAGCATTTTCATTCTAGTAGTATGGGGGCAGAACCCAGATGGTTAGAGCAATGAGTAAGAATGAACATGTGGAGGCAGTAGGAAAGTGTAGCCTAATTAGGGCTACATTCCCACATACTTGGGCAGATACTTCCTGGTACCTGGGAGATTATAAGAGTCATCTTACTCATAGGCACCTATTCTGGGAGATTAAACACCCCCAAAATGCCATCTGTTTCAGTAGGGAATACTGAATGAAGGTGTGAGTGACCATCAACTACATCTCTTCCTCCCAAACTATCCTTAACCAACGGGCATGTCTGCTTTAGTGAAACAACAAATCATGGAAAATCCATTTATTGTTTTCTTTAGGACAGGCTTGTGATTTCATCTGGTTTCACTGAGATATGTGTCATTTCAAGACTTGTATAGCATTCACGGGGTGCCTGGGTGGCTCAGTTGGTTAAGTGCCTGCCTTTAGCTCAGGTCATGATCCCGAGGTCCTAGGATTGAGCCCTGCATCAGGCTCTCTGCTCACAGGGAGCCTGCTTCTCCCTATCCTCCCTACTCGTCCTCTCTCACACTTTCTCTCTCTCAAATAAATAAATAAAATCTTTTTTTTTTTTAAAGACTCGTACAATATTTGGCTTAAATGCTTTACAAACAAGAAGAAGAAAAGAAAACAGTTTTTTTGCTGTTCTTGCTTACCCTTATTAAGTCTGTCTACACTGTAAAATTAAATTATAGGCTCAAATTTCACATAATTCAGAGCTTATTTTTTTTTCTGAGTTAGAGTAGCTTTTTAAATGATTTTTGTGTTGTTATTTTACAGATGGAAAATGATTATCTGCTTATAGGTATATTTAATTCCATACATGTCCTAGTTTCATCCAAATCTCAGAAGCTAATTCAGCAGCTAGCTTTTTCCTTCTGGGCGCCACAAAAAAGTGAAAATCATATTTCCAGCAATAAATCAATGGAAGTATTGAGCAGTAGCATGCCACAAATGACCTTGTACAGGTGCCATATCAAGGAGGCAATCACTCGGGAGACGTTCCAGAAGTGGTTATAGGTTGTCAGTTATTGGAAGTCAGTTACTCTTCTCCTGCACTGTGTGCATTTCAGAGAGACTGCAGTATAGCACTGACTATTTTCTGTAGCCCATGCTTGTTTGAAATGAACACAAATCCTTGATCTTTTCCCTTAACCATTTTTGGGAATTATAACTGGGATTTTGAAAAGTAATTTAATGAAATTTCAAAGGGATACACATTTTGATAAATATGTATAAAGTATATATAATAATTAATAATTTCAGAACTTCACCAAATGTCTCTGTTCATGGATAAATGCTTCACTTGTTTTCATAATGAGACCATCCTATACAGTGATGTTCAGAGCTGGCCACTTTACTTTTCTTATTAAAAAAGCAAACAGCAAAGGGCACTCTTCTTTTCATAAGTGTCCTTTCTGGATAATAAGGCAACAGATCGGTTAGATTGGTGTTTGGGTGGTGGCAGATGAAAAGAGGTAGCCAGAAAATCTACCACAAAACAAAAAATCCCAGGAATTCACAACAGTGGAAGATAATGAGATCAAAACTCCATTAAAAGAAAATTAGATTAGTTTTACTTGGGGATTCTAAAAACCCTGATACAGGTACTAAACAAATATTTGTGAAATGACAGAAGACAAAATTGTTAACTATATATTTCTACTATAATGTTGCTTGTTGCCACGCTATGAGAAAACTAGAAAGCCCACATAAAAATGAACTTAATTCTCACTTAAGACTAAAATGGCAATGAAAAATGGTAATTGTAAGGAGAGTTAGAACTTAGTAAATTTATTTCAGGATCTTTGTTTCATTTTATTAGGGTCCTGACCACAACTACTAATTAGCATGATTGATTTTATTGTATGTTATTTATCCTTGGGATGTGTGGAGAAAAAAATCTTTGAAGTCGATATGGAGGAATGTCAAGGAGTTCTTGTTTCTATTACTATCCCTGTTTTAATCTTGTTTATTCATAACTACGTTGTAGAAATTTATCTGGGATTACTACTTTATATTGCTACTTGGAACTGAGCCACTATTACTCATCCTAATTTTGTGCCTGGTTATATTTTTTTATAATGTATAAATTAAGAAAATTTCATTTTAATATGTGTAAGGTGTGCCAGTCATTCTAGAGGGAACAGATTCCTTTTAGTGCAGTTTATTACAAAAATGGTAAAGAACAAATTGTTTATTGACTTTTGGCAAGCCACCAAAAGGAAATTACAGTTATTTGACAGAAAATTCAGGAGAAATAAACAGTAAGATGACATAAGAAATGATCAAAACTGTGATTCTAATGGTGCCAAAGAAAAACTCAATAAAGATTTATTTCCTTTTCATACAGAATTTGCCCCAGTGCTTTCAGTTGGCATAATTTGTAAAGGAACCTTAGTTGAAATTATAAAATAAAAATTATAGGTATTAATAAAAACAATCTTATAAGAACTGACACATATTGGGAGAATAGGGAATCTGATTTTGGGTTTTCTTCTTCTGGCTAAAGGGTCAGAGTCTGTCTTATGTTTACCCTTGTCCACATATGCTCAGCACAATGTCTGGCATGGGGCAGATACTAAATAAATTTTTGTTGACTAGAATTGACTCAGAGGTCAGACTCTCCCTGTGTATGGCTATCAGAAGAACCCCTGGACTTCTAATTTGTCAATTCAGTCTCTGTATTGTGTCTCAGCATTCCTCTTGATTGGCATGGCATTTTGTCCACTATTACAAGCAATACTGTAGCACACATCCTTATATCTGCTCTCTGGAGTATTTCTGTAGCTGATATTTCTAGAAGTAGAAAGACCAGGATCAGAGAATGTGTACTTTGTATGTTGCGACAGATACTGACAAACTACTTTCCAAAAAGAGATGTACCAATGTACGTGTAGGAGAGTGACATTCCTCTGCAGCTTCTACTGATCTGGTATGAGATTCATTTTAACTCCTCTGAAGTCAGAAGAAATGCAGACATTTTATTTTTATTCATTTATTTTAAAGATTTTATTTTTAAGTAATCTCTACACCCAAAACTGAGCTCAAACTTACAACCCTGAGATCAAGATTTGTATGCTCTACAGGCATATAATAAGACCTTAAGGTAATTACTTTTATTTCCCTTTTACTGATGAAGAACCTGAGGCCTAGAGAATTTAGTAATTTGCCTAAGAACAATAGGTAAAACTGTTAAGGTGGGATTTAAACCTAGCCTCTCTTACCCCAGGCTTTTACCCCTAGCTTCAGTGAGGCTTTTACCCCTAGCTTCAGTTACCCCAGGCTCTAATTTACCATTTACCTAATTGTCTGGCCTGTTTTTGTCACTTAGTTATTGTCATCTGATGGTGAGAATCAAGGATTTTCTTTTTTTAATTAAAAAAATTTTTTTTAAAGATTTTATCTTTAAGTAATCTCTACACCCAACATGGGGCTCGAACCTGCAACTCTGAGATCAAGAGTCACTTGCTGTACTGACTGAGTCAGCCAGGTGCCCTAAGGCTATTATCCAGAGAAAAATACTGGCATGTGTCTAATACGAATACCCATTATAGTATATCCCTTTGTGGCAATCAGAGTGGTCCCAGTTGAAGAATCTATATCGCTTCTTCCAAGAACTTCTGCTGGGCCCTAGGTCCTGAGAACCTTTTCCCTGATGGCTCTGCTGAAAGCAAAGGTAACAATCCCTATCAAATGTCCCTTGAACAGGGGGATCAGTTACTTTCCAAAAAAAGACATTGCTTGACAGAAACACTGTGCTTCAGCACAAAGCAGGGTCCTGCTTCCATGAGCTCTAAGACTACAAAGTTCCCCTGCACACCTCATCCCCTGGCCTGGCAGCCTAGCTGGAAAGCCTGACGTCTGGCTTCTAGATGACACTCAGGTGCAATGCAGATTAATAATCCTTGGCTGCTGGGACTGGATTCGCTTTTTAGGCCTGGAATGGCCTGGAGTAGAAACCTGCCATTCAGAGTGGCTCCATGATCACTTACTCACCACTCAGACCACACCCTGAAAGACTCGCTCCTCCTGTAAACCGTAAAGATTTGATGAGAGCAGTTAGTGATTGTCATCACCACCACTACAAGTTTCTGGTGTTTTAAGACTTTGGGATCAGGGTAACAAGACATGGTTTAAGTTGGCCTGAGGAAATAAAGGAATTTAGTGCCTTATGTCACTTGAAAGTTCCAGATTGGTGCTGACATCAGGGCCTACAGGGACTCGAATGACATTGTCAGTAGTCTCCATCTCTTGGCTGTTTCTCTCTGGCCATTGGCCTCATTCTCCTTTTGATGACAGATTTCTTCCAAACTAGGGAAGTGAGCAGCATAGTGATGCCATGGCCATGGAGTGCTGGCAGGTTTTCAGCCTCTCAGCTAGAGACCTCAGAGGAAGCAGGGAGCTTTTCCAGTGGCAGATTATAACGTTGCAGAGAAGACACTCTGATTTGCCTTGCATGAGTCATGTGTCCGTGCTTTGGATCTAAGATCAGGTATAATGGTTGTCTAGGCAGTGTAGGGAATTGTGATGAACAGTCCTCCAGAGATACGTGCTGGGGAAAGGTAGAGGTGTTATGACTAGAAGGAAAAGAAATGTTGGGTTGCCTCTCTAACATCTTTTTAGGTTGAGAATCAGAACCATTTTTATGTGACAAAAACAATTTTCTTAGTCAAAGGGCAAGTGACATGGGCATGTGTAATAGCAAATATGAAACCAACTACTAGTGTGGAGAACAGGGCTCACTTGCTTGGTTTCACTCCTGAGGAACAGACCAAGGTGTGAGGGAGTTTGGGCAGGAGCTTGTTCTTATCTGGGAGGGCTCTGATGGAGTAAAATGGAAGCTGCTGCTTCTTCTTTTAATATTTAATTTATTTGACAGAGAGAGAGAGCCAGAAAGCAGGGGGAGTGGTGGGCAGAGGGAGAGGGAGAAACAGGCTCTCCACCAAGCAGGGAGGCCGATGCAGGGCTCATTCCCAGGACCCTGGGATCATAACCCGAGCCCGAGGCAGATGCTTAACCGACTGAGCCACCCAGGTGCCCCAAAACGGAAGCTTCTTAACAGAAAATTCCCTTTACAATACTGCATAGAAGATTCACAAGGAACTTCAGTTATTTTATGCAAATCACAAGGGAACAGAGAGGATTAAATTAGAGCTTCTACCTCTAGAAAAAAAAAATAGGATTGGGTTTAAAGAAAGAAACTTACAAAAGGTAGGACAAATGCTCTGCAGCACACAGTGTACCCACACCCTGTCCCCCATATCCTCGTTAAACTTTAGGTTCATTTTCTTAAAATCACTGAAGCTATTTTGTAGGGTTATATTTAAAATGTATTTTGCAGTTCAGACAGAATGTTATTCCATGTGGCTACACAGTAGCCTAAACGTTTTCCTAGTTGATCGTGCAAGGTTTGTTATGCAGAGCATACTTGTGCCATTGATTGTTACTTTTTGGCTAATAAGTGCCTTCACTTTGCTTTCTGAAAAGTAAGGCAATGTGAATTCTGTAATCAAGTTCCAAGAAATAAAAGCAGTGGAACTTTGGGTTTTATAATAATATCTGAAATGCTTTAAGTTTGTAAATCCCATGGTGAGTTACTTTGGAGGAAAATTTGAGCATCCTCTGTTTGTGACTTCGGCTTCCAAAACTTTTTTCCTGCTTCCCCATCTGAAGGAGGAGTTCATTCTAGGTCATCATTGCAGCATGTCTAGCAACCCAGTGTTTTCAGTTACACTGTGTTTAAATTATACACTGTACTTGGATTTGTCAGAAACCTCACAGAATCTCAGTTCTGCTGTTTTTAAAAAGTTTCTCTCTTTTCCCATTATAATATCTACATATGCTCATAAAACAACAACAAAAAAAAATTGAAAATAAGACAAGAAAGGGAAAATTGTCCATAGCTGGACTCCAGTCTCTGTTTACATTTTTGTAGACTTTATTTTATTTTATTTTATTTTCATTTTTGTAGACTTTAAAATTCAAGTATGCCCATATAAAAGGCACACGAATTGTCAGTGTTCAGCTTGATGAAACTTGGTCAGATGAATATATCCACGTAACTTCCACGGAGATCAAGAAATATAGCACTGCTATGCTACAGAACCTCTCACTAGCCCCCTCCCAACCATTATTCTTATTGGAAGATAAATGCTGTTCTCACATCTCACATAGAAATGTTTCACTTGTTGGTGAATTTTATATAAATTGAGTCATACAATATGAGTTCTTTTGTGTGGGGTTTGACTTGCTCAGCGGCTTATCTATGACATTTGTGCATGTTGCTGCATGTAGAGGTAGTTCACACTTTTTCATTGCTGTGTAGCATTCTGTTATCTGGATGTAATTTACTGTGTTCACTAGTGGACATCTGGGTTGTTTCCAGTTTGGGATTACTATAAATAATGCCTCTCTGGACAATCATACACATGTCTTTTGGAGGATGAATGTGTGCTTTGCTATTGGTATGTACCTAGATTCTAGGGAAAACACATGTTCAGTTTTATTTTATTTTGTTTAAAGATTTTATTTTATTTTTTATTTTAGAGAGAGAGTGTGAGTGTGGGGAGGGACAGAGAGAAAGGAAGGGAGGAAATCCTCAAGCAGATTCCTTGCTGAGCTTGGTGCCTGATACAAGGCCTGATCCCAGGACCCTGAGATCATGACCAAAGCCAAAATCAAGAGTTGGATGCATAACTGACTGAGCCACCCAGGCACCCTACATGTTTAGCTTTAATAGATACACTACTAAAGAGGTTGCCCATGTAGTTGTGTTAATTTATACATGAGCCATAAATAAGAGCTTTCGGTCCTACACATTTTTGCTAATGCTCAGTATTGCCTATCTTTTTTAGTTTTAGCCATCCTTGTGGGTAGTAGCGTATTTTATTTTTACTTTGATTTTTTCTGATGATCAATAAATCGAGCACCTTGTTGTCTGAATAATGTCCCTCCAGAGATGTCTATGTTCTAATCCCTGGAACCTTATGAATATGTGACCTTACATCACAGAAGGAATTTTCCAGATGTGATTAAATGAAAAATCTTAAATTGAGGAGATTGTCCTCAATTATCCCGGGGGGCCCAATGCAATCATAAAGTCCTTATATGTGAAAGAGGGTGGCAGTAGAGTCCAGGAAGGAGACATCATGGGGGAAGCAGCCGTGCAGTGTGACAGGGTCTGAAAGGCTGTTGCTGACTTTGAAGATGGAAGGGACCCGCTAGCCAAGGACTGTGGGCAGCCTCTACACAGCGGGAATGCATCCTTCTCTAGAGCCTCCAGAAAGAACATAGCACTAAGGATATCTCCATTTTTGCCCATTGAGGCCTACTGTGAACTCTAGACTTCCAGAACTGTGAGGTAATAAATTTGTGTTGTTCTAAGTCACTGAGTTTGTGGTAACTTGCTATTAACAGCAGCAATAAGAAACTCATTCAAACACCTTTTCATATGCTTGACCATTTAAATGCCCTCTTTTGTGAAGTGCCTATTCAGGTCTTTTAACCATTTAAAACAACAGACTTCTCTTTTTCTTATTGATATATGGGAATTATGTGTATAATCTGGAGCTGAGTCCTTTGTCAAGTCTGTATTGTATTGCAAATATCTCCTTCCAGCCTGGAGCTTGCATTTTTACTCTTAAGGATGCTTTTTGGTCACCACAGATTCTTAATTTAATGAAGTCTAATCTACCAATCTCATACTTTACGGTTAATGCTTTCTGTGTCCTGTTTATACAAGTTTAGTTCCTGATTTTATATTGATTACAACATGAATTCCTTAACTGTTTCTCTTATAGTTGGATATTACATTGTTTCCTTTTCTCTTTTCATAAATGATGCTCTGATGACCACTTTTCTATAAAAATCCTGTTCTGGATTTGGGATTATTTTCTTCAAAAGTAGAATTACTCATTTATTGCTGTTGTTGTTTGTTGTTATTTTCTCTGAAACTTTTAGGAGCTTCTCTTTATTTCTTGCATGCTGAAATTTAATAATCATATGCTCATGTTTGAGTCTCTTTCCATCCATTGTCCTAGCCTCTCTTGACCTTCCAGTCTGTACATTCACGAGTCTCAGTTCTGGAATGTTTTCTTGCATTGTTACTGTGATAGTGTCTGCCATTCTCCCTATTTTTTACCCCCAAAGTCCTTTTTAGTAACTTTGGAACTTTTTTGGTTCATCTGTAATTATAATCATATTTTCCTTATCATTATTATGTTTCCTATTTTCTGGCAGATTTTTTGAATTCTGTCTGACAAACCATCTTTTTAAAAATTTTATTTAGTTAAAAATTTTTTTAAAAAGATTTAAAAAATTTATCTTATTTGATAGAGTGCACACATGCACTCACATGTCAGAAAGAGAGAGAGTGGGAGCAAGCAGGGAGCTGGACAGAGGAAGAGGGAGAGAGAATCTCAAGCAGATTCCATGCTGATCTCACAGCCCTGAGATCATGACCTATGCTGAAATCAAGAATCGGATGCCTAACCAATTGAGCCCGTGTGGGTGCCCCTATCTTTTTTTCTTTTTAAAGATTTATTTATTTATTTATGATAGAGAGATAGAGAGAGAGGCAGAGACACAGGAGGAGGGAGAAGCAGGCTCCATGCCGGGAGCCCGACGCGGGACTCGATCCCGGGACGTCAGGATCACGCCCTGGGCCAAAGGCAGGCGCTAAACCGCTGAGCCACCCACGGATCCCCCTGGGTGCCCCTATCTTCCAGAACTTCTATTGAATTTTTATTTGTATTACCATATCTTATATTTTGAGAAGCTCTTTGAAATTTACTGAATGTTTCTTTTTTTAATAATTTCCTGCTCTTGTTTCAGTATTTTATAAGCATTTTCTCTTATTTCTATGGAGAGAGTAATTATGTTTTTTTCCTTCTGTCCCTTTCATGTCTATTATTTCAGCATTCTCCTTTTTTCCCTATATAATTCTATTGGTGTTTATTTTTTAGGTTTGAGGCTTTCATCCCAAGTTGGGTAGCCTTTGGTTCCTTTTGTATTTAAGAACAAGACTCTGAAAAGCTGATGGGAAGCTCCATGTGAGAGAGTGGGGCTTGTTGAGTGGCTTCACCATAGGGTGTTAAGGAGGTGAGCCAGTTGCTTTCATCGAAAGGATGATAAAATGTTAGAACTGAGAGGTATTTTCTCTTGTGTTGGCCAGTTTTCCTAGAAAAGTCCCTGAAACTCTTGCCCTGGGGGTGGGACAGGTGGGCTCTAGGCCTTCTGCCAGAATTCCAATAGCTAAGTGGGGAGGGGATTACAGTTAAGCAGACTTGTTTAACTCCCTGGTTAGGCTTCAACCCTCTGCTCAGCTTGGCAGCCTGCCCAGGGAGTAAACCTCCAGACTTCTGCTGGGTGGGAGGAGGAGATTTAGTGGACTAACCACTCTCTGTACAAACTGTCAACTAGTCCCCCTCTCTGTCACCCTCCACTCCTGCCTTCAGGGTTACCTCACACTGCTAAACCCTGAGCCTTTCCAGATTTCTTGCTTCTTCCCCACTCCTCCTTTCCCACCCTGGGAGGCTTAGATTCCAACTTTCTTAAGGCTCTCAAATCAGTTACCACTTTATCATTTGCTTTTTGCCTCCTCTTTCTTTTTTTTTTTTTTTTTTTTTTAAAGTTTCTTGTGCATGTTTTTTCCTTTTTTGTTCTCTGTGAATTTGTGTCTTTTAGAACAAGTACCTATCTTCTTAGTTTGGTTTCACAAAGAAGCATAGATAAATAAATGATTTAAAACTGGGAATCTTGTGCTGAATTTTAAATGCCAATGACTGTATTTTTCATTTCTACAAGTTCTATTTGATTTTCAGCTTTCTGTGTTTTTTCTTCTCCATTATTCTTGCCATGTGGCATCTATAGCTTTTTTTTTTTTTATCTTATTGACTTTAAGTATATTTAGAATCTTTCAAATTCTGTTATTTCCAAGTCTTTGAGTGTGTGTGCACACATGCATGCTTATCTTATTTGCTTTTTCTCCTGACTCTTCTGTATGGTGGTTTGTTTTCCTTCATGGTAAGTTTTTGGTGGGATATTGTTTTTTGTGGAAGTCCTGCCTACCCTGATTATGGAGATGTCCCTACAGAGCAGGCTTAGCTTTTGCTTCTGCTTGGCCAGAATGTATTACATGGTTTCTCTTATTTCTGGGCCTCTCTCCATACATGTGGTTTCTGGAATGTTCTATCTTCTCATCTTTGCTTGGCTTTTATTCAACAGGTCTCAGTTGGGAAATGATTTTCATAATCTCCATTCCCTATATTCTCCCCCAGTAGCCTGTACTTCCTCCATTATAGTACTTTAATTATCCTGTAGTATAGTCACACATTTATTTTTCTCTCATCCCCATGATTAGATTAAATTCTGGAAGGCCAAGATCATGTTATCTTATTCATCATTAAATACCCAGCTCCTACCAAAATAGCTGGGTGAAACCAGGTGTCAGTAAATATTCTTAAATGACTATGATGTTGTATCTTATTTTAAGAGGCTTTGTAGGGATAGATTACAGGTTGGTCTGAAGCACTGTTCTTTGTCCTGGTTTTGCTGCACTCCAGGTAACAGTCTTTCAGAAAGCATCATAAGGTGATTTAAGGAGGCTACTGTCCAAGTAGAAAATGTGCATGGCTCATAAGTTGCCTTTTAGAGTTATAGACGTTCTTCCTGTCATCATCACTTATGTATAATAATACGTAAATGGATCGTATGCTTGAACAAAAAAATAGAGTGGTGGAATGCTTTGCACTTAGCATATGGTACAGCTTCCTGTGTGGCTCACTCTTCCCACCCACCAACAAAACCTCTTAGAGGGCATCACAGGGGGAGCACTTGCAGTGCGACCAGTGCGACTGCAGCCCCATGAGATGGGGAGACCGCTGACACTGCCCCACTGCAAGCCTGCTGCAGCCTTAGGCCCCCTGAGTGCACAGAAACCAAACCCTGCTGGCGTGCCCACAGCAGGCAAAGTGTGCATTGCAGCCGACTGGACTGAAGGCAGATGTGGCTCTGCCACAACCCAAGGGCAGTGGCAGCCAAATAGGATGTTCTCTAGCAGTGCCTGGTTCTGGTGGATGGGGGGTGCTGTGCACCATGAGACCTTTTCTTCCTAAGGTCATTATATCAAGATCAGGAGATAAGCTAACTTCCCTAATACGTAGAAACAAAATGAAGAATACAGGGAAATATGTCCCAAATGAAAGAATAGGACAAAAATCACAGAAAAAGAGCTGAATGAAACACAGATAAGCAATATGCCTGATAAAGAATTCAAAGTAACAGTCATAAAGATACTCACTGGACTTGGGAAAGGAGTGAACTATCTCAGTGAGACCTTCGATAAAGAGACAAAATGTAAAAAGGAACCAGTCAGAGAGGAAGAACTCAATAATTGAAATTTAAACAAAATGCCCTGGAGGGAATCAGTAGCAGATTAGAGAATGTGGAAGAGTAGATCTGGGGTCTCTGCATCTCACTTTCCTGCACAATGAGGCAGCTCCCATTAAGGGAATGTTTTCAAGTCCTCTCTCATTTGTGAAATGTGTGACTATAGAACAGCTGTGTGACAACCTGTTGAATCCATAGTGCCCTCATTTTAGGTTGCAAGAGAGACATTCTAAATAGGTAAATAATGATGTGCATATCTGATAATTAGACCCACAGTTTACAATGGCTTTGACTGGTATTTCTAATAGCTACCCCTCAAAACTTGAGTTTAGGAATACCATCTAAAGTTTTTGGTGTTTTTTAAAATAACTGAATGAGTGATTTTGGTTTTCTGGGTATTTCTTATAGTAACACTAGAATGAAGAATAGTAGTGGTAATTTGTAAGATTGTAGGAAAACACTGTAAGGATCCACTTATTTTGGAAGTACCAATAACATTTGCTAATGCTTTTTGAGTGCTTACCATGTGCCAGGCGCTCTTGTAAAAACTTTACATGTGTGAACTCATTTAAATACAAAGAAAAGTTGGGTTTATAGCAGTAAATCTTCATCGTCAGCCTGTTATGTGAATGCTCAGGGGAAAGTATTCAGAATCTGTTTGGAATTGGGACATTGTAATTACATCCAAATGTTAGGCTGTGCTAAGGTGATAACCATGCCTGTAATTCTTTGACTATATTCTAGTAATGCTCAGTAATGGTAGACTCGGTGCTTTGAGCCAATTACCCAATGAAGACAACTATAAGTGTTAGATGAAATATACAAATAAAATCTTCTAAAAAGCACCAAAAGATAGTAAGACTGAATAATTCCTGGGTTGAGATTTCAGAGAGGCTGAGAATCAAGAGGGGAGCTGTTTTCCTCCCGTCTCTAGAGGAGTCTGAGAACCTGGACTTTTGGAGACCACACTAAATGAAGAATTCCATTTAGAATTTCTTTTAATGTGGGTCTGCTGGTGGCAAATCCTCTCAGTTGTATTTCTAAAGGATATTCTTTAGGCAGAAGGAGAGTGATTCCGGTTGGAAAGTCAGAGATAACAAAGACTAGTAGTAAATATATGGATAAGTTAACACTGACTATATTAAACAATGGTAATAATATCTTGTTAAGTTCTAAGAATGTATGTAATATTTCAAAAATGCATAACAACAATAGCATTTAAGTTGAAAGGGGCTAAATGGACTTAAAGTGCTCCAGATACTTTCTGGAAGGAGGGTGAAGGTATGGATTAACATTAGGCTTTTAGTAGTGAAGGGTGTATGTTATAATTCCTGGAGTAACAACCAGAAAAATTGCAATTACAAGTTAATATGGAGCATAAGATAAATGTCATAATAAACCTCTCATCTTTTCTAGAAGATCTAAAATTTGCCAGCCTTCTTGCCAACAAGAGGCTAGCTAGCCTTCTTGTCTCTTGCTAGTGCTATTTTCTTTTGCATTTAAGGAAATAAATTTACATATGTGAGAGAATAGTTCCTTAAATTTTAGTAAGTAAGTTCAAAGCAAGCTGCAAATTAATGTATCCATTTTCTTTCTGGAAATTATTTAAAAGAAATGGATTCCTTCATCTTGCTAACTGCCTGTGTGTCCTAAATGTATTTCCCTAGACTTTGCAAGTTGTTTGTGTAACCCCTATTGAAAAAGAGCTTGATGTTTTTCTAGAGTCTAGCAACCTCTCTAAAGTAGAATGTCCCCTTCCCCTCTTGTTTTGTTGTTTCATTTTAAATCAAAGCTTTTCGAGAGAACTTTCTGCTGGCATTCCTCTTCCCATCACACAAATCTTCTTTTTTTTTTTTTCCATCACACAAATCTTATACCTGATCCAAGATTGAAGCTTGAAGTCAGACAAACAAAATTAGATGTAATACTTGGGGAAACGTCCTTCCCTCCCTCCTTCCTTTGTTCCTTCCTTCTTTCCTTTCTTCTGAAAGGGTTTATTAAAAATTTTAAGTACAGCTGAGGATGTAAGATAGTTAACTCTCTTTAGGAATCAGCAGGACTCATTATATGCAAAAAGATCAAGATTCAGACTACGATTCTGGGCCATTGCTCTGATGTATTAAAAATGTTCGTAATTCAAAGTTAGCCTAATTTTCAGTATTTCTCAGTTTCTATCATTTTATAGTCAAATAGACCTCTGTCTTAGATTCACTTAGTGTTTATTTCGATCCATCTCTTTAATCTTGGAAAATTAATTTTTAATTTACTTAGCTAACACATGAATACATTTTTCTTAAACTTTAGAACATCCTAGATAGGGGATCCCTGGGTGGCGCAGCGGTTTGGCGCCTGCCTTTGGCCCAGGGCGCGATCCTGGAGACCCGGGATCGAATCCCACATCGGGCTCCCGGTGCATGGAGCCTGCTTCTCCCTCTGCCTGTGTCTCTGCCTCTCTCTCTCTCACTGTGTGCCTATCATAAATAAATAAAAAAAAAAAAAAAAAAAAAGAACATCCTAGATAAAACTTTTTTTTTCCATTCCTGGTCTCCCTCCAGAATCCCCAGAGGTTAACCACTGCTATGAGTTTGATGTGTATCTTTTTAGATCTTCATATTCACATATCTACCCAAGAATTTTTTTTTTCTACCCAAGAATTTACACGGTATTCTTTGTGTGTGCATTTATCTTCTCTTTGTAAATAAATTCCCATGCTGATAGGCGTTTTGGTTGTTTCGCTTTTCAAGCAGTCCTTTGGTTAATACTTGTGCACATGGGAGAATGTACTTCTAGGGAGGTTTCTGAAGGTGGAGTTGGTCAATCATAGCCATGCCTGTTTCAGATGCAATATATTTTACAGAATTGTACTACCAAGAGGCAGCAGTGGTGGAAAAGGACCCATTTCCACATACCTTTCCAGTATATGATGCTATCAAATGTAATTCTTTTTGCCAACATAACTCTATTGGGGTTTCTTTCCTATGAAAAAGTAAGTTTATGAGTGTTCCATATTTTCCTCTTACCAGCAAACCTTGACAGCTAACTGCTCCTTGTTCCCTAGAATTTACAAGACTTCAAAAATGGTACCCTCCCTCCCCAAACTCTCTTTACTGCTAAATGAAGGGAATCTATTTACTAGAAAAAGAAATAGAATATATCTACTGGGACAAATGGAAAGAATGGAGGTACCCTCCTTATCTGGGGGAGCCAAGAAATGCAAACTTCCTCAATACAGAGAAGAGCTGAGGCTTGGCATGATGAATGGTGATCAGTGCTGTTTTTATTAATCGGGAAAATTCTGAGTTCAGTAATCAGTGTCTTTGAGGTTTATGCCAGTGAAATTAATCCAGAGTTATTTTAAAAACAAGATTTCCAGCTTCTCAGCTTTATGATTTTAAATTCTTAGTGTATTCTCCTGTGTAGTGTAGCTGAATAACATTGTTGAGATATTGAGAAGTAGTTGTTTTTCATACAGTAATTTCATCTGAGAATATAATTTTAAAGGGATTACAAAGATCATTTGACAGTTCTAGTTTGTGGAGTGAACTTGCTCAATGTTATAAACTTGACTTTTGTATAATTTTGTAGATTGGAGAGTAAACAGTGAATAATATGTTTTGATTTTTAAAATAAATGCTAAATTGAAAAAATGCGTAAATCAAGAGGCCTAGTTCCACTAACGTTGGGGAAATATCAGGAATTTAAAAAAATTTGGTGTCTCTACGTTTATGATTACTAAAAAGAAAGTCAAATAAGGTATTTTTCGTTTTCAGAGAATGTGTTGGTTTTACCTAAAGTATGCTTTAACATATGAATATAACTAAAATACCAAATATTTCTTTAATCATTTTGAAAATCACAATGGCATAAAAGGAGATATTTATGAATAATATGTAATTTGATTGAAAGTGCTTATTTCACTAACATAAATCATGAACTCTGTAGATATAGCTTGACTTTAATTTGTCTGAATTATATTATGGAAACATTTAAAATGGTTTTTTAATTTTTACTTATTTTTGTTTAAAAGGTTTTATTTATTTATTCAGAGACACAGAGGGAGAGAGGCAGAGACACAGGGAGAGGGAGAAGCAGGCTCCATGCAGGGAGCCTGATGCAGGACTCGATCCCGGGTCTCCAGGATCACACCCCAGGCTGCAGGCAGCACCAAACTGCTGCGCCACCAGGGCTGCCCTAAAATGGTTTTTTAAAAAAGTGAGCTATAGGTACTTTAAATTTATTTATTTATTTATTTATTTATTTATTTAGATTTTTTTTTTTAATTTTTTATTTATTTATGATAGTCACAGAGAGAGAGAGAGAGAGAGAGGCGCAGAGACACAGGCAGAGGGAGAAGCAGGCTCCATGCACCGGGAGCCTGACGTGGGATTCGATCCCGGGTCTCCAGGATCGCGCCCTGGGCCAAAGGCAGGCGCCAAACCGCTGCGCCACCCAGGGATCCCTATTTATTTAGATTTTATTTATTTATTCACGAGAGACACACAGAGAGAGAGGCAGAGATATAGGCAGAGGGATAAGTAGGTTCCATGCAGGGAGCCTGATGTGGGACTCCATCCCAAGTCCCTGGGATTATGCCCTGAGCCGAAAGGCTGTCATTCAGCCCCTGAGCCATCCAGTCGTCCCTATACTTTAAAATATAAAGTCTTTTTCAATTTTTTCTTTTGAAAAGGTTCCTAACTTATGGAAAAATAGCAAGAGTAGCCCACAGATTTCATCTATTTTCAGTTATTTTGACATATTTGCCTTATCGGTTTTCCTCTTTATAGATGTATATTATTACTTTTCTTCTTGAATCATTTGAAAGTAGGTTGCATACATTATTGCCCTTCACTCTTAATACTAAAACAGGGAACTGCAAGAATAAGGATATTCTCTTACATAACCACAGTACAGTTATTAAATTCAGGAAATTTAATATTGACATAATACTATTATCCAGCCTATATTCTAATTTAGTCAGTTGTCCCAGTAATTGCCTTTAGGGCAGTTTTTTTTCCTGCTACAGGCTCCAGCCCACATCATGTATTGAACTTAGTTGTCATGTCTCTTTTGTCTCCTTTCATCTGGAGAAGTGTCTCAGGTTGTTTTTTTGTCTCTTAGGACATTGATGTTTTTGAAGAATACAGGCCAGTTATTTTACAGAATATTCTTCTAATTGGGTTTGTGATATTTCCTTATGATTAGGTTCCGAGTATGCATTTTTTTTTTCGTGTATGCATTTTTGGGTGGAGTACCTCAGGAGTATTATTATATCCTCCTCAGGGCAACATTTCTGGAGCTTCAGGATGTCTATTCGCTGGTTATTGGTGATGTTAAATTTGATCATGTTACAACAGACCACTAAAGTGTTACCCATTCTCCACTATTCCTCCTCAAGCTTCTCCCTCCCCCAAATTTAGTATCCATTGCTACTAATTTATGTCTGAGTTTCTAATTTTTAACTCTGTCATTCCTTCTATGTTTTATTAACCAGCATTCTGCTGTAATGAAATACTTCCTGCTTCTAGTTATTTTGATGTTCAGATTATCCCCAGGTAGCTATTTCCTGTATCCTTGTCACATGCTCTTAAAATTTTTTGATACTTTATTGCTTTTTGACACAATTAGTTGTTGAGGTCCATCTTGTACTCTCCCTCCTCCAGCACTGCAATCACCCATTTCTCCAAGGACCCTTTTTTTAGTAGGGACTGGTATTTAAAACCCAAGGTCTGTGACCATTGCTGTACTACAATGCCATTGCTTCTTGACCTTCTCAGCAGAGATGGGAAATATGTATACTTACATATTCTCATAGGTGGAGCCAAAAATATGGAGATATATTTAAAAATCCTGAGTGTATACTGATACTCTCAGTTCCAACATAGCTCCCACCCCCAATTCTTCCTCGTCCTCCCCCATTCCTTGTTTGTATCTTCCTCCTTCCACAGCGAAAACCTGGCTCACAGAAAATATTAATACATTTACTCCTTTGATTAGTCCTGCAATGCATATAAAATAGTTTCAGGATTGCTATACACTGTCTGAAAAACAGGCCTACCAAAAAAAAAGTTCAAGGCTATTTGCAGTTCTTTTTCTTTACATTGAAAGTAGCTAGAGTTCAGAAATTACTTGGATTAGCTCTGTTTTTTTAAAAAAAATTCAGCATGGTAATGTTATTCATGTTGGGATCATTTATTTTCACTTGTATTCATTTTTAGGATCCTCCCCACCATCTTTGTTGATGATTTTAAAACTCAAAAGTATACAAAAACAGTATATGCTCAGAGAATTATTACAAGCTTCTTCATTGTTAAATTAAATTTAATTTTAAAAAAGATTTTATTTATTTATTTGAGAAAAAGAGAGAGAGCACAGCAGGGGGAGCAGCATGACCTGAGCCAAAAGCAGATACTTAACCAACTGAGCCACCCAGGCATCCCTATTTTTTTGTTAGTAATCTGCTATTAAAGAATATTGATAATGTAAAATCAAGTGTAATATATATATATTATATATATAATATATATATATATAATGTAAAATCAAGTGTATATATATATAGCTGAAGGTATCTGTGTTGTTTTCCAGTGGGTATGTGGGTAGAGGATATTGGTTATCTATTCTCTGAATCATAGAAAAAAGTTTAATACCAGGAGTCTAAAAGACTGAATTTAGTTAAAAAATGGTTAATATCCATATTGGGAGTAATATTAATTTCATTGGGGAAAAAAAGACTCAAAGATTAGGGGACTCAGAAAAAATGTCGTTGTTTCCCTGTATGACACCAGGGGGCGCATTGGCTCAGATGCACCCGCAGGCCTCCTCTGCCAGGCGGAGTCTGGGAAATAAGATGTAACATCCCCAGCCCTGCAGACCTCCCGCAGCTGTCTTCTGTGCTCTGTGTTAGACTTTTGATCCAGGAGTAGGGTGGGAGTTATGAGCTAGGGTCATTCTCAGGCCTCCGGTTCCCTCTTCTTTGATCTCTTGCTTTCTTAGTCAACATTTTATTTTGTTTAGGTTGGCAAGAATGGCTACGAGTTAAGTAACCTGTCCAAGGTCATAATTCAACCTCAAGCTGTCTAAATCTTTCATTCTGCCATTTGAGTAATGTTGTAAAGTACAGCCATGCATACCGTGTGCCTGTCTGCATGTAAAATTAGATCAACTCCATATAATTTCCTAATACAAAACAAACTGGCACAAAGTGGACATGGTGGAAATATTAGTCACACATTAGGAAATCAGAAAATTCTAATGAGAGCCAACTAAAGTAAATATGGAATTAATGAGATTAGACCAAGAGGAAAAAAGTTGAACTGGTAATTAACTCAATGTCTGATCCCCAAAGTCGTCATAAATTCATTATCCCTACTGCCTGTGAAACCTTGTGTACTCCACTTGTATAAGGAATCTGAGGTGCATTATCCTTAAATTGCACTTGTTTGCCTCTTGCTGCATATATAGGCTTATTTGCAACGCTTACATTAATGCTTAGTCATTCAGTGGCTAAAGTGATATCCTTTGACTTTCACTTTGAGAGACAAACTTGAACTGTGCCCTTGTCAGTAAATATAAGGGTGAACTTATTTTTAAGAACATCACCTGTCTTACCAGTGTAGTGACCAGTTAAATAATATTCGGCCAATAGCAGAATCAAACCCACCTTGGAGAACTGGGGCAACAGAAGGCCAAGGTGGCGTTTTTGTTTTTTTTTTTTAATTTTTATTTATTTATGATAGTCACACAGAGAGAGAGAGAGAGAGAGAGGCAGAGACACAGGCAGAGGGAGAAGCAGGCTCCATTCACCGGGAGCCCGATGTGGGATTTGATCCCGGGTCTCCAGGATCGCGCCCTGGGCCAAAGGCAGGCGCCAAACCGCTGCGCCACCCAGGGATCCCCAAGGTGGCGTTTTTAGCTTCTATTCGGTATATGTATATAAAAGACACCAGATTCTTCTGTTTAACCTCTTCTATTTACAAAATCGCTTATGGTAAAATTTATTCAGGAGTACTTCTATTAAAGCTTTTATCGGATTTTTTTCATCTGGGGTTGTTGATATTTGATTACACGGAAAGAGTTAAGTGTCATGTATGAATAGCTAGCCAATGTATGTGCTGGCAGTGTTTATTTGTTTTCTCTTTTTTTCTTTCACATTTTGCAATCAGAATATTCTATTTTCCATTTTATTATAATAACATCTTCTGGATATCTTACTTTGGAAAAATTACCTGTATTTCAAATCCAAGTGATTACAGAAGTTTTAGAAGCAATAAATATTTTATTTAATCTTTAATTCTTATGTATAATTATGTGCATGTATAAGCATACCTTTAGAAATTATTTACAAGCATATGTATAAGAATAGAAATGCTGTTAGATCTCATCTTTTTGGTATGGTTTGTCACAATTTTAACTCTTAAACAGTGGCTCAAGTTTGTTATGAATCAATTATGCACATCTGTAATATTTATTTACTTATTTATTCATTAATTTATTTAATTTGAGGGAGAGAGAGAGTGCAAGTGAGAGAATACAAGCAGTGGGGAGAGGCAGAGGGAGAGGGAGAAGCAGGCTCCCCACTGAGCAGAGAGCCTGATGTGGGGCTCAGATCCCAGGATCCTGAGACTTGACTTGAGCCGAAGACAGATGATTAACTGACTGAGCCACCCAGGGGCTCACACCTGTAATCTTTAGCATTTAATTAAATATCTACTCTTTTGAACTGTTCTCTGATTATTTTATTATGTTAATTCTTCTTTCTCTATAAGTTTAAGGGCAAAAACATTTCATACATCCATTTTAGTGTAGTCCCTACAACACCTAGGACTATCTCTATCACATGATAGGTACTTAATTATTATTTTTAATTCTTGGCCATTCTTTATGTGCATACATTCTACCTTCTTTTTTAGTTTACATTTTATTTTGAAATAATTTCAGACTTAGAGGAATGTGCCAAGATTAATACAATGAATACCCATATATGCTTCACCCAGATTCTCCAAATGTTAATATTTTTGCACATTTGCTTCAATACTTTCTCTCTTGTTCATCCACTTCCTCCTTTCATCCTTTATTCCTCCCTGTCTCCTTTCCTTTCCTTTCCTTTCCTTTCCTTTCCTTTCCTTTCCTTTCCTTTCCTTTCCTTTCCTTTCCTTTCCTTTCCTTTCCTTTCCTTTCCTTTCCTTTCCTTTCCTTTCCTTTCCTTTCCTTTCCTTTCCTTCCTTTCCTTTCCTTTCCTTTCCTTTCCTTTCCTTTCCTTTCCTTTCCTTCCTTCCTTTATCTATCTATCTATCTATCTATCTATCTATCTATCTATCTATCTATCTTCCTATCTACCTACTTAGCTATGTATCCATCCATCTATCCCTCTGTCCATCCATATATATATATATATATATATGCACACGCATATATACAAACATGTATATGTATATGGATACATATTTGGAACCATAGAATAAGTTGCAGACTAATTTGATGACTCTTTTCCCCGAATACTTAAATGTTCCTAAAAACAAGGACTTTTCCCCCCCACCTAACTACATATAATTCTCAAGATAAGTGAATTAACATTTAAACATTATTATCTGAGCTACAAGTCTGATTAACATTTTGGCAGTTTTCCCAATAATGTTCTTAAGAGCAAAAGAAAATCCCAGATCATGTGCTATATTTATATATCAAGTTTCCTTTGTGTTCTTTATTCTAGAACATTGGCTCCATCTTTCTTTGTTTTCCATGAGCTTGACGTTTTTGAAGTTTATAGGCCATTTATTTTGTAGAATGTGTCTCAGTTTGGCTTTGTCCAATTTTCCTCACAATTTGGGTTATACATTTTTGGCAGAAACATAGAGGTGATTGTTATATTCTCTGTACATATTATCAAGAGGCACATAATGTTGACTTGTACTATTACTGGTGATGTTAACTGTGGCCACTTGCTTAGGTGGTATCTGTCAGATTTCTCTACTATAAAGTTACTATTTTTTCTTTGTAATTAAGAAGTATCTTGTGGGAAGATACTTTGGTACTATGTAAATATGTTTCTCATCAAACTTTCACTCAGGAATTTTAGTATCAACTGATGATTCATGCTTTAATCATTCATTACTATGATGGTCACCAAGAGGTGGTTTCTAATTAAATTCTGCTTTTTATTTTGCTCATAAATATCCTTTATTTAACTTCAGAATTCTCATAGTTCTCTTAGCACTATGCCTTATTCTATTCGTGCATTATCTGGTGTTGACCACAAATAACTTCATAACTAATACATTTTTTGATGATAGAATCATCTGTTCCCCTTTATTTGCAATTGCAGCTGAAAGTAGCACCTAATATATTAAATATGTCTAGCAGAATAGCCTGCTTTCACATCATTTTGTCAGAATTACTCTCCTTGAGTGAGGTAATCACAGTAGGATTTTGTAGAGTATCTATTTGCTGTCACTGTTTCTTTGCAGCATCTTGAATCCTTCCCTGACACGGTTGTTGTGACAAAGTATTAGCTGGTGCAGCATAAACACAGTTTAATTTAGTCTTCACATGACAGTTTGACAATCCCTAATCTGTTCAGGATGCTATACCAATGAAGAAGAACCTGCAGCTGGAAAAATTCTAGATTCTCAGGAATCAACACAGTGATAGTTTTGTAGTTTTATTATATGGTGACAAAGTAGAATCCACTAGATAAAAATAAATAAATGTATGTATTTTTATCAGAACTTGAAAGCATATTTTATTTGATCTAAAAAAGTACCCAAGCTTATACTTTTTGTCTGCAGTCTAAAAAGATATTTCACATGCAGATGATTTTATTTCTACTGTTTCTATTTTAATTCAGTTCTATGTAATGCGTATTTATTGAGTAGCCTGCATGGGCCTATGCAATAATTAGTAATGTGAAAAGTAGGTATGTATATGTATATACACAGGTATGTATATTTATATATATATAAACATATACAATTGTGATAGTTTAACTTGCAAAAAAAGTTGGAAGGAATACTTTTGATCTTTTTATTTTATTTTATTTATTTTATTTTTTGTTTCTAGTTAGTTAACATGCAGTGTAATATTAGTTTCAGAAGTGGGATTTAGTGATTCATCACTTACATGTAACTCAGTGTCACAATAACTGCCCTCCTTAATATCCATCACCCATTTAACCCATCCCCCCTGCCCACTTCCCCTTCAGCAATACTCAGTTTGTTCTCTATAATTAGGAGTCCCTTAGGGGTGCCTGGGTGGCTCAGTCAGTTAAGCATCTGCCTTCCACTCAGGTCACGATCCCAGGGTCCTGGGATCAAGCCCAGAGTCGGGCTCCCTGCTCAGCAGGAGTCTGCTTCTCCCTATCCCTCTGCCCTTCCCACCCATGCTCTCTCTCTCAAATAAATAAATAAATATTAAAAAAAAAAGTCCATTATGGTTTGCTTCCCTTTCTTTCTCCTCCTCGCCTTCCCCTATGTTCACCTATTTTGTTTCTTAAATTCCACATTATGAGTGAAATCATATGGTATTTGTCTTTCTCTGACCGACCTATTTTGCTTAGCATAATACGCTCTAGCTCCATCCATGTTGTTGCAAATGGCAAGATTTCATTCTTTTTGAGGGCTGAGTAATATGCCATTGTATAGGGTGGTAGAAGGGGAGGAGGGCGGGGGGTGGGAGTGAATGGGTGACGGGCACTGGGGGTTATTCTGTATGTTGGTAAATTGAACACCAATAAAAAATAAATTAAAAAAATAAAAAATAAAAAAAAATAAAACTCCTAAAAAAAATAAAATAAACTGAAATACTTTTGATTTAATGTTAAATTCCCTTACAAACATCTGTATAATATCACATTCTGGTTAAAGATTCTTGCAATATTATGGAATGAACCTCTAGGTAAGTTGTTTACATTGGTTCAGGAATGGATCTCTTGAAAGGTGACCTTGTAGATGAGATCATATTTGAAGGATTCTTCCTGACTTGTGATAATCTTGCTTCAGTTCTCATCATAGTTCCAAAACAAATCAGAAAAACAATTTTTTTGATAATTCACTGGCCTTTAAGAACACTGAAAACATTCTGTTTAGTTTTAGCTGATCCCAGAAATGCCACTCATTTAGGTACTTATATTTTAATTAAAAAAAGATTTAGCAACTGTCAAGAAATCTGACCGATTTAGCATTGTTTTGGCTTCTTATTGCTAGAACCTACTGAGGGATGTGACATCTCATGGATTACATGCAAAGACCTTTCTAGGTTTGTCCCCACTGCTATTCTTGTCAGTGTGAGTGAAAGCATTCTGAATTGACTCTTGAAGAATTTTCAGCGTGGCAGGCAACAGTAATGAGAACACTTGTCAATGGTTTATTTACATTAAGTAGATTATATTTTATCATTTATTGTCAACTTGTATAAATATCTCTCTATGAAGTTTTCCATGAGAATTTACCTTGTTCATGGCAAACAACATGGTAGAGATGTTAAGAGTCAATAGACTCAGATTCTAGTCCAGGATCTGCTGTTACCTTTCTGTGTGATCTTGGACAAGCCCCCATCTCCTCTTGATCTGTTTTCTCATTTGTAAAAGTATAGATTAGATCACCCCTAAGGATTCTTACAGCTCTTTTCTAGTTCAGTATACTATTTGTAAATAATTGGTTATATTAAAAATTTTATCTTTTTCCCCCACGAAGTAAATGGGATGTTGACTTCTCTACAGATGAAAATCACGCAAAAAATTCTAAATCCAAATGTGTGGCATAGTGGAAATTGAAATATGTCAGATTTATATCCTCATAATGCCAGCACACGTGGTAACGATGACTTAGGATCTTAGCATGACTTGGACAAATGAGGGATGGTTTCTGTAGTAGACAAGGCTCAAATAGCTTCCCTGGAACTCCCTCCATTCCTGCATCACAGAGCTGGAGTTGGGACAAGCTTATGTGTCTGTGAGAGCTGCAGGGACCTTGTCTGTGTAAGATTTTGGCTCTGTGGGTCTGAGCTTTCAGCTGAAAGCTGGGCATCTGAGAACTGCACCAGCCAAGAAGCGGGGAAGTGACTTATTTTCATTAATCAAAATACAGTGTACAGACAGGCTGGTTGAGATATCAGCATCTGATGGAACTTTGTAAATAAACTGGCAGAGATTTAGATGAGACAGGCTGGCTGCATGGTGCACCTGGTGGGTTGTCAGGAAGCTTCAATGAATTAGTAGTGATGTCAGGAGATCACCATAATTCTAGCCTTAAATATTGCCATAGAGGATGCTGCAGAGGACATCTGGTTTTGCTTCAATTTATCTGTCAGAGCCAACAGCATCGGGAGCCATGGGACTAGACCTGAAGATAGTGATTTTAATACCATGTACCTGATTCATCATGAATTCTTATTCTTGAGAAATACTTAAGTATATTGGGATCCCTGGGTGGCGCAGCGGTTTGGCGCCTGCCTTTGGCCCAGGGCGCGATCCTGGAGACCCGGGATCGAATCCCACATCGGGCTCCCGGTGCATGGAGCCTGCTTCTCCCTCTGCCTGTGTCTCTGCCTCTCTCTCTCTCTGTGACTATCATAAATAAATAAAAAAAAAATTAAAAAAAAAAGAAATACTTAAGTATTGGCTCTATTTAAAAAAAATTTACTTATTCATGAGAGATGCAGAGAGAGAGAGAGAGAGAGAGGCAGAGGGAGAAGCAGGCTCCATATAGGGAGCCCCATGTGGGACTCGATCCAGGGACTCCAAGATCACACCCTGAGCCAAAGGCAAACGCTTAACCACTGAGCAACCCTGGCATCCCAAGTATTGGCTTTAAATGAATGTAAGAAATCTAAATCACAAAAGTAATATATGTTCCCAGTAGAAGTAAAACAGTGAAAACTACTGAAGTGTATAAAATGAAAAGTAAGACTTCTTACCTCCATCCCCCCCAAACTCTCACTCCTGTGGGCAGCCACTACAAACAATTTTATTTTGTTTTTTCCAGGCCGTTTTCTAAGCACACCACCATTTTGTATAAACCATGATTTAATATTAACTGTTACATTCTGTTATCAAATCTGAGATTTGGTACTTTACAGATAATCTTGAATTCTATGAAGTGGGCTGATGAAACCTCTAATATTCCACAAGTAAATGGATAGTCTACTGATCTACTCAGATATTTGGCCCTAGCTTCTCACCCTGGACCAGTCAGGAGCAGTTTAAGTAGTGATCTTGACTTCATCTAAGTGATGGGATTGTCCAATGTTGGGTAAGGAGACAGTGAACTATAAATAGGGTAGCTATGTAATTTATCATCCAAATCAGGGCACTTTGTGAGTCCTTCATAATTACACTGGAATAATGGGTGTAAACTGGAACTGTCCACACATATGGTGGTGGACACTAAACTAAAGGTTAACTCTCTAAAGGTTGACTTGAGACCACTTGCTTTCCTGTTCTGTTCCATGGTTCCTGGTTCCTGTTGAATTATGTGGCCATGAACTCTACTGCATCTGGCCACTGGCCCTAAAGGACTGATTTCTTTTCTTGTCCTTTGGTTTTTCTAATAGAGAGTCTGCAGGAATTCTTAGGAGAACCTGCTAGTACTTAGAGCTCAGACTGTTACATTTCCTTAATTATTAATGCAAGAATAGTCCAGCATCCCTCTTTTCCACTTCTCCCTTCCTGTTCTCTCCTCAGTCAGCTCCAGCTGGGTGTCTCTTGCCACGACTTCACCAAACCTGCCCTGCTTAACATCATTGATGATGTCCATGTTCACAAATCTGGGGTAGTCATCTCTTCTTATTCAATACACTTGATTATTTCTTACTTCTTTGAACATGTTCTTCTCTTATTTCTGTGACCCCACATTCTTCTGGCCTCTCCCCCATTTCCAGTGTCACTTTCTAAGTGTCTTTGGCTGGATGCTTCTCTGCTTGACTTCCCTGTGTTGAAGTGCCACAGGGCTCTTCCCTGTCCACTATCTCGGTTTTGTGCCTGTAATTAGCATCTTTAGGGTGACGCCTATATTGGTATCTGCAGTCCCGATCCTTCTACTGAGCTCAAGAATCAAGTATCCAACTGCCCACTTCATCTTCATGTGGGGATATAAACCTGACAGGCCCAAACAAAGCCTTTGATCTCCTCCTGCCCCTGCCCCTCTTAAACCTAATCCTCTTCCAACCTTCCCACCTCAGAACAAGGCACCATTCACTCACTTGCTCAGGCCCCAAACCCTTGGATCACCTTTGATTTCCTTCCATCCCACCCTCTCCTTCCCTGCAAGTTCTGTCCACTCTATCTCTAATATTCTGTTCCTCCCACTGCTGCCCTTCCCTGCAGGTTGCTATCATCAATGCCCTGAATGTTTTTAGTAACCTTCTAGCAATCCTCCCTTCACTCTCTTGCCTCCCTGCAACTCATTTTCTACATAGTGGCCAGAGAGCTTGCTTGTTTATTATTTATATCATTCCAGTATAGTTAATATGCAGTGTTATATAAGTTTCAGGTGTAAAATACAGTGATTCAACTATTCTATACATTACCAGTGCCCATCATAAGGGTTCTCTTAATCCCCTTCACCTATTTCACCTGTCTCCCCCAACCTACCTTCCCAGTGACCAGAGAGCTTTTAAAAGTTACTTTCCTTCTCCAAGTCTGCTTGGTACATCACATTGCACAGAGAAAAAAAATCCAAACTCCTTGCATGACCATCTGGCTTTTTGTTTAGCCTCTTCTCTTGCTCCCCTCTGATTTGCTGGGCACTGACAACTCACTGGCTTTGTTGGTCCCCAGAGCCACCAAGCTCACCCTATGTCATGGTCGTTGCACCTGCTATTCCTTCTGCCTGGGTTTTAATGCATGACTAGTTTCTTCTCATTCAGGTTTTAGCCTAATTTCATCTCCTTAATGAGGCCTTTCCCGACTTTAGATAGTAGTAGTCCATATCCACATCAACGTTTATGCCATTACTTTATGTACCCTCTCTATGGAGTATGTATTTATTGTCATTTCTCACCTCCTTTGCCTCCTGGAATGTACAATTCTTACCAGCAGGGATGCTGTCTGTTAAATTTAATTTCATGTCTCAGCACATAGAACGATGCCTGGTGCCAGTTAGGCACTTGATCCTCGTTGAATGGATAAACAATGGTCACTCTGATCCAGAATAACTTGTGTCCCAGGTAGCTCTTCAACATCCTAAGTGACCCCTATTCATTTCAAAACCAACTCTGTTTATTGTTCTGTCTCCTCTTTTATTCAGTGCTGCATGGTCTTCCTGCTGCAGGCCTTTGTAAGCCATGTACACGCTTTTTCTGTGGTCAAGTCATTACCTTCCTATGGTATTAACATGGAGAGTGGCCCACTTGTTAAGAGACCAATCTAGGCTGTTTGCTAGGTTAAGCTAATATAAGCACCCAAGTAGTCAGTCTGAAAATTGGTTCTTTAACTCCCCTTACCTATTCCTAAAGAGATTGCATTAACTCGGCACTTTGTGGAGATGGCAAAAGAATTAGTCAAGAGAAACAGCTCTGTCATCCAACCTATGTAATTTACTGTGCAGTTAATCCTCATGGTATGCTATGGACTTTGCAGTTCTAATTACAGTTTGGGTTCACTACCTTCTCATCAGATTATCCCTAAAACCCTTAATTTAAGCTAGCTAGATTAAGTGTCCTTTGGTATTCTGGTATCCTGGTCTTTTTTTCAACATGCTCATTCTCTGTCATCCTCTGAGTCCCTATGTCACCTGTAATGCCTCAGGCACCATTTCTTACTCCTGCCAGAGTCGATACCTTAGTTGTAGGCATTTCATCCCTGTCTGCAGTTTTTCAAAAGCCAATATTTAAATTAGATAGCTTTTCTGCCTCAATTAATCTTTATCAAGAGTTTATCAACTGCATTTCTTTTGCTAATAGAAATATGCTAATTACATAAGTGAATGCAAATGTGGGTAATTCTGGATGCAGGATGCCTTCTGTGAAAATGAATTCTCTTAATACCATTTTCAGAATGTCACTACAAAATGCCTTCTATGAAATGGTAGCTATCATGTATATGTATGTTGTATGTATGTGTGTGCATGTCTATATAAATGTGTGTGTTACACACACATAGGGACATATATAGTTGGGGTTGAGATAGTTCCTCACAGTTGTCCAATAATCTGTTGACTGATATCTCATCCATAGTTTCCTTAATGTATAAAAGGACCATACACTGGGCAGCAAAACTGCAGCCTGTTTTTCTACTCCAATAGTTTCATTTGTGTTACTTCTTCAAGACGAGGATTAGAATTAAATTGACTAGGCAAGCAAAGCTGAAAATTGAATTAATTTCAGATTTGTAATGAAAAATGGGATCTCTCCTACTCAGGGTTAACTAGGACCCTGTGGGCTATACAAACGAAATCAACAGTCTCTCATTAAAATGATATTTTCTCCAGCGAAATGTACTGGCACTAAATAGTTTCTGAAATGCGTTATGCTCCAAGATCACAGCTGCCATAAGCCTTATAGAACTGAGAGCACTTTTTATGAAATACATAGAATCCATAGCATTTATTAAAGTCGGTGCCATGTTGCCAAGTATTTATGGAATTCCTCCTCTGCGCCAGGCACTGTGCTAGGCAATAAGAATTAAGGATGATCACAAGTCATGATTCTTATTATCAAAGGGCTTCCAATCTAATGGGAGAAGCAGCTATACTTAAAGCCAAGCTCAAGTGACTTGATTCGTGATGTGAGAGAAGTACTATACAAATACCGAAGGAGAGGGGAATAATTCCATCTGCTTGGTTTGGACCTAGGTAATAATAGATGTGAACTTTGATGGATAACACCAGACAGAGAATGATCATCCAGGACTGTAGAAGTTATAAAACATTTCATGTCAAATAAAAAGCTGTGGGACCAATTTTACTGTGTTTTGTACCTTTTTTTATAGAGATTTAAGAATTTCATTCCAAGAAAACATTTTCCCTGAACTGCGGCTACCTTTTTGTTCATGAGAATAGCAAACATTTATTGAATACCTATCATATGATAGATGCCTTATGCCTACAGTGTACTGGATGCAGTCCCAGATAGTACTCAACAGCAGCTTTGCAGTATAGGTAATATTATTAATATAATTTGGATGGGAGAGGTCAAGAGACTGGCTGACAGCTGGTAAATGGCAGAGCAAGACTTCATACCTAAGTCCATTTGACTCCAGAGACCATGCACCCTTGATTCCTGTCTCCTTTACACACAACTGTTACATGTGTGACTGCTGATTGATGAAAGTGATGATATAGGCAGAGTCCATGTGTACTATTCTGGATTAATTTAACCAAATGTTACATTTGGCTAAGTCTTGGAATCAGGCACATTTCAATATTTTGTTGGCTCAGTGATCTAAGAGCTCAAGTACTAATGTCCCAGGACAGGAAAACATTGGCTTGTTCCTCTATCCCCTTGTAAGAGGGTAACTGACTCATGAAAGGTGAGGCTCAGATGCTCAAGAGAGTAAAAGAGCCCCTCAGTGATCCAAGATGAGCTGCTTCAGGAGGGGTCAGCCTTTGAGCTAACTGTCAAGCTAGAGGCTGTGGGTCTTACTAGGTGCTTATGCTGCAGGCCTCTGGCTATACTAAGAGAAACCTCTTTCCACAGGAGGAGCCAGAGCTACAGTAAGTAACCATTGGCCTTAGGGATTTGAAGGCACCACTTAGCATCAAGACCTAGTATGTAACCCAAAGCTGGGAGGACCAGCCACTTCAGAGAGGCTTCAGACCTGCTTTCCCTGGTGCTTCTTGTATGCCCACCTCTCTCTGCCAGCATTCTCAGCCAGGCTATCACATTGCTTATATCAGAGCCATAACTGAACCTGGTCTTCCTCTCCCCAGCCCATAGAGATGGATGACTAACTACTACTCCCTTCCTCCTCCATTCCAGCAGATCACACCTGCAGGGCAAGCTTTCTTCCACCCCTCATTACTCAAGACAGGGAAAGGCACGCTCAGTTTAGAAGGAACTATAGGCCTAGAAGATTTATTAGCCGACATCTTTATCTGTAGGCAAAACATCATTAAATCACTACCTCCCATTTACATTGTCTAATTTCTCAGATCTCCAAGGAAGGAGCCATATCTCTGTCCTCTCTTCTGTAATCTCCTACAATATTTGTGACTGGGAACATCTTTCTTGCAGATAACGTCTGCATGCTTTATTTGAACATTCATATCTCTTTATTCTTCACTTGGAAGATATGGATATTCATAATTTGTACTTCCTCTAAGGAAAATTTCCCTGAGAGGCAGCTCAGTGTGGTATAAGATCATAAACGTTGGTGTCAGACCTGGATTCAAATCTAGCTCTGCTGCTTACCATTGGTTTGCCTTTGGCCACACTGTTTAGCTCTGAGTCAGTTTCTTCATTTGTAAGGTGGGGCAATATTACCTACCTCACAGGACTAAGTATGAAATGGTCCCCCCTGCTGACTGGCATAGCCTCTTTTTATCTTATTGCTTTGCTGTCTTCAAGAAGGTTGCTGCTTCCACTCCAGTCTTCATGTCTGCATCCCAGCTGACAGGAAGGAGGAATGGTGCAGGGCCCTTCGTCTCCCATTAACAACACTCCTGGAAATTGTATGACTTCCATCTTCATCCTGTTGGTCAGAGCTTCTTGCAGGCTCTGACTGATTCCTAGGGAACCTAGGAGATGTAGCTTTAGTCTTGGTATCATTTCATATGCCCAGTGGACACTTGGATGCCCTATTTCTGAGAAAGAAGAGGAGTATTATAGATTAAATTCCCCAGGGAGCAGACTCTGAGACAAAGCTTAGGTTGAGGGATATTTATTAAGGAGTGCTTCACAGATCAATAGTGATCAAAGGGAGGCAGAGGCAGAAGGAAATGTCAAGCTACCTTGTAGGCCCCCTGACAGCCTCATTGGGCCCTCACAGGTTGCTTTAGAGATGAGATGTGCAGGCCTTTATATTCCTATATTGATCCGTCATGAGGTATGGGCAGGCCTGATAGTAGGTGTGACTTTGCATAGGCAACTCTTGGCAGTTAAAATGACCCTTGAAGAGGCTGACATCTGGAGGCCATCTGCCAGCAGCACTACCGGCAATCAGGCCCACAGGTCCTCTATGGAAGGGGATTGTGGGTGACTCATTTCGTCTTCCATCCCAGGGAGAAGGGGGAGCTAGCATATCTGCCACATCATGTCACATAGTGGCTGAGAGCAGCAAATAAAATGTAGAGGGCTTTTGCAGAGGGCTGGACTTAGGTTAGTATCCTGTCAGTCTTAGCTGCGTGATCAGTGTTTCCCTAAGTTATTTTAACAGGATATTTTCTTTTTTTTTTCTTGATTAAACTTTTTATTTATTTTTATTTTTTAATAATAAATTTATTTTTTATTGGTGTTCAATTTGCCAACATACAGAATAACACCCAGTGCTCATCCCATCAAGTGCCCCCCTCAGTGCCCGTCACCCATTCACCCCCACCCCCCGCCCTCTTCCCCTTCTACCACCCCTAGTTCGTTTCTCAGAGTTAGGAATCTTTATGTTCTGTCTTCCTTTCTTAACAGGATATTTTCATCCCACAGCATCCTGTGGGACTAAAGGAGTTGGCCATCCCTAGTCTAGTGATCAAATTTAGGAAATACTGGGTTGTGAAACCTTTTGTTTGTACCCCATGATGGCTAATGTTGAGTCGAGGCTTCTTCTTGTGAGTTGCATCAGAGAAGAGCATTTATATTGCTTTTGACTTTGGTTTTCACGTAAGTGGAAATATAAAGAGTGCTTTTCTAGATTTCAAATTCTGTATTATTGATATTCATTGTTTCTGTCAGCAAATATTATTTCCTGAAAATAAGATTAAGAAATGAAACAAACAAATGGATGCCTGGGTGGCCCAGTGGTTGAGCATCTGCCTTTGGCTCAGGTCTTGATCCCAGGGTCCTGGGATTGAGTCATGCACTGGGCTCCCTGCAAGGCGCCTTCTTCTCCCTCTGCCTATGTCTCTGCCTCTCTTTCTGTGGCTCTCATCAACAAATAAAGAAATAATCTTTTTAAAAAATGAAACAAATTATGGGTTAAACAAGTACTTACCATGCCCCCTGGGTGGGTCTGTGCCACCCAGTGCAAGACAGCATGCTTCACCTGTGCTCTGCTGTCCCCTCCTGCCTGGTGTCATTCCGCTCCCCCAATCACTCTCCCCACCCCGCAGAGTGTTCTTTGCAGCAGCCAGAGTGATCCTTTCAATATTTAAATCAGTCTTATCACCCCCTTTTCTCTCAACTCTACAGTAGTTGTCTGGTGCATTTATAATGAAATTCCGAGTCCTGGCCATCCCCTGCCAGGCCCTGTAGCTCTGGATCTTGGCCATGTCTCCAATCTCATTTCTGCCCCAGCTGGTTTGCTCCAGTTGCATGAGCCTCTGTCCTTTTGCAGATACCCAAGCAAGTTCCTGAGCCAGGACTCCCATCCTTGTGCTTCCTTGTGTGGGAATGCTCTTTCCTCCATTTGTGCTTGGCTCACTCCCTTGTTCCATTCAGCTTTCCTTGCCCTTCTGCCTTACCAGAGGGGCTTTCCTGAGTTCTCTAAGGTGTACCATTTGTCTGGTATGTCTCTCATTTTGTTTTTCTTTATGGTGCTTATGATTTCCTGAAATTGTGTATTTATTTGATTATCATTCATGGTTTGTCTCTCTTACCAGATTGTAGGAGCTGAGAGCAGACTTTTGGTTTTCTTACTGCCCTATCCCCAGAAGAGTGTCACCAAGCAGGCACTTAAGACATTTTTGTGAGTGAAGGAGTGAGTACGCTGGTTTCTGGGAATACAGTGATAACTAGGACAGTCATGGACTCTGCCTTCATGGGAGATATGGTCTACAAAAAAGGCCCGCCAAGGCTCACTCCAACAGAAGGTGCAATGAAAATGATGGCATTTTCTCTTTTAATATATTATAGTAGCAGATAATTTTAATAGAGCTTCTAAAGTTGAACTATCCTTGCATTCTTATGACAACCCTACTTAGTCATGATATACAACTTTTTAAAATGCTCTTCTTGAGTTTGCTATTATGTATTTTATTTAGTATTGGCATGTAAGGATGGTTTTCTGTAGTTTTCTACTGTCTTTGTTAAGTTTTTATAATCATGAGTATTGTCATGGTTATGTCAACTTCAAAGGAGGACTTGGGATGCTACCCATCTATTTCTGTTTTCTGGAGCAGTTTAAGTAACATAGGAATCCCTGTTTAATCTAGGTTTGGTGAAACTTGCCTCTAAAACGGCTTGGTACCTTTGTGTTTGATAGAAGTTTGATTATCTTTATAATTTTTATGATTTTGGCCTATTGAATTAGTTTCCTTGTCTTGAGTAAATTTCTCTAACTTTATTTTTCAGAAAAGATTTCACTTCATCTAGATTTTCAAATATATTATAAATAATAGGTTCCTTAATTCTTCTTGTATCTATAATTATGTCCCCTTTATCATTCCTAATATTGCTTATTTGTGTTTTCTTTCAGTGGTCTTAATCAAGCTTGACGTTTTATCTACTTTGTTATTTCAAAAAACCTCCCTTGATTTTATTAATCAAGTCACCTTTGTTGTTGTTGTAATAGTTGTTTTGTTCTCTGTTTTGTTGGGGTCTCCTTTTATTCTACCACAATTGTGAAAGTAAGGATACATGCACTTCTAGACACAACTTTGCTGTCCACCTCCATCCCTACTCTGGAGAGCCCCGGCATTTACCAGAGTCTCTAAATTGCTTCTCTTGGATCTCAACACTTCGGGGGTGGGGGGGCGGGGTTCTCAGCCCCAAAGATGAATTTGGTGCATATCTTAAGGTTTTAGCATGCTTTTCACTGTCTGGTAATTATTGGGGGGTGGGAGGGAGGCTGTTTTGTGGAAAGTCACTTAATTGAGTATTTTGATGACTTCAGAACCACTCCTGCTTCTCACATTTGTTGGACTCTGAGCTTGGACTTTTTTGTCCATTTCAAGTTTGCAGATTTTTGTTTCAGATTCCATGTAAATTTGAGCCCTTTGCTTTCTGTATTCCAGATATAACTCAAAAGTTTTAGTCTGCTGGTTAGCACCCTTTCTCAGTATTTAATTTTTAGTGAAGCAAGACTGTAGTGTGAGCTTGACAATGCAGAAAAAGCTCTGGAAATCAGAAACATAATTGTTGTTTTGTTGCGTCCTTAAGGGGCCTCACTTAATTTCTGTATGTTGTAATTGGCCATTTGGGAGCTCATGGCTCCATCCAGCGCTAGAATCCTTTCCTCACTCTGAGAATGGCAATGGCCCTCTGCTCCGTGATTCCAGTGACAGAAGGAGCCTTCTCCATGCTTGAGCAATTGGCATGGAATGTTATACTAATGAAAGCTCACTTGAAAGTACTCACGTTTTCTTTCATAATTATTTTATAATTTGATTCCTTTACACCAGATTCCTATTGAACAATACTAGTAGGAACAAATACTATCTGAACTATCTGAACTATAGTACTATCAATACTATCTGAACAAATACTAGTAGGAGTTCTATTTTCAAATGTAAGATTATAACAAAAAGGAAAAAGATTTTAATGTTTAAATGAAAAGATAATCTACAGATGTTTATCATGTAATCATTCAAAAGATTGGAAATTTCAACTTGACCAGACTTTCTGTTTTCTCTTCAACTGTTTGGGATCATTTAGACAGGATGGAGTAAGAATTCTTTCCTATTTATATGTACCTGAGAATCCAGAAATGTTTGGTTTATTTGGGATTATGTCAGAGTGTGCAAATCCAGAATTAATTCTCAAAAGAAAATGAGATGAAATCAGTTTAAGATGGCAGGTGAAGGATTTGTATTAGATCCCACTAAAGCTTATTAAGTGCTAAAATTTATTACTAAAGAAGGTTCGGAAGTGAGTGAGGAGAGAGAGAAGAGTTTTCTGTTGGGATGTTGTGAAAGTTCTACACCCCCTCTCAAACTGGAGCTGAATCATAATTCTGACCCCTAAAGCTGCTACATTTCCAAAAGATGGCAATGATCACAGTCTCTGTTTTCACTCTGCTTGAGATGTGGAAGCCAGGCACTAAGTCAGGTCCCACATGTTTCCTTTTATTGTGGTAAGAAGAGAAAAAACTGCAATATAAATAGAAGCACATTGCAAAGAATAAAATGTATATATATCTATTAAATATGTAAAAGATCCTACTTTATGCACTTTGTAATTGCAATGGTAAAAATGGTGACTACTTCATACTTTTCCTTGAGAAATGACAGAACTTCAGAATTTATCGTTTTAATAAAATCCTAGTAGGTGTTTTAAATGAAAGAGCCAACAAAAGAGGAAAACCATTGTGGTCACAGTCTCATGAGCTTGTGAGCGGTAGGACTTGAGAAAAGAATCCAAGTGTTGGGGCCAGGCGGGAAAGGAAACTCCTCAAGATGGCGGATACGCCAAAATGGCTGAGGTTCCTGTCACCACCTCCACTTGGGACGCCAATGGACCAATGACCTGCTGACAGCTTGAGCAGACCCTTACACCTCTCCTTTGGACTTCCCCAACCGAACCCAATGCCCTTCAAACCCCAGAGGAGGAAGTCACCTTTGACTGGTCGAATTGCAATCCTTCCTTTGCATAGTGAGGGTCACTCTGACTGGTTGGATTGCAATCCTTCCTTTGCATATGAGCCAACCAATAGGAAACCGTTCTGCCTTACAACGTTATGTAAACCCCCTACCACCTTGTCTTGGCGCGACTTCCTCGACTCACTCTCTTTCCCCCGTGAGTCGTGGAACCTCGCCCGAGGGTGCCTGCAATAAAATCTGTTCTTGGACCCTCACTTGCCTTGGCGGTCTCATTTCCATCTAGTTACTAAAAAACTTAACACCAAGTTTTTGACATGTTTCTCTTAGCCCTGTTTGACATGACACTCCCTTGTTCTTTTAAAATATCCTTTAAAAAAACCAAATCTTTAAAAAGTTGAAAAAGTTAGATGAGATGATTGTAAACCTTCAAATAAATGCACAATGTGGAAAGAGACTTCCCTGTACCCTCTAACTGCTACTCTTGTTTTTCAAAGGTCATTACTCTTCATAGTTGGGAGTATATCCTTACAGACAGTCAATCTTTAAAAAGATAAATGAAAGATAATACTAGCATACAGTTTTCTGTACATGAGGATATACTCCCAAATAATAAAAGCAATTGAGTGCCTACTATGTGCCTGCATTTTCTGAGCACTTAAACATTCCCCAAATCCTATTAGATATACCTATTATTATGCTCATTTTGCATGTATGGCACAGAAAGGGGAAGTATCTTATGGGAGGACACACACAGAGCTAGCTAGCCCCAGGCGGGGCTAGCCTGGGTGGTTTCTTTCTTTTTTTTTTTTTTTTAATTAATTCATGAGAGAGAGGGAGAGACAGACAGACAGGCAGAGACACAGGCAGAGGGAGAAGCAGGCTCCATGCAGGGAGCCTGACATGGGACTCCATCCCGGGACTCCAGGATCATGCTCTGGGCTGAAGGCGGTGCTAAACACCTGAGCCACCCAGGCCTCCCCTGGGTGGTTTCTTAATAAGAAGATGTAGCTTGTGGCTGTGGAATGGGAAGGATTTTCATTCTCATAATTGGCTCACATAGAAATTAAAATATTACCACCATGCTTAATCTAAATGTCTAAAACTCTTCGAATTATAGCAGTTTTCCTCTACTGGTGAACATTTTGAAATATAATTGTATCTAGACAGCAGTAGTGACAAATCATTAAGGTTAGAGAGTCCTAAGTAGGTCTTAAAGCTTATATCCAATGCTAAAGAGCCCACAAATATAGTGAAATACATGTGTAAATTTTATAAATACATTTAAAAATTGGTTAATATGAATGCTCTTTGCTTCTTTTAATAATACTACACATAACAAAAGGTTTATGTCTTTCATGCCAGTAGATTGCATTCTATGTTGTATAGGAGTTAGGCGTAAAATAATAAAACATTAAAAATAAATCTGTGTCTTATGTGGGTTATTTAGTTATATTCTAAATTTCTGTACCACCTAATAAGTGCTTTCTGTACCTATGTTAAATTTTACCCCAAATAGTAAGTTTTCCTTTGTTGCTAATTTTATTTGGTGATTAGTTTCTTTTGGTATTTCCCTATTAGTAAACCTTTTTTTTTTTTTTTTTATTTAGAGAGAGAGAGAGCATGAGTGCAAGACAGGGATGGGGGGTGGGGGGGTGGGTAGGAGGGAGGGACAGAAGGTAAGGGAGAGAGAATTTTGAGACTCAAGCAGGCTCCATGCCAAGCCGGATCTCATGACTCTGAGATGATGAGCTGAAATCAAGAATTGAATGCCACCCAGGTGCCCCAGTAAACAAAACCTTTAAAAACATTTACAAAGTGTCATTTTATTTCTTATGAAGTATCACTTGTTTTTGAAATCAAATTTAAATATTGGGAAGCATACTAAGAATTAGATTTTAGAGTAATTGACATAGTAGTTTGAAATATTAGGAAGATTTCTTAGGGATATTGAAAAAGACATGATTTTTCTATATTGGGATTATTTCCTTTTTCTTGATCAAATTCAGGGTCTTGCTTTTCATTTCAAAGGCCTGGTTCTTGCTTCTGCAGCCCACCTAAGATACAAGCAATAATCATCTGTTAATTACTTTGGTCTTCTGGATAATCAGCATTCCTGCCTTCAGTTCATTGCTCATCCCTCCACTGCGTCTCCATTTTGTAAGAGCTTGATTAAAAGCTCTAACCTCTGCTATTGATAATGTTTGCAGGGGATATTAGGGAGTTCTGATTAATTGAATTTTTAAGTTCATGGAGAACCAATTAAAAAAAACAACAAAAACACTTGGGCACCTGAGTGGCTCAGTGGTTGAGCGTCTGCCTTCGGTTCAGGTGGTGATCCAGGGGTCCTGGGATCAAGTTCTGCATCAGGCTCCCTCTGCCTATGTCTCTGCCTCTCTCTCCCTGTGTCTCTCATGAATAAATAAATAAAATCTTTTTTTAAAAATTTTTATTTATTTATGATAGTCACAGAGAGAGAAAGAGAGAGAGGCAGAGACATAGGCAGAGGGAGAAGCAGGCTCCATGCACTGGAGAAGCAGGCTCCATGCACTGGGAGCCCGATGTGGGATTCGATCCCGGGTCTCCAGGATCGCGCCCTGGGCCAAAGGCAGGCGCCAAACCGCTGCGCCACCCAGGGATCCCCAATAAATAAAATCTTAAAAAAAAAACACCACTTATTGTAAAAACCCAGATTTGTTCTAATCTGCATTTTTACATTCTTCCCCAAGCAATATATTTACTGAATATAAGTATAATGATTACTATCTGTAGGGTCAAACAGTATTATGTTTTGGACCTTCACCACCATCTGTCTATTGTGTAACCCATGGTAAGCCCCAGGTGTCTCATTTGTAAAGAGAAGATGAGGGTAGCACCTGCCTTAGGGCTGTTGGGATGATTAAGTGAAATAATCCATGTAAAGGGCTTAGCATCCTTTCCAGTGCATAGTGAAAGCCCAGTAAATTGTAGAAATTTTTATTGCTGTCAGTAACCATTAGCTTTGTCCCTGTGTATTGTTCTATATGGCGGGGAGGTTAGTGTATGTATGTATGGCAGGCATACATTTTATCAATCAGAAAATAATAACTGATAAAAGTCTTAGACTACATGATATCCTACATGATACATTCTTTACGATGCCTGAGAAATGTCACGTACTGACCTCATATCTTGTCTTCATGAAACAAAAAATTATTCATATACTATAGCAGTTGACATATATGCATATTTATTTTTTATTGTTATGGATGTTATATAAGTATATAGTGGAACACTAATGTATTATAAGCAAAAACCATGCTTAATCTTTATTTTAAATTTATACTTTAAAATCTTCTCTTTAACTACTTAATGTTTTTAAATAAATAATCCTCAGAACATCACAAAAAATATTCTGTATCACCATATGGTCAGTTTGTGTCCAGTTTGTAAAATCCTTTTCCATATCTGGAAAAAAATTATATTTGATTTTTGAGCTTATCTAACTAGATAAGGAGGGGAAATAGAGACATACACCTCTCCTCCATCTAATTTTTAAAATGTAGCTAAATGTGGATATTTGATGTTGCACAGAAAAATGTCCATAAAGTTAGTTGCAATTTATAGTGAATTGAAGCTATCTTGACCCAACTATGACAGAGTTATATATACTGAAAATTTTGAGGCTTGACTTAAAAAAAAATAGATTTGGGGAAGATAAGGCTTTTATTCATTTATTTTTTATTTTTTAAAGATTTTATTCATTTATCTGAGAGAGAAAGAGAGGGAGATCATGAGCAGGAGGAGGGGCAGAGGGAGACAGAGAAGCAGACTCCCCGTTGAGCAGGGAGCCCGATATGGGGCTTGATCCCAGGATCCTGAGACCATGATCGGAGCTGAAAGCAGATGCTTAACCCACTGAGCCACCTAGGCCACCCCAAGACACGGCTCTTAAATATGAGATTAAAATCACTCCTTTTTTTACCACCACAAAAAACTATTTTTCATTTTGTGTAGTACTCTCTCTATTGTATGTATCATAATATTCTTGTAATGAGACCATGATGCTATTTTGTATTCTGTTATTTTTATTTGATATCAGTATAAGTAATTCACATCACAACATAATTATTATTTTTTTTAAAGATTTTATTTATTTATTCACGAGAGACTCAGAGAAGCAGAGACACAGGCAGAGGGAGAAGTAGGCTCTCTATGGTGAGCCTGATGTGGAACTCGATTCTGGGACTCTGGGATTACTACCTGAGTCAAAGTAGATGCTCAACCACTGAGCCACCCAGGCGTCCCTAATTGTTATTTTAAATATTTGCATTCTGGTGTATCATGTTCATGTTCCATAATTTATTAAGCTGTTTCCTTAATGTTTGATCTTTATGTAGTTAGAAGCTTTTAAATCAGTTAGCAAGCAATTAACTCTATTGTGCCTCTTTTATGTTAAATTAGGATAAATACTTATGAATTACCATGTGAACAAGCATAAATACTAATAAAGCTTTGCTACATATTATCATATTTCTAAAAGTGTTGTGATGTTTTACTGTACCACCAACAGTGAATATGTATAACCCTGCTTTGCCAACATTGGATGTTACATTTTTTGCAGTTTAGGATTATAACATGGCTTTTAAAAATACTCTAGAAGACATCCAGATGGCCAACAGACACATGAAAAGATGCTCAATATCACTTATCATCAGGGAAATACAAACCAAAGCCATGATGAGATACTACCTCACACCTGTCAGAATGGCTAAAATTAACACAGGAAACAACAGATGTTGATGAGGATGCAGAGAAAGGGGAATCCTCTTGCACTGTTGCTGGAATGCAAACTGGTGCAGCCACTCTGGAGAACAGTATGGAGGTTCCTCAAAAGTTAAAAATAGAACTACCCTATGATCTATTTGTACTACTAAGTATTTACCCAAAGTATACAAAAATACAGATTTGAAGGGACACATACACCCTCATCTTTATAGCAGCATTATCTACAATGGCCAAATTATTCAAAGATCCCAAATGTCTTTTGACTAGAATGGATAAAGAAGAGGTTGTGTGTGTGTGTGTGTGTGTGTGTGTGTGTATAGAAATATATATAATATATATGGGAATATTACTGAGCCATCAAAAAGAACAAAGTCTTGCCATTTGCAACAATGTGAATAGAACTAGAGTGTATTATGCTAAGTGAAACAAGTCAGTCAGAGAAAGACAACTACTGTATGATTTCACTCATATGTGGAATTTGAGAAACAAAACAGATGAACAGAGGAAGGAAGGGAAAAAAGAGAGGGAAGCAAACCATAAGAGACCCTTAACTATAGAGAACAAACTGAGGATTATTGAAGGGGAGTTGGGTGGGAGGATGGGCTAAACGGGTAATGGGGATTAAGGAGGGCACCTGTGATGAGCACTGGGTATTATATGTAAGTGCTCAATCAATAAATTCTTCTCCTGAAACTAATATTACACATATGTTAGCTGACTAGAATTTAAATATAAATTTGAAAAAAAAAACAAAACAAAAAATAAAAATACTCTAATTTTGCTGATAGGGAATAAAAACATCTTCAGTTTTCTGTTGACCTCTTTTTGGGTGTATTGTTTATCAAGCAGCCTTCAGAACTAGCATTTCTTGAGTACTTTGTCATGTTCTAGGCATTGTGCTCCCAACAGCCCCATGAATTAGGAATTCTTAGGTCCTCATTTTATGGGTGAGGAAACAGGCTGAAAGAGGAGAAATAACTTGCTAGAAGTTATCCAGCTAGGGCAGCCTGGGTGGCTCAGCGGTTTAGCGCCGCCTTCAGCCCAGGGCCTGATCCTGGAGACCTGGGATCGAGTCCCACTTCGGGCTCCCTGCATGGAGCCTGCTTCTCCCTCTGCCTGTGTCTCTGCCTCTCTGCCTGCCTCTCTCACACTCTCTCTCTCTCTCTCTCTCTCTCCCTCCCTCTGTCTTTCATGAATAAATAAATAAAATCTTAAAAAAAAAAGTTACCCAGCTAAATAAGTAGTAATCAGAGATTTGAACTCAGGCCATAGGATTCCAAAATTAAAACTAAACCCTTCCTCTCTATGTACAGATTTTGACATTGGTTACATTCAGTGCAAGTATTTCCAGCAGTCTTTGTCCTTTAACTTTTGGTTTGGTTCTCATTCTACTGTTTAAATATGTTTATTTTTGAAAATATGATCTTATTCATGGTGTCTGTTGCTTCAAAGCTAAGAAAGTTATTATCTTTAACATATATGGCATTTTTTGCCAGTAATTTAAATTATTAATTAATTTGCTTTTTTTTGCCAGTAATTTAATTATTATATTTATTTAAGCTTTTGTGATTCCTCTGCAGTTTATTTTGGTGACTAGGTGCTTTTTTTTTTTTTAAATATATTTTTATTTATTTATTCATGAGAGACAGAGAGAGAGAGAGAGAGGCAGAGACACAGGCAGAGGGAGAAGCAGGCTCCATGCAGGGAGCCCGACGTGGGACCCGATCCCCGGTCTCCAGGATCAGGCCCCGGGCCGAAGGCAGACGCTTAACCGCTGAGCCACCCAGGGATCCCCCGACTAGGTGCTTTAAAAGAGTTAAAAAGCACTCCTCCACCCAGCATAATTTTTTTTTAAAGATTTCATTTATTTATTCATGAGAGACACACAGAGAGGCAGAGACATAGGCAGAGGGGTAAACAGACTCCTTGCAGGGAGCCTGATGTGGGACTCGATCCCTGGACCGGGTCACGCTCTGAGCTGAAGGCAGATGTCCAACTGCTGAGCCACCCAGGCGTCCCATCATAGTATTTTAAACAATCCTTCCTCATTCTTTGTCTTAGAAATAAAAATTTATGAACTATTAGTTTCTATGTATATATTTCTATCTCTATATTTGGGTATTTCTCAACTGTCCATTTTCCCCCCTTGCTGTATTTATCATTTATTTTTTGTTCTGGTGATTGGTTTTGATTTGGACACATGTAGACTACCGTGTCAATATAATGAATTTATGAATTTACAGTTCATCATTGCTTTTGGGACTCTCTTGCTGGGCCACAGGGAATTAGAATCCTGGACCTTTTGGTTATTTTAACTTTGCTGCAGTATTTGTTGAGTCAGAAGACAACAGAATAGTTTAGCATCATATATACAAAATTCTGTTACCTCTTTTCCATCAAAGATGGCATCTTACCTCAATAGAAGTGGGGAGTGAAGGACAGGGCATCTGTGGCCTGGACACCCCTTACCACATTGACTTGCTTGTTCCAAATGAGTCTTAAATGTGGATGAGAACAGACCTTTGAAGGAATACTACACCAGCAGTAACACATTGACCTTGGGCTGGGCGAAGTTATTTTGGGTTGTTTGCAAAGACAAGTTCAATTTTTAAGTGCCTCACTTTTTACAAAGTAAGACATAAATGCTATATCATGTTATTTTAATATCGTTTTAAAAACTAAGATCATAAAGGGATAAGCTTTTCTGGGAGGGTTTCAATTATTTTACCTCAACTTGCATACTTTGTATTATCATGATGAAGATCACTAAATTATTGTGTAGGATTACTGCATAATTGTGTCATTTGTAAAAAAAAAAAAAAAAAAAAAAAAAAAGGAAAAGAAAAGCTATTGAAGGTATAAACAGAGTGATTGCTGGATTTGAAACCTGCCTCTACTCCCTGGCCTGTCGAAGCCTCCCCTCTACCACCATCCTTTCTAAACGAAGTGGAGCTCTAGAAGCCTTGCAGAGTTTTGTAAATCCTGGGTATAGCTTTCCTTAAAAAGGCTGTACAGAGCTTTACACAGCATGCCATTAAGCAGAACATCCTGCTTCATCTGTCTGCCCAAAGTTCTTCCCCAGTCTTGCCCCTTTTGGTTGACCATTCACGTTTGTTCCTATCATATCCTCCCTCCCCTTCACTTTCTCCATCCCATCTCCTTTGTCCTCCTTTGTTTCTGCTTCTTCCCTGCAACTCTTTTCTGCTCACGAAGCTTCCCAGGTGTTGCCCCCTGGGAAGTACAGCCTGGTTTCCAGGTTTACCTGCTTTTCTCTGAGGAGAAGCAAGCACAAAACTCCTGGTTCATGAAATCCCTGACTTACTAAAGAAGGTGACAAAGAACAATAATAAGTATTCAAGGGGACTTGGTCTTCTAAATAGTCAGCCCACATAAGCCAGTTGCTTCCAGGAAGAGGCCAGGGTGGTTGTGAGCAGGAGAGACGAGCTGGTTGGGCCTGTGCAGCAGGCACGGCGAGTGCCAGGTATGATTAGAGGTGACAAGGTGGAGTGGCTGTCCAGGGTGCTGCAGTCAAGGAGTTAACTGAGAGCAGCAATTGTAGAAAAGCTTCTGTTTTCCCTTATATCATCGATTTGAGATGTCCATGGTTGGGAGTAGAGAAGATGAGATGACTGGACCTAGCAGCTCCTCTGCTTCCCCTGAAAGATTTCTCTCTGTACTTCTTTTAGGAGGGCTGCTCCCTCTGTGAGTCTTTGATTCCAGCCCTCCTCAGCTGCTTGTCTTAACCACCCTAGAATCAGAATGCCCTGGGCTGAGGTCTCAGAATTCTTGACAACAAACAGAATCTACTCTAGGTGGTATAAACAGAAAAGTAACAAATAGCAGGATGTTCACAGAATCTCTAGAAGAGCCAGAGACCACACAGCTCTCCAGCCACACCGCGCTCTCCAACTCCCCTCCTGACCCTGTGGTGAGTTGTCTCTGCACAACAAAGAGTCTGTTGTGCCCTCTTCAGGGGACAAAGAGGGTAGGTGGACTGTTTGCACAAGCTAATACCCACCACGCACATATCAAAGTCTTTGGATTCCTTCCTTTGAAACTTCCTAAGAAGTTTCTGGGTTCCTTCCTCAGAAACTTCCTAAGAAGTTTCTGTCAAATAATATAGGTCACCACTGAATCTAGATTCCATAGATGAAATAGAGCAAACAATTGCAATTACTCCCAGTTGCTTGAGGGATTGGATCCATATTGGATCCTGAAGCTCCATTAAGACAACAAATCTGTAAAGCCTAAGTTAAAATCATGTCCTTCTCTTCCCTTAGAATCCATTCCCACACAGATTTCCCAAATTTATACCAGCCAAGTGAAATTGTTAAACTTTTACAAGTTTATAAAATATTGCCATTATTTTGGTTGTGTAAGCCTTTTTTCCCCTGCCAGATTTGACTTTTTCTTTGGCCCCTAGTGTAGTTGATATCAGACTGTGATTATGGGTCTGGAAATAATGATGCAGGCACTGGTGGGACAGGAAAAGACAGGTTCCCTTTGAGGGATAAGTGCCTCAGGTGCACTCTTATCTTGTCTCCAAGCAAGACAGATTCTGCCCAAGGAGATCCAGCAAGACTCAAAGGAGTCATGCTTGAGGATCCAGTAGAGAGGGCTTTGGAGAGGTCATCCAGAGGCTAGCAGTGCTCAAGTTGACCAAAAGCTCACATTTTCTTATCAGTATCCTAACTTTCACATAAAAATTTGGCTCTTGGGGAGCCTGGGTGGCACAGTCAGTTAAGTGTCCAACTCTTGGTTTCAACTCTGGTCATGATCTTAGGGTTGTGAGATGGAGCCTAGTGTTGGGCAACTTGGTCAGCAGGGAGTCTGCTTGAGATTCTCTTCTCCCTCTGCCACTCCCCCTGGTGCTCTCTCTAAAATAAATACATAAAATCTAGGGTACCTGAGTGGCTCAGTTGGTTAAGTGTCTGATTTCAGCCCAGGTCATGATATCAGGGTCCTAGAATTGATCCCCAAGTCCGGTCCCTTCCACCCAGTGGGAAGTCTGCTTATCCCTCTGCCCCTCCCCACATCCCCCGCCCTCTCAAGCAAATAAAATCTTAAAAAAAAAAAATAAACAAAATCTTAGGGAAAAAAAATCTGGCTCTCCCTGGTCTTGTCCATGTCAATATCAGAGATGAAAGAAAATAAAACTTTATTTGTACCTAGATGTCAGGTACTTATGAGAATTTCAAGAGTATTTATATTTTAAAAGGGAATCAGGAAGATTGAATTGTGAAAAGACTTTAAAGTCGTACAGACTTGAATCTGAATCCTAGCTTTGCCATGTACAGGCTGTGTGACCTTAGGCAAGTTCCTTAACCTTTCTGAATTTCAGTATGCTTAAGTGTAAAGAGGGATTATGTATTCATATCATCTGTATCCCAGTGGATTGTTCTTGAAGTTAAATGAGATGCTGTGTAAAGTAGCATGTAGTAAGTGCCCTTTAAATAGTAGATAATAGTCATTCAGTGATTAATAAATGCTTATGGAATTGAATGCAGTTTTAATTGTAAAGTAGACCAACTTGCTAATGAGGGACTTAGAGTCATGTGTGGAGAGGTCTTTGGCTTGAGGGGCTTTCTTGAGGTCCCTCAATTCAAATTTTATGGAAGGTTTGCATTACCTTCTCTATTCCAAGGTAGTTTGTGTGTTTAAATGGAATCTGTTCACATGTCTTTGAAACTTAGTAAAATGATCAAACAACATTTTTCATTAGAAAAATAACTGGTTATTTGGCTGGTTTTACCACTTCCATAGAGTCTGACAGGCTGGTATTACCTGTGGTGGTATTGGAAATTCTCAAAGGTGTTATTTCTGTACTTGTTCGGTTGTGAGGATGAACATTAATTGGCTTTTTCTAATAGGACCAAACTTTTTGAAACATTCTTTCAGAAGTTGAAAATTTATTTCTCCTGAAGTTTTTTAAAGATTATTTATGTATGAGAGAGAGAGAGAGAGAGAAAGAAAGAGAGAGAGAGAGAAAATGAGAGAGAGGAGTGGGGGCAGAGGAAGAGGGAGAAGCAGGCTTCCCACTGAGCCAGGAGCCCAAGTGTGGGGCTCGATCCCAGGACCCCAGGCTCATGACCTGAGCTGAAGGCAGATGCTTAACTGACTGAGCCACGCAGGCGCCCCTCTCCTGAAGTTTTAATAACCCTACCATTTTTAATATACATCTCAGTCAGTTAGTATAAAAAAGCTTTAAAACACAGAATATCTACAAGGGTCATTTGGTTTCTCTGGCTCTTGAACATTAATTTAGAACAAGCTTCAGAGTGTATGTTCACCTCATCTTTGCAAAGCTATATTCATATTTGTGTTATATTATTTTTAAATGATGAAAAATGTAAAGGTAACCTATACATTATTTGTTTGAAAAATGTCTTCTCAAATTTTATGCAGATAATAATATTAATTTATATATCTTAAAACTTATTGCTAGTGCTCTTAAGCAGTAAAGTTGAATAATAGGCAGTTATTTCTAAGAAGCCAGTTTAAAAAAACAGGTTATTTTCTGTGTGTACAATGGCACTTTACCCATTTTATAATAATATTGTATCTCCCACTGTCTTTCCACACACGTATATATTGTTTTCATTGATACATTAGTGAGTTAATTAGGCTAAAAAATTTATATCGTACCCAAGAGAATGTAGAGATAGTTAATTTCAGATTTAGTCTGATTGGGGGGAAGTATCTTCATTGTGCTTTGTACTCTGAATAATAGAATAAATTTCCAAGGAGTGGGAAACATAAATTATATTTAAATGTTATACACTCTCTCTTTTTTTTTTAATGTTATACACTCTTAATCGGTGTATGCACTACACACACAATTGTTCTTCATTGTCACCACCCATTTTAAAGCTGAAAAGCCTGTTCTTATCTTGTGTCACAACATTCAGATATGGACATTTGGGAGCCAAAGGCATAGTTCTAATATACTTGGAAGCAAAATCAAAATTAGTTATATTTTAAAAATACTTAACACCAGGCTTTGCTACCTTTGATCAGTCATGCCAGTGTGAATATCAGTACCCCATAATGTGTGATACACATCTGTAATTTAATTTTAAGCTTTAAAACATAAATATTAGCGACAAGCCTAAGTTATTACATTGCCACCAGTTTCTTCCGTACACAAATAAAATAGGTATAGAAATTAATTCAGAGTGGGATATGAAGTTTTCAACTTTATTTTCTGCTTCTCTGGAGTTGTGTTTGGGAACAGAGATGATGTCAGGAAGTGCTATAGGCTGATGTTTGTGTCCCCTGCAAATTGATATATTGAAGCCTGGTCCTCAGTGTGAGGCCTTTGGGAGGTGATTAGGTCATGAGGGTGGAGCCATCATGAATGGGATTGGTGCTTTATAGTCCTACCTACAGCCCACTGCATGCTCATTCATGTGGTTTTTTTTTTTTTTTTCTCATCTCTTTCATCCCTTTTATCAGCAAGGTGCTCACATTCAGTTTATTTAGGGAATTCATTGATAGTTTGCTAAGATAAGAACAAGTCTCAGTTCTTGCTTTTGTTTTTACATAAGTCAATGCACCTTCAAACGTGAAAGGAATCCAGCAGTATCCCTCCACCCCTTTTTGTCATACAAGATTATTCAGCATCGGTAGAGTTCTCTAGCGATACAAACCCTGCAGATGATCAATTTGTCCTTACTTCTAGTCCCACTCAGTGTACTCTATAATTAGAAGGAAGAATTGCCCAGGGACTATAATAAAATATTTACCTTAGACAAAAAGCCATACAGGTCCCCCTTTTGTTTTTCTCTATTTATGTACCTAAGCAGAGCAAAGAGCAAACATTATGCCTGTGATGTTAGCCCATGTGCTAGAGCAATTGAGAATTTAAGATTTATATAACAGAATTATATTCGAAGGTCTGTACTGTCCACACCTCTGTTGCCTTCTTGTTATGTCCAGCCCTGGATTCTAACTCAGAGTAGCTTGTGCCCTTGGGCAAGTCATTTCTCTGACATTGGCTTTCTTCTAATCTGTGACCTCTGAGGGTGGGATGAAATTATATTTGGGTTTCCTTTTAGTTTTGATTCTATGGAGTAATAAATCTTGTTTCACCCAGAAAAATCCCAGCAGATCTCTTTAAGGATTAGCATAATGTCTATTACAGGAAGTTCTTTAGAAGCTTCCACAGAAGCAGACCTCAGAAAGCACTAGGACCTTCCAAGGCCATCCCCATTTTTTCAGCAATCTTTTTAAAGTTCAAAAACGTGATTTGTAGGAGTAATAGAAAGGAGTTTAAATTATAGCGCTGATGGGAAAACATTAATCTTAAAACCATGTATTTCCTTTTCACTTTTCAACATCTAATATTTCCTCTTATTTCTGTTGTGTTGGGCACAATGAAAAATGGATCTCGATACATTTTGTCCCTTCACTTCTAGCCTACTTTGTTAATGTCCCTTGGGCTGTCTCTTATAGTATTGGTGCCAATTTCTCTTTTTAGCAAGTTATTATGCAGATCTTTGGGGATGACTGTCAAAATGCTTAATAAAAACTTGGTATCTAAGCTAATGCTTGCTTTGGGGCTTTGAGTAAGAATCTGATGACCCAGCAATACTATGCCTACATATTTACCCAAGTGAAATAAGGACTTCCATTCAAACAAAAACTTGTAACACAAAGTTTATAGCAACTATATTTGCAATTGCCAAATACAAGAGGAAGAGCCAACTAATGGGGGACAAAGACAGGACTGTGGAAGGTGACAAAACTGTTGTATATCTTGACTGTAGTGGAGGTAGTTATATGACCACAGGTACTTGTTGAAACTCACAGAAGTATATACTAAAAAGGGTGAGTTTCTCTTTATGTAAAGTGTATCTTAATTTAAAAAAATGTAAAGTGTGGCTTAATTAATTAAAAATTACTGTTAAAAAAGTATCTGGAAATAAAAGTATATTTCAAATATTTATTGAAGTACTTTTTTTTATTATTGAAGTACTTCTTATGCTTAATGCTCTGTTGGGCACTTTGGGATAAAATAGAAATCTAGATGTTACAGAAATATAACATGTTCTTCACAAGGAGTTACTTATACTTTATTTAAGGAGATCAAAATTTAGAATTTTTAAAAGATACATTATTAGGGTGGGTGCCATGTGGCTCAGTCAGTTAAGTGTCCAACTCTTAATTTGAGCTCTAGTCATGATCTCAGGGTCGTGAGATCGAGCCCCACGTCAGGCTCAGGCTGGGTGTGGAGCCTGTTTACCGTTCTCTCTCTCCCTCTCCTCTGTCCCTCCCTTTCACGTGTGGCTCCCCCCCTCAAAAAAAAAAAAAGATGTATTATTAGGACACAAAGATTATTGGAAGGAGTCACTTTTTGTTGTTGTTCTTGCCAGAAAGCTAAGTAAATATAGAAATAGCAATCATAAAAAAATTACTGAAGATATAAACTACATTTTAATTACAGTGTCTGGGGGTTTTTTTGTATATTGGTTTGAAATTTTTTAATTTTTCAACCTTGGGGGACAGGAGAAGAGAGGAGAACCAAGTCATAAAATAAGTAATAAAACACAGATTAACCTTGTTTTTCTGAGGAGTTACAGGTAAGAATTTATGAATTTATTTTAGTGCCAGCATATAATAAAAACTATCTTTGATGACCTTCATTTCAAGGAACATTTACCTTATGCAGCATATTTATGTATGTTTAAATTTTCTGTGCAATTCAAGGAAAACAAATGATTACTGTAAACACTAAATCCAATTGAACTTCCTCACACATACCCAGCAAGGGCAATTATCATTTCAAGACTGGAAGAGACTGCTGGTTGCCTACCAAATATCTCTTCTTGCCCTCCTTAGCAACAGAACCCCATTTTTTTTTCCAGGGGAGCAATGTATCCATAAAAAATGGCATTTACCAGCCTTTATTGGAGTCAGATATGGCTGGATGACTGCATAGTGTGTGGATTTCCAGAAAGTCACTCTGGGGGAGTTGACTTTACTAGGGTGGTAGGGGCCATGGGACCTCTGTCCCTCCCCTACTCCTGCTGCCTGGAATACAGGCATAACAAGTGGAATTCCAGCTTAGTTCTCTTATCTCCCCTCCTCTGCCCCCTCAATAAACCCCTAGAACACCACTCCCTCTCCACTGAGAGAAAAAGTCTTTACTTAACATTCGATGAACAATTTACTTGAAATGGTTTTGTGGTCCTCCCCCTTGACCAGCCTTGGCCCAGTAAACATGAAAAAAAGCTGACCTTTACAGAGCATTTTCCACTTTACCAGCAGTGTACTAAGCACATTCCATACATCTTCTCATATAACTTTCACATCCCTAGGAGGTAAATCCTATTAGTACCCACATTTCACAAATAAAGAAATCAAAAGTTCAGGATAGATTACTTAGCTGGCCTCACTGCTTGGTCGCACAGCATGGGAGCTGGGATTTCACTTGAGGCCTCTCTGCTTCCAGACTGTGCCATAACACTATGCTGCCCATTCATCTTCACTCAAACTCTTGTTACTACAGATCATTTAAATACATTAGAGACACCAATTCAGCATCGCAGAGTCCATGCAGCACCTCTTTCTCTGTTGCTGAATATCACTTTGCTGTATTATACAATTTTGTCGTAGCAAGAGTCTTAATTTGACAACTTGCCAGCTATATGATTTCATTATTAAAATATTCTCAATCCTCTTCTCTGGCAGAAACATCTGAGAGGGTATGTTTAGGGGAGAGGGAGGAGAGGCCAAGAGTCAGTTCAGTTCTCTTTAATCCAGACCCTTCCCACTCTACCCCTCTGGTTCCTTAAACTGGTCCAGATGCTCCACTAAGGATCTTGTCTGCCTGCTTTCTCCATAAAACCTTCTTAGTGCCCAGCCCCCTTTTCTTTTAAGTGGAGTCAAGTCTTGGTCATCTATGAATGTTTGGTGAACTCAGGAATTAACTTTAATAATAAAAGGTACTAAGTGTTGTTGGGTGCTTGGGTGGCTCAGTCACTTGGGTGCCTGACTCTTGGTTTCAGCTCAGGTTGTGATCTCAGGGTTGGGAGATTAGCCCCTTGCTGGGCTCCACACTCTGTACGAGGTCTGCCTGGGAGTCTCTCTCGCTCACCCTCTAAAATAAATAATAAAATTAATAAATAAATTCTTTTAAAAAAAGGTACTGAGCATTCTTACATAACAAATGCTGTATTTGTTGTTTTTTGTAAATACCTAAAAGGGGGTCACTGGATCAGTAGGCTCTGGTACTGGGACTGACGTTTTTAAATTTTTTTTTTTGACTTTTTAAAAAAAGATGTATTTATTGAGAGAGAAAGAGAGAGCACACATGAGCATTAGGGGAAGAGCAGAGGGAGAGAATCTCAAGCAGAATCCTTTCTGATGTAGGGCTTGATCCCACAATCCTGAGATCATGACCTGAGCCAAAATCAAGAGTCAGGCACTCAGCAACTAACATTTCAGAAAGCTGATTCATTTGTTAACTCTGCTTTGACCACACAATCTACCACTGACCTACTCTTCTTTATTTCATCATTGAATAGTCTTTACCCTAGAATTTTGTCATACCATTGTATTATTTGGCAACTATTTCTGTAGGCTGGTTTTCCTTCTTCAACCAGGTTGTAAGGTTGTATGAAATTAGTATAGCAAGTCTCATCAAACACACATTTAGCTCCTGTATCCTGGAAAGAGAGAGGGTAGGGTTAAAGCATGGCTGGCCTCCTGCTACTCTCTGCAAGCAGTGTATACCCCAAGGGATAGTCTAGTTTCTTCAAGGGGCCTCAGCACTGTTTACAGAGTCACATACACCAGCCATGTGCAGTGCCCTGTCCTTGATGGTAAGCTAAGGGACTAAGAGCAAAATATAGAATCCAACTCCTTGTAGCAGGTGTGACTCCACATATCCAATACTTGATAACTGAGTGAGCCCAATTCCCTGGTTCCTGGAAGAAACAGTGAAAAACAGAGGAGCAGGTTAGGGAGGTATATTTTTAATGTTTAAGACAAATGGTACTCATTTGGCTTCAGAAGAAGCTGTTCTGTGGAATTTGCATAATTTCTATCTCATGGACAAACTTTTCAGCAGGTTTCAATCGTTAGCATTTAAAAAGCCAACACCAAAATCTACATGAGATATACTCTCATTATCTAACTTATTAAAAACATGGATACTAGATAAAATTATATAAATGAATGAAACTACAGTCTTTCTATGTGTGAAAGTTTAAGGAGATAGAGATTTCAAAAGATTCTGAAAAAGGAAGGAAGGGAAAGTATGATGCATAACCCATCTCGAGTATAAATAAAACCTCCAGGGTATCATATCTATATATGACATCTCTATATCTCTATCTAACTTTAACCAAAAGAAGTTCCCTCGGGAATCAGTCTGATTAATGGATTCTAAAAATGACTGATGAGAGAGAAAACATCTCCTTCTGAATTTCCTATTCTATTCAGTCTTTACTTATTACACTCAGAATAACATAATAGGGGCATAAAGAAGCTAAATGACCTATTTCTTTAGAGAATCTATTTCTTAAAGGAGAAATGAGATATTACCACTTCAGTTGAAATTCATATTTATGTAACTTGTGCCTTTTTGAAGAGCACTGAATAAATTGAGGGTTTTGTTTTTGGTTTTGGTAGATTTCTTGGTAAATTGAATCCTATTTGAAATATGCTTGAAGAGTTCACTATTTTAAAGGAAAACTTAATCCTTTTATAATGAAAATTGAATGTAATAAACATGCGTGAACACGTGCATGCAGGCATACTTAATCATACTAGGCCTACAGTAAAATTTTGGGGATTAACACAGGCCCTACTTGGAAGGAAATTTCAGTTCTGTTGTAGCGACATGATGTGAATGCATAGAACAAACCACTTTGGAGCAGCACCAGACCCTACAGATCCAGGGCAAAAGCAAGTAATTCAGACCAGCTCTTCTGGACTTATTATGCTTCTCACCTGAAGCTCAAGTCACGAGGTGGGTGGGAGGTGGGGTGGGTGGGGTGAGGTGGATGGGATCTTTTTAAAAAGTAAACTCTGATCTGGTAGGTCTGAGGTGGTACCTCAGGCTTTTACATTTATAATAAGCCTCACCTGTTGTCAACGCTACTGGCCTGAGACCCACACTTTAAGTAGGAAGGGGCTAGTGTAGAACAATTAACAACCATGAGAGTTCAAAGAAGGAAGAATTAATATGGTCTGGCATGGAAACCTCTTTCCAACTCTACCTTTAGTAATAGTCGTGTTTTAATTTTTCTGCTTAGGATGCACAAACACACATTTAAGCAGACAAGGCATCATAACTATATGTATATGTATATATACGTATATGTATAAAAGTATGGTTTTAATCTGTTTGAGTTGCTATATAAAAAATACTGGGTGGCTTATAAATGAAAGAAATTTATTTCCCTCAGTTTGGGAGGTTAGGAAATCTAAGACCTGTGCCAGCAGCTGCAGTGTCTGGTAAGTGCCCACTTCAAGGTTGCAGACTGCTGGCTTTTCACTGTGTCCTCAAGTGGCAGAAGGAGTGAGAGAGCTTTCCTGGATGTCTTTTAGAAGGGCACTAATCTCATCCAGGAGGGATGGCTTAATCATCTCCTAAAGACCTCACCTTCTGATACCATCTCCTTGGAGGTTAGGATTTCAACATACGAATTTTGGATGGGACAGAAATATTCAGACCATAGCATATATATATGTATACACTTCCACTTGATGGTTCTTAGGAGTAACTCAGTAAATGGAAATGTGGGGGCAAATTTTGAAGGAGTACTTCTGCAACATTTAAAAATATTACTAAAGTAAAAAGTAATACCTATGTAAAATAGGGACTCCTTTTTAGATTTGAGGCAGGTATAATAAAATAAGTACTGAATTTTGCATTCTGAGTTAATTTTCTACATTTCTGCTGCAGTTGACCTCTTGAAAAATAATAGTGTTTGTCTGATTTCTCTGTTTTTTAAAAACATCCTTTTGTCCATCATTTTATTTTATTTATTTATTTTTAAGACTTTTTGTTTATTTATTCACAAGAGACAAACACACACACACACACACACACAGAGGAAGAGACACAGGCAGAGGGAGAAGCAGGCTCCATGCAGGGAGCCCGACGTGGGACTCAAACCCGGGTCTCCAGGATCACGCCGTGGGCTAAAGGCAGTGCTAAACCACTGAGCCACCCGGGCTGCCCCTTGTCTGTCGTTTTAAACCCACATTTGTGCACCACATAACACAATGTAATTATGGGTTTGGGTGTCTTGTTCATTTAATGAGAACAGAATCGAGATCTTTAAGTTTCTAAGAAATCATTTAATGACTTAGAATTATCTTGGCAGTTGTTTTGCAGCCTAATTGTCAGTGTTTTCAAGTTTTTACTGACCATCTTAAGACTGTGGAGTCACGTTCACATTGGATGATTTTCTTGATAATGGTTGTCTTGAGGAGTTCATGGAGTTTCAGACCCAACTGTACCATCAGAGGGCCAGGCTCCACTGAAGACCATCCTTACTCTGACACCAAATGCAAGTTCGGAGGTTCCCAAAACCACTCAGTTTGATGACCAGCAAGAAAGATTCAGAGAACGCACTGAAAAGCTGTTGCACTCACTGTTATGATTTATCACAAGGAAAAGATTCAAATGAAAATCAGCCAAAGGAAGAGGTGCAGAGGGTAGAGTCCGGGAGGTTTGCAAATGCACATCTTCCCTTGTTCTCTCCTGGTGGCATGAGGGCATGTTCCTGTCCTGGTAACACTGTGTCCCAGTACACAGAGTGTTGCCAACCAGGGAGGCTCACCCAGACTTTCTTTTTTTTTTTTCACCCAGACTTTCGTATTCAGAGGTTTTTATTGGGGCTCCATGATTGATTGCCCTTATGTTTGATGTCAGCCTCCAGATGAACTGTGTGACCTAGAGCCCCATTGTTGGTTGTATTGTTAGACTTTTTGCATGACCCAAGGCCAAACAAAGCCATTCTTATAAGGTGTACATTATAATGGTCCAGAAATTATTCCCAATAACAGAGAACAAGGTCAGACCTGCTTTCTGGACAAGACCATATTTTTTACAACCCCTAGGAATATTTTCTTTTTCTACTACTACAATCTTTCTTTCTTTCTTTCTTTTTCTTTCTTTCTTTCTTTCTTTCTTTCTTTCTTTCTTTCTTTCTTTCTTTCTTTCTTTCTTTCTGTTCAATTTGTCAACATATAATATAACACCCAGTGCTCATCACATCACGTCTGGGAGTATTTTTCAAACTACTGGTTGATACCCATTAGTTGCCAGTGAAATCGATTTAAATAGTCCCCATGGGCATTTCACCAAAGGTCATATTTCAAAAAGTTTGAACAACACTAGCTTACTCTAAATAAAAGTGGAACAGCCTCACTCAACTTGGGACTTGTTCAGGTGAGATGCTCTTGACTCACTCAGCAGTGGCCCACACCTTTGTATAAACTCCTTAGGGTTCTTGTTTTCCTTGTTTTGAGAAGTCCTTACAAGTGCTTACTGAGCTAATGTGATCTTCCTGTCATTTTATTTGTTTGTTTATTTATTTAGAACGCGAGTAGGGAGGTACAGAGGGAGAGAGAGAATCTCAGGCAGGTTCCATGCCCAACACAGAGCCCAACACTCAATAATACAACCCTGAGATCATGACCTGAGCCAAAATCAGAAGGATGCTTAACTCACTGAGGCACCCCAGCACTTACTTACTTATTTATTTATGAGAGAGCTAGGGTGGGGAAGATCTTCCTGTCATTTTGAAACAAAACATATGGGGATCTCTGGGTGGCTCAGTGGTTTGGCACCTGCCTTTGGCCCAGGGCACGATCCTGGAGTCCCAGGATCGAGTCCTGCGTCGGGCTCCCTGCATGGAGCCTGCTTCTCCCTCCTCCTGTGTCTCTGCCTCTCTCTCTCTCTCTCTCTCTCTCTGTCTATCATAAATAAATAAGCAAATCTTTAAAACAAAACATACACTGATCTTTACAGTAATGTAGGCGAAGTATCAAAAATAAGAATATAAAAAAAAGGGCAGCCCCAGTGGCTCAGCAGTTTAGTGCCACCTTCAGTCCAGAGCATGATCCTAGAGACTGGGGATCGAGTCCCATGTCAGGCTCCCTGCATGGAGCCTGCTTCTCCCTCTGCCTGTGTCTCTGCCTCTCTCTCTCTCTCTCTCCGTGTCTCTCATGAATAAATAAATAAATAAAATCTTTAAAAAGAGAATATAAAAAAAGACAGCTAGTAATACATTCCTGTTGGGAATAATTTATTTGCATATGTGTGAATTGTAAATACTTTACACATTTTTGTGGTTATTTGGTATCCTATGACTTGGTTCATTTAACAACAGCTTATTACAGTTGGTTCTGGAATCAAACAGTTGTAGGTTCAAATCCCAATCCTGCTACTGATACATTGTGACTTGGACAAGTCACTTATCTTCTCTTAGCCTCAGTTCTCTTATCTGTGTAACTGGGATAAAAACAGTGGTTTTGTGTGTGTGTTACTGTTGTGATGGTTAAGTATAAGTAAATTGTCTAACACAATGCCTGACATGTAGTGGGTGCTTAACAAATTATTATTATTATTAATATCATATATTTTTTTAGACTGGTGTTGGTAGTAAGGGGTTTATGGGGAGCAACTGATTCAAATGAGTTCTTGTTATTTGGAGAAATAGTCTCTGTAGTGGTTATAAGTACAAGCTCTAGAACCAGACTGCTACCATTTATCAGCTCTGTGATTTTGGGAAAATTGCTTAATTTCTCTGGACTTCTATTTCATTGGTCCATTTGTTTATTGTACCAATACCACACTTTCTTAATTACCATAACTTTATAGTAAATCCTGAAATCAATTATGTAAGTTGTCTAAGTTTGTTGTTTTATAAGACTGTTTTGGCTATTCCAGGATCTTGGCACGTCTGTTTAAAAGTTTGAATCAGGGCAGCCCGGGTGGCTCAGCAGTGAAGCAGCGCCGCCTTCAGCCCAGGATGTGATCCTGGAGACCCAGGATCGAGTCCCAAGTCGGGCTTCCTGCATGGAGCCTGCTTCTCCCTCTGCCTGTGTCTCTGCCTCTCTCTCTTTCTGTGTCTCTCATGAATAAATAAATAAAAATTTTTAAAAAATGAAAGTTTGAATCAACTTGTCAATATCTATCAAAAAGCCTGTTGAAATTTTAATAAGGATTGCAATAAATTAATCAATTTTGAGAGAATTGGCATCTTAATATTGAATTTTTCAATCCATGAACATGGTATATGTCTTCACTTATTTAAATCTTTGTAATTTCTCTCTGTAATATTTTGTAGTTTTTCAGTGAACTGCACATCTTTTTTTTTTAATTGCACATCTTTTGTTAAATTTTTCCCGAAGTATTCTATATTTTTGATGTTATGTAAATGGCATTTAAATTTTTCCCCACTTCTCAGCCAGTATATAAAAATACAGTTGATTTTTACACATGATCTTATATCTTGCAGCCTTGCTATAGTTATTATTTATAGTAGTTATTTTAGATTTATTAATATTTTCTATATAAAAAGTATCTTCTGGGAGTGGGGACAGTTTTACTTCTTTTCCAACCTTTATACTTTTTCTTTCTTTATTCTTGCTTATTTCACTGCTAGGACCTGCAGTCCAATAATGTAAAGTGATAAAATTGACATACATACCTTGTTTTTCATCTTAAAGGAATGCATTCACTATTGTAACATTAAATATTTTAGTTACTGGTGTTTCATAATTTATCAGATTAGGAATTTTCATTCTATTTTAAACATTCTGAGAATTTTAAAAAATCATGTATGGGTGTTATTAAATCCCTTTTGTTAAATCCTTTTTCTGCATCTATTGAGATATTCATATGGTTTTTTGCTTTGTTCTGTTAGTATGTATTTACATTGATTTTTGACTGTTAAATCAACCTTGCATTTTTGAGACAAACTCTACTCTGTTATACATTTACAAATTCAACTTGCTAATTTTTTGTTAGGGAAATTTTGGATCTCTGTTAACAAAAAGCATTCATTTATAATTTTATTTTTTACTTTTTAAAAAGATTTTATTTATTTGGCAGAGAGAGAGAGAGAGAAAGAGAGAAGGAGAGAGAGAAAGGGAGAGAGAGATAGCAATAGAGCACAAGTAGGGGGAGAAGGAGAAGCAGGCACCCCCGAGCTAGAATCCCAACGTGGGGCTGGATCCCATAGTGGGATCATGACCTGAGCCAAAGGCAGATGCTTAACCAACTGAGCCACCCAGGTGCCCCTATAATTTTATTTTCTTAGATATTGTTTGCCAAATTTTGGTGTCAGTTTTGCTGACCATATAAAATAAGTTGGAAAGTTTTTCCTCTGTTTCCACTAGAGTTTGTATAAGACTGGCATTATTTCAGATTATTTTGGCTGTTCCAGGGTCTTTATATTTCCATATAAAAGTTTGAATTAGCTTCTCAAGCCTATAAAATAGCCTGTTGGAATTTTGATTCAGATTGTATTTAATTGATCAATGTTGATTAGTTTACCAGTGAAACCATCTGGGCTTAGAGTTTTCTTTGTGGGAAAGTTTTTTTTTTATTATAAATTCAATTTGCACATAGAAATATATCCAGATTTTCTCTATTGTGTGTGTGTGTGCACGCGCATTTGTGTGTGTGTGAGAGAGAAAATATGGTAATTTGTGTCTTTCAAGGAATTTGCCCACTTTAAGTAGTTAAATTTGACGTGTTATGTTTTTTCTCCCCTGCATTTCTCACCTCTCACTCTCTTTCACCAGTTTTGCCCATTTCCTGCCCCCCAGCTACCATCAGTTTGTTCTCTGTATTTATGGTTTTTTTCCTGCTTTTTGTTTGTTTATTCATTATTTTGTTCTTTAGAATCTACATATTAGCACATTTGGTATTTATATTTCTCTGACTTATTTCGCTTAGCATAATACCCTCTAGGTCCACCCATGTTGTTGCAAATAGCAAGATCTCATTCTTTCTTTATGGCTGAGTAATATCCCATTGTGTGTGTCTGTGTATATCACATCTTTCTTATCCATTCTTTATCCATTCATCTATCAATAGACACTTGGGTGGCTTTCTTATTATCTTGGCTATTGTAAATAATGCTGCAATAAGCATAAGGGTGCATTTATCTTTTTGAATTAGTATTTTGTTTTCTTTGGGTAAATACTGAGTAGTAGAATCACTGGGTCATAGGATATTTCTATTTTTAACTTATTGAGGAAACTATCCTGTTTTCCACAGTGGCTGGAACAATTTACATTCCCACCAACAGTGCATGAGAGGTCCTTTTCTCTATATCCTCACCAACACTTGTTATTTCTTTTCTTTTTTTATTCTAGCCATTCTGACAAGTGTAAGGTAATATCTCATTATGGTTTTAATTTGCATTTCCCTGATTATTAGTGATGTAGAGTATCATTTCCTGTGTCTGTTTGCCATCTGTTTATCTTCTTTGGAAAACATGTTCTTAGCCCATTTGTAAATTCAATTCTTTGGTTTTTTTGGTGTTGAGTTGTGTAAGTTCTTTATATATTTTAGATATTAATTCTTTACTGGACATATCATTTTCAAACACCTTTTCCTATTCAGTAGGCTGCATTTTCATTTTGTTGATGGTTTCCTTCACTGTTCAGAAGCTTTTTATTTTGGTGTATGTAGTCCCAATAGTTTATTTTTGTTTTTGTTTCCCTTGCCTTAAAAGACATATGTAGAAAAATGTTGCTATGGCTGATGTCAAAGAAATTACTGCCTATGTTTTCTTCCAGGAGTTTTATAGTTTCAGATCTCATATTTAGTTCTTAAACCATTTTGAGTTAATTTTTGCATATGGTATAAGAGAATGGTCCAATTTCATTAATTTGCATAGAACTGTCTCATTTTCACAGCATCATTTATAGAAAAGACTGCATTTTACCCCATTGTATATTTTTATCCACTTTGTCATAGATTAATTGATCATATAATTGTTGGTTTATTTCCAGGCTTTCTGTTCTGTTCCATTGATCTATGTGCCTATTTTTGTGCCAGTACCATTCTGCTTTGAATAATACAGCTTTGTAGTATATTTTGAAATCTGGATTGTAATACTTCCAGCTTTGTTCTTCTTTCTCAAGATTCTTTGGCTATTCTGGATCTTTTGTGGTTCTATACAACTTTTTTTTTTGTTCTAGTTCTCTGAAAAAATGTTGGTATTTTGATAGAGATTACATTGAATCTATAGATTGCTTTGGATATCATGGACATTTAAACAATATTTGTCTTTCCATGAGCATGGAATGTCTTTCCATTTCTTTGTGTCATCTTCAATTTCTCTCATCAGTGTTTTATAGTTTTCAGAGTATAGATCTTTTACCTCCTTGGTTAAACTTATTCCTAGATATTTTCATTATTTTGATTCAATTGTCAATGGAATTGTTTTCTTAATTTCTCTTTCTGGTACTCTGGTATTAATGTATAGAAACACAGCTGCTTTCTGCATTATTAAGTTTGTGTCTTGTGAGTTTACTCAATTCATTTATTATTTCTGTAGTTTTTGGTGGAGTCTTAGGATTTTCTATATATAGTATCATGTCATCCACAAATAGGGACAGTTTAGCTTCTCCCTACCCAATATAGATGCCTTCTATTTCTTTTTCTTGACCCATTGATGTGGCTGGGACTTCCAGTACTATGTTAAATAAAAGTGTTAAGAGTGGATATTCTTGTCTTGTTCCTGATCTGAGGAAAAATCCTCAGTTTTTCATCATTGAGGATGATGTTAGCCATGGGTTTTTCATATATGGTCTTTATTATGTTGAGGTATGTTCCCTCTAAATCACCTTTGTTAAGAGTTTGTATTATGGGGATCCCTGGGTGGCGCAGCAGTTTGGCGCCTGCCTTTGGCCCAGGGCGCGATCCTGGAGACCCGGGATCGAATCCCACGTCGGGCTCCCGGTGCATGGACCCTGCTTCTGTCTCTGCCTCTCTCTCTCTCTGTGTGTGACTATCATAAATAAATAAAAATTAAAAAAAGAGTTTGTATTATGAACAAACGTTGAATTTTGTGAAATGCTTTCTCTGAATTGAAATGATTATATTATTTTTGTCCATTGTATTATGTATAGTATATCATATTGATTTATCTGTGAATATTGAACCATCCTTGTATCCCTGGAATAAATCTCACTTGATTGTGGTGGATGGTCCTTTTAGTGTATTGTTGAATGTGTTTTGCTAATATTTTGTTGAGGATTTTTGCATTTGTGTTCATCTAGGATATTGGTCTGTCGTGTGTGTGTGTGTGTGTGTGTGTGTGTGTGTGTGTGGTGTCTTTGTCTGGTTTTGGTATCAGGGTAATGCTGCCTCATAGAATGTATTTGGAAGATTCCCCTTTTTTTTCTATTTTTTGAATAGTTGAGGAGAATTAGTATTAACTCTTTAAATGTTTGGTACAATTTGCCTGTGAATCCACCTGGTTCTGGACTTTTGTTTATTTGTAGTTTTTTTTATTACTGATTCAATTTATTCTTAGTAATTGCTCTGTTCAGGTTTTCTATTTCTTCCTGATTCAGCTTTGCAAGATTTTTATTTCTAAGAATTTATGCATTTTCTATGTTATCCAATTTGCTGGCATATAATTTTTAATAATCATCTCTTACAATCCTTTGTATTTCTATGGTGTGTAATGGTGTTAAATATTCCCCTATTCTTTTTAATGTCTGCAAGATCTGCAGTGAAATCCCTTCTTTCATTCTTTATACTGATAGTTTCTGTTCTCCCTCTTTCTCTCCCTCTCTCTTAAATCAGTTCTTTTGGTGGCTTACCTTTTTTATTAATCTTAATCTTTGAAAAGAATAATAAAAAAAAAGAATCAATCTTTGAGCATGTTAATTTTCTGTATTGTTTTCAGTTTTCTGTTTCGTTGATTTCTGCTCTTACCTTTGTTACTCCCTTCCTACTTCTTTTTGGTGAAATTTGCAGCAGCTAATTTAAGGGTAATATATTCTAATCTTTTCAATTCTTTTTACTTGCTGTGATTTAATATTTAGGTAGTTCTGAAAATTTATAACTTTTGAAAGCTTTTTGGCTTTCTGATAGGTTTTTTCACTCCTGCTTAAAAGGATATTATCTACTCTATGTACATGGATTAGATTTTTTTCAAAGTAGGCCTTTTTTCTATTTAAATTAGCAATTCATATAAAACCTCTGCAAGTAAAAAAACTTCCACTTCCATTTGATAATTCTGTAGGACTCCTACATGTCTTTTTTCCACGCTGCAAAAAGAATCATTAAAGAGAATGCCACTTTTGGAGAAATGCAGTGAACAAGACACTTGACCCAATATTAGACTTTAGATGTCATGAAAATTCTATGTGAATCTATAATAAATGATTAATCTTTGCCATTACCATTAATACTTAGATTTGAGTTTAAAAGAATATCTGAGTTCACTTCTAAATTGAGTTAACTTTAGCTTCAATTAATAATCCTTCTGTAAGTTCCTGTCAGCCCATCTTTTCTCCTTGCCTTTGCAGTACCCACGTCCCAACCCACAGATAAGTCCATTGTATCCTCTACCTGCAGACTCTTCTGGCTTAGCTCCTGAGACAACTCTGATGGAGGTAGTTTTAGCCCCTTCCCTGGCTACCTGAACCCCTTGCCTATGGGCTTGTGCATTGTTCCCCCTTTCATACATGTGAATTGAGGTTGCTACTGTGTACTCCATTTTTAGGTTCCCTTAAGGAACCTAAAGTTAGTTAGGTAACTAACAAGTTTACCTTCAACAGAAAGTTAAAACCAGGAAAGCGATGCTGGTAAGACTGAAGACATATCCTTTGGCTCTGGCCGCTGGCATGATCTTCATCATGTAACTTCCAAATCTGTGTCTTTAGCCTTAACCTCTGCTCGTATTAGTGATCTTCCCTAGTAGGGGAGGGTACTTGCTCCTGAGCCTTACCTGGTACCTAGGGCATTGCTAAGCGAAGCTTCTTCTTCCTCAGCCCTGCTGGCCTGTGTTGATTCTGAACCAGCATGCTTAGCTGTTCTTCATCTTCCTCCCCATCTGTAAGACTGAAGCTCCCAGGGAACCTGGTTTTCCTCTCCCGTTCCTGCCTGTCTGTCTCCCACTGTGAGCCCCTCCGGTGTCGGCACAGCTTCTAGCCTGAGTGAAATCCCAGGCTGGTTCACACAGTTTCTGTCTATGGCCTTTTCACGTCAAGTAAATGGTGGTGCTTTGCCATATCCTGAGAAATGATCATTCCAAACTGTTTGTACAACTTTAGAATTTTGAAATCTAATAGTATTCTTTGGTGGTGACACTAAAGTAGTATGTCTGCTATTTAAAATTATTTATGCTCACTTTGTATAATCTTTTCACACGTGAGAATTTAATTTTTGTGCATTTATTCAGTTATGTAAGCATCTGATACCTTTACTCAAAAGAGGTAATCAATAAAGATTGTTTATTTTAGTTTTCTTTATTATGTGAGGTAGAAAGGTCTCTTAGGGATTTGTAATGGATAACAAATCCCTTTTCATAAAACATTTTAAGTATTTTGTGAAAATATGATAAAATACTCTAAGCATTGTGTAACCCAACATATTAGTCTTATCAAATATATTTCAGTAAACACAAGCTCATAATATTTGCACTAATAATAACAATCCTGTTAATTGATGAGAATTATCCATATATGTTCATTATTGGAAGAAAAAATAAACCCACTGTCATTTCAATATCATCATCTTCCTGGCTTAATGACAAAGAACATGCTCCAGAACCAGAATGCCTCAGTGGGTAGCAAAAGTGTGTGGATTGAAAGAACAGTGATCTGAGGTCTCCTGTAGTCAGAAAGAGAGTATATGTTGTGGAATAACTTATGAGGATATATTAAGGATAACCACAAAGGAGAGAAGCAAACCCAGGAATGTGGACATCACCAAGAATGCCAAAACTGGGAAGGCAAGGCTGGGTGAGACCAAAGACATAACCTTTGGCTTTGGCACTGGTGTAACTTCCAAATCCATGTCTTTAGCCTTCACCTCTCTCCAGAGCACCGGACTGAGATTCCCTACATTTACTAGGCCATCTGAAGCTGCCCAGAGCTCAGTCTATCCAAAATGGAAGTATTTAGTACTTGAGCAGTTTCTCATCAGACCCCACTGTGTTTCAGGCACAGTTAACACACGAGGCATGGTCCCTGCCTACAGTTCATTATCTCTCCCCATTGGCTTCCTTCCTGGGTTCTTTCCCAGTCTCACCTGGAAAGCTATGCTCCTGTCCCATGCACTGCTCCTGCTATTTTGTCAGCCTGCTGATCCCATCTCCAAGGTTTGCCTCCCTACCTGTAGATTCTTTTGTGTCTCTTTTCATACTGCCCTGGTTCAGTGGCTTCCAAATAGCTTTTTAAAAGAAATTATTTTTTAAAATTGTGGTAAAGGACACTTACATGAGATCTACCTCCTTAACAATTTTTTAAAAGGTTTTTTTTGAGAGATTTATTTTTAAAAAAGATTTTTAAAAAAGATTTATTTTTAGAGATTTTATTTATTTTATTTTTAGGGGGAGGGGCAGAGGCTGAGGGAGAGGGAGACGAGAATCTCCAATAGACTTCCCACTGAGTGCTGAGCCCCGTGTGGGGCTTGATCCCATGACTCTGAGATTGTGACGTGAGCCCAAATCAAGAATTGGACCCTTAACCAACTTAGCCACCCAGGCATCCCTCCTGCACACATTTTTAAGTGTACATTACAGTATTGTAGGCACAGTGTTGTCCAGTACGTCTCTAGAATTTATTCATCGTGCATAACTGAAACTGTATACCTGTTGAACAGCAGCTCAGTAGCTGAGTTGCTGAAATGCTACTCATTTCTCAGTAGCTTTCTGAAAGGCCTCAGCATCTCCTCTCTTGCTTCTCTGTTCTGTGCTTCTGATGCAGCTCATAACTCACTGTTTTTGCTTGTTTGTCTCCTAAAGGATACTTTAAATGATGTGAAATTACAGACCATCCTGTCATCAGTATATCCCTAGCACCTCCCACAGTGGCATTCAGTAAATACTTGTTGAATGAATGAATGAATGAATGAGTAAAAAACAGTTCAGTCATGTCTTGGTAATGTGATTTAATGAATACAGCGTGAGATTTGAATCTGAGCCTCCTCCTGACCTGTACTGTGATCTAGGTCTCATTGTCCTCATATTTATTTATAGTGAGTATATCTATCTGGGGTGGTGTGAGGGATAAAGGTAGATAATATCACTTAAAAACGTATCAAGCTGTTTAAATATTGTTATTAATGCACAAAATATTTTTCAGTGGTTTCCTGCTTTCTGAATTGAAATTTGTCAGCATAGCATTTATGCTCAGTATGGTTCTACTGTTTCAGTTCCTCTTTGTCCTACGTCCATGTGAACTTTTTATTTTCATGTGAACTTTTTAGATACTTCCTGGTTCTCATTTCCTGGACACTCTGGACACCCCCTATAGGTACATAACTCAGCACTTTTGCTTTTCTTGCTTTTCACCCTCAATTGTCTTCCCACACCTACAGTCATCCTAGGTCCAGCATAAGTGCCAAGGGTCTTAAAAACCTCTCCCTCCCAGTCAGATTTAATCATCCTTCTATTCTCCAGCACCATTCGACACTTCGATTATTCTTCCTTTTATTATACAGCCATGGGTTCCTGTGTTGTCCTTAATGCTATTCACAGATATTCCAGCTGTCTCTCCTTCCCAGCCCAAAGTCCCATTGCACGTCCCCACCCTCTTAGCGTTAGGTGTGGCCATGTGACTTGAGTTAGCCAATGAAATATGAGTAGAGGTGGTAATGTGTTGTGTAAGATTTATTTATTTATTTATTTATTTATTTATTTATTTTTTAAAGATTTTATTTATTTATTCATGATAGTCAGAGAGAGAGAGAGAGAGAGAGAGAGAGGCAGAGACACAGGCAAAGGGAGAAGCAGGCTCCATGCAGGGAGCCCGACGTGGGATCCGATCCCAGGTCTCCAGGATCGCGCCCCAGGCCAAAGGCAGGCGCCAAACCGCTGCGCCGCCCAGGGATCCCTGTGTAAGCTTTAAAAGCCAGTGTGTACTTCACCATGCTTTTTCTGCTCTAGCATGTTCGAGATAGTGACCACTCCACCAGTCTGGGCTCCTGGGAGAGCCCGTCTGCAGGCTCAGAGTAGCTGTATGGCATGAGGAAGGACTGAGCCACTGAGAATTTAGGGTTCTTGGTTACTGCAGCATAACCTACCCTATCTTATACATTGCGTACCTGCATGTCTTTCTTACTGAGTTATAAATGCCTTAAAGGCAGGTTCTGAGGGATCCCTGGGTGGCTCAGCGGTTTAACGCCTGCCGTCGGCCTAGGGCGTGATCCTGGAGTCCCAGGATGGAGTCCTGCGTTGGGCTCCTGGCATGGGGCCTGCTTCTCCTTCTGCCTGTGTCTCTGCTCCCCCCTCCTTTCTCTCTCTGTCTATCATGAATATATAAATTTTTAAAAAATCTAAAAAAGGGAGGTTCTGTAACTAACTCACTGTAGAGAGTTCACTTCTAACTTCCCTGCACCTAGTAGGTGCTCAACACAATTTTACTTGAATCTTCCTAGAATCCTGGAGAAAGACACTGATTTGGGAAAAGCTGGGAGTAAATGATATTTTAGGATATTATATTATATTTAGAATATGTGTAATATTATGTTGGGGGTAAATATCCTATTTCAGAATCTTAGAAGGAGAGAAATTTGGGAAAGAGGGGAAAAGCTCCAGGGTGCAGCCATAGAAGTAGATGAAGTCTGTCACAGGGTCATGCCATACTGTCACTGGGGAGTGTCAGCTTTGTGCTTTTTAACATTGGCTGACAGGTTCTAGAAAGACACCTGAAGTTTTGGATGTATCCCAACATGCTTTTCATGAAGTTATAAGATGTGCATGCCATATTTTATTCTCTTGTTTTTTATTTCTAAGTACATTTTTTCATTTATAAGTTAATCAGTAATTTGCAGTGATTTTAAAGTTTAGTATGCATTAATGCAACATTGTTGTACTGATATTTTCCCCAGATTTATTAGTGAGATGTCTGCTTTAACATTAATTTGTAGACATATTTTTTTTTATAAAGAAAGGCAAAGGACCTGAATCATTCTAATTAGATAAATGTACAGTTTCAATAGCATTAATAGGCCTATTCATTTTACTGGCTCGAAAAAAAGACTAATGGTTTACATCACTTGAGTTTCAATCAGTTATGTCTATGATTCACAAATGTCCCTTCTGAGCAGCTGAATTTGGGCCTTCATGGCATAATTCTATAAGTCCATTTTTCCAGAGGAGGGAAGATTTGCCCCACCCACAACTGCTGTCCCCAGCATTATACTCTCCAAATTCACTTGTAGCTTTTCTCTCTCTCTCTCTCTCTCTCTTTCTCTCCTCATCAGTGAACTGTATATATGTAGATCATATTTGAGATTGGTAACTCCACAGAAGATTTGTTTTTATTTAAAGGATTTTGGCATTTCTTTTAAAATATCATTAGATTATTTATATTTTTAGTTAGAAATCTATTGTTTTTGTTTTTTTCCTTTTACTTTTTTTCCCTCTTTGCTTCCATTTATACACCTTTGCTCTTTTTTTTGGAAATAAGGTTCTGCCTGGAATCCATTCACAACCCATGCCTGAGAGTACTATCCTTTGCTTTCAACCGAGGAGTCTGGTCAAGTCCTTAAGACTGGCAAAAGTTTTTCTATGGGGCCCCTGGCCATTTGGTTTTAGAAATCTATTGGCTTCATTTTGTTTAAATTTACTCCTGAATCATACTTTGTATACCATGATGTTGTTACCCATTCTCCTGTGGGGAGACATATTGATTGCTTTCTTTCTTTCATTTTTCTTTTCTTCTTCTTCTTCTTTTTTTTTTGGGTACAGTTATACCAAATGTGGATGTAATCTCACAATGTAATATTGAATTAAAGAAAGCAAGTCCTAGAATACCTATAATAACACACCATTTAAATAAAATTCAAATGCAATCCTGCATACATGCATAATAAAACTATATATTAAAAAGACTAATGCTTGATAAAGACAAAATTCAGGGTAGTGATATTTTCTTGGGAAGGGAGGAGAATGTGACTAGGAGCATCATTGTTGGTAATGTATTTCTAAAACTGCTAATGGGCCTATGGTGTTCATTTTATTTTCTATGCCTTATATATACATATGAGTATATATATATATATGTTTGAAATATTTTGTAATAAAAAAGAAAGAAGTTATTTTCTCATGTGAGCCACATGCTCAACATCAAAATTATGGATTTTGATGCTGAGAAGTAAAATAACCCTTTGAAAACTGGATTTTTAATCTTTTGACAAATTAGATTCTTAATTGGCTATTGGAATCCAGTAGATACTAAAAGAAGGATAGTATAATACAGACTAGCAAATGACACCCCACAGACCAAATCTGGCTGGCTACCTGTTTTTGTATGGCCCATGAGCTAAGAATGATTTTACATTTTAAAGTTCTTTTTATTTTGTATACTTTATTTTTTGCTTTTGTTTTTCTTTCTTTATTTTTTAAAAATTTAAATCCTGCTTAGTTATGATATGGTTCAATATTGGTTTCAGAAGTAGAGTTCAGTGGTTTATCATTTACATATAACACACAGTGCTCATCATAACAAGTACCCTCCTTAGCTAACACCCAACACTCATATCCCATCCCCCACCCCACTTCCCTCCATCAACCCTCAGTTTGTTCTCTAGGGTTAAAAGTCTCTCGTGATTTATTTTTCCCTCTCTCTCTTTTCCCCCTTCCTGTATATTCATCTGTTTTGTTCCTTAAATTCACATAAGTGAAATCTTATGGTATTTGTCTTTCTCTGACTTATTTTGCTTAGCATAATATACTGTAGCTGTGTCCACATCATTGCAAATGACAAGATTTCATTCTTTTTAACAGCTGAGTACCATCCCGGTGTATACACACACACACACACACACACACACACACCACACCACACCTTCTTTATCCATTTGTTAGTGGATGGGCATTTGGGCTCTTTCCATAGTTTGGCTATTATTGATAATGCTGCTATAAACATTGGGGTGCGTGTACTCCTTTGAATGTGTATTTTTGTATCCTTTGGGTAAATACCTAGTAGTGAAATTGCTGGATCATAGGGTAGTTCTATTTTTAGCATTTTGAGGAACTGCCATACTGTTCTCCAGAGTAGCTATACCTACAGTGCAAGAGGATTCTCCTTTCTCCACATCTTCACCAACACCTACTGCCTCCTGTGTTGTTAATTTTAACCATTCTGACAGGTAGGAGGAAGAATGATATTTCAATACATATGAAAATTTTACTGTCCATAAGTAGTTTTACCGGAACACAGATGTATTCATTCATTTACATGTTGTCCATGGCTGCTTTCGCACTTCTAAGGCAGAGTTGAAGAGTCGAGTAGTTGCCACAGAGATGCTATGGCCTTGAAAGACTAAGCTCTTTATTACTACTCTAAAGAAAAGGTCTACTGGCTCCTGGTATAGTGGAAAGGAAACTGGTATTAGAGAGGTAAAATGAATTGGCTTTAAATTTTCAGAATCAGGCAAACCTTCCTTTGAATCTTCACGCAGGTCCTTATTAAATGGTGCTCTCGGATCTACTAGAACTTCTTTAAAAGGGTAGTCAATGTCAAAATGCCCAGCAAACTACTGGCGCACATTAAAGACTTAATTGTTTTTTTCCTTTTGAGATAAAAATCTGGCTTACATTAGCCCAAAGGATCTGAGTAAGACTTTCTTGATTCTTTGCAAGCTTATATTAGTCATGTTTGGATAATTTGCCTTTATGGACTGAGCTTAGACAAATCACTTCATATTTTGAGCCTTACTTTCCCCATCTGCAAAGTAAGAACATATTAACTATCAGCCAAGGATTAATTGAGGATTAACAAAAACAATGGTTGTTAACTGTTACTGGGTCAGGTCCTTTGCTCACAATCTGGTTATTTGTGTGGTACCTTTCTCCAGAGAACTTGTTATTCATTTGAAATCCAGCATTTTTTTTTTTTTTTTTTTTTTTTTTTTAGGGCAGCAAGGAAGCTGATCTAACTATCTAGAGGTCAAGCTGATGTAGAGCTTTGCCACTAACTGGGAGATTCTGGGAACAACACCTAGCCACTCTGTACCTTATTTTTTTTGTGATTAAAGGAGGATCAGGGATGCCTGGGTGACTCAGTGGTTGAGCATCTGCCTTTGGTTCAGGGCATAATCCCGGGGTCCTGGGATTGAGCCCCAGATTGGGCTCCCCACAGGGAACCTGATTCTCCCTCTGCCTATGTCTCTGCCTCTCTTTCTCTGTGTCTCTCATGAATAAATAAATAAAATATTTTTTTTAAAAAAAGAAGGGTCAGATAGCTGCCAAGAAAGATCAAATAGCTCAGGACTTAGGTGTTAAAGGTATCACCTACTATTCCATTAAAATAAGCTTAAATTAAGGAGTACACTTTAGCCAGAATTTTTTGGGGAGTAACTGTTTTAAAACTATGGACATTTCTTATCATCAAACATGTCCTAAAATTATCACTGTGTTCAGAGACCCCCCACTACATGCATGTTTTTATATTATTCCTAAAACTAGTATAAATTGGCTTAGAGGCTCATGGACCACACTGCCCTCCAAGATGGTAAATTTTTTTCTGGGCCCATTGACATAGCCTGCATTCCGTGCATTCTCACTGCACCCCCTAGCATATCAGATACTTGGATGGGGACATGGATGAACCACCATTCTGGACAGAGGGTACATTTTTTGGCCTCAAGCAATTCTTAAACTTTTTATCTTTATCGGGTGAAATCAGACATGGGGCAATGCGAGGCGAGGTGGAGGGTTTAATTTATGTCTACATAGTATGTGTGTAGGACCCTCAGTTCCAGACTAGCGAGGCCCTTCTTGAGGGTTAAATTTGACCACATGGGCAAAGACTCAAACAGGAGCTGACAGGTGACTCCCATTGCATTAAAGGTTATGAAGCCTAAATAGTTTTCTTTCATATACTTTGTTTTCTTGGATTTACTTAACCCTAGACATTAATTTTTGCTCTGTAAAAACTTCCCATTAGAGTTGAAAATCATTTATTATGACATGTCTGAGAATGTGAAGTAATGCAAATGGGCGAGGTTGGCCTGGACACTAAAATGCTGCTTGCATGAATTTCTGTCTCTGGATGGAGCCTTCTTTTAAAGGGAGAATTTATTCATGCCTGACTCCCCAGTGTGATGTCATGCTTCTGCTCTGAGGAGGGCATGCTCGTCCTTTTTATGAAATAATAGGATATAGATAAAGCTCCTTTTCTCCTTGCTGAACCATTTGTGCTGAACTAAAACACAAAGGAAAATCAGTGACCTTGAATTAGGCTTGTTTGCTGTGTTCTTGGCTTTTAAAGACCCTTTCTTCATTTCTGTTTAACATTTTTGCTATACAAACTATTATAAGGAATCTAATGTGTAATTTTTCAAAACCAGTATCACAAATGTGGTTATTTTTAATTTTGTACCTAATTTAGTTAGAAAAGCATGCGACTCTATGAATTAAAATGTTATGCCAGAATGGCACTTGTGGAATTGGATTTTAATCTTCTGGATAATTTTAGATAAATATTTTTGGGAAACTATTAATGTCGAGTACAAACTGCATTTTTCATGATTTTTCTTCTCTACAGAGTTTGTGATGTAAATTATATGCATGAAGGCTGCCTATATCATTCAATGTGTTCCTTCACCTGTCTTCCTCTTATTCAGACATTCAGAGCTATGTGTGTTGACTTATTTACCAATTCAACAATTATTTATAAAGCATCCTTTAGGTGCCAGGCACTGTGCTGATCTAGTGTCACTGATGAGAAAACAACTACAAGAGGGCAGGGATTTTAGTCTAACATTCTTTGAAAATACAGTAGAATGGTAACTAGTGACCCCAAGAAGAGAAAGAATGAGACAAAGATAAGCATTTCAGTTTTATTTTCCATATCTAAAAATCAAAATAAGTAACTTATCTCACATGTTTAAGGTTTTAAATTTAGTTCGCTTGGTAATAAATAATTTTAGTTGTCATGCTAAAGGCCTTGTGCCTTATAGCTTCTATTTGTTGAGGTCTCATTGAGTCCAAGACCTTGTGCTAAATGTTTACATTTACTCCATTCCGCAGATAAGAAACTTGAGGCCCAGAGATATTACTTAACTTTTGTCATTCCTACAGTCAGTAAATTGAAATAAGGTTGAGATTCAAACCAAATGCAAGTCTTTAGGATTCCAAAGTTAGAGTTTTTATCCATCACACACACTTCCTCCATCCAGGGTCATAGATCAGGAGCAGAAATCAATGAAATCACAACATGTACTCAGAATGAGAACTCAGATGATCACCAAATCTAGAAATCACAAAGTATACAAAAACAATGATCTAGATATAAGTTGGACATCAAAAGTTTAAAATATGAAAATAAAATGTGATTCACCTAAGTCTATTGTGAGTGTTTTCTGTGCAAGGCACAATGGTATGTATTGTGTGTGTGGATAAGAATATGTAAGGCTGGTGTGTATGAAGGTAGGTGGATGAGTGTGTGTGTTTAATGTGTGTGCGTTTGTGTGCTTGTGTATGTGTGGTAGATGGTGGCATTGGGAAATAATCATTAAATCAGGCTATCCTTGTATAGCTCACAATATGAGATGGATGTTTAAAACAAGCCCAATCAAAAAAATAAAAAAATAAAACAAGCCCAATCATGATGCTAGATAGACTGTGGTTAAGTGCATTGAAGGATTATGAAGTGCTTTCTAAACACTAGCAAGGGGGCTAACTCAAAGCAGTAGTAGTGAGACTGTAGAAGAAGGGACAGAGTTCATATTTTTAGAAATGTGCAAGATCAGATAACTTGAACAACTCTCCCACTGAGAATAATTAGAAATGCTGGATAAAATATTTAAAATATAATTTAAAATGTATTTCTGAATAAGCTGGTAAGTCAAGGAATGCTTAGAGCCAAAAATGCAGTGAAGGTTGAGACCCAGAGAAATCAGTCAGTATTCAAGATGATTTTTGCTCTGGGGCATGTACTAACCTCTGCTGTTTCTGACCTTCCATTTGGATGACCTCATGGGGTGTTGGTGACAGAGGTAAAAAAATGGTCTAATAGTAGATGCTGGTATAGCTAGAACTCTAAAGACCTGGACCTACATTTTAACAGTAAACTAGAAACAAAACAAAGCGACTCCCTTGTATAAGACATAAGACATTAATAAGGAAGAGGGAAATAAAATCTCCTTTTTGAAAGTTTATGATCACACAACAGCTCTCATATAGGCTTCAAGCACAGATTCACTCTGCTTGTGTGGTCTGACAAGACTTCACACAATGATCCTTGCACATGGTATGCCCAAGTGTGCACAGAATCAAGTACAAGTCCTACAGAGGAATGTATACTTTTTTCCTGAGTCTCAAAGAATTCCCACAGATAAAATTCCGAGAAGCATGAGACTTCAGTAAAAAAAGAAAAAAAATCACAATATATATGAGAAAATTTTCCCGAGACAGGAAAATGTACGGAACAAAATCAGGTCCATGAAGACTTTGGATATTGAAAATGAGTATGATTAATATGTTTAAAGAACTAAGATAAGAAATTAAATACAGATTAAGAGCAAGACACTATTTAAAATAAGATTTGAAGAAGAATTGATTAGAATTTTGAAATAAACATAACTGAAGAAAAGAAGGTATTTCTGAATAAATGGTCGAGGACAGAAAGTTTTAGAAATGTGGAGAATAGTGTGAGGAATCATATTAGAATTATGTATCAGATGAGACTGTATTTCAAGAACAGGAACAAAATAAAAGACATTTTCAGGTAATCCAAGAACTTTTTCAGACCTCCACTAAAGGAATATAAGAGATATACTTAAGATGGAAAGAATGTCTGAGACTGAAATGTGTGAGGCAGGAGAAATGAGAGCAAAATAATTGATAAATGTATAGATAACTAAACATTAACTGCATGAAATAATAATAATAATGTCTAACTTTGTAAGTTAAAAAAAATACTAAAGTAATGGTAAAATTAGACTGTGATGTGAGCCAGGACAGATAGGAATTAAAAAGTGTTCTCAAGCTCTTATGTGGTTAAAGAAGAAGTTACAGATAACTCTTAACTTTAGATTTTTGTAAGAATGCATGTTAACATTTCTAGATTAATCTGCAATAAAATAATAGAAGACCCAATAATTTTTAAAAAATGGAAAAGAAGAATGAAAAAAAAGAAATGAAAAAAAGAATTAAAAAGAGAACAAAACCCAGAAAACAAAAAACAGGATGAATAATGCATGAAATAAATGGCAGAAATAAATCCAAATATCTCAGTGGTTACATAAAGTATAAATAAATTGTACTCTCTAGTTAATAGCTACATATTTTCACTTGGGATTTAAAAAGTCCAGCTATGTATTTTTTTTTAAAAGATTTTACTTATTTATTTATTTGAGAGCGAGCGAGCGAGCATTGGGAGGTGGGCAAAGGGTGATGGAGAAGCAGACTCCCCACTGAGTAGGGAGCCTGACTCGAGGCTCAAACCCAGGATCCAAGATCATGCCCTGAGCCAAAGGCAGATATGCTTAACCAACTGAGCCCCCTAGGCACCCCTCAGCTACATCATTTTGTTAGAGATACCCCTAACAGTTAAGAGTGCAGAAAGATGGACAATAAGAAGATCAGAAAGATATACTGGGTAAATTCTAGCCAAAAGGAAGCCTATATAGCTCAATTAATATTTTACAAAATAGAATTTAAAACATAACCAGATACTAGGGCTAAAGAAAGTAGCTACATGATAATAAAGTTGTTTACCTACCAGGAAAATAAAAAGTTCTAAGCTTGTCTGTACCTAATAACATAGCCTAAAAAATAAAAAGCCAAACTCAACAGACTTAATTGGAGAAATTGATCCATTCACAATCAGTGGGAGATACTGGCTCTCCTTTCTGTGGTTGTTAGATCAAGCAGTCCAAGAAAACTACAAAAACAAAAAAGCAAAACAAAAACAACCAGTAAAGGAAGGGACATCGCAAGAGATATTTCTGAGGTTGGCTGTTGTCAGTCTTTTGAAAGCCAGTCATGAGAAGAGCACTCTTCCTCTCTTTTGGCATAGCAGAGTCCAAGTTATAACTAGTTTTTGCCCTTAGAGCCTGGAGGTCTAATAGCACTCTTTGGCACCTGGTCTACTAAGGGCACAGGTGCCAGGTACTTGCTCAGCAGTTTCTTATGGTAATCACCCTTTTAAAAATACTAATTCATTCCCCCATGAAAAAGCCAGTTTGCTTATTCTGGCCCCTTCTCCCTGGGCCTCTGGGATCACATATTCTTGCTTTACCATAGGACACAAGTGATTCAAAGACAGATGATCCTGCATCATATTTTGATCTTTCCAAATTGCCCACGTTGCATTGAAGGTGTCTGTGGTGATGAGAGATAATGGTAGTGGGAGGGGACATTCCTTTGTAAACCATCTTGGTAGAAACAAATATCCTTGCACGTATGGATCTTAAAAAGATTTTAATTAGTCATTATGCCGAGTTCAGTGTTATTGTTACAATGATTGAATTCCAGCTGTTCAGAATTGAGGGTGGTGGTCAAGAGTCAAGTGTTGACTTCTAGTTCTGGCAAACATATGGGACTGAGATGACAGATGCATACCTTCCCACCCATCCTGCTCCTCTCCAAACACACAGAAATGCTGGAAAAAATATAACACCCCAATGTAAAGACAGAGAAAAACTTGAAAGGGAGGAAGAGAGGGGAAGGAAAAGGAAAAAAACAAAACAAAACAAAAAGGGAGGTGCTGTCAACCAAGAGCAAAATAAAATAAAACCAAAGCTCTAAGTGCAAGAGTTGCTGTAGTGATGGTACCCCTAGTTCCCAGATGCCCAGGGGGTGGTTTGGAAGCAGCAGTTCCATAAATATAAATTCTGATCACAGTCAACTAAGTTATTAGATATACAAATCTGGCCTTTATTAGGAGAGAGTGGGGCTTCAGCTGAACCTAATGCTTAGCCTTAGAATAGACTTGAGGTTGAGAGTGGCAATAAAATTTGGGGCTCTTTTCTAGCTTTATCTTTGCTTTGTATCTTCATCATGCCACCCAAATCCTCCTCTAGCAGCTCCAAGTCCTCAGTGATGACTTGGGTTTAAGCGTTTACCTTAGACACCAACTGGTATGCCATTGTCAATGCATTGGAGAATACCTTGCATTTTGATCCAGCTGATTAGCGAATTAGCAAGTCAGGTTAACTCTGCATGGTCAAAGAACCAGAACAATTTTAAGATAGTCATTTTATGGCACTCCCACAGAGTTGTGCAACTCTGTAATATAAAAAAATCAAAACCGGCCACTTTGCCATTTAGATGACTATCCACACAGAGGAGGTACTTCTAGGGTTTTTCACATCATGGAGTATTATAATCTCATAGGTGTGAAATACAGCTGGTTACCTCTCCCTGTGGTTCTGACTCTCCAGTAACAAATGGAGCACCATCTGAAATGTTTGATGTAGAACGTTTTCAGGAAATGGAAATAACAAAATCACTTAGAATTCAGGAGTGGGATAAGAGGCCATATAATACTGCCTTGAGATCTTGTGGCTCGTTGGCATGGTGTTAACATAGTTGTGAAGCTTGCCTTCCACCTTCCAGATCCCTTGGGAATATAAACCAGGAAATAAGACTTACCCTGAAAATAACTGCATGCTATTTTACAATAGAATTAGAATATTCCAAGAGCAGAACAGATAGAGGTAGTAACATTTTGCCATCTGGCAAAGCCACTAGACCAGATGGATTCACTAATGACTTCTCTAAAGTATTTAATCAGACCTTACTGAAACACATGACTGGCATATTTAATTATCCTAAATTAACAGGACTTCTGCCAAATATAGCCCTCAATGCTTGAGTCATGCTCCTTGTTTGAAGAGGAAAAAACAAGATGAATAGCTTCAGAAAGCTGGGTTTCACATAGACCCCTTTCATTAGTGAAACTTCTCATTACCAAATTGTTGTGTTACAGTCTTAAGGCAGTATTTCTCCTTTTTCAAAGAATGAATTGTAAGACAAGCCATGCTGATCAAATTTATTTTATCAGTAACAATTGTACTTGATGAGAACATCTGGGGGTTGATAAATCTGATATAGTCATCAGATATCCCTTCCTACTTCCTGCCTGTGGAAGACATGTAAACCACCAGATACATTCTTTTTTGCATAACTGAGTCAATTTTTATTTCTCTGTAACTATTTTTTGTTTTTATTTGCTTTAATTTTTATATTTGTATCAAAGCAATATAGATACACAAACCAAAGATTCCTGAAGGCTTTATATAATGAAAAATTGCCTCTGTTCCACCTTTTCCCATTCCCAATCTACTTTCCAAAGGAACACTTTTAATTCTTAGGACTGTTTTTTTTTTTCCCCAGGTGGTTACCTTCACATCTCAAACCAGTATGATTAATTGCTATTTTGTGATTAATCGCTATTTTGTGATTAATCCATTTTAGAATCCAATCCATGATTGACTTCCTTCTAAGATACTTAAGGATGTAGTTTACATATGCCATTCTTCCTTTCCTTTCCTTCTCTTCCCCAAAGGGCTATTTCATTATTTGTAATTCCCTTAACATTTACCTTTGTCACTCTAAGTTATATTTTTATACCTCTGTTTTTGGAGTCATCAACTCTGGACAGCATCTCATGACTCCCATATTTGTATGGTGAAGTATTGGACATGAACATTCCACCGAATTCTCTAGGATTCTTTCTTCAGTATGTTTTTGAGTCATCCATGTTGAAGTGTGTATCAGTAGTTCATTCCTTTTTATTCATGAGAACAATTCCACTGTATGAATACATAATAATTTCTTTATCCATTCACCTGTTAATGGCCGTTTACATTATTTTCAGTTTTTTGCTTTATAAATAAAGCTGCTGTGAACATTTGTATATAGGTTATATAGGTTAGACATATTTTTTCTCTTGGGTGTCTAGGAATGGAATTGCTAGATCACATAATAAGTATATAATTTAACTTTATAAGAAACTGCCAAATACTTTCCAGAGTGACATGTCATTTTACCTTCCCATCAGCAAGGTATGTACATTGTGATTGCTCTATATCCTCAGCAACACCTGGAATGTCACTTTATAAAATTATAGTTGTCTTTGACAATGTTTAAGTCTTTTGGCCATATGTTTAATTTGGTTGTTCTCTTACTATTGAATTGTAAGCATCCTTTATGTATTGAGAGCAAAAATCCTTTGTGAATTTTCTTTACCAGTCTATGGCTTGCCTTTTTTTTTTCCTAATGGTATCTTTCAAAGAGCAGTTCTAATTTTGAAGTCCAGTTTACCACTTTTTTTTTCTTTTATGACTTGTGTTTTTTTGTTTCTTCTCTAAGAAACATGGTCTTTCAAAGGTCACAAAGGTTTGATTGTGTTTTTTTTTCTACCAGTTGTATACTTTTAGCTCTTATACTAAGATCTCTGGTCATTTGAGATAATTTCCGTGGATGATGAGATGTAGATGTTGAGGTTCATTTTCTCCATGCAGATGTCTAATTGTTGAAAAAACTATCCTTCTCCCTTTGATTTACCTTAACACCTTTGTTGGAAATCAATGGAGCATAAAAGTGCGGGTCTGTTTCTAGACTCAATTCTGTTCCATCAATCTATATGTCTATCCTTATACCATACTATACTGTCTTCAATCTGACTCTTTTCTATAAAGGCTTCACACAGAGCTCTCCCTTCTATTAACATTTTTACTCAGATGTATTGATTCCAGTAGTGGAGTCCAAATTCTCTCACCATCAATCGTGACTGGGTTAGATTTCCAAATCCTGTTCTTGCCTAGGATATTTTCTCCTTAGCATAGCTTCTTTAGATAACCAATCCTGTCCATTTCATGTGGTTCTTAACAGTTTAATTCTCAGAGGGTAGTCTTATTTTAAAATTTTGAAGCTTAGTTCACAATAACTCTGTGGAGGTGAGTTTCCTTGGCTTAGAATGTCAATCCTCAGGGGTGAAGGGTGGGTGGGTTTCATATATATTTGTTTTGAGCAGATTCTATCACGTGGCAATTAATTAATAATGATGACACCTGTATAATGCTCACTAGGTTTTAAGCATTACTGTTTTAATAGCTGCCTTAGGATTTATTAAACCCTCACAATTATACCTACCTTCTTTCAGGTAGGTACTATTCTTCTTCTTCTACGGGAGAGAAACAGGGCCACATAGACATTGAGTAATTTGCTGAAATGATTTGTGAGAAACTATTTTGTGCCAGTAAGTAGAGGAGATATGCTTCAGTGATGTACTGATGCCTGTTTAATAACCGACATATACCCTCAAAGGTTTGTGATAAATTTTACTGGTATAAATGATGGGTGGCACACAATTTACAAATAATAAAAAAAATAACACTCTATTGTAAATTCTACACAGCCAATCGATTCTCATAGAATGCTTTCATTGATTTTTGTTGAACTCATGTATCTGTGGCCAAACTTTGGTTGCAGTTCAACTATGATCTGACAAAATCAGACAAGGAATGAATGCTTGATTACTCTCTGGTTCAGAAAAGAAGTCCCTCACATCATTGACAAATGAGTGTAGTTTTGACATGAATGTTGGTATTTTCGATTTATTACCAAGACAGTAAAGATATATATTAGAACTTTAATCATTTGCCAATGATGTAAGCAATTTCTCTGCTGACCTCAATGATATTTTTTGTATATTGGAAGAATATTTTCTCATTTTTTTGTGTTATTCATAATATAACAGCTATAGACATGATACCCTTAATAAGTTTATTCTGCATTATTAACATTTTATCCTTGTATGTCTTAAGTGTAGACAACCAACAAAACAATACATCAAGCCTTTATTTGTAGTTGGTTGATTTCTATGATGTAAATACTCCCACAATGGCTGATTTCAAACCACTAATGTGATAGTATTGAAAACAGAGTTCAAAAAAGATGTGCAGTAGCACATCATTCTATAGTACTTCTACCATAGAGAGAGGAGAATGGTAAATAACCTCAAGATAATAGTCAAATGTAGTAAAATCATTAGGAAGTAATGAGTTTTAGTATGCCTTTTTTAGTGGTAAGTTGATATAATTTAATATTTGAGAGTGGTTGCATTTAACAATTGATTCTCAAAATTGCTAAAATTCAACAGTTCTTGCTGGTCAGTCTGAGCTGGCTTCAGCATGCCACTGCACGCTTTGATACCAGGCAGCAAAACCACTATGCTCTTGAGCCATTCTTCAGTGTGGTATTAAAGTATTACTAGAATATATTTCCATACCAATACAGGTATGGTGGTATGAAGCAGGTAAGATATATTGCATTTCTTCATTTTTCTAAATCACATTAATTCCTATTAGATGTACCACTCATCAAGGTTAAGGAGTCCAACTTGAGGAACCTCCATGCTCAACCATACAGGTACCCTCAGGCTCACACAGGTCAGGAACATGGCAATGGACCATTGGTGGTCTGTCCACATTGCCATCACTTCATTCATCCTCCCCAGGCCCACCTGAAAGGCAGGGCCCTCCCCCTTGGTGGTATCAGATAAGGTCCCAGTACTGGTGATGGCACTCTAGTGCTAAGGGTGTCCTGGGGGATAAGGCCCTGAGCACAGCCACCTCCATCTGTGGCCACACTATCTCCAGGCTAATGCATTCAAATAAAGCCTTCCTTTGCCTTTTCTTCCTCTGGTGCATATCCACTGAGGCTGGCCACTCCCTCTCCAGCCCAGCAAGCAGCTGCCTTCCCACTGCTCTCAGACAGTTCAGCCCAATCACCTGGATGCACTTATATCTCCAACATTGGGAAGTTTCTTTCAGTGTTATCTGTAGGATAAGCAGGGAGAAAGCTTTCACACTTTCCTGGTGAGACTACTTTAAAAAAGAGACAATAACATTAATTTATTACTGAGAGAATCACTGAAGCAGCCTGGGCAAAATGAAATGAGGCTTTCAAAAGTAAAATCGGGGAGGGGTGCCTGCGTGGCTCAGTCAGTTGGGCTGGGCACCAGACTCCTGATTTCTTGGGTCATGATCTCCAGGTTCCCTGTTGGGCTCTCCCTCCTTCTGCCCCTCCTCCCCTCAAATAAATATACAAAAAAAAATTTTTTTTTAAAGTCAAGTCAGGGCCTCCTGACTGGCTTAGTCCATGCAGCAGGCAACTCTTGAGCTTGGGGTTGTGGGTTCAAGCTCCACATTGGGTGTAAAGATTACTAAAAAATAAAATCTTAAAAAAAGTGAAGTCAGAAGCATGAACATTTTTTTAAATGCTTCACTTGTAACAAGTACTCAGATATAATTTTTTGCCTCCAGGAATCAAGAATAATTAGTGCTGATTAGTGTTTTCTGTTTAACCTTTATAAGCAAGGCTCCCTCTTTCCACTACTCTATTAATTCTCATCTTCTCCTCACACAACATATTTGGAAATCTTCCTGATTTCATTTGACATCAGAAAGACATGCTTTTGCCCTCTTGGCATGCTGGAGAAACAAATCAATTCCTTCTCCCAGATAGGGTGATGAAAGCCCTTCTCTGCAGTGCTTTCTATTGCTATGGTAACAGAAGATGGGATTTCCCAAGGGAACCAGATTTTTATATACACAGAGAAAGGCATTCTTTAAAAGCTTGATCCCTTTTTTGTTGCTGCGTGTATCATACTATCAATGTAATAAGCTGAGTACCGAAGAAAAAATAGGACGACACCAAACCTTTTCATATAGGTGTGGAGTAAGACCTCCATTGTATCGAGACCCTCAGTGAAAGGGAGTCAGTTTTTAAAGTTTTAAATATTGTGGCTTTGCTATTATAAGTAGAATGATTTGCAAAATTTGCAAAGGGTAAGTTTTCTTAGAAGAACATAGAAGAGATTTGATTTATGAACTCTCAAATGGCAGATAGACTTAAAATATAAGTAAGTAGTATCAATACTTCCAGTCACAGGAAGACTTACAACAGTGTGATATGGTGAAGGAGATGATGAGAGACTTAGAGTAGAACAGATATTTTGTGTAATGGTGGTGCTTTCCACTTCTGTAATTTCCTCCCTGGAAAGTACATAATAGTTGGACATTTCATGGACGAAATCTTATGAGAAGGAATTCAGGAGGTATGATTCTTTCCATGGCAGCCCCTCAATCAGATAAGGGGACCCAACCTCCTTTAATCTGTTGGCTCATCTAAAGGCATTACTGTAGGGTGGCTTTTTAGGCTCAGGCACTTCTGTGGAAGGAGCAAAGAACAGTTTTGAAATATGCAGCAGGGCTGGATTTGTTGTTGTTGTTTTAAGATTTTATTTATTTATTCATGAGAGACACAGAGAGAGAGGCAGAGACACAGACAGAGGGAGAAGCAGGCTTCTTCCATGCAGGGAGCCTGACGAGGGACTCAATCCCAGGTCTCCAGGATCACACCCCAACCTGAAGGCGGTGCTAAACCACTGAGCCACCCGGGCTGCCCTGGATTTGGTTTTATGTGAGGAAAATACATACAGATATACACATCTGTCATATGAGTGCTTCTTAACTAAAATTCCAAAGATGTTTTGGGACTGGACAAAAGCAGATCCTGCTCAAAACGACTTTTCTGGAATATCTTGAGTTCCTAAATGGAGAGGTTTGGGAAGAAGGGAATAAATACCTTGATGGGTGGCTGAGCGGTTTAGGGTCACCTTCGGGCCAGGGCGTGATCCTGGAAACCCAGGATCGATTCCCACTTTGGTCTCCCTGCATGGAGCCTGCTTCTCCCTCTGCCTGTGTCTCTGCCTCTCTCTGTGTGTCTCTCATGAATAAATGGGTGAAATCTTAAATAAATAAATAAATACATACATACATACATACCAAATAAATAAATACATACCTTGATGGTAGCTTCCAACCTGCTTATTATAGAAGTGCTTCTGCAACTGTCCCATTACTGACACCTTATATATTATGCTCTTGCAAATCCAGAGATTAAAGTTTGTTGGTTTTCCCTCTGGTCTCTGATGAGGTTTAAAGAGTGCTGTTGAAATGATATGACAAATTTAAAATAAAGGTAAAGTGCCACTTGGCTGTGCTCTAAAAGATACACAGATACCTTCATTCTGTTATCAGGTAGAAGGAGTGACGTTTCTAGGGAGCTGATGAGAAGGTAACAATTGGCAAAGTGGATAAAGGTTGTTCTCTGTTCTCTCTATTCTTGACAAGGACATGGATAAGTAGAAACATTATGAGTCATTTTAAACAATCAAGTTGCAAGCAAGCCAGAGAGGTGAGGTCAGAGAGTCTCAGCTTACAAAAGGAGAAACAGGTAACTGATAATGTATTCGAACAGCAAAGGAAGAACCTGGATCAGTGGCAATTATGTGCCAGGAAGAGATGGTGTAAAGAACCGCTTAAAAGAACTTCTGACAAAAGATTAAAAAGTAAAAGTTTCCAATGTGAACTTTTTAATGACTGTGATAATGTCATGACCCTTGATGTAAATGAAAAGAACAAAAATAACCAGAGTAAAGATATTTGAAATCCATAATGAAATGTTTTTGGGTCATACCACTAATTGAGTAATTTAGACTGGGAAGTTATTTTGAAGGTCTTTTTCAAGATTTCTTGAAAGCTGCCTATTTTGCCCTCCACCTCATTCAACAAAGCGAGAAAGGTTAGGGATTTTGAAATTATAGTAAGTAATTATTGCTCTGCCTGGAAGAGCAATTTTTTTAAAATTCTGGGAGCTTCGGGACCCTAGAAGTCTACCAAGTATCTCAAATATTTTTTTAAAAGATTTTATTATTTTAGGAGGATGCAGAGGGAGAGGGAGAAGCAGACTCCCCACTGAGCATGGAGTCCGACTTGGGGCTCAATTCCAGGAGCCCAGATCATGACCTGAGCTGAAGGCAGACACTTAACCTACTGGGCCACCCAGACGCCCCTATCTCAAACATTTTTAAACAGAAGCTGTGATCTAGCAAATGTTTCATTTATGTCTCATGATAATGTCTCTGACCATCTAGGGGGAAAACACTCATTCCTCTTTAGTTTCCAGTTCCTGTGTAGAACCTACTGCCTACGTCAGTGTGGAGAGGCAATATAGCAACCGTGATTGCTGGCATTATTTGCTTCCTCTTCGGCAAGCACTTTATTGCTTACTCTGCCATATAATGTTCCAGGGACTGCGTGTAGAGTGATGGAAGCAGCCCCTGCCCTCATGGATCATACTATCCAGTCAGATCCTCTTCTTCATAGCCCTTAGGACTCCAGGGGTGGTGCTAACCTAAGGCGTCTCCTTGGTTTCCTCACTAAAAGTTGGGTTAAGGCCATTTTTTCTATCGTCAGGCCTCATAGGCTTTAAACTCTAGGGCTGCAAATTCTGTGAATTTAAAAGTTGCCCATGCAAAAAACTTCAGTCAGCTTTGACATGCTCAGGCTTTTCCTTAGCCTTCAGCATCCGAAAACTTTTTCTCTTTCCCTTAAATATCTCTTGACTCATCCTTTTTTTCCAATCCCCTCGACCCCTCCTTATCTCATTATCTGTCACCTGTTCCCTTAATGGCCTCCTTGCCTTCTCTCCTAACACTTCTCATCCATCTGTCCTTCCCACTGCCTCACTGCTGCTAGAGTTACCTTATTAAAAAATGCAACTATTCATGCCATGTCCTCTAATAATTGGCAGTGGTGCCCTAACTTCCCGGCCCGCTTTAAAGGGCTTACAAGGCCGCCCTGGCCTACCTGACCCATCTCATTTTCTGCTACTCTCTGCAAGACTAGCTCTGAGTATTGTCTTTGCACACAGATGCCCTGTGCACCTTTTATATGTGTTCTCTTTTTCCGATGCTCCGTATAAAGACCCCCGAGGATATATTTTCCAGCAGGCAGTTGTTGGAGACTCAGATCCGGGGCCACCCAGGGACTCGTCTGCAGGCCATCAGGACTCCCTAGATCCCGCGGGACGGGGCTTCCTCTGGGGAGGGTGGTGGCGGCGGCAGCCCCGCGCCCCGCGCCGCCCCTGCACGCTGTGCCGGCCTCCCGCGCGCCCCCTGGCCGCCCCTGCATCTGGACCTGCGCTCAGCCCCGGCGCATCCGAAGCCGGGAGCCCTGGGAAACCCCGCCCCCTGCCCCCCCCGCCCCCCCCCCCGCGCAGGTGCACTGGCCTCCCCGACCCTGTCCGCAGGGAGCGTTCGCGCACCGAGGGGGCTCGGGTGAAGAGGCCCGCGGACCCTCGCACGGTGGGCCCCTGGCTGCCGCCGGCGGGACCCCTGAGGATGTGCCGTGACCTGCGGGTCGCTGCGGCCTTGGACCTTTGCGGTCGTCGGATTGGGCCCCCGGGGGCCCCGTAAGGCCTTGGCTGTCCTCCTCCTCCTCCTCCCCTGAAGGTCCTAGGCTTGCGGCTGGGGTACGTGCCTTGACTCCCCGGCTCTGGCCTCGGGCGGTACCGTCCCTGCGTAGCCTTTGGGCCAGAACCTGGCCCCCACGCCCGGCCTGGCCTCCGGGAGGAAGTACCCCACATGGTGACTGAGGGCGGGGGAAGGGGCACGAGGCACCACGGAGGGTTGGCGCGTGCTTGACAGGTGACGCGAAGCCAGACCTCTTGCAGAGGGGTCTCCCGGAGGGGCCCCCGGCACCTGGGGCACGCAGGTGTTACTCCCTTAGATCACGCTGCTTCGGGCAAGAGGTGTTGCAGCAGCACCTGGGGCCTGATCGGGGTCCTTGGGCCGCCAGCCCCTCCTCTCCCTGCCCCTGCATCTGGCCCCACACCTTCCTCTCCTACAGCAACGTTGCGCACTGTGCGGGCTCCACCTGCACCCTCTTTGTTTAAAAAAGAAGAAAACAAAACCCGGAGGAAGCACCAGCCTGAGCAGGAGGGTGCAGGCGGGACAGCCCTCCGGCGTGGGGAGCAGTACCCAGGACGAGGGGGGCCAGGAGGACGTGGGCAGTGGGGGCGTAGGGAACACCTGGGAAGACAGCGAGCGGCACTGCGGCACCAGCTGCAAGGGCCTGGGGGAGGGGAGTGCTCAGGAAAGGGGAGGTACTCTTAGGTCCTGCGCTGAAGACCACACTGGGTTTGGTGGGAGGCCAGGAAGGGAGCTCAGTGCGGCGAGGACAAGCTCGCGGGGACAGCCTAGGGAGCCTGGTGCTGCAGAATCTGGGGGCAGCACACCTGGAGACCCGAGAGAGGCAGGAAGTCACCTGTGCTTGAAAGACGCACTGTGTCCACACACCGATGCACGTGTTGGTTGTATCTAGATGCCAGTTAGACAAATGATAATGAAACTTGCTTCGGGTGTTCTGAGCCTGGTGCTGTGCTGAATGCTCTGTATTTTGCCTACTTTTACGTTGGAACTCCATTATTATAGACGAGACACCTGAGGCAAAGAGATGAACGTCCCCCCAAAAAGACAGAAGGGGTAGGGACAGCAGCGTGCAGATCCAGGTCTGATTATACAGCATATGTCTGTATGAAAATCATGCTGGGACTTTGCGACGTCCTAAGCTCTAGAGCTAAAACAAAACACAGGAAAAAAAAAAGTAAAATCATGCCGAAGTTTGAAAAAAAGAATTGTCTAAATAGATGTTGAAATTGAAAAAGAAAAAGACTTGTGTAAACAGTCATCCGCTAGTTTTTCAGATAGGTGATGTGCCTTTTAAAAAATTCTCAACACCTATTTTTAGAAAGGTACAACTTCTTTACACAATGATTTAAAAACAGTAATTGCTCATCTAGGAATAATAATGATGACATTTCTCCCTCTTGACTGCTATACACTCTGAAATTCTAGTTGGTATTTGACAAAGTTTTATTTTGATTGGACTACAGAGGAAAAAATGTTACACAAACCACAAGCATAGTAATTTGTGGTTCTTTCGGTGTTACAGTGATTTATGTAAAATAGAAATTTTCATTTAAAATACATAATCTATGGCAACCGACACAGAAACAGCACTTGACTCTGAGACCCCTCCATGTTTTGAAATCCTAATGAGGATGGCATCCAGAGCTTGTGCAAGCAGGTTTAATTAATTCTGAGAAGTGCAGTTTCTCCTAGCAACAGCATCTTTTTTTTCAAATTAAAGTCAAAAGCTAACTTGAAAAAGCTGAGTAATATTTTCAAAGTAAGTAAATATCCTGACATAAAGCAATTATAGAACTATCTAGGTTTTCTAATCATAGAATTATAATCATAATAGTGTCTAATTTTAAGGTAACCAAATAGGTAAGATCAAATGAAATTAGTGTTAAACTGTGCTAAGCCTCTCTTTGCCATTCAACATTTCCATTAGAGAAGTCAGGTAATTTATCACTTTGAGGACAGTACAGACGCTTTCTCTTGAGAGTGTCTTGTTAGATGATTGAAATGAGAAAGAAATGTGGATAGAAGAAAATCAATGCTTTTCTTAACTTTGTTCAGGAGGATATGAAAAAGAGGCCTTTTTTTTTTTTTTCTTTTTTCAGCCTTGCCTTACACCCAGATAAAACTCTCGTTGCAACTGGCCAAGTTGGGAAGGAGCCATATATATGTATATGGGATTCCTATAATGTCCAGACTGTGTCTATTCTTAAAGATGTCCATACACATGGAGTTGCCTGCCTGGCTTTCGACTCAGATGGACAGGTGTGTGTCTTTTTCCATTTCCGTTTTCTTTAATGACTTCTCACAAGTCACCCAGAATTACAGTGCACATAGCTTATAAGCTCAGAAGGCCCACTGACCCTTGCTGCTTCCCCTTGTCCACCTCCTAGAATCCTCTCCTGTCAGAACCTTTCCAGCTGTCTCGTTGATACCCAGCTCTGGGTAGGTTCCAGTTTTGTTTCCCCTAGTCTCACCATCTGATGAAAAGCCTCCAGAAGCAAGTCATGAACTCGAGTTGATTGGACCTATTGTGACTCAGCAATTCCACTCTATCTTCCATTTTAGCTTCCTAAATTTGAAATCAGTGTTGGACCTAACCTTTTTCATAGACTTCAAGCCCTGAGCATCTCCTTTGCTTTTAGAGGATAGCACCACCTCCTAATAATTCACTGAGAAGATTCTCTTTAACTCTTTACCTCAAGGTCTCTTCTAACTGCTGCTTCTCCCTATCCACTCCTGCAATTCAAGCAGCCACTGAGTTACGTGTATTTGAGTATCTTTACAGTCCCTCTGAGTGCATTTTCACCTTCCAGTTCTCTGCCACCATCCTTTAGGTTCCAAATCCATGCCCTGCCTGACAGTTTGAATAACCTCTAACTTGGCTTCACACTGTTTCATGCTAACACATTTCGCCAACTGAAAAAAGTGTGAGAGTATTATTTTAAAAAAACACCCAAAGTCCCATTTGTTCAGATTGGCAGTGGTTGACTTCCTGACTAAATTCAATGAATGTTAGCATGCAGACACAAGTACAAATGTGAATGTAGGCTTAGATGTGTACTCATAAGCACATTCTCTGATTTTGTTTTTGTAACAAACTTCAGAATTTGTTCTGAAGCATTACAAGAAAAACGTAATGCAGCAGAAGGAAATCCAGCTTTAACATTGACTTCGTTGTTATTTTGTGTTAAAATCTTAGCTGTTCTCTTTTAGATTCCATTTGGAAGGGTGAGGGTTAGGGTGGACTGCATGGTACTCAACTGTCAGCTGAGAAAAATAACCTATTTGCTTGTCATGATGGATTTCCCAGCTTGTTGGTGCCTATTGCTTCAGGTCTGCCTTATTCCCTGGACAGAGTTCACTGGAATCGAGTGATATTTAGAAAATGACAAATGGCCCATCACCTCTCAAACAACAAAAGGCAATAGAAATGCTTTTTAGGTAGCTCTGGGGCCTGTCACTACAAATGGACGAAATAGATTACTTTGGCTTTTTTTCAATCAAGAAATGTGGGTTTTACCTTAGTGCCCATGATTAAAAAAAGAAAAAAAAAAGAATAAGCTAAATGAAATCCACACACTTCAAATTTTTCTTATATGGATAAAAATGCAACCACATATTATAATTTCCATTGCTGGAATGCTCTATTAAAACTTATAGCAGAGAAAAAAACCCTGCAAAGACACCCTTTCTTAAGGGCACATTTTTAAAACTTCCAACCAAGTATTTTTTTATAGTAAATGTTACTGATGTAACAGTTACAGTAAACCATCTTTACTGAAGAAAATGGAATAATCCCTGCAGAATGACACGTTTGCATTTAGCTAGATGTGACTGTGTGTCATTCTATATATATGCATACACACTCAACATACTGAGTGAAATACATAAGCTCAGATACTCTTATTACTTGGGTGCCACTGTGTTTTCAAAACCCTTTGACTTACATTATTTCACCAGTGCACACAATAATCCTACAAGGCAGACATAACAAGTATTTGGCATTCATTTTACAAACGAGAAAACGTAATGTTAATTTTCCAAGGTCGTATGTCTGGCTCCTCACAAGTCAAAAGAGAAGCCAGATCTACTTACACCCAGTCCAGGCCTCTCTGTCCGTTACACAGTGCTGTTTCCTTAAGCAAGGCGTCTTGCTAGAAGCTCTTAATACATGTTTTGGTGATCTCTATTTTGTACATACTTAAATGTGTTAAATTTTCTTTTCCCTCGAGAACAAGTTCTGCTATAAGCCCAGAGAATTTATGCCAGGAGATGAAGTACTAGATTACTTTTACCAGCATGCCCCCTGAAATGTTTGTGGAACTATGAAAATTAAGAATGAACATAATGTTCATTGATGGGTTTTCTTCCCTATGTGTTTGTCAAACCCTTTAATTTTGGCAGTTTGACAAGGCTTTTTTAGACCATAGAATCCTAGACTGTTTTAAATCTCACGTTAAGATTTTAAATTTAAAAATTTAAACAATTTGAGAAAAAAAATTGAACCTTGCCTTCAGGTTTTGTTCCTCTGATGTTCACCAGTTAAATCAGAGGCTTTGAGACAAATGAGTTACAACTTCTAGGTTTTTGAAGTTTCAGTATATGCTAATAGAAGTCATCTCTGATATCGTTAGTTGTGGACTTAAGATGGATTTTGAGAAATAATTTTTTTCCCTATGTTCAGTTTCTGGCCCTGGGTGGGGTAGTCAGTGACCATTTGTTGAAAGAAGTCATGGATAATAAGAAATGTGCCCATCTGTTTCAGCTATTAAATTGTTGTTCTTATTCTTAGCGTTTGGCCTCTGTGGGATTGGATGCCAAAAACACAGTCTGCATTTGGGACTGGAGGAAGGGAAAACTTCTGGCCTCCGCCACTGGCCACTCTGACCGGGTAAGAGGAGCTTGTTGGATGGATCCATGCAGTTTCCATAACTGTGAGGGAATTATGCAGTAGCTTCCAGAGTTGTACTGTTTTTAAAAGTAAATTTTCCATGATAAGATTTTTTCCTACATGTTCAACCTAAAAACTGACTTTAAAAAAATCAATTCATGATCAATAATTATGTCAGCATGATCTCTTCTGCTGATCGGTTGCTTTCTTTAAATTTTTACTACTTTTCATAGGCAATACAAGTTTTTGATACTGGCATTTAGCATCTTCATAGAATCAAAATAGGGTTGAATTTGAAATTGTATGTAAAGTTTAGATATATTCATTTAGAAATGGAAGTAGTTAGAAAATATTCACAAAATGTGTTTACAAGTGTATACATTTTAACTTTAAATGAATATAATGACAGTTCATTAAACTGTGGCCTGCTTATCATAATGGAGTCCATGTGATCAGAAATAATTCCATATAGTCACAGCAGGCAAGAGAGGTTATGAGGCAGATCATAAATGTATTTCTCCATGTATTATCTTGCATAATTTAAATAATTTGACCACTTTATTAATTTTCTAATTTCAAAAAAAGTGAATTTGCATGACTATCTTACACTGATGGCTAGCTTTATATTTCCCCTCAGTGTAAGTGTTCATGCAGAACGAGGCCTGAATTAGATATTCACAGTCTCTTCCTTTATGGGAACTCTAAAATTTTTTTCATCTACTGATGGAGAATCATGATTTTAAGGTGACTCCATAGTTGTTGCTACACATTTGGGCAAATTGTACTCAAGGATCAAGTTCTCAGAAAGTCCAGGAATGACCAGCAGTGGAACTTTGGTGTTGGAAGAGGCCCAGCACCCTCCTGGTCCCAATGGTTTCTACCCCTGGCCACTTGTAAGAATTCTCTATGGAGACTTTTCAGTGTAGTGATCCTTAATTAAGCTCTACTTGCAGGTTATTAACTTATTGGTAGTTAATTGGTATTAACTTCGTACTTAATGAACAGGTTGAAAATATTTGTGGTGCTCACATTTTGGATATGTTTCTGCTTATGATAATCCCATCATATCTTATAAAGTAAGTTGGATTAGACTATATCAATATGTGAATTTCTTACTGTTTTGCTCATGTATTTTACACCTTCCATTTAGAAGTAAATTGTGAAAAGTATAATGCTACTCTAGTGCAAACTCTATCATTTTGAGAGCCTAGAATGTTTTAATGAAATACTGTTCTTTTAGAACACTGTTCTCCAAGACCCCATAATTTGTATCACACAGTTTTGTTCATTATTACTGGTGCCAATATGAATTATTACTGGCTCCTTATGGGCAAATGATTATCTTCAAGATTATTTTAGTGGCTAAAATACTTAATCTCTAGCACTCATTTGTGTAATGAGTGCTTTATAGCCTATAAAATGATTGTACATACATTATCTTAATTGATCTCAGAACTGAGGGGTTATTTTATAGATGCTAAAACTAGCCTGAGATTGCCTAGCTAAAATAGGCTCCGAGTCTCATTGGAACTTGGTACTTGGACCAAGTGCTCTTTCTTCAGTGCTCTTTCTGTGGTCTATAATTGTTCCTGTCTACCTAACTGAAGGTTATAGGTCCTCCTTTTCTCTCTGATGATTGGTCCATATTTCTCCTTCCTATGTGATGAGAAATTAGCAGCCTAAGCTCTTTCTCTGATTTAGACTCCAGCCCTGACAATTATTCCTTCTCTCTATTAGAGCTTCACAGAATGTGGTCCATGGACTGACTGCATAAGAATCTCTTGGGGTCTGTTTAAGAATGCAGCTGCTTGGACCCAATTTCATACCCACTAAATCAAAATCTTTCAGCTGGGCTGGTAAAATATGCACTTTGAACAATTGCCACAGATGATCTGACCCTCAAGGTTGACCGGTTCTTCTCTTCCTCGTTCCCAAAATGGAAAACTGCCTGCAAACTGTCTGGTAGCTTTTCTTAAAGAATGATAAATAGTTTTAGTGGATATGTTTTCAGTTCCTTGGAAAACTGAAAATATAATAGTATTTTGAGTCAGATTAAAATGCTACGCTAAAGGACTATTTCAGGTGGGCTAAGTTAGGTGCCAAATAAATGCCTCTGCCTTATGTTTATGAATGTTAACTTCTATGATTATGAGAAAGTATCAGCCACATTGAATTGCAGTTGACTATTAAACATTTTCCTGCTTAAACACTTCATAATTCTTTTTATTTTTATTGCAAAGCTATCTCAAAGGCATTTTGTTATCATTATGGAGAGGTATAGAAAATTTGATAAAAAATTATTCTAAATCATTACAATTTGTTTACCCTGGGTGGACCAAGTTAAAATATGACACCAGCTTGTTTCAATGATGGTGGTTAATTATTATTTCTTTATTCAGGCCTAAGGTAAGTAGATATGATGCAACAAAACGTGTGTTAGCAACTCCTGATCCATTGCCAAGCCAAATGCCCCCATTGTTCAGTCTACGTAGGTAACATTGTGTTCTAAGTGTTAGGATAGAGTCTTGGCAGTTGAACTGATACCTGAAAGAAGGCAAAAATGCCTAAATGACCAACATAGCAATTTTTAATTGTTTTAAACAGATTTTTGATATTTCCTGGGATCCATATCAGCCAAACAGAGTGGTTAGCTGTGGAGTAAAACATATAAAGGTAAAGTAGTTTTTTAAAAAACATTTTTTTGATACCTTGAATGAGAAGAATTTAACGTGCTTATGTACATAATTTGATGTTGAGAAGTGGCTCAGTTTTATTTGTGTATCTTAAATTTGGAGCTGTTTTACCTGTTTCTTTAATCTTGAAGCAAGCTGACATCAGCTGATGGGGCTCTTTCAGAACTACTATGAAAGGACCATCAAGTGGAGTCCCAGCAGGCAGCTGAAAAGAAAACTTTGTTAAATAAATGCTAAACTAAATACTCATAGTACTTCTAGGATTGCAAGTTTTAAAACAGTTCTGATTTTAATACTGTGAATTAAATTCTTATATTTTGATGAATGTTTTACACATACTGCATACCAAAACTTGGTCGTGTTGATACATTCTTTTAGAAGGAAGGTGCCATGTTGGGTTGGATATAGAAATAAAGGGATCCATAGTACAAACCTACCTAGGTCATTGGTTTTTAAATGCCTCTGTCTTCCCCTAGACTACACAGACTGAATTATCACAGGTGGCCCAGGATCTACCTTTGGCTATTTGCTTCATTCCATTTTGTTAAACAGGTAGCAAAGTCAACATCATTAACTTTCTTTGCTCCAATATAGCAAAAATTTCTGCTGGGCCCTGGGATATACCCCAGGATCTTCTCTCTACAGGTTTGTAGCTAATTGAGGTTAAAGTTCATAACTGAAAGAGTGTAAGGATTACTTGATTGACTCCAGCAAGTGGAGATCTCTGCAGGTGTAAAAAAATACTGAGTTTTTGTCTAAATGGAGTGGGTATCTATATTATTCCCCCAACCAAATCCTCCTGTTTCCCAGTTCTTTTGTTCTTCTTCGAGTCTAGCTTTCTATGATCCTCCCCACTGTTCCTACTTCATGGTTAGAAAAGAATAGATGATGAGATGCTCAGAAATAAATATAATGAGGTATGCAAGACTTAGTTAAAGAATATTACAAACCTTTACAGAGGAATATAAAGGGAGACATGAGCAAGTGGAGAGATAACCTTGGTTCTGGACATGATGTCTAAAAATTACAAGGAATATCATTTCAATTATATTCAGTACAAGGTCAAATAACATCTCCAGAAGTTTTGTTATTGTCATATGACTTTTCTTTTTAAAGATTTTATTTATTCATGAGAGAGAGAGAGAGAGAGAGAGAGAGAGAGGCAGAGACACAGGCAGAGGGAAAAGCAGGCTTCATACAGGGAGCCCGACATGGGACTCAATCCCGGGTCCCCAGGATCAGGCCCTGGGCGGAAGGTGGCGCTAAACCGCTGAGCCACCTGGGCTACCCATGACAATTCTTTTTCATTTATTCTAAGTTAGTCTGGAAAGATAAAAAAATGAGAATAACCAAGAACTTGGATTAAAAAAAAAAAAGGATAGTGAAGAGGAAACTATATTACTATTTACTAAAACATATTATGAAATTAAAATAATTAAAATATATCAGATTGGGATAAGGATAAATAACAAAACAAGGCTGAGAAACAGACTTTAAAAGATATAAAAATTTAGAATATAAGAATAGTATCTACACCAGAGGGCCCTAGGACAGTTTGTTATCTATTTTGGGGAAAAAGTTGTATATTATTATTTCATACCCTACACTAGAATAAAGTCTTTATGAATCAAAGAGTTAAATGTTTAAAAAACTATAAAATAACAAGAAGAATATCTAAGTAAATGTTTAACTGCTCCTAAGTGTGTGAAAGGCCTTTCTGAGTGTAAAAGCAAAGTAAGAAACCATAAAGAATAACTATTATAGATTCAATTATATAAACATTAAAACATTCTGTCTACCTGACCCTCACCCCGAAGAAACAAAGGAGGCAAACCAAAAAACAAGCAAAGTGTAAGCCACAAGCATGTTAGATAGAATTTTGGTTTGTCCTTGAAATGTCAAGACCTCTGACAAACCTGTAAAATGGACAAAGGACATGTGCAATTGACAAAAATAGAAACATTGTCATCTAATAGATATATGAAAGTCTAAATCTCATAAACCAGGAGTAGAAATTTTAAAATAACAATGTTTTTATTTTTAATCCATTAAAATGTACTTTTGCCAAAATTTAGTGAATGGACACTCTAAAACCTTGCTGGTGGACAGGTAAATGAGTACCAGAAATGAGTGTTCCTGGTCTTTCATTTCAGAAATTTGGTAATATCTATCAATAGCTTTAGAAATGTTAATATCCTTTGAGCCAGTAATTTCTTTTCAGTGTTAGTATGTGTGGTGCCAAAGAGAGCACAGCCAATAATTGCATATCTTGGAATTTATCTCAAGGAAATTGTTTGGAGTATGAACCTAGGATGGGTTCATTGTTGAATAACTTACCAATAGCAAATAAAACTAGACAAAAGAAGACATGAAGCCACCTGACCTCAGGTGGTTAAATAAAATATAGTATATCCATAGGAAGAAATGCTGTGCAACCATTACAAGTTATGATTTAGATGATTATTTGATGTTATTAGGAAATATGCAAGATTCATTTACAGTCTACTGGTTGGGGTAAATTTGTTGCTTTGATCATTTTTCTTTTTACTTTAGAAGTAAAGTATATTTTCATGTAGGAAATAAATTGAAAAGAGATCCCAAAATGTTACACAGTTAACCCTGGGTAGTGAGTTGATGATTAATTTTTTTCTTTATTTTAAAAATTATCTTACAATAACATGTATTTCCAAAATAAGAAAAAAGTAATGAAAAAACAGAAGACAAAAAGATAAGCCTATAGGTTCTATTATTCAAAGGTGTCAAGTGTCCTACCAATACCTTAGGATTTCATTAACATTTTGTTATCCTTGTGCAGAAACCTGAGAATGTGTTTGCTCAAATACAGGCACTTTTTGCTTAAGTAGCAGTTGGAGGGTCCTACATTGGCTTATATGGGCCACCTGAAAGACTCATTAAATTTGATAAACATTAATTGCATTTCTACCATGTGAAAGACTAAAAACTTGACCCTACTCTCAATTTGCTTGATGTATAGCAATTAAAACATTAAAACAGAACATTCTGAAAGAGAGGCAAACCCAAAATGCTCTAGCGATAAAGGGGAGATCCCAACTGGTTAGAGGAATTTTAGGTGTTCCAAGAAGGGAATGGTATTGTATCTGAGCCTTGTTGGGAAGATGAGTGTTTGGTAGGGAGAGCTTGGAAGGCAGCAGAACCAGAAGAGGGGAGGCGTTGCCCTTTAGTCAGGAGTTATAATGGGTAGGCATTGGTCACCCGTAGAATCATGGGACTAGGGAGCAGAAAGGTCCTTAGCCCATCATATGTTCAAAGATTATCAACGTTTTCATCACTAAAGATCCTCTTTCCTAACTTTCCTAGGAAACCAGTATTTCAAAAAATTTTAGCCAGAAAATAACTGATAAATAACTCCCTTTACAGTTTTTATTAATCAACGGTGTATGTATCTGCAAACATTTATTAATCAAAGGTGTATGTATCTGCAATCTAACAAATGGCAAAGGCACTGAACTGTTCTTTTACCCACAATTGAACAGTTTGTGAGATCATAAGATCATAAGCCTCATTTCCATTAGGCTTTGGTGGCTCTCTAGAAGTCTGGGGTTCTGACCCCAGAGCCATCATCCACCCACATATCTTACAGTGAGAAAGTCAAGACATAGGAGGTTATTTGACTTTGAATCCTCATTGTTATCTCCTACTTGACTCTGGGAAAGCTATTTAATCTCCTGGATGCTGAATTTCTCTCAAAACAAAACAAAACAAAACAAAACAAAACAAAACCAGAGGGTTGTGGATCACTACCTTCTGAATTTATAAAGAATTACATTAAACAATGTATGGAGCCAGTGAGGGCACAATAATGTTAATTTTTTCCTCTTCTCCTGGGATCACAAAAATGATGGCAGAGAAGATTTAAACTCAGTCTCTAGCTCTCTGTGTAGAACTCGTCCCACTTGGAAATTATTTCTTCAATGATCTATCTTGGCCTGACTTTACTCCCAAAAACAGATTATTAAAAATAATAGATTAGCTGCTTAATTCATGAATTATTCTCCAGCTTCTTCTCTATTTATTTCCATTCTTGGTTAACTCTTTTAATCCGTTAATTCTAAAAACAGAGATACACAAAACCCTGGAACTTCACTTAAAAACACCAAGAGTGGAACGCCTGGGTGGCTCAGTAGCTGAGTGCCTCCCTTCAGCCCAGGGAGTGATCCTGGAGACCCGGGATCGAGTCCCACATTGGGTTCCCTGCATGGAGACTGCTTCTCTCTCTGCCTGTGTCTCTGCCTCTCTCTCTCTCTCTCTCTGTGTGTCTCTCATGAATAAATAAAATCTTAAAAAAAAAAAACAGTAAGAGCTGTTTATCCCATTAAATTTGTTATTTTTTAGCAGACATTTTTTTCTAAGCAAAACTGAATATTTTTTAGCTCAAATGCAATAGTCTGCAAATGCCCATCTAGCCATCTTTATCAATTTTGTTTAGAAAGAACCCACAACAAGTTTTAGCAGGCTTTAGCAAATACTTTCACTATCTGTATTTTCTAGAACCAATTTGAAGATCCCCACCTTTCCCCCCAATCCTACCTGACAGCAAATGAATGATTCCAGTGACAAGTTGAATGCAAAAATCTTTGATGCACTCCAAGAAAATATTTTTTTACGTGAAATTTTTGCAGCTAGGGTGAAAACCTTTCTGGTTTTACAAATTCTCAGTGTTTGGCAGATAGGTAAATTTCAATTATCTGAAATGAATGCTTAAAAACAGTAGCAGAAGGGACATTGGAGTTTATCTAGAGCCAGATGAACTCCAAGGTACTTGCCAGTTCTAACAAATTTAGCATTCCAATCTGGGGATGGAGATTGGGGAAGATAAACAATGTCTGTTCATTTGATGTGGATTTACTGATGTGTTGCTACCTTAAATTGTCACTGTTTTTCAAATAGGAAATCCTTCTCAAGAAATAATTCAGAAATTTGCCGTTTCTACAAAAAGTTGCTTATCCAGGCATTACATCTATATATGCCTTTTTAGAGAGTCATTTGATTATTTGGAATGTTTCATGTTGGCACTGTTCTATCCTACTGGGTGATTAATCAGAACAACCTTTGTGTCTGAGGATAATGGTCTATGTTTTGTGGTTGTCCGTTAGGAATATTTCCATAACTCGGCGTTGTATGTTAATGATGAGTCACTGAATGTTACTTCAGAAACCAATATTGCACTGTATGTTAACTACCTAAAATTTAAATTAAAATTGTTAAAATTTCAGTAACTCAGATCAGAGGTGCACATTCTAAGTTAAATAATAACTACAAAATAACTACTCTTCTTTAGGGATAATGATTACAAAATTATTACTCTCCTTTTAATCTTCCCATAGCGGAGACATGGTGAAAAAAGTAAATGTCTACCTTCTTTGGTTTTTGGCATGTTTCTACTTCTAGTAAGTGTTTATACCTGGTAGTTTGTTCAGGTTCAAGGGTAATACTTAAATAGGAGATGTTTTCTGAAAGCGTATACTTAATTATCTTGTCCCCAGATCTTTTGTTCCTTCCATGTGTACTTTCCATAAAGGTAATAAATACCCAAAGAAACAAATCACTAGAGTTGACACTTTCCTCCTTAATTAGAGAAGAATCCTGTAGTGGCACACCTGCCTCTCCTCCTCCCTAAGGACCACCTCCTCCATTGCTGCCAGAGTCCCAGACCTCCTGGGTGGTACAACCATCCCAGAACTGCTTCCCTCAATATTTTAAGAGGCAGCCATTTTTCCTCTCCCACAAGCACAGAATATTTGGCTTGTCAGTGATTTTTCCTCACACTTTTCTTGTTACCTGGATTTGCCTAATCCTATTCTTTTGATCTCCTGTGCAACTTCTTCTTCCACTGATCCAAATCCTAGCCTTGTTCTTTCCAAAGAATTCAACACAGTTCTCTATTTTTGAATTTTCTTGCCACTTGTATGTAATCTGAATACACTACCTTGAAATTGTCTCTTGCTTTAATTGTATCTTCATTAGATTTAAAGTTCTCAAGGCAAAGATCAAGATTTAAATTTTTTTCATGTAGAACACCCATTAAGCCCTCACCTTCAGCAGACCATGTCGGCTTCACTTTTCCCTCACTTCCAAATGGGGATGATAGGAATAGTTGCATTAGCCTGTGCTCAGGGGTATTATGAATATCAAATAAACGTAAGGAGTCTTTATAAACTAAAGGGCTATATACATGGCAGGAAAGTTATATCAGTTCATAAATTTAAAAAACCATGTCAAAGCAAAATACTTAATTGCTGTATAACCATGGAAGTTTTGCTGTTGCTTTCTATAGTAGCTCAAGCTTTATGCTTGATGGTCTTCCACATGATAAATTATGCAATGAAAACTGAAAAGCTTAATCAGTTATTCAGTTATATAGAAAGATAACTCATATTTAGAAAACTTTTTGAGTAACATTTCTACAGTGAAGATTTTTATCACATTTTTAGTTAGACATTATTTCCAAATACATACATATATATATATATACACCCAAAAATGTCTAGAAGATACATCAACATGTTAAACGGGACATTCTAGATACCTCCATTTTCCTTTTTATATTTTCTGAATTTCAAAATTTCTTCACTGTGAACCTATACTGCCTCTGTAATTTGACTAAAAATTAAAGGCCTGATGATTCTTCCATTTTATTCCAACTCTGAGAACACTGATGTTTTGTGTTTAATGACCATTAAACACTTAGCAAATTTTGGGAATTTTGTTACTTTGAAAGTTTAAAAAATGCCATTAAAAGTTTTTCTTATGCTGCTAGTAGTTGGCTAAAAGGTTTTTGCAATTCTGTAGGTTGCAGTAGAACAAGTTATGTGTGCCTCGTTTGGCTATAGCCAATGATATAGAATGCACTGAAATAGAAGCAAATACCAATAATGTGATGCATCAGAATGAGTACATTATTTTTGGATCTGTTCATCTTATTGCTTTCCAGTTTTGGATGCTCTGTGGAAATGCCCTGACTGCAAAAAGAGGGATATTTGGCAAAACAGGGGATCTTCAGACCATCCTTTGCCTTGCATGTGCCAAAGAAGACATCACCTATTCTGGTGCTTTAAATGGAGACATCTACGTCTGGAAAGGGCTCAATTTAGTCCGCACTATCCAAGGAGCACATAGTGTGAGTGTATCCATGTGGAAATTTGGTGGTCGTTTATGAAATAAGTTGACATCACAAATATGTGTTTCTTCTCCTGTTACTTTAGAATCAGCAGACTCTGCTGAACACTCTCAAAACATTCATAAAAGCTTTCCCAAATTAATTCTGTTCACCTAAAAGAAATATTTCAAAAATGTAATAATTTAGCCTTCACCTCAATTATTGATTGAGTTGCTTAGTGTTATTATTCACTAACATCTAGAAGAATAGAACTATTTCATCATCCTTTTCATCTTATAGATTAATACTTCTCAAACTTTAAGGTACCTATGAATCTCCTGGGGATCTTGTTAAAATGCAGATTCTGTCTCAGTCTGGGATGATGCCACTGCTGCTAGCCTGTGGCCCGTGCATTGAATAGCAAGAATGTGGATAGCTGTTGTTTCTACATTGGCTGGTAGGGGTAGATTGTCCTCACTCTGAAGGAGTGAGGATCACCTCCATATCCCAATTATAAGCTCTTAAGACACAAACAGGAACTGTTGATAAAATTCTCTCTTTTGATGGTCTGCTCTGTAATAACAAGAGCAAACTTTATTTCTGACCATTCTGCTTTCTTTTGAAACATAGGATAATGGTTACATTGCTGTATCTATAGATGATAAGATAGAAATGCCCAGAAGAATGGGGAGATGTGAAAGCTGAAGCCTATTGTAGTAAATGAAGATTGGGTAAAAAATTTTTAGAAACTCCCCAGACCTATAGCTTATTGCCTCCACATTGGCCCCCTATTACTTGTAATATAAAGAAAAATTGAAGTGCATCTTAGCAAAATACCTTTCATTGTCTTGTATGTTGAACCAGTTTTCTTGGCTTCACTAATTATTAAACAGTTTTATAAACAATCCAGAGGTCCATAGTTGTCTTCATGCATAAAAGCAGCTGCCTTAATGACCTAATTTCTCTTCACACTGGATCTTATGTGAACAGTATATACTTGTAACAATTTTCAATATACCAGGTAAATATTTTCCTGTGGAAAAGCATCTTTAAGTTATGTAACTATTTCAGATGTGAAAAAAAATCATCTTTATATAATGCTTAACAAACTGACACAAATGTAATTTGTCTTCAGTTAGGATCAGGCGATGCCTTCTTAAGCTCACTGAGATGCATTTTGGGCACCTGCTTACCAGTGAAAGTGTTTATGTTCCTAGCTGGCATATCTTTGTTTGATTATTTTGAATGGCAATTTATATGAAACACCTCCATTGTTGCCTTTTCTTTATAAAGATCAGGTGTCACATAAACAGTTTGATCTTTATATCTACTTTAACCAAGGAATTAGTGAATTGTTTTCAATTTGCCATCAGTTCAGTAATGGTTTAAAGGAGCATTTGAACTAATTTGCTTTGGTAGTAATTATGATCAATTTTTAATGTAGACAAAATGAAGGATATTATAAATGGTTACCTGGTCTATTGTCAGGATTTCAATAGAGAACAAGAGATTTAAAACTTTTTTGTTTTGTTTTTGCTCTTTTTTAAAATTGTCAATACCAACTATAATGGCTATTCAGAATCATTGCAGTATTATCTGGCTTACTCAACAGGCTGGAATTTTTAGCATGTATGCTTGTGAAGAAGGCTTTGCCACTGGTGGACGAGATGGGTGTATTCGATTATGGGACACTGATTTCAAACCAATAACCAAAATTGATCTCAGGGAGACAGAACAAGGATATAAAGGTAATATATGTATTAATACCCATAACTTTAAGAGATAAGCACAATATGAAGTTCTGTATTTATATTGGTTTCTCTGTACCCCATCTTATTCCAGAAAGGACTTAAGGCAGTTTACATAAATAGATAGAAAGAAAATCGAAAGTGTATTAAAAATAAATGGATACCCCGTCATCCTCATTTGCATGAAGGTATCTGCATGTATTAGTGATATTCCTGCTACAAAGATCAAGGAGATAATGGAAAACTACTGAGTGGTATCTTGGGAAATGGGACTTTGAGTTATAAAACAGAAATTCTGGATAAATTGGTGACCCCAAATGAGACTGCACCTAGCTTCCAAAAATAAGTAAATAATTGATGGGAAAAACAAGACCAAAAAATGGCTTTAAAGTAGTAGCCCATGGTAGTGGGATCAGAGTTGGGGACCTGGGTTCAAATCCAGATTTCACCTGTATAGATTTGAGTCGATTTTTTTTAAAAAACCTGTGGGCCTCAGTTTCCTCATCTATAAAATGGGAATGTCACTAGCAACAACCTCATAGAGTCGTATGAGGCTTAAATACACTTACAGAGTGCTTAGAGTAAGTCATGGTACAGTCAGCACTCAACAAATATTAGCTATTAGTACAGTATACTGAGTATGTGTACTAGGGAATACAAGGAGTTTGTATACATCTTTTTAAATTCTCATGATAGGCTTATAGTCTCATTTTTACGGATAAAGAATTTGGGCTTGAGAGAGTTTAAAGTGGAAATATGAACAGAAAAGATAAGTCACAGGCAGTGTTCGTACACTAAATAATGGAAGAGGCCCCAGATCTTGCTCATGGCTCCTGCAGCCAGCTCTGAGAGAGGGGTGCTCAGTACCATGAGTCATGCCATCCATAAGATGAAAACTTACTCATTGCTCAGGTGAAGGTGAATTTCTCTCACTGCTGAGATGGGAGAAAAATTACCTGAAAATCTTCCTAGAGAGGACTCTGACATGAGATCAAAAGTCCTCAAAATGCATGGAGAGAGCTATTACTCATCAGATTCTTTTTCTTGAAGCCCCTTGATGCAAGCTGATGGCCATGTAGCCACAGAGGTTCCTCCAAAGGCCAAATTGCCTGGTGGTGCTCAGAGCTCTGTGCTAGGCTGAGGTAGATTCCAGAAGACTGAGAGAAGAACAGTACCTATTCTTTAGGCCATCCTCCTTAAATAATGTTGTTGTCAACCAAACCTTGCTTAAAAATTAAGCATTAGGGAAGTGAGCGGAATATCATACTTCCTACACATATCCAGAGTCCAGCTTCCTTAAATATCTATTAAATATGAAAAGTCAGCCAATCTGGAGATTGGATTGTTGTCTTCTTATGGAAGCTCAGAATCTTGGTTTGGATGCATTTCGGAACATCAGGCACATGGGTCAACATTCCGAGTTGTAAAATGTAGTGTCCACCTCAGTGATCAACAAGGAGACAGCCAAGGCTCTTAAGGTCTTTGCTACAGAGATGAACCAGTATAACTTTATCCAGAAAGATATTTCAAGCAGATAGAAGCAAGTAAGCATCCTGAAGATCTAGGTAAAACAAGTTATTAAAGCAACCAAAAATGTTTGACCTTGAATCATGAAACTTCTTGCTGTATGTTTTAAGGTAAACTGAGAGCAAATCATATACTTTGGTAACAGATGAGTTAACTTACTGGGCGGGATTATTGGCCATAAACTGGCTGGATATTGGGCAGCATCAACCATAAGTGATGATTCCTTTTTGGCATCACTTTATCCAGCTCATCCAAAAACTGTATCACATAACTAGGGTATAGATTTAAGAGTGGGTATCAGAACAGAAACCATATTTACCCTGCTGTACTTTTCTATCTGATGGTGAGTCCCTAACTTTGGGCTCTCAAAGGAGAGTTCAGGAGCCAGTGCAGAATGAGCATCCAGGTAACCAGGGCTTTATATTGTTTACATGGCCAACTCCTGTCCCGCAGAGTCAGAGGAAGATGGTCAGGGACACCCTGCATTTTGTGTCAGTCTCAACAGACAACACACACACGCACACACGCCCTTGCCAAGGTCAAAGCAGATATAGGTGGTGCATGGAATACAGGAAGCATGCCTGCACCTCCCAGATGCCGCCTGTAGTGCCTGGGCTTAGTTTATCAGGATGGAGATTGGCATGTACCTACAGATGGATGACCAGTGAGACAAGAGTCTCTATTTCTGTGGGAGTAACGGACTGTGCTTTTTAAAGGATCTTGAAGACCTTTCTGCAGTTTGAGCCCAAGGGAGCCTTGAAAATTTGTGCCATTCCTCAAATGGCAGCCATATTCTTCCCACCCTCTTGATTTTTACAATTACTGCTCACTACCGATATTCTTATTTTCTTAATATCTTACTTTGATTTTACCTCGCTTTTTTTGTTTTTTTGCTGCTTCTCAGTATAAGCAGTAATATCTGTGAAATCATGGCTTTAATACATTGTTTGTTTATATATATGTATTTTTACCCACTAAGGCACTAACTATTGAAATAAAAAAAATTGTCCACGTAGTATCCTCTCCTCCACCCCCATCAGCGGTGCCCTTGCCTGTCACATTTTTGACAACACAGTAACAGAAGTCCACTATGTACTAACAAACTTCCGAAGAAATGTTGATGTTTATTCTAGCTCTCAGTGGGAAAACGGTAAATGTATAGTATCAGAAGAATGAAAGCCTGGTTGAAGTGTTGGTAACAACCCCAAGTCCAGCTGAAGTTCCTCCAGTTTGTGTGGACAGGGCCAAGCAGGGAAGCCTAGATGTGCTTGTGCCCTCTGCCCAGCCATAGTACATCCTCACCCTGAGGCAGGAAGGAGGCTGTTGTGTCCAGAAGCACCTTTGCATAGCTCAGAACGGGGAGAGGTTCTCAGAGTAGCCCTGTCTGTGGTGGTCTCAGAGGCTGGCTGCCCAGGCCTCTGGTTTCCATGATGGTAGGAGAGGGGCCAGCATGAGGTAGGGACCCAGCACAAGGATAGGGATCAAAATATGTAGGGTATGAGGAGAGGATTAAAAGTAATTGAAATGTAAACCATTTCTAATCCGGCTTCTTCACTAGCCAATACCTTACCATTGGTCCTCTGAGCATTTGCTTAGAATGTGGGGAACAGCATGAAGGAACAGGAGTGGAAAGGAAAGGGTGTGGGGAAAGGATGAAACAGGAGGAAGAAGAGCGGACAGAGGACATTTGGGTGTACTTTGTCTCATCTCATCCCCCCCCAAGAGAAGTCTTGGCTTTCTCCTCCACCTTCGGCCTCTTAGCCTCAAAAATGGAAACAAAATACACTGGAAAGGAGCAGATTCAAGCACAGCAATGTTAGAACATTTTTGCTGTTGATTTGAACGTGAATCGACCTGTACAGGTGGCTTTATACTTGTAAGAATTTCTTGATGTAAATGAGCCTCCTTCAGCATTTTCACTCTTTGTGTAACAATGACTCTTGAATTCGCTTCAGTGGAAATAGAGTGATTTCTCGTTTTACTCAAACAGCCAAACAGCTTTCTAAACAAATTTAGCAAGAGAATTAATCATGGCCATGTCCCAATTTCCATAAGTAGTACCGATATTCCGTGTTTCTTAAACATAAAAGTGAAAATTTAGAAATTGCTCTTCACTAGCATTTGGGCCATTTATAAAGCATACATATTTAGTCTGCTGCTTGTGAGGACTGCTCTTGCCACTCTTGTAGACTTCCAGAAAATCTACAAAATGGCCATTTCCAAGTTGTTTTGTGTAAACAGTCTTAAGATATACATGTATTTGCTATTAATTGCTAAACATCAAGAGAAATGAAACAGTGTTTACATTAAGATAAACACTAAACTCAGGGGAAAAAAGCAGTTGATTATATAGAGAGACAGTATCAATCAGTTGTCTTACTTCTTTTTAGTGTTGAGCTTGAGCTAATTTAGACCTTTGATTTCTAGTGAAAACAATGAACCCCACTATGGATTGAAGGTGAAGCAGCTTTGGAGGTGGGTCATGCTCACATCCTTAGGAAATGTGCAGAGCTGGAGCTGATGCTTGGGGCTTTCTGGCCCCTCCCCAAGTCTTAAACAAAATGGGCTTCATAAGCCAGGAGGGGGCAGCCCCGGTGGCGCAGCAGCTTAGCGCCGCCTGCAGCCCAGGGCATGATCCTGGAGACCCGGGATTGAGTCCTGAGTCAGGCTCCCTGCATGGAGCCTGCTTCTCCCTCTGCCTGTGTCTGCCTCTCTCTCTCTCTTTCTCTCTCTCGCTCTGTGTCTCTCATGGATAAATAAAAATAAAATCTTAAAAAAAATAAGCCAGGAGGATCATTCCTCAATCAAAGAAATAGTAATACTTCATTTACACCAATGAATTTTACACTTTTGTGAGTGTCAATAGATTTTTGCTGAGTGATGAATCTGCAAACAAATTTTTTGCAAACAATGCATGATAATATAAACCAACAACCTAATTTGTCCGGGATCTCTTATCTACAGTTCTGAAAGACAAAACACTAGGAATTCCAAAAAAATTTTTTTGAGAACAATAAACTTTTTTTTATTGTGATAAACATTATAACCATTTTTAAAATTGTAATTCCATTATGGTTAACATACAGCATTACATTAGTTTCATGGGTACAATATAGTGATTCAACAATTCTATGCATTACTCAGTGCTTGTTGTAATTGTACTCTTAATTTTCTTCACGTATTTCACCCATCCCCCCCACCTGCCCTCTGGTAACCATCAGTTCTCTACAGTTTTTTTTTGTTTTGTTTTTGTTTTGTTTTTGTTTTTTGTTTTTTAGTTCTCTACAGTTAAGTCTGGTTTTGGTTTATATTATTTTTTCTTTGTTTCTTAAATTCCACACGAGTGAAATCATACTGCATTTGTCTTTGACTTATTTCACTTAGCGTTTTACTCTCTAGCTCCATTCATGTTGTTGCAAATGGCAAGACTTCATTCTTTTTTATGGCTGAGTAATATTCCACATTATATACATATCACTTCTTCTTTATCCATTCATCTATCATTGGACACTTGGGCTGCTTCCATAATTTAGCTATTCTAAATAATGCAACAAACACAGGGGTCCATATAGCTTTTTTTTTCATATATCTTTTTGAATTGGTGTTTTTGTTTTCTTCGTATAAATACCCAGTAGTGGAATTACTAGAGCATGTGGTAGTTCAATTTTTAATTTTTTGAGGAACCTCCATACTCTTTTCCACAGTGGCTGCCCCAGTTTGCATTCCCACTAACAGCACATGAAGTTTCCCTTTCTTCCACATTCTCCCCGACACTTGTTTTTTGTTTTTGTTTTAACGACTACGACAGATATGAGGTAATACCTCATTGTGGTTTTGATTTGTATTTCCCTGATGATGAGTGATTTTGAGCATCTTTTCATGTGTCTGTTGGCCATCTCTGTCTTTAGAGAAATGTCTATTGATGTTTTCTGCACATTTTTAAGTGGACTATTTGTTTATTTGGCGTTGAATTGTATACATTTTTAAAATGTATTTTGTTGGCTAACCCTTTATCAGATATGTCATTTGCAAATGTCTTCTCCCACCCACTAGATTGTCTTTTAGTTTTGTTGGTTGTTTCCTTTGCTGTGCAGAAGCTTTTTATTTTGATGAAATCCCAATAGTTTTTGTTTTTGTTTCCTTTGCCTTAAAAGACATATCTAGAAAAATGTTGCTATGGCCAATGTCAGAAAAATACTGCCTGTGTTCTCTTCTAGGATTTTTAGCCTTTTAGATCTCACATTTAGGTCCTTAATCCATTTTGAGTTTATTTTTGTGTACAATATAAGGAAGTGGTCCAGTTTCATTCTTTTGCATGTAGCTGTCCAGTTTTCCCAACAGCATTTATTGAAGAGACTCTTTCCCATTGCATATTCTTGCCTCCATTGTCAAATAAATTGATCATATAATCATGGGTTTATTTCTGGGTTCTCTCTTCTTTTTATCCATGTGTCTATTTTTGTGCCATTACTGTTACTGTTTTGATTACTACAGCTTTGTAGTGTATCTTGAAATCTAGGATTAGAATACCTATTTTGTTCTTTTTCAAGATTGCCTTGGCTGTTCAGGATCTTTAGTGGTTCCATACAGATTTTAGTATTTTTTGTCCTAGTTCTGTGAAACATGCTATTGGTATTTTTTATAGGGATTACATTAAATCTGTAGGCTGCTTTGGGTAGTGTGGACATTTTAACTATTCTTCTGATTAATGAGCGTGGAATGTTTTTCCACTTGTTTATATTATCTTTAATTTCTTTCTTGTTTCATAGTTTCAAAGTACAGTTAATTCACCTCCTTGCTTAAGTGTATTCCTAGATATTTTATTACTTTTAGTGCAATCGTAAATAGGATTGTTTTCTTAATTTCACTTTCTGCTGCTTCATTAATAGTGTACAGAAATGAAATGGGTTTCTGTATATTGATTTTGTACTTTGTGGCCTTACTGAATTCATTTATCAGCTTTAGTAGTCTTTCAGTGGAATTTTTAGGGTTTTTCTCTCTATAGCATGTCATCTGCAAATAGTGAAAGTTTATTTCTTCCTTACCAATTTGGATGCCTTTTATTTCTTTTTCTTGTCTCGTTGTTGCTACTGGTTCTGGTATTAAGGTAATGCTGGCTTCATAGAATGATTTTTTAAAAAAACTTGGTTGAATAGTTTGAGAAGAATAGGTATTAATTCTTTATATGTTTGGTAGATTAGCATGTGAAGTCATCTGGTCCTGGACTTTCCTTTGATGGAAATTTTTTGATTACTGATTCAATTTCCTTTCTCATAGTAGATCTGCCCAAATTTTCTATTTCTTTATGATTCAGTTTAGGGACATTATATGTTTCTAGGAATTTGTCCATTTCTTCTAGGTTGTCCAATTTGTCTAATTATTTTGGCATGTAATTTATCATAATATTCTTCCAGGGTTTTTTTTTTTTTTATATTTCTGTGGTGTCATTTGTTATTTCACTTCCTTTTTTTAAGATTTTATTTATTTATTCAAGACACAGGGAGAGGCAGAGACACAGGCAGAGGGAAAAGCAGACTCCCTGTGGGGAGCCTGATACAGGACTCAATCTCAGGACCCTGGGATCATGACCTGAGCCAAAGGCAGACCCTCAACCACTGAGCCACCCAGGTGTCCCTCTTCTTTCATTTCTGATTTTGAATCCTCTCTCTTTTTTTGTGGTTGTGGTGGTGAGGGGCAGGAGGGAAGACCTGATAAAAACTTTCAATTTTGTTGCTTTAGTCAAGGAACCAGCTCCTGGTTTCACTGATTTGTTTTATTATTATTATTTTTGTTTTATTTCATTTATTTCTGCTTTAGTCTATATTATTCCTTCTATTGGTTTTAGGGTTCATTGTTCTTTTTCTAGGTCCTTTAGATGTAAGATTAAGTTGTGTATTTGAGTTTTTTTTTTTTTTTTTTTTTTTTTTGAGGTAGTTCTATATTGCTATACACTTCCCTCTTAGAACAGCTTTTGCTGCATCCCAAAGGTTTTGGATCATTTGTGTTTTCATTTTTATTCATCTCCATGTAAGTTTTGATTTTGATTTCCTGTTGGTGTTTTGGTTGACTTGTTAATTGTTTAGTAGCATGTTATTTAACCCCCATGTATTTATGTTCTTTCTAGATATTTTTCTTATGGTTGATTTCTCGTTTCATAGAGTTGTGGTCAGAAAAGATGCATGGTGTGATTTCAATCTTTTTGTGTTTGTTAAGACTTGTTTTGTGGACTAATGTTGATCTATTCTAGAGGATGTTCCATGTGCATTTGAAAAGAATGTGTTCTGCTGTCTTAGGATGGAATGTTCTGAGTATTATCTGTTAGATCCATCTGGTCCAATGTGTCTTTCAAAAGCCACTGATTCCTTATTGACTTTCTGTTTGATCTATCATTGATGTAAGTGGGACATTAAAGTCTGATACTGTTATTGTAAACTATTGATGCTTCCTTGATGTTTATTATTAGCTGTTTTATGTATTTAGGTGATGTCATGTTGGGTGCAGAAATATTTACAGTTGTTATGTCTTCTCATTGGATTGTTTCCTTAATAACTATCTAGTGTCCTCCTTCTTCTCTTGTTACAGCCTTTGTTTTAAAGTCTATTTTGTCCAATATAAGCTTTGCTACCCTGGTTTCTCTTCATTTCTATTTGCATGATAAATGGTTTTCTATCCCTTCACTTTTAGTCTGTATGTGTCTTTAGGCTTGGAACAAGTCTCTTATAGGTATAAAGAAGTTTCTTGCTTTTTTTTACCCATTCTGTCATCTTATGCCTTTTGATTTTAGTGTTTAGTTCATCTACATTCAAAGTTATTATTGATAAGTATGTAATTATTGCCATTTTGTTACTTGTTTTATGGTGGTTTTTGTAATTCTTCTCTGTTCCTTTCTTTTGCTCTCTTTTACAGTTCGTTGGTTTTCTTTAATGATATACTTAGAGTCCTTTCTCTTTATTTTTTGTATATCTATTACTGGTTTTTGATTTGTGGTTACCATTAGGTTTTATATAAAATCTTATGCATAGAGCAGTCTATATTAAGTTGATGTTCATCTAAATTTAAACCCACTCTTTACTCCTCTTCTCTCCCCAAGTTTTAGGTGTATGGTTTCATATTTTACCTTTTTTAATTTTGTGAATCCATTGACTGATTTTTATAGATATAGTTATTATTTTGTGCTTTGTGTTTCTTATTTTTCTTACTCCTACTTATGGTCTTTCTTTTCCCCTCAAAGAGTTCCCTTTAACTTTTTTTGTAGGTCTGGTTTAGTGGTCATGAATTTCTTTAAGTTTTATTTGTCTGGGAAACTATTCTTTTAAAAGATTTTATTTATTTGGGCAGCCCGGGTGGCCCAGTAGTTTGGTGCTGCCTTCAGCCCAGGATGTGATCCTGGAGACCTGGGATCAAGGTCTGCATTGGGCTCCCTGCGTGGAGCCTGCTTCTCCCTCTGACTGTGTCTCTGCACCCCGCCCCCCGTGTCTCTCATGAATAAACAAATAATAAAATATTTTTTAAAAAATATTTTATTTATTCATGAGAGACACATGGAGAGAGGCAGAGACACAGGCAGAGGGAGAAGCAGATTCCTATAGGGAGCTTGCTGTGGGACTCGATCCTGGGACTCCACTGAGCCAAAGGCAGGTGTCCAACCACTGAGCCACCCAGGCATCCCTCTTTATCTTTCCTTCTGTTCTGAAGAATAGTTTATTGGATAGAATATTCTCGGCTGTAGGTTTTTTTCCTTCAACACTTTGTATCATGCTACTCTCTTCTGACATGCCACTCTCTTCTGACCTGCAAAGTTTCTGCTGAAAAATTAGTTTATAGTTTTATGAGGTTTCCCTTGTAGGTAACTGTTTTCTTTTCTCTTGCTGCTCTTAAAATTCCCTTTTTATCACTACTTTTCACCACTCTAATTACTAGATGTCTTGGTGTGGGCCTCCTTGAGTTGATTTTGTCCGGGGCTCTACATGCCTCTTGGATCTGGATTTCTGTTTCTTTCCTCAAATTTAGGACTTTTTCAGCTATTACTTCTTAAAATAAATTTTCTGCCCCCTTTTTGTCTCTCCTTTCCTTCTGGAATCTATATAATGTAAATGTTATTATTACACTTGATGGTGTCACTGAGTTCCCTAAGCCTATTTTCATTTTTTTTAATTTTTATTTTTTCTCTCTCCAGTTTAGCTTGATTGCTTTTCATTACTCGGTCTTCCAGGCCAGTGATCATTCTTCTGCTTCCTCCAGTCTACTGCTTATTCTATCTAGTGTATTTTTAATTTCAATTATTGAGTTCTTCATCTCTGATTGGTTCTTTTTTTTATATATATATATCTCTTTAAGGGTCTCACTGAGGTACTCCATTCTTTTCTCAAGTCCAGTGAGTATCTTTGTGACATTTACTTTAAATTCTCTATCAGGCATATTACTTATCTCCATTTAATTTAACTCTTTTGCAGTGATTTTTTTTTCCCGTTCTTTCATTTGGGACACATTCCTCCATCTTCTCATTTTGTCTAACTTTCTGTATCTGTTTCTCTGTGTTAGGAAAGTCAGCTATGTCTCCTGTTCTTGAAAGTGGTGGCCTTATAAAAAAAAAAGAGGTCCTATAATGCCCTATAGTGCAATGTCCCCTATTCACCAGAACCTGGTACTTCAAGGTTGTCTCCTATGTGTGTTGTATGTGTCCTACTGTTGTGGCCGAGCCACTTTTGCCTTTAGTCGAGTCCTCTGCAGTGATTCTGCTTGCTTGTTGTAGACAGTGTTTGGTCCCTTGTATTGTCAGTGGGCCTTAGTCCAACTTGGGCTTGAGTTGAGTCAGAACAGGCATTTGCCAGAGATGCAGTAGCACTGAACTGCAGGAGAACATGAGAGTGGAATGCATATCGTTAGCAAGGTTTGCATAGGTCTGCAGTGGAAGGGACCTGGAGCTGGGGGCTATCTAGAAGGGGCATGTCCACAAGGGGACACAAAGGTGAGGCATAGTATTAGCAAGTTAGGTAGGAGTGTTGGTGCTACTGTGCTGGTTCCTGCAGGTCTGTGTGTTTAGTGTAGGGGTGGGGGAGAGAAATGGTGCTTGCCAGCTCCTGTGTTCCTGGAGACGTCTCCCAATGACCCCTGCCCCTTCAGCATGCTTTGAGATTAATAAACAAATTTACTTTTTCTATACTCTAGGCATTTTTCAAACTGCTTCCTTTATGCTGCATCTCCACAGAGCTGTTTGTTGTGCCCTCTAAGAGTGGGGACTTAGTTTCCTTTCACTCTCCTGGCTCTTGCAGAGCTGAACCTGCTGATTTTTAAAGTTCCAGGTTTTAGTCCTCACTGATTTTAAGAACTCACAAAATTCAGCCCCTCTGCTTTTCAAAGTCAAATGTTAAAGAGATTCATCTTCCCTGAGTGGGCTCCCTGGTGTGAGAGTCTGTTTTTCTCTTCTCTGTCCCCTCAGCATCTCTCCCTCCCATGGAAAGTCCTGTGGGTCCATTTAACTCCCAACTGCTTCTCCACCCTTCCTCTCCTCTTCGATGTGGCCTTATCTATATTTAGCTGTAGAGAATTTGTTCTGCCAGTCTTTGGGTCCTGTTTCTGGGACACTTAGACTGATGTGGGTATTATCTAGTTGTATCTGTAGGTCAAGGTGAGCTTAGGATCTTCCTATTCTTCCATCTTCCCTAGAAGTCCTCCATTTTAACTATTTCTAAGTGGGCGTATCTGTGGCATCAGTTAAGTCCATTCGTATTGTACAATTATCAGGACCATCATCTCCAGAACATTTTTCATTTTCCCAAACCGAAACTTCATACCCATTACACAATAACTCTCCTTTCTACTCTTCTGGCCCCTGGAAGCCACCATTCTACTTGCTGTTTCTATGAATTTACCTATTTCAGTTACCTCATATAACTGAAGTCATACAGGATTTGCTCTTCTATGACTGGCTTATTTCTCTTGGCATGATGTCTTCAGGATTCATCCATGTCATGGTATATGCCAGAATTTCCTTCCTTTTTAAGGCTGAATAATATTCCGTTGTATATGCCACATTTTATTTATCCACTCATCTGTGATGAATACTTGAGTTGCTTCTACCTTTTGGCTATTGTGAATAATGCTGCAGTGAACATGGCTGTACAAATATCTCTCTGAGACCCTGCATTCAATTCCTTTGAATATATATCTAGAAGTGGAATTATTTGATCATATGGTATTTCTATTTTTAATTTTCTTGAGAAACTGCCATACTGTTTTCCATAGCAGCTGCACTATTTTATATTCCTACCAGCATTGCACAGGGTTCCATTTTCTCCACATCCTTGCCAAGTCTTTTTTTTTAACAGCAGCTATTCTAATAGGTGTGAAGTGGTATGTTATGGTTTTGATTGGCATTTCCCTTAAGATTAGTGATACTGAGCATTTTTCATAAGCCTGTTGGTCATTTGTGTATCTTCTTTGGAGAGATTTCTATTCAAATTCTTTGCCTATTTTAAAATCAGGTTGTTTTTGGGGTGCCTGGGTGGCTCAGTCAGGTAAGCATCTGCCTTTGGCTCAGGTCATGATCCCAGGTCCCAGGTCATGGCTCAGATCATGATCGAGCCCTGCATTGCTTCTCCCTGTCTCTTTACTGCGCCCCCTATTTGTGCTCTCTCTCTCTCTCTCTCTCTCTCTCTCTGTCAGATCTTTAAAAAATAAAATCAGGTTGTTTGGTTTTTTGTTGCCACATCTTAAGAGTTCTTTATATATTCTGAATATTAACTCCTTATCATATTTGTGGTTTGCACATATTTTTTCCATTCCATAAGTTGCCTTTTTACTATGTTGATTTTCTTGTGGTGCATAGAAGTTTTTAATTTTGATGCAGCTCAATTTATTTTTTTGTTACCTGTGCTTTTGGTATCATATCCAAAAGAATCATTAGCAAAAATACTGTATTATGAAGTTTTCCCCTAAAGATTTTATAGCTTTAGCTTTTCTGTTTAGGTCTTTGATTCATTTTGAGTTAATTTTTGTATATGGTATAGGGTAAGGGTCTAACTTAATTGGGGGTTTTTCCCCCATAATATTTTTAATAACTTATTTGATGGTGAAACTTGACCTGAACTTACATGAGGCTGTTTATCTTCATGTGTGTGAATATTCTTACACATCACTGCAGAAGTATTTGATTTCAAGGTGCTGTTCCAGACCCCATCGTATGTATTACATGAGTCCAAAATCCAAAATCTTCTACCACAGTGCAACTAACCCCAAGGAATTAGATCATATGGTATTTCTAAGGAATCTCAGATATATGGGATGGTGGAATGCTCAACATATTTTTCAGTGAAAAATACTGGAATTTGCAAGCTGGTAGAGACATTGGATGTGAGCACACAGAACTCTCACCCTATGAATGAATATAATAAAGTCAGGTCATGGGCATCCAGCTAATTGTAGGATTTGGGCTCTAATTTCTATCTTACTTCAAACTTCTTGCATTTGGAGTCAGATCTTTTTTTTAAAGGTTTTATTTATTTATTTGTGACAGAGCAAGAGAGAAGCGGAGACACAGACAGAGGGAGAAGCAGGCTCCATGCAGGGAGCCTGATGTGGGACTCGATCCCAGGACTCCAGGAAGGCAGATGCTCAACCGCTGAGCCACCAAGGGATCCCGGAGTCAGATCGTTTTGAAAACAAATTTATGATCTGCATAAGATAATGAAGCTTAAATGACTTACATCAATAACAAGAAAGCCAAAAATAATTCTTACAGCAAGGCAACCAAAATGAATTACATCAATGGTAATAAATACTTGGAGTTACCAGTTGTAAATGATTATGTCTAAAGGAACATAGTAATTATTCACATAGTATAAGCTGTACTCATTCAATAAACATTTATTAAGCTTCTCCTAAGTGTCAGATACATTCCTAGGAACTGGATAAGCTCTTCTAAAAAGCATATTTCAGGCATTTTTTTTAAAAAAGATTTTATTTATTTATTCATGAGAGACACGTACACAGAGAGAGGCAGAGACACAGGCAGAGGGAGAAGCAGGCTCCATACGGGGAACCTGACATAGGACTCGATCCTGTGTCTCCAAGATCCCACCCTGGGCTGAAGGTGGCGCTAAACTGCTGAGCCACCGGGGCTGCCCCATTTCAGGCATTTTAATGGAGTTTTTTTGTGTATTTACTTTAACTTCCAACACATACTTGTTGAATTGTGGCTCTAATGAACTTTCTAAACTCTGAATCCAGAGATATCTTGTATTATTAGGGCAGGCAGCATTAAGCAAGAGTAGGAGGCTAAACTCCCCAGGATAGGAGATGCCCCTTAGACTTTTCACCACTTCTGCGGCCCCATTGCTGGCCTGGGCCACTATCTCTCCCATAGATTTCTGTAGTTGCTCTATACCTCATGTCCCTACTTCAAACATTATCCTCAGACTAGCAGTTAGAGGGATTATTCAAAATTTACGCAAGCGAAATCGCATTATTCTTTTCCTCAAAGGATCAAAGTCCTCAGGATGGTCTACCAATGTCTCCCTCCTCATGCCTTCCTCTTCCTCCTCCTCCTCCTCCTCCTCCTCCTCTGCCCTCCCATCTGCTCTGCTTACCACTGCTACCTGTGATCTCTGCGCTCCCAGGCTGCCCCTTCTCCTGTAACGCTCTGCCCAGCATCTGCGTGACTACTGCCCTCTTCTTCAGGACTTTGCTCAGATGAACCTGTCCTGATGCCTCATGTAAAACTGAAGCCCACTCTGCCTCTTACTACCCCAGGCTTTCCCCCTCCCCTTTGCCAGATCTACTTCTCACCTTATAACAACCCACATAATCTGCTTTTTATTATGCTTATGGCTGTTGTATGTTTCCACAAGAGCAGTGATCTCTTTGTTCACTGACGCTTCTCAAGGGCTTAAAACAGTGCCTGGCACCTGCAGGTGCCCTGGAAACAGCTGCTACTGCTGAAGCAATGAAGAGTGCATGAAGAGGAATGTGAGTGACTGGGGCACAGAGCCTTGGGGAGGAGCACAAGTGACAAGGACACAGGACACACAGCTTGGTTTCTTTCTTTGTGTCATCCTGGGTGTTCAAGCTTAAACTCTAAATGATAGGAGGTCAGAGAAAGATTTAGGGAGGTACTTATGGCTGTCACTTTGGATAAGTCACCCTGTTCTGGAGCAGGGGGCAAGATTGAAGGTGGGAATCCGGGTTGTTCTTCCCCACTGTTTATTCTTCTTAATACTGTTTTTCTGCCACAGAAAACATTGAGGATCATGGAGTTGAGTTCTCAATCATGGGTTATTTTGTCCACTAGAGGACAGTTGGCATTGTTTGGAGATGTTTTTGATTGTCCCAGCTGTGGAGTGTGACTGGCATATCTGACTAGATCCCAGGGACACTACTGAACATCTTAGAGTGACATTTGCTATATGATCAGTGCACAAGAAAGAATTATCCAGCACTCAGTGTTAACAGTGCTGTGGCTGAGCAAACTTGGTGTAGAATATTCAAGAGACTAACTCTCAAATCTCAGAACACCTTGCTTTGCTTCTTTTGTTTACAATAGAAGCAAAGCAAGTGCCTCCTATTGTTCTCCTGGTTCTCTGGGTGGCTTCCTTCCTTTCCTCTGTCCCCTCTCTCTCTGTCTGCCCACCATAGTCCTTGGGACCATGGCATCTCCTTCACTGTTGTTCTGCTGAGAACATGGAGGTGCTGCAGGGGACCTAGCACGAGCAGGAGGTGGGGATGGTAAAGTAGGATGCCAAGAGATGTGTGTGGCATTGTTCATTCAGACTCGGGGTGGAATGTGGTGTCAGACAAGCAGAAGCTGACTGTCTGGTTCATTCTAATTCCCCTCTAAACACTCTTTCTGAGCATATCTTACATAAAAACTAGCTTGGGTGTTTCTTTGCTGGGTGAGACTGGTCATGTGTTTCTATTTTCTGAGGACCTGTTAAGCTGTGTAGATGCTTTAGATTTCCTGTGGCCACAGGATTTGGGATCTTGCGGAAAGAATTTTGAAGTAGCCAGGGATGGTGAAGAGTAACTTTCATTATGAATGCTGTTGGAATTCTCAGGCAGAGAGCCCATGTAGACACCAGCAGCAGGCTGTGGGCTTTTCATGCTACAGGCAGCCTGCTGACTAATTTAGGGCTAGCCCCTGTCCGGCCTGTGATGGGGCCCAGCGGCTCATGTCTCAGCTCCCAGTGCCCACTCCGTGGAGATCTTTGTGCTAAGTGCTCTGCATGCAGGGTCCCATTTAATCCTTAAACAGGGAGTCCCAGGCATAGCAGCTCCCAGGGTATGAGAGCTGTGTGATCACAGGTGACCTGTGCTCACGAATCCCTGAAGAGACTCCCTCCCTCTTGTTTCCTTCAAGTTCCCAAACTCCACCTTCAGTGTTACCCTGAGGACACGAGAACAACCGCTGAGAGGGCCAGGAGTCCCTGGCCTGCTCTAGCCTCCCTCCATGACCTAAGTCAACCCCTCCAGAGGGGAGTCAAGAAGCCTCAGAGGGCCCTGCTGTCATTTCCACATCCTCTCCCTATACTCATCTTCCCTCTGTGTGAACTCGCTTTTGTGAGTGCTTTTTTATTTTCTTTTATCTCTTTACTGAGGGTTCTCCTTAGTATTGCATCTTTAATGAGGTTGGGTTTATAGGAAAAAGCCATCACCATATCTTGTTTAATTTTTGGTATTGGTCCTGGGAGCATATCCACAGAGAAGAGCATTGCCTTTGTGGGGAACGGTGTTTGCTCCAGACTTGAACTGAATCCTCATTTTTGTTCTTTGTCGCTTGCCCATTATAGGACTTGGGGCAATTACTGTACACAGTCAATGTTGTCATTTCTTCATTTGTTCGATATTTCCTGTCCCCAGTTAGGGCCTGGTGCTGTCCGTGGGACCTCCTTCCAAGCCATTGTGAGCATTCCTAGAGTGTATGTAAAGTTCTGGGCCGACGGCTGGGTAATGTCGATGATGATCATTCCTGCCCATTTCCACAGCTAGCTTGTGTGACTTGGATTTAACTTCTCGGTATAGCACTGCCTTTTTTGCTTTCTGCTCATCAACTTGGGATCTCTAATCTGCTAGGGCAGAATTTTCCACCCTATGGCTAAAGAACCATTGCATTAGAATCAGCTAGTGGTATAGCCTGGAAATCGGAATTTTCAACAATGTGACGAGGTCTTGAAAGACATGTTAGCTTGGGAACAGCTTGGTGGTGGTTCTCAACAAGTGGTTCTCAGCCCTGGACAGCACAGACAGTCTTCCTTTCTCAGGCCAAATAATTGGAGGGAAAGACCATTTTATTCCCCATATAGTTTGTCCTGTCTTTGTGGGTTGGACCATAACTTCTCCTTCTAAGAGTCAGTGGTGCTAGCACATCAAAATAACAAACAACAACACTTAAGTTGTAACACATGGGGGCAACTAAGAAACTCCGGGGAAGGTGCATGCTGTAACTTCTTCATAGCTCCTGGTGTTAACTCTGCCTGGAGCTGGAATATACATATACAACAGGGTGCTCTACACTGAGACTAATAAAAACTTGGTGGTTAAGATAATAACAACTCGGGGCACCTGGTGGATCAATTGGTTAAACACCTGCCTTTGCTCAGGTCATGATCCCAGGGTCGTAGGATCGAGCCTCGTGTCAGGCTCCCTGCTCGGCAGAGAACCTGCTTCTTTTTCTCCCTCTGCCATTCCCCCCTTGCTTGTGTTCTCTGGTGTGCACATGTACCCACTCACTGTCTCTTTCTCTGTCAAATCTTAAAAAAAAAAAAAAGATAATAACAACTCATATTTATTAATTTCCTAAGTGCCAGACCCTGGGTCAAGTGTAAATATATGATTATATTGATTCTTCATAACAGTGCTGTAAAGTATGAGTGCCAATATTCTCTCCACTTTACAGACAGGGAAACTAAAGATTTGAAAGCCTGAGCAGCTTGCCATGTCACAGCTGGGAGGGGCTAGGGATGGCATAGAAGACCAGCCTAGGTACTTAACCATTCAGTGAACTGATGGAAAAATAAGCAATGTCCTTTAGGTCTGTGTTGATGTTCGTGATACTCATGGACTAGATCTACCCATGCCCTGGTTTCAGAACATTTGCCAAAAGGATTGGGAAAATGCTGTTTACTACTCTCTGGTCTGAATCTAAAACCTGCAAAGGGCTGGTGAGATTTTGGTCTTTGCCTCAGAGGACTTTTTAAGTGGGTGGTTGCTCTTTACTGCCATCTGCTGGCCGTCTGGACCAAGCACAGGCCAGAGCGCCACATTTCCCCTAGAGCAGTGGCAGGGAAGGCCAGCTCGCCAAGTCCGCAAAATACCTTCAGCTCCTACTGTCAAAAGTCTCCGAAACATGCACTTATCCAGAAGAAAAGAGCACTTCTGTAGTTTTAAATAATTGGAATTTTTTTTTCCCTGGTGCTGTCTTTATCATTGGTGAATTTCTAACCATGTTCCAAATAATCCCTTCTGTTTTCTTGGATTCCCATAGCAGAAGGCAAAAGAGCAAAGACACCTTCTTAATTTCCTGCTGCAGTGGCCACCTTGGCCAGTCGGGCTAGGAAACCACAATTCTCTGCATTTGTGTCAGAGAAGTTAAAACCAAGCCTCAACAGATAGAAGGACGATGGTGTGAGGACACTGTTGGGGATCCGCCGCTCTCCAGGGTCTCTCCAGGACGTACCCAGGAGAGACTCTGCCGTTCTCTCGCCAGTCTTGCATGCAGAACAGCAGCTCGGTTTAGAAATGATGAAAACAAGATGTTATTAGGAAACTGGAATACAGTTACCCACTGCGGTGTTCTCGGGACGTGATTCCTGTTTTCAACGGTTATCTTGGAAGTCAGAGTGGCCCTATCCATCCTTTTAGGTAGACTCCTGGGGTTAAAAAATACTGTGACTCCTCATGTGACAAAATACAATTCATCTGTTGGAAGAAGGGAGTATTTGTGGAGAGCCCGAGTTGGTCCCTGAGCGGAAACTGTTCACATCTCATCAAGTTTATGTTGTAAACAATGAAAATGTAACGACTCCTTCCCTCCTTCTTTCTCCTTCCCCCTCTGCCCATCTTTAGCCAGAAAGAATCCGTATCAGTTTTACTCGACTGCCCTTGCCCTCTATAAAGCCTCTCCATGTGGTGGCTAGTTTGGTGGCAACCTGCTATGAAACACACACGGCAAGGTACTGGGGGAACCAGGGGTGGGGTCCTCAAACTCGGCCTCTTGGTCTCTCGTTTTCTGGCCCTCTCCTTGCCAAACCCCTGAGGCCCCATGGAGGGATGCAAGAACTCTGGACGCAGTCGGAAAGCACAGTGGGTGCTGTGTAACTTGACTGGCTCATCAGTTTTCACTGAGTTGGAGAGTTTTTCTTTGTTCCTAACCCTCTTTTAAAAAGACAAAGCAAACATTTTTTAAATGTTAACATTTGGCGATTCCAGGTGGCAGATTGTTTGTACCAATATTCTTGAACCTTTCTGTATTTGTTCCCCAAAATAAGTGGGTAAAAAACAGTTGGGGTAGTGGGGAGAAAAAAAAATGTATGCTGGACCAAATACAATGTCGGATCTTTGGTAGAAATTTCAGTTTTCAAGCCATGTAGCCTCACGGAGCAGGATATGCTGTCGGAGGCCATGGGGAAGAACAGGCGTGCTCATGCTATAGGGCAGCCGTAGGGGCCAGGCCTGCTGGGAAAGGGTCAGTCGGTCTTGAAGACAGTCAGTGGAATTATGGAGGGACTGTGGTTTGAATATTTAGTAAGAGTGAAACTGTATAGCACATTGCTGAGATCTGGGTGTACTATCTGTATGTGTACATCATTTTTATTGAGATACAATTACCTATTCGTTTCCTGTGTACGTAATGATTCCATATCTGTATATGTAGCAAATGATCACAATACATAGGTACTTTTTTTTTCTTTTAATGAGGACTTTTAAGATCTACTCTCTCAGCAACCTACAAATCTACACTACAGTATTATAAACCTATCATTTTCATGTTGTTCATTACATTCCCAGGACTGACTTACCTTATAACTCTGTGTTTGTGTCCTTTGACCACCTTCCCCCCTTTCACCTACCTTCCGCCCCTCTACCTGGGCAACCACCAATCTGTTCCTTGTATCAGTGAATTCAGGGGCTTTTGTTTACTAGTTTGTTTTTTAGATTCCACATATAAGTGAATTGGAATAGTATTTGTATTTCTATATCTGACTTACCTGGCTTAGCATAATGCCCTCAAGGTCTACCCATGTTGTCCCAAATGGCAGGATTTCCATTTTTATGGCTGGATAATATTCCATTGTGTGTATATCACATTTTCTTTATGCATTCATCCATCGATAAACAAGTAGCACGAACCTAGAATCAGCCTATTATAAATAATGCAGTGAACATGGGGTTTCATTTTCCTTTTGAATTAGTGTTTTTGTTTCCTTTGGGTAAACATCTATGTCAAATTGCTTGATCATATGTTAGTTTTAGCTTTTGAGAAACCTGTTGCTTACCATAGTGACTGAACCCATTTACATTCCCACCGGCAGTGCACACGCGTTCCCTTTTCTGCATGTCCTCACCAATGCATGTTCTTTCTTGTCTTTTTTTTTTTTTTTAAAGATTTTATTTATTCACGAGAGACAGGCAGAGACATAGGCAGAGGGGCAGATGTACCCTGCAGGGAGCCCGGTGTGGGACTCGATCTCGGGACCCTGGGATCATGCCCTGAGCTGAAGGCAGATGTTCAACCAGTGAGCAACCCAGGTGCCCGCTTTCTTGTCATTTTTAATGATAGCCACTGTGTGGTGATACCTCATTGTGGTTATGATTTGTGTTTCCCTGGTGATTAAGGATGTTGAGCACCTTTTCATGTACCTGTTGGCTATCTGTATGTCTTCTTTGGGGAAATGTCTACTCAGATTCTCTGCCCATTTTTAAATTGGAGTCTTTTTTTTTGTTTGTTTGTTTTGTTTTGTTTGCTCCAGCTGTATGAGTTATTTGTATATTTTGGATATTAATCCTTCTTTAAAAGATTTTATTTATTTATTCATGGGAGACACAGAGAGAGGGAGAGAGAGAGGCAGAGACCCAGGCAGAGGGAGAAGCAGGCTCCATGCAGGGAGCCTGATGTGGGACTTGATCCCGGGTCTCCAGGATCATGCCCTGGGCCAAAGGCAGGGGCTAAACCACTGAGCCACCCAGGGATCCCCACATATTAATGTTTTATCATATACGTGATTGCCAATATATTCCTCCATTCAGTAGGTTACCTTTTTTTTCATTATACTTTTACTTTCCTTTGCTGTGCAGAAGCTTTTTAGTTTGATGTACTCCCACTTGTGTAGTTTTGCTTTTGTTGCCTTTACTTTTGGTGTCGGAGCCAAAAAAAATCATTGCCTGGAATGACTTCAGAGAGTTTATGGTCTTTGTTTCTTGTAGGAGTTTTATGGTTTCAGCTCTTATGTTCCTAAATCCATTTCAGGTTAACTCTTGTGTATGATGTAAGATAGTGGTCCAGTTCCATGTGGCCATCCAGTCTTCCCAACACCTACTATTGAAAAGACTGTCCCTTTCCTGCTGTGTATTCTTGACTCCTTTGTCATAAATTAATTGATCATATATGAATGGGTTTATTTCTGGACTCTCTGTTCTGTTCCATGGATCTTTGTGTCTCTTCTTATGCCAATACCATACTGTTTGGATTACTATGGGTTTGTAATAGCATTCAAACTCAGGAAGCATGTTGCCTCCAGTTTTGTTCTTAAGATTGTTTTGGCTACTCAGGGTCTCTTGTAGTTCCATACAACAAATTTCAGGATTGTTTATTACACAAAAAAAAAATGCCACTAGAATTTTGATAAGGATTGCATCAAAACTGTAGGTTGCTTTGTGTAGTATGGCCATCCTACATAGTTTAACAATCTTCCTCCAATTCATGTGAACAGAGTATTTTTCCATGGTTTTGTGTCATCTTTGGCTTTTTTCATCAATGTCTTATTTTCAGTCTACAGGTCTTTCTTGTTTAAATTTATTCCTACTTTTTTTTTTGACGCAATTGTGGATGGGTTTCTTTTCTTAATTTCTCTTGCATCTGATAGTTCATTTTTAGCATGCACAAATGCAGCAGATTTTGGGGTGTTGATTTTGTATCCTGCAACTTCACTGAATTTATAACTAGTTCTAAGTCTTTTTGTGATCTTTAGGGTTTTCTATATATCAAATGTTATCTGCAAATAGCGACCGTTTTACTTCTTCCTTTCCAATTTGGATGTCTTTTTTTTTCTTGCCAGTTGCTCTGGGTAAGACTTCCAAATACTACAAATAAAAGTGAATAGAAAGTGAGAAGAGTGAGCATCCTTGTATTGTTCCTCATCTTAGAAAAAAGATTTCAGCTTTTCACCATTGAGTATAATGTTACCTGTGGACTTCTCATGTGTGGCCTTTGTTATGTTGAGGTACATTCCCTCCATACATGCTTTGTTGAATTTTTATCACGAATGAATATTGAGTTTTGTTAGATGCTTTTTCTGTATAATGAGATGATCATATAACTTATATCTTTTATTTTGTTAATGAGGTGTATCATATTGACTCATTTGCAGATGCTGTACCATCCCTCCATCTGTGGAATAAATCCCTCTTGATCATGATATATGAACTTTTTAATGTATTGTTGAATCTGGTTTGCTAATATTTTTTTGAGGATTTTTGTATATATATTTATCAGGGAAACTGGGCTATAATTTTCTTACGGTGTCTTTGTCTGGTTTTGGTATCAGGGTTGTCTTGACCTCATAAAATCAGTTTGGAAGGGTTTCCTCCTCATACATTTTTTTGGAAGTACCTTAGAAGGATTAATATTCATTTTTCTTTAAATGTGTCATAGAATTCACCAGTGAGGCCATCTGATACTGGACTTTTCTCTGTTGGGAGGTTTTTGATTACTGATTCAATTTCCTTACTTGTTACTGGTCTGTTCATATTTTCTACTTAATTTAGATTGGATGTTTTTTAGGAATTTTTCCATTTCTTCTCGGTTGTCCAGTTTGTATGCATATATCTCTTCATAGAGGTCTCTTAAGGATCCTTTGTATTTCTGTGATATCAGTTGTAATGCCTCCTATTTCATTTCTTTTTTTTTTTTTTTTTTAAGATTTTATTTATTTATTCATGAGAGACACAGAGAGAGAGGCACAGACATAGGCAGAGGGAGAAGCAGGCTCCATGCAGGGAGCCTGACGTGGGACTTGACCCCAGGGCCTCCAGGATCACTCCCTGTGCTGAAGGTGGCGCTAATCTGCTGAGCCACCCTGGCTGCCCCTTCCCTCTTTCATTTCTCATTTTTTCTGGGTCCTCTCTTTTTTCTTGGTAAGTCTAGCTTAAGGTTTGTCTTTTACTTATCTGTTAAAAAACAAAACAAAACCCAGCTCTTAGTTCCACTGATATTTTCTATTATTTTTTTAGTCTCTTACCTCATTTATTTCTGCTCTGATCTTTTACTTCTTTCTCCTAACTTTGAGCTTCATTTGTTCTTCTTTTCTGGTTCCTTGAGCTATAGATTTAGGTTGTTAACTTAATAATCTTTCTTGTTATTTAATGTAGGCTTTTATTGCTGTGAACTTCCCTCTTGGAACTGCCCTTGCTGCCTCTCCTAGGTTTTGGCATGTTGGATTTCTATTTCTATATGTTTTTCTCATTTGATTTCTTCATGACCCATTGGTTGTTCACTAACATGTTTAATCTTCACACATATGTGAATTTTCCAGTTTTGTTCTTGTCAATGATTTCTAGTTTCAAACCACTGTGGTCAGAAACGATGCCTGATAGGATTCCAATCTTCTTAAATTTATTAAGACTTGTTTTGTGGCCTAACATATGATCTGTCCTAGAGAATATTCTATGTGCACTTGAGAAGAATGTGTACTATGCGGCTTTTGGATGGGATGTCCTTTAAATGTCTTTTAAGTCCATCTGGTCTAATGTGTCATTTAAGGTCAATGTTTCCTTATTGATTTAATGTCTGGATGATCTATCCACTGATGAAAGTAGGGTATTAAACTCTGCTACTATATTGTATTGCTATCCATTTCTCCCTTTAGGTCTGTCAGTATTTGCTTTATATATTTGGATTCTCCTATGATATGTGTATAACCATTTACAAATATATTCTTTTGTTGGATTGATGCCTTTATTGTTGTATAATGACCTTCTTTGCCTCTTACTACAGTCTGTCTTCATGCCTATTTTGTATAGGTATCCCAGATTTCTTTTGGTTTTTGTTTGCATGGAATACCTTTTTCTGTTCCTTTACTTTTAGTCTTTGTGTGCCCTTAGATCTGAAGTGAATCTGTTGTAGGCAACACATAGATAAGTCTTACTTATTTTTTTTTCAATCTATCAGCCACCCTATATCTTTGGATTGCAGAATTTATCCATTTACATTTAAAGTAATTACTCACAGGTATTACTTCCTGTTGTTTTGTCAATTGTTTTCTGGCTATTTTGTAATTCCTTCATTCTTCTCTTGCTCTCTTCCTTTGTGATTTGATGATTTTCTGCAGTGTAGTGGTATGCTTAGATTCCTTTATCCACTATAGTTTTGCTTTGTGGTTACCATGAGGCTTTCCTAAAACAACTTATAACGGTCTATTTTAAGTTGATGATAGTTTCAGTTTGGATACATTCTAAAGTTCTGCATTTTTATTTCTCCCTCCCGTGCTTTTTTTTTTTTTTTTAATTTTTAAAATTTATTTACTCAGACGCAGAGACATAGACCATGGGTGAAGCATGCTCCCCACAGGGAATCCGATGCAGGCCTCAATTCCCAAACCCAGGATCATGCCCTGAGTCAAAGGCAGATGCTCAACCACTGAGCTACCCAGGCATCCCCCATGGTTTGCTTTTGATGTCCCAACTTACATCTTTTTCTTTTGTCCATTAACAAATCATTATAATTGTTTTTACTTTTGCCTTTTAACTTTCCCTTTTATATGTAATTAACCCACCACCTGTGCAACATTAAATTATTCTGAATTTTACTCTGTATCTACCTTTACTAGTGAGATTTATAATTTCATATGTTTTCCTATTATTGACTGGTGCCTTTTTATCTCAAAGAAGTCCCCAGAACGTTTCTTGTCAGGCTCTTCTAATGGAGATGAAGACTTTTAGCTTTTAATTGTCTGGAAAAGTCTCTCTCCTTCAATTCTGAAGGATGACTTTGTCAGATAAAGTATTTTTAGTTGTCAATTCTTTTCTTTTTATATATATATTAAAAGATAGTTTATTTTACCTGATATGAAATATTTCAAACATATTAAAAGAATGATCATATAACAAGGATCCAGATTCCCTCTACCCAGGTTTGGCAAATCTTATCATTTTTACCTTATTTGTTCTAAATCTTTTTAAAAACTATAATGAAACATAGACATAGTAGGAGTCTATATATCTGTCTCTCTCATTTAATCTTTTCTCCCTCCTTCTAGAAGTTTACACCATCTTGTATTTGGCATCTATTCCATCCATGCATTTCTTTTATTGTTTACTTTTACATAAGATATAAGCATGCATAACAATAGACAATACTCTGGGATGTTTTAGATTTCTTCTTCTTCCTCTTCTTCTTCTCCTCCTCCTCCTCCTCCTCCCCCCCCTCCCCCACTCCCCCCTTCTTTCTTCTTTCTTCTTCGCAGTTATTTTTTTCAGCAAGTTAAATATATTGTGCCACTTTCTCTGGCCTGCAAAGTTTCTGCTAAAAAATCAGCTTATAGTCTTAATGGGACTTCTCTTGTACAAAACACATTGTTTTTCTCTTGCTACTTTTAAGATTCTCTCCTTATCTTTAACTTTGGACACTTTAATTATAATGTGTCTTGGTTTTCTTTGGATTGTCTTATGTGGAGCTCTCTGTACTTCTTTGATCTGGAATGTATGTTTCCGTCCCTATGTTAGGGAAATTTTCAGTCATTATTTCTGCAAATGAGTTTCCTGCCCCATTGTCTCTCTCTTCTCCTTCTGGGACCCTTATAATGCCAATATTAGTCTATTTGGTGTTGTTTCATAAATTCCTAAAGCTGTCTTTGTGCTTTTTCATTCTTTTTTTTTCTTTTTTGCTGCTCTGATTGGGTGAGTTCCACTGCCCTCTGTTTGAGTTTACTGATCTTTTTCCTTCATCTAGTTTGCTCTTAAACCCCTTTAGTGTATTATTCAGTTCAGTTATTGTTTTCATCTCTGTGATTTCTGTTTGGTACTTTCTTATATTTTTTCTTTCTTTGTTGAAATTCTCACTTTGTTAATCTTTGTTCCCCTGAGCTCAGTGAGCATCTGTTGACTGTTATTTTGAACTCTTTATCAAGTAAATGACTTATTTCCAATTCATTGGGGCTTTTTCTGAGATTTTATTTTGTTCTTTCATTTGGAACACATTCTTCTGTTTGTTTTTTCTTGACTCTCTTTGTTGATTTTTCTACATTAGATAAAACAGCTACCTCTCCAGGTCTTAAAGAGATGCCCTCCTGTAGATGAATCTTCTTGTTCAAATTTGCCCTAGGTCTTGGTTGTCCCTTAACCCTTTATGATTGTATAAACAGCATACTTGGTCCTCTGTCTTTCCTAGTAGTTGAGGGGGTACCAGGACCTGTCAGTGTCAAAGGGGAGGATCTTAGCACCTATATTCAGTCTAATTGGAGGCCAGACCTCAGGTAGCAGCTTTTAAAGTTTGTACATATACCTCTTTCAGGGAAAGAGCAGGAAATGGGCATTTCTGTTTGTTTTCTCTGCACTGAGCCCTGGGGTCATAGCTAAGTTAAGAATTGTTTGTGTGTTTGCTTGCCATGCTGTTGAACCTGTGAACATACGCTCCGGTGGCCTTTAGAACCAGGCTTTCAAGAGACGTATCCTCTGGGGGCCAGCCAAAAAAGCTGGGGTGCCACACCTGAGCATAAGCTCCTTTCTTTGAGACACTGATGACCTGGGGCAGGACAGAGGGAGAGTGCAAAGATGGTAGCCAGTGGCTTCCCTGGTCTCTGGAGAGGATAGAGGTATGTATTTCTCAATTGGCCCCTCAGGCCACTGCTATGAAGATAACTTAAGAGTCTCTTCCATAGAAAGACTGGGATTCTCATTCTGCTCTGTCTCTGCTACCTTGGGGGGTAGCTGATTAAGAACTGTTTCTCCATTTGTTAGGGTGCTTTGGGAGCCAGGATTGTAGGCACTGCTGGCCTCCAGAGCCAGGAGCTCAAGGATGGCTCTTGGGCAGTAGCTACAAAATCCATGGTGCCCTTGTGTGCACAGGCTTATTTCCAAGAGATTGCAGCAAACTGGAACAAGGCAGAGGGAAAGTGCAAATGTAGCATCCCCTAGCCTCCCCAGTCTTTGAAGAGGATTTCAGTAGGCCTTTAGGTGTGTATTATATTAGATGCCTCCCCTTCAGACTGAAACTTTAAGCAAATAGTCCTCTTTCACAGAAAGACTGGGTATTTCTGTTTCCTCTGCACAGGGCCCTGGAGGAGAGCCACAATGAACCATTACTTTTTAGTTTACTATAGCCTTGTTGAGCTCATGGATAGAAGCCCTATTGGCTTTCAAAGCTAAATATTTTGGAGGCTTATCTCCCAGATGCAAGTCTTAAACATTGGGGCATGAGCCTGGCTTGTTCACTGTCCAAGCTGTAGTCTTGAGTATATGGTAGGTACTTAATAAAAACCATTTGAATAAATGAATGAATATGTCCTTCCTTCCTTTCAGTGTTTTCATCGAGGATGAGGATGTTATCTTTTATTTGTTGGTATTTCCAAGGACACAAGAAATGTCTGTGATTCTCATGTTTTATTTTAGTCAACCATTTTTATTGAACATATGCTGCATGCCAGGCACTGGGCTAGGTACTGAGGATACAACAGTGAATAAAACTGAGAAAACTCTTATATTCACACACACTAGTGAGAGGAAATGGATAACAAATATAATAAAAAGTAAATTATTTGATTTTTTTGCTGATGTTGGAATAGACTATTCCTCTTCTTGTTTCTGAAGAATAAAATGAACCTCTTCTGTAAAAAGAAATTGTAAGTGACCCAAAGCCAACTGAGGCAAACAAATTCACTCTTGTCCTGAAAGAAATGGGAATATGTTAATTAGAAAATGGTAACTAAACCTCTGGAAAAGTGTGAAAAAGAGAGAAGGACAAAGAAAGGATCGGGCAAAAAGATGGTTGCTACAAGGCAGAGATTCCTCTACCGCTGAGCTGCCTGCCCTGTCATTCTGCAATCTTAGCCTGGCTGCTTTCACCACATATGTGTCCTTCCCAACCTTGAAAGCCCATCATGATGTTTGCTGGCAGGATTTTGAGTGACCCTGAACTAGCCGTTGCCAAGGTATCTCTACTTACTACTCAAAGCAGGAATAATAAATCTGCCTATGTGCTGTCTCCTTCCATTTCAAGGCACACACAGTGAATTCAGAGCAAGGGGTAAAGAGAGTTACTGCATGTAAAAATAGCCTTGTGCCTTAAAAAAAAAAAATACTTTTTTTCATAAATAAATGCATCATCTCATTGGCTCCTTTTAAGACCACTGTGAGTTGATTAAGGTGAGGATTATAGTTAGTATGTCCATATAGCCCCAGTTAACCCTTCTTTTGTCCCAGCATTCCATTTGGCTTAGCACTTATCCTGGACATTTTAAAAAGATTTTATTCATTTATTTGATAGAAACAGAGCACAAGCAGGAGGAGCAGCAGGCAGAGGGAGAGGGAGAAGCAGGCACTCTGCTGAGCAGGGAGTCTGACATCGGGCTCAATCTCAGAACCCTGGGATCAGGACCTGATCTTGTCTTGAAGACAAGACGTTTAACTGACTGAGCCACCCAGGCGCCCCCTGGATTTTTTTTTATAGACTTAATTTTTTTAGAGCAGTTTTAGGTGCACAGCAAAATTGAGTGAAAGGTATGGAAATTTCTCCTAGGCCCACTGCCAGTGTACATGCACGGCCTTCCTGACTATCCACACCCCCAGCAGAGTGGTACGTTTGTTACAGTGGGGGAAGCTGCATTGACACATCATCGCTCAATGCCTAGAGGTCACGTTAGAGTTCGCTGTCAGTGTTACATATTCTGTGGGTTTTGGCACACGTATGATGACACGTCTCTACCATTATAGTGTTGTACAGAATAGTTTCACCGGCCTGAAAATCCTCTGTGCTCTGCCTCTTCTCCATCTTCTGGATTTATCAGTTGGTACTCAAGCGTAATTATAATTTCATATTTGAAAATATTTTGATAGAAATGTTTACTTCAACACGGTAAAGCTGCTTTCTTGGTTAAAAAGTAAATATTTTTAAAGTACATAAGTTTAATTTGCCTTTCAGAGTGGTCCCAACATAGGTGATAAGTTATGTGGTCTCCATAATCACAGTCTGCATTTAATGCGGAGAAAAACTGGTTTCCACAGAGAAAGGGACACTCCCTGGTGTGTCTGGCCAATCAGGAGTAGAGCAGGACTAAAGCCTTGAGATCTGAGTTCTGGTACTTTCTATACCAGAGACACGAGGCCCACCGGAGGGACAGCTCAGGTCTCAAAGCTTACCACATTCCTGCTGTATTTAAAGTAGTTATGAAAGCAGGATTCTATCTGTATTTCTAATTCAAGCATGAGAAAAGGCACTAAGTAAATAAATAACGTACCCAGTAAAGGATCAAAATAGACCACAAGAAGCCCAAGAAATAGAAAATCAGGCAGGCAAATGAAGACCTGTGTGGAGAGGATGTATTTCAAAGGAGTACTGTGCTTTTGGAGAGGATTCTATAAAATGTTAAGTCAGAAGAGAATAGCATCTTCACTGACAAATGTTTGGTGGTATTTTGAGACTGAAATTAGTTTCATTTGCATATTTCTGGGACATGGTACATCTGTTTATCCAGCAAAATGAGTCTAGGTTCTGATCAAATACATAGTAAACTTACCCAATATGGCAATTAACCATTCTGTAGTATCGCCCACATGTAATTTTAATACAGTGTTAGCATCCTAAAGATTGAAGTGACTCTTAACTTTTCCACAGCAGATCAGAAGTACATTATTTCAAAAAGGGGTCGGTTTTCCTAAAGACCAATTTCTCCTCACACTCGTTTTAAGATGTAGTATTTAAAATACATGCTGATGTAAAAAACACATAGTTACCCTACATCAGATGGGAGTGATTACTCGTGTGTAAAACCAAGATCACAAGGAGCAGGGTAAATGACCAACACATGCAAGGAAATGGTAAATAATACAGAATGGTGTGTGGAGTTGACATTTCCCCTTCCAGGGTTTTTAAGATGCATGGCATTAGATGCTATCCTGCTGAAACGATATTTAGGTGTTTCTCTTTATTTGTAAATGGTGTGAATATACGCTTTTATTTTATTTCTTTATTTTCACCAGGCCTCTCTATCCGGAGCGTGTGCTGGAAAGCAGACCGCCTTCTAGCAGGGACCCAGGACAGTGAGATATTTGAAGTGATCGTGCGCGAACGAGACAAGCCAATGCTGATCCTGCAAGGCCACTGTGAGGGGGAGCTCTGGGCTCTGGCCCTGCACCCCAAGAAGCCACTGGCTGTGACAGGCAGTGACGACCGCTCTGTCAGGTCAGGCCTGGGCAATGGCAGTTGTCATCTCCCTGACTGCCTTGGGATTACAGATTTATTGTGCCCAAATTTGCTTGTTATTTAAGAGAAGGATAAACCATAGTACAGAAGCACACAAGTTCCAAGAGGAATGTTGAGACATTTAGCTCAACAACACTTGGCTTCTTAGCATTTTGTTGTTGCTATCTTTCTTTGGCTTCATCTTAAGTCATGAAAATGCTCTGAGAAGTGAAAATACACTGCTACTAGTTAGATAGGCTCCCATTTCTCTTTCAGTTGAAGATGTGCATTCATTTGTGGTAAGATTATATTTCTCCCTTGTATGTTGGGTCCTCTGTAGGGGGCTACACATGGCATTTCACACTTTTGTTATAGACATTCATCTCCATTGGTGAATTCATGAGTTTGTCTTCATCAGGACTTAAATTTCTGATTTTCAGGATTCTCTTCAGTGTGTGAGTAAACAAGTATTTCTTTGCATATTCTCAGATGGAATTTTGAACATTGTCCTCAAATCAAAGGAAAGTGCTTGTTCCTAAGAAAACAGGCAATTTTATTAGGGCCTCAAGGATTCTTGCTGTGGATCATTTGTTATTTTTTGAGAGCACAGCATTGCATAAAATGAGCAAAATGAGCATACTTCCAGTATCTCTGTGACTGTTGAAAGGCTGATCATAGGTTTAGAGGTATTGAGGAAGGCTGTGCCCTGACTTCAGTATTTCTGTATTTGCTGCTGACCTTTAAATGTGCCCAACAACAAGTAGGCCAGAAAGAGTGCCTGCCAGTGGCAGGGAGAGGCTTCTGGGTCGATTGGTGATTGATTACTGCTTTTGAGCTCTAATAGCTGAATTAGAACATTGTAGACTAGACTGGAGGTTCCTGCTTCTCCTCTGCTCTTGTTCATACTGTACGCCTGTGAATCTGATCAAGGCACAGTGTACTCACTAATGAGGTATAAATCCAAAAGTAAATCCATTTTGTGATCTCTACCAAGCTCTGAAGCCCCCTCAATCTAAAAGATCACACTTGTCTCCACATGGCATAAGTATTTATTTGGTTTAAAGCTTTTCTTTACTCAACTTACTCTATTTTCTTCCTTTACCTTCCTTGACTCTGAGCCTTCTCTCAACAGGCAAAATGGTGCCACCATGTTGCTCAAGCACCTGAGATACCCGATTTATACACATCCAGATAGAAATGATTTCAAGGAAAGTCTTTGGCTTTTATATTTTGGCAACTTTGATGTGTCTTAGAATTGCAAACATCTCCAAGGAGCCCTGTCAGAATTTGTCATATTCCCCTTAACTATGAATTTGGCTAAAATTACAAACAGTCTTTTACACTGAATATTGAAATTTAAGAAGAGTCTAAGTCCTAATTTCTTGAGAAAGATCAGCTTAGGGATTTTATAAGGATGGCACAGTCTACTGGGGAGTGATAGTTTCTGCATGTTAGTAAGGCAAAGCTTACATTGCTTAAAATAGTACAAGGCTAAAAACAGCGTGAGATGATGAATAATGGACGAGGTATCGAAAGACTACCATGAGCTTTAGGCCCAACGGTGCAGGCTGCCTCAGGGATCAGTAAGCTCTTCACTGTGCAGCTCCCCATTTTCAGGAGCATGCCTCCATCTGGACCATGATTTTGTTTTGTTTTTACTTTGTTCTGTGCATAGGCTGTGGAGCCTGGCCGACCATGCCTTGATTGCCCGCTGTAACATGGAGGAAGCAGTTCGCAGTGTGGCTTTCAGCCCCGATGGATCTCAGCTGGCCCTGGGCATGAAGGATGGCTCTTTCATTGTGCTCCGAGTCAGGCATGTACCGATATGGAAAATGATATCAGAAATGCTCTCTTGTTGAAACTAGTTCTCCTGGCCATAATGTATGCCAGGACTTCAGGAAAAATGCTTTTACTCTTTCAGATAGAACACTCTAGATTCACAGTGCCCTATCTGTAATTCCTAAATCCAAACATTCCAAAAATCCAAAGTTCTTGGGTAATTTATTTGACAGCACATCTTGACCAAATGAACTGATTTGAGACTGTTTATGCCTATTAATCTCTCAATAGGAATAATTATCATGCGATATGCTACAAAAATATTAATGTGGTTAATATGGGGTGCTGCCCTAACTCATACTGGGGATGTTACATAATATATTGTATGTGAGCCTTTCTAAAATCCAGTGAATAATGAACTTCCAAGCACAGCTAGTCCCAAGGGGTTATGGGCTTGTAGGAAGCCAAGAAAAGAGAAAGAAATGATAAAGCAGTCTCCAGCAGTGCCAGATTTTTAGAGGTAAGCTTGAGTAAAGGATTTCTTCCACTTATAATGAAAAAGAAGATGGAGTATCTCATATTTATTAACATCCTGTATTTACTGGACAAAAATTATGACTCACACTTGTAATTTCTCTAAGCACACTGGTTGTTTTTTTGGCTTACACAATTTGTGATTACAGAAAGAAAATGAAGCTGTAAATTAGACACTGCATGTTTTGTACATAGAAAATTCTATAAAGCTTTGAAAAATGATCTTGGCGTAGTTTATTACACTAAATTCTCATTACCAGCCACACATAAGTGATTACTGAGTAGGTGGGCAACATTTTCTTTCTCTGCTTAGCGGATGGTCTGAAGAGATGGCCGATTACCAGATTTTTTTCTTTTTTGTTGGATTTCCCAGCCAAAAATATCCCCCAAAACTCTATTTGATGACATTACAGTAAACTCTAATGTGATTAATAAGAAATAGCAAGTGAGGACAATTACCATGTAGAAGCTGATATTTGCCATTATTTGTGCACTGAGTTTGTTGGGAATAGAAGAAGTTGTTGGTACTGGCACAGGGGACCTGCTAGTCACAATTCTGTCTCATGGTGGCAACTTTCCAATGAGGGCAGCAGTTCTTACCAGAACCTGATCAGAAGGGACACAAAATATTCCAGTGTCTGATACATGTATGCATTGTTGACCTTTCGTGGTGAAGATTAAATAATTACATGAGAATTTAACATTTAAAAAAAGTCATTGAGAAAAAGTAACCTGATGTAGTTTACCTTCCTCCGGGACATGTTTTTAAAACACTTTCACAAACCCCAAATTTCTCAAAGCACAAAGTTTTAGGGAAAAATAATACATAATTGACCATGAAAGCCAATAGGCATTTCATTAAGTTTTGTTGTCTTTACTTTGGAAACCCAAAATATCATTTAAAATGTTGGTTGATGTTGCCTAAAATGGCCAGAAATGAAATGGTGTCTTCTATCTTTCTTCAGCAGTTAATCTCGGAGTTCCTGTAGGTGTCCTCTCCCTTTTGAAACAGCCTTTTCTCTGACATACACATTTTAAGACGTGGCTTGGGTTCCTGTTTCTAGATTTGCTGCTTATCCCCTTTTATTGCTGCTCTTTATTCTTATAGAGATATGACAGAAGTGGTTCATATCAAAGATCGAAAAGAAGTCATTCATGAAATGAAATTTTCTCCAGATGGCTCTTACCTCGCGGTGGGATCCAATGACGGCCCAGTGGACGTGTATGCCGTTGCCCAGCGATACAAGAAAATTGGAGAATGCAGCAAGTCCCTTAGTTTCATCACACACATTGACTGGTCTTTGGATAGCAAGTACCTGCAGACCAATGATGGCGCCGGAGAACGCCTCTTCTACAAGATGCCGTGTAAGTTACGTGGGTGTTGGGCGTTGGAGAGAATCAAGACCTTGAACCACATGCAGCAAACATGTATGACTGTCGTCATGATCTCAGGGCAAGGAATATTTTCAGAGACGCCACCCCCCACATCTCAAACTCTCCAAGAAAAGATTAATACATTGAAACATATTAAAATAAAAACTCAAGGCACAATGAAAGGGGTCACAGCAAGACAAGGCACAGACTGGACGGAAATGCTTGCAATGGTTATAATGGGCAAAGGATATACACCTAGAAGTTACAAAGAACGCCTAAAGATAAGTGAAAGGAAAAGGATCCTAGAAAGATACTGAAAAATGCTAAATGTAAAGATACTGAAAAATGCTAAATGTACCAGTATGCATGTTCCTCATTTGCTATGATAGTTTTAGTCCGAAATCTGTGTTCTTCATAAATAGAAGTCTTTAGGATATCATTTATTGAAATATGCTAAGTGGGATTTAAAACACAATTTTTAAAAAAGTTTTTATTTATTTGAGAGTGAGACAAAGAGTAGGTTAGAGAGAGCGAGCGAGAGGGAGAGAGCACAAGTGATAGAGGAGAGGCAGAGGTGGAGGGAGAAGCAGGCTCCTGCTGAACAGGGAGCCCAATGTAGGACTCGATCCTAGGACCCTGGGATTATGACCTGAGCCGAAGGCAGACGCTTAACCGACTGAACCACCCAGGTGCCCCTAAAAAACACAATTTTTACTTGTCACCTCCACTCTCTTTTTTAGAAGAGGTTCATCAGACTTCTATAATATTTAGTGACATTTAGTTTGTTACACTACAATGGCAGACATAAAAGGCAAATTTCTGTATTGTAATCTTTGCCTATGATTTTTTTTTGATAGAAGGGGATATTTTTAGTATTTATCATGAATCTTGTCATCAAATAATATTTTCTTAATCTTTTTGTTGAAAAATCATTTACTAGGAAATAATATATACCATCCAATGTAATTTCAGCTTCTAAAAGAATCTCTGCTCTGTCAAATTCATCAGCGCACCATCACTAGGTACATATTTCTGTGTGTCTACTTTCTTTGCTTGCAATTCTTTCATATATATTTTCCATATGTGAAAAATCATGGAATACATGTTTATCATTTTCAATAACAAAGTAACATCCTGCTCAGTGATAATAGCATAATTTGCTTTCTTGTCCTTCTGTTAGTGAGCATTTGGGCTCATTTCTGGTTTCTTTGCTGGTGCAGATGGTGCCTCTCCAAATATCTTTGTATAAGATATATTTTCTTTCCTGAGTTACTTCCTTGAACTGTATTTTCCAAAGGAGGAATGCTGGGTTAAAAACTATGGTGTGTCAGCTCTCTGATTTTATGGTCGTCTGAATGAATTTTTATGGGATGCTGTCACAGTCCAGAATTTCTGCATGCCAGTATTTGACATCGTACCAGTAATGTATAAGAGTGTCTGTTCTCGCAGATTCTTTATTTGAAAACATTTGTTTATTTTTGAAGAAGAAACTACGAGATAATACACTAAATTGTCTTGATTTTTGAATTTTAAAATTGTATATGGTTAGACATTTTCCCAAGCATTTGTGTATCGTGTGTTTCTGCCTTTGCATGCACCTGGGTGACGTCCCTCAGCAGCCTTTGGTACACACTGGGAGTTGTGCCATACACTTGAGAACATTTTTGGCACAACTGTCAGAACTATTTTCCCTAACTGCTTATATTTACTTCATCAGAAATGGTGGATTTTCATTGTCTAATGCTTTTAAATTTAAATAATATCCATTAAATATTTACACTAATTATTGGAGCCTAAATTTTTTTAAAAAATCACTTCTATGATTCTTCGAATTATGAAAAGTAGTTCAGAATAAGCTTTTTTTTTTAAAGATTTTATTTATTCATGAGATAGAGAGAGAGAGGCAGAGACACAGGCAGAGGGAGAAGCAGGCTCCATGCAGGGAGCCTGATGTGGGATTCCATCCTGGGTCTCCAGGATCAGACCCTGCCTGGACTGAAGGTGGAGCTAAACCACTGAGCCACCTGGGCTGCCCCAGAATAAATTTTTAAACACGTAGCAAAATGTTGGTGACTAAATATATGATTTCATAAAAATCTTTTCATCAATAATACAAAGCATACTATCTGTATAGTACTTTCAAATATTACAGTAAATACAATGATCATTTTCTTTCTTTTCTCCGTATCTGAGTTTTGATCATGCACTCTCTCTAAACCATGCTGGAAGAAAAAAAGTCACCAATTGGGAAAAGAGATTAAAATCTTGAGTTTCCTTGGTTTATTAAACTTCTCTAAACCTTTATAAGAAAAATGGATAAAGTAAATTAGAATGTGCTTTTTATTTAAATGAAACATTATGTTACTGTGTGTTGATTATTTCCAGCTGGGAAGCCTTTAACAAGCAAAGAAGAAATCAAAGGGATTCCCTGGGCCTCCTGGACGTGTGTGAAAGGCCCTGAAGTGAGTGGAATTTGGCCAAAGTATACGGATGTCACTGACATCAATTCCGTGGATGCAAATTACAACAGCTCAGTGCTGGTTTCCGGCGATGATTTTGGACTGGTTAAATTGTTTAAATTTCCTTGTCTCAAGAAAGGTAAGGCCACAAGAGAGATTTCACTGAATAAGTATTTAATCTAGAATGTGTACACAGTGTAATTAAGACTGATTTTCTTTTTGTCTCTTCTTGCAGATTATTCATTTTTGTATTCATTTTTACTCTTTTACACTTTCAGATAAAATATGTTGCTGATATTATTTACTTTTGATGTTCTAAAATACAGAATTTTACAAATTTAAGGCATAATTTGTTTAGAGTTATTTCTAGCCAGTTTGTGATTCGTAAGCTTTATGTTTCATTTTTTAAACAAGTCCTAGTTTTGTTTTTATTTATGTAAATAAACACTCATAATTTAAATTATGTATTACATTAAAATATTGCAATTAAAATCCTTTAAGCTGCACGGCTAATTGTGCTTATACATGGAAAGCCAAGCAAAGTCCCTCTAGACATACTTAAGATAAAAATCTAAGATAAAAATCTAAAGGTGATTTTTGTGGTGATAACACAGTTCGCAGACCCCTTGTAGCACTAATCTTGCAAAGCTAATTTACATAACTGGTGAAATTTTTGAGAGGGAAGCTTGGTTCAAGAAAATTCTCCCCTTGCCTTTTGTTGTTTTGTTTTATTATTGTTAAAATCTTGTCACGTCAATTTTGTGGCATCTTCAGACTTTGTAGGATGTGACTGGAATAGCCATGTAATGACCCTGTCTTTTTCTTCCTTACAAAGCTGAGCCAAAGCCCCTACACAGATTTTTCTGAGACCGCCCACCAGCACCCTGAAAACCTGATCTTCAGAAAGTGATCAGTGGGGACGTGCTGTGGCCTAAAAACTCGCTCACTTGAACGATTTTAAAATTAAGAAGGGAAAGGGATTGAAAAATGTCATCAGAAGGTCATTTTCGGCTAACTGGCAGTTTTGAAGCTGCAACAGTTACAGTTGAGAATTGAATATAAAATGCACAGCAAAGCTGCCATCATTTACACTTGACAAAATGGCCATCACTTTAAAATGCTTGAGGCACAAAATTACCTCAACATGCCTAATTCACACTCTTCTCTCCCTGATGGGTCTTTTGAGACAGGGCCTATCCTGTCAGATTGAGCGATGTACTTGAGGAACTTGAGTTAGGCAACCAGAAGGAATGAGGGAACTGACCAGAAACATCACCGGGGCCAGAAGCAATACTGTGGGTCTCGAGGATCAGGACTTGGGAAGAAGTTAACTCGCCAAGAATTGGTGTTTCCTGCGTATCACCCCGCCTTGTAGGGTGGTCTTGGGCCTTGAAACAGGAATGGAAACAGAGATGGTGGGTTTGTTGATGAGAATGAGGGAGGGCGAGGGAGGCACTGAGCAGTGCTGTCTGTCCAAGTGAGACACCTTGATGTGTAAAACACCCCTGAGGACGCTGGCGTACAGGAGACATTGCAGAATAAGGGAAGGTTGACAGCTGAGTGACAGTGTGGTGGGAGGAATAAAACCCACCTCAGCAGTCTGCGGAAGTATCCATATTTTCATAGCAAATTGACTTGTTCTACTTTTCATGGCACACGGTTTATAAATCTTGCAGTTTGCCTCAGAGACATTCAGACTTTTGTGGCCTTTGTGTGCCTGAACTCACACACACTTCCCTTTTGTGGCAGGGAAGTTCAGAAAAGCGTGCTGTTGACAGGAACAGTAACCGTTGGTGGAACTTGTTGCCCAGGGTACCAGTGGCAGGAATTCCCCATGAGCAAGGGCTGGTGACCATGAGAAGTGTGGAGGCTGAGCAAACATTGTAGTTTTCCACAGTGATTAAATAAAACTCACAATCCAGTTAATTGACACATTTGCAATTAATGTGTGTAGGCTTCTGCTGCACAGTATGCGGACATGAGTGTTCTGCAGTTAATGAAAATGCTGACAGTGGTTTTTACTTTTACATCGCCAAACCGATTTTTTTCATTTCATTTTGACAGTGTTTAAATCTTTTGAAATAACTAGTGTCGATACTGATAATTTTCCCTGATGTCATTTAGACTACATTCTGTTTGACCATCACTGTACAGAAAAATCCAAAGCCTTGCTCACGGACATTTGCCATGTCTTAACACCTTGGCACCACTCCTTCTCCAAGGGAAGGCTCTCCTGTTTGACTGACTTGTGTGCTGCTGCCCCATTAATCCTTGACACAAACACAGCCATATATGTACCCACACAGTCCTTGAAGAACTCCCTCCTAAAATAAGTGTCCTGGATGTTGTAAGACATGGGTTGCATAAACTCTGGACCTTGAGAAGAAAAGTATTGGGTTTTAGTAGAGCGTGGATGAGCTTGATGCAGTACAGAAACACAAAAGTCAGCGTGGCTGGAGTGTGATGAATGAGGGGAGCATTGTGTAATCAGAGGCTTGAGAGGGCAGTGGGGACCGTGTCATGAAGGGCCTTATAGCCACTGTTAGAAATTCGGGTCTTATTCTAAGTGTGGTGGGGAACTATTGAGGGCTTACAATGGAGGAGTGACATAACCAATCTAAGTTTTTAAAAGATCACCTTGATACCATGTGGGTTGGGTTAGGGAAGGGGAGGCTTCAAGTAGATTCTTGCACAAATCTAGGTAAGAGACGATGTGGCTTGGACAAAAGTATTAGAAATAGATGTGAATACAGATGCCTGAGGTTAGGAAACAGTGTTTAGATAGAGCTGAAGGTCTTGCTGATGGATTGGATGTGGGAAAAGAGAGGAACTGAGGGTGACTCGTAAGTTTTTGGCTTGAGCAGGGGGGTGGCTGGTGGCACCATTTATGAAGATGGGAAAATGAGCATGGAAAAGGCTGTGTCTGTGTGTGTGAGAGAGAGAAGGGGATAAGGAAAAGGGGAACTCCTCAGACTGTATTGTCCACGATAAGTTTGAGGCACCCGTTAGACATCGAAGTGGACATAGCACATGGGCCATCAGCAATCCAGGGAGAATTGAGCATCAGAAAATGAATGTTTGGCAGTGGAGGGCATATCAACGGTACTTACAGCCGTGGGAGTGACGGCCATCAGAGAGGAGATGAAGGCAGAGGCCTGAGACTTCCTCGTATTTCAGAGAACAAAGGGAGGCCTTGTAAAGTGACAGTGTCCTAAGCAAAGCCTGGGAAGAGATGGATGTGGCCTCCCTTTATTCAATAAACATTTGTTACGTACTGTTCTAGAGGCTGGAGATCCATCAACAAATCAAGCACAATTCCCTGCCCTCATGGAACTTTTGTTCTTCTGAGGAAGTAACAATAAACAAAATATAATCACATCTCGTGTTTAGACAGTAGAGTGCTCAGATGGGGCAGCTCGGTGGTGGTATTTTGAATAGTGTGGTCATTTTCACCTTCACATACACTTAAAGCATTACCTCTCCAATGAGCATTTGAATTTGAAACACGTTTTAGTCGAACAGATGGCTTTCTCTCCCATTAAAGAGGTTCCCTCAGAGGGCCTGTTTCTGAAGGAGGGATGCGGTGCTTGCTGGCCTCCTGAGTTCTCCCATAGCCTTTGGAGTACTAGGCTTCCACATGATAGGATGGACCCTGCTTGTTTCAATGACTGCCTTTGTGCTGCCCTGTACCAACCCTGTACTCGAGACCTTAGTAGTACAGCTACAAGCAGTAAGTGCCGAGAGCTTTCCTTCTGCATTCATTGCCTGGGGATGGTGTTCACTGAGTAAAGCAATCAGTGCAAGGGAACACAATTTCATTCTCCCAGCACTACATCCATATGACCTTGAACAATAATTTGACTTTTTTTCCCCACAGAATTATTCTCTGTTTCCCTATTGCAAAGGACTTCCTGTCTTGTATTTAAATAAGAATGTAAGATAATCGTTCCTAGGTGTTTTATGTTCAGAATCAGTGAAGCAGTAGCCATTATCTGGAACAGGTTGAGACGTGTCTTCAGCTACAGGACTGAAATTTTAAGGCCATTTTTAGACTAATCCATACTGGAATCATTGAGAGAATTTTGGAAGCCTTTGCTTGTTATGATACATAATATTGAAAATTATATTTTCTAATATACTTAAAGATTTTATTTTTTCAACATGAATAGGAGTTGAATTTTTTAACCAGTGAATTTTATTTTTTTTCATTACTAATCTTCTCCTCAAAAATATGTTTTCAGGAGCCAAATTTAGAAAGTATGTGGGCCATTCTGCACATGTCACAAATGTCCGCTGGTCCCATGACTTTCAGTGGGTATTGAGCACGGGAGGAGCTGACCACTCAGTTTTCCAGTGGAGATTTATTCCAGAAGGTGTCAGCAATGGTCTGTTGGAAACAGCACCCCAGGGTAAAACCAATTATACTTTTTCAGCATTTTTTGTCAATAAAAATTTCAAGGAATGTCTTAACATCTCTTCGGGAGATAAAGACTTAAAGCAGTTTTGAAAAATTCATTCCTATTATAAAATTTAAAATTAAAAAGAAAAAACCTTTGAGACACATATGGGTCGGTTGGGTAACTTCCTTCAAAGGATTTTGTTTATGCCATACAAGTTGAAGGTCAAAGGCTTACATGAAGAATTAGCCTTTGAGAATAACAGGAACAAAGACAATTTAGCCTCTTTAGGACAACTGAAACTGTGGCAGGTCTCCGTGGTGAGGCAGCAGGGAGACAGAGTAACCTTGGGAGTAGGTGTTGGCTTCATAATGAAGTTCAAAGATTGGACTGCAATTGGGACGAATGTGTTCCATTTCAGTGGATGTGTAGTCTTTCTATTTACTGTGATACCAGCAGAAATAGATGGCATCTATTTACTGTGATTGCCAGGCGATACAATTTAAAACCAGGTAGGAAATATTTTCATCAGGAGAGTTTCTGCAGATTTTGATGGTGGCAATTACCACCACTTGGTAGACATGACGGCAAAAGAGTAAGGGGATATTTATTGAACTAAACAGTTGGATTTCCTTTTGCTCCAGGCTTCGTTTTGGTAGAACCTTTCCCTGATCTTTTATTTCTTTTGTCTTTTTTTTTTTTCTCTTTTCAAAGTAAGATTTATCTTATTTTTTTTTAAGATTTTTTTTTAATTTACTTATTCATGAGAGACACAGAGAGAGAGAAAGGCTCTAGAGACACAGAGAGAAAAGCAGGCTCCATGCAGGGAGCCTGATGGGGGACTCGATCCCGGGACTCCAGGATCACACCCTGGGCCAAAGGCAGGTGCTAAACTGCTGAGCCATCCAGGGATCCCCTCAAAGTAAGATTTAAAACTCAAAGATTTGTTATCTCATAGAAGTGTGGAAATGGGTTCATCTTGCAGGGAGCGGTAGGAGGAGGTAGTGGTCCTGGTCTGTTAACACTCCTGAAAGGGAATGTGCTGATCTTAACCAAAAGATGGGTGGGGGGTGGGGTAGTTGTTTTAAGAACCTACATCAAAGTAAAACAATGGCATAATGATGTTTAAATTGACTTTGCTAAAGTAAAGAAAATATTTTTTAAAATATTATAAGCAACTTGCTCTATAAAAAAAAAATAAAAAATAAATAAATAAATAAATAAATAAATAAATAAATAAATAAAATATTATAAGCTGTCTTGGGTCTTAGAACTTTTGCTTGTTTCTCATGGGTTGTGTTTCTACAGAAGGTGGCACTGATTCCTACAGTGAAGAATCTGATTCGGATTTATCTGATGTGCCAGAATTGGACTCTGATATTGAGCAAGAAACTCAAATCAATTATGATCGCCAGGTCAGTAAGCAGAGAGCCTCAAAACAGATGCTTTACAGCCCAGAATGTCGATCTCCTTGGATTTGGATGTTGCACTAAAAATGGCCGGTACTTATGCAGAAGAGAATCAAGACAAGAATAAGGAAATCACTTACTTCTTGTCTTTAAGTACAGATTGAAAATAAGGCCTTTACCCATTCACATTATTAAAACTTTTTATGTGGGAGGTAGTAGCAAATTTTAAAACTGACCCCATGCAGGGTTTTCTGCCTCTCTAGCACCCAAAACTTTAAAATATTTTTTTGCAGAAAAATATGCAAGTAAGCTACAGGAATTTTCATTTTCTTAACATCATAAAAGCATATGTTTTCTTTACAGAATTGGTAGCCTCAGAGCCATGGTCATTTGGAAGGGAACTGGTACCCTGCTTTCCTCTTTCAACTTACATAGACCATTATGAAGACCATTATCCATTTAATTAAAGTAAAAGCCCAAATACAATACGCATGATCTCACATCAGAATTCACCTCTAGTAGAAAAGTTACACAATCATAATCAAATTGGGTCCTAGGTTTTTGAAAGCAGACATTTCATTTTAATGCTAAACAGTGAGTGTTAAACAGAGCAGTCCTTCACAGGAATCTGGGGACTTGTCACTTTTTATGGTTGATAACCATAGGTGTTCTATTTTCTTCCTTGTCATTTCACAGACGTATGTGAAGCAGACTCTGTACATGAACATGGAGTGAATAAGATTTCAGGCTCCAGACATAGCAACTGTCAGTGTTGCCCATGGAGATTAACCATACAGGCCTGTGGCAGCTGCCATGTGTCATGTGGCTCTACAGGGCTAGATCCTGTGCTTTAGATATACCAAGTCCAACCCACGATAACCCCAAGAGGTTAAGGACTTTGCCCACGTCCACATCACCCAGGGTATTAAGAGAAGAATGTGGATCTGGGCTTCTCTCCAAAGTGCACATTCTGTGTATTGCTTGGCTTTGCCTCAGCAATAAGCGCTGAAACCTTTCCAGATGACTTTTTTTTCACCCCATAATCATCACTCACTGATTCAGTGTTTGAAAAATTAGTACAAAGGCAGTCCAACTGATGGTTTGGGTCAAGTTCGTGACTAAATCAGCTTGACTGTGCATCAATACAATGTGTTATGCAATAAAACTAAAGGTGAGGATTGAAAGGAAATTATTAACGTGGAAATATGCACACGCCAAACACTATTATACCCTGATATCAAGGGGAAATGGAATTTATGCAAAGTGAACATAAAATTTAGGGGGGAAAAGGCAATTTTCTTTTGTTGGGAATTTTGTATTTAGCAAAAAGCTGCTGGTTTAAGAATGGAAAGATTTGTCTATACTGAAATCCATGCCTAGGATTTATGTATTCCCCCTGCCATCTTATTTTCTAAATCTTTCATCTATATTATTTGATTTACATTATTTTTTGTTGCTGTGTTACTTGAGCAGGAAGTTTTATTCTGTTCTAGAGATGGGAATTTTAGGTCCACAGAGGTTAGGTTATGAGAATTGTTCAAATATGCAGTAGAAATGCCAAGCCCAAAATTCATTTCTCTTGAGTAGTTGATGAGCTGAAGAAAAGCATCATGGGCTCAGATGGATAATTAACTTTAGCTTTTATAAGCTTAGTTCATTGCATCTGCAATAGACAAAGCAGTAATGAGGTATCTTCTGATTTCCTTTTTTTTTATTTTAAAGATTTTTGGTTAAATCCTAAACCAGAGACTTTATTACAATAATATATCATAATAAAGCTCTATCACATGAATTTTTCCTTTATGAGGGTGAGCAATTATTAATAGATTTACTTCATTTTGAATGTGTTAAATTGCTATCTCTTGATGGTAGGGCATGAATACATGATAAGAAAACAGATTACTTTTTATCTACATTTAGATTCGATTGTAGGAAATGCTCTCTGAGTTAGTTGCACATTTTAGATCCTAGGTTAGACGAAGAGCTTTGCTCTAAATCTCAGAGTCTGATCTGTCAAGATACATGAGATCACAAAAGAAGATTATTCCAAAGAGTGATCACCAGGATTCATGGGGTCTGCATTTTGCAAATGTCAGAATCATCAAGAGATTTCTTGCCTTAGAGGAAATATAGCAGAACATTTTATTGATTTTTTATTGATAATTTTATTGAATAATATCCTTTCTTATTTACCAGAAAATTAATATATTTTCTGAATATACATTACTTAAACTCAAGATGATCTAGAATCCCAATGATTCGAAAGGTATTTCAAGACAGTTTTGTTAGAAAGTAAAATTCATTCTCATTTCTTATGTTCTCAATTTGGTTTATCTTTTCAAAGAACCAACTCTTAGTTTGTTCACCTTTTCTATTGTCTTATTTTCGATTTCATTTATCACTGCTCTAATCTTTATTATTTCCTTCCTTCTGCTAACTTTGGGCTTAGTGTGTTCTCTTTCTTATTCCTTGAGGTATATTGTCAGGCTGTTGATCTGAGAGTTTTCCTTTTTCTAAGTTTATGTGTTTATAGCTACAAACTTTCCTCTTTTCCTCTTAGGATTGTTTTTGTTGTATCCTATAAGTAATGTTGTGTTTCCATTGTCTTTTGTCTCAGATATTTTTAAAATTTAGTTTTTGATTTCTTCTTTAGACCATTGGTTGTCCAGAAGTGTATGGTTTAATTTCCACATACTTAAGAATTTTCCAGCTTTCTTCCTGTTCTTGATTTCTACTTTCATACCGCAGTGGCCAGAAAGCATTCTTGATGTGGTTTCAATCTTCTTGAATTTGTTGAGACTTGTTTTGTGGGCTAACATATGATGTATCCTGAGAATAATGCATATTATTATTATGCTGCTGACAGATGGGATGTTCTGTATATGTCTCTAGTGGGTTTATTTGGTCTGCAGTGTTCTTCATCTACTGTTTCTCCATTGATGTCGATTCTCTGTCTGGATCATCTATCCATTGTTCAGAGAGACATTTTCCCCCAACTATTGCACTACTGATGTTTATTTCTCCTTTTAGTTCTTTTAGTATGTGCTTTATATATTTGGGTGCTCTGCTGTTGGGTATGTATTTAAAATTGTTTTATCTTCTTGATGAATTCACGCTTTTATCATTATATAATGACTGACTTTGTCTCTGGTGACCATTTTAGCTACTTATTTTCTCAAAAACTTGGTTTCCTACAGTTAAAGATCTGAAAATGCCAAGATATTAATATGTTTGAAATCTGGAGAGTCTCGAATAAATGTTTCTGCTATGCTTTAAGGTTTACAAAGAAGATCTACCTCAGCTAAAGCAACAAAGTAAAGAGAAAAACCATGCAGTGCCCTTCCTCAAAAGAGAAAAGGCTCCTGAGGACAGCTTGAAACTCCAGTTCATACACGGGTGGGTGCTAGTCACCAGCCTTATCAGCAGACCACTGGGTTCCCCTCTTCTTGGTGCTGTCCCACTTCAGGCTGGCTCTTCTCTCCAGTGTGCACTTACCTGAAGTTAATATCTTAACCATGATTCTCTGTTCAGTTGTGTCAGTTGATGTTCTGTAGCCATAACAACGTGTGTCTTTAGATTTTTCATGCTTCCTTGACTTCCATGATGCTTATGTTTCTGCGGCTCATTGTTACTGCCTTCCATCCTCTCCCCCAACCCTGCTCCTGTGACGCCCATATCTCTGGCTCTGTTTAGCTGGCTCCACCTAGGACAATATTTTCTTCAAACAATTTTGATCACATATGCCCAAAATAATTTTGATTCTTAAAAATACTGTACAATCTTTCACATTTGAAATTGACATCTAGAATTTTTCAATGTTAGGTTAAATGATTGTGAAGTATATAATATCTAGTGTTTTATAAATATATCATTTAAGGGGATCAATTGGAACCTAAGTGTCATAGATACTTGATTCCCACCACCATCAATTAAAAAAAGCTCATATTTCTATATTTCTATGCTACTTCTCCCATAGAGTTTATACTAATGTAGTATTTTTATGCTTGAAAGGCTTTTATCGATCACCTTACCATACTTTTTGCAAGGAAATAAATGTTTATAAGCGCAATTTTAATTTTAATCCTAACTCTCTAACTTGTGTTATCTAGTATGGTATCCACTTAAAGCTGCTGAGCATGTGAAATATGGCTAGTCTGAATTCAGATGTGCCATATGTTAAAGCACACTGGCTTTCAAAGACTTAGCATGAAAAAAAGAATGTAATATATCTCATTAAAATGTTTTATATTGAGGGGCGCCTGGGTGACTCAGTCGGTTAAGCATCAGACTCTTGATCTCAGCTCAGGTCCTGATCTCAGAGTCATGAGTTCAAGCCCTATGTTGGGGCTCCATGCCTAGCATGGAGCCTACTTAAAAAAAAATATTTTATATTGATTATATGATAATATTTTAGACATAATGGGTTAAATGTTCTTAAAATAAATTTCATCTATTTTTAAATCTTTTTTAAGGTAGAAAATTTTCACTTACCTACATGCTTTGCATAGTATTTCTATTGGACATTGCTGCTCTCAGTGTTCATTCTTTTTTGGATTGAATTTTTGTTGCAACTCTTAGTAGTACCAAGCTTATCATACCAACATAAATATAGCACAAATTCTAATAAGTGTTTACTAAATATAAGCAATTTTATTGGAAAACAATTTTAATAACATTTTTTCAGTGAGTTCCGATATATACATACACACACATATTTTGCTAGAATGTAATAGGGTTTAGTGTTGATTCTATTCCCATTTTTCATTTTTAATAGTCATAAGCACTGAGAAAGCTTACTCACATAAATAAGTAGATGAGAATGGAAACAATTTTATCATAGCAACCTTCCTCAGTTCTTTAAACTCTTCTTGCAACACAGATAAGTATATCTTATAATTTTGATACATCACACAAAAATAAAGTTTAATAATCTATTACCTGACAATTCAGTTAAATCACTCTTCAATTTTGCTAAAAGCAAAGAACTGGAAACCACTTGATTTACAAACGAACTTCATGCCCAGTTGTTGGAAATATTCACTTTCAACATCCACACTTGAGTTTGTTTTGGTGTCCCAAGGCTCAACACTCCAGGGTGATATGCCATAGTAAGATTCTAGGTGGACAAAAGGAATGACTTTCTTAGAGGAAGGGGATAGAGGGGAGGTGGGAAGGGAAAACCTGCACCTTCACATAGGCATGTTCTCAGACTGGTCAGTTGTAAGAAAGGTTAGTTTAAGAAAGGATCTAGAAACAAATTCTTTTAAAATTATGAGTGCCCATTTGCCCTTAAGACAGTGCTCTCTGAGGTCCACGTACTCTTGTTGAAGATTGCGGACCTTAGCAACTACAGATACCTGTGGTTCTACTTGTGCATGTCCATATCAGCCTGTTAGCTTTGCCTTCTGACCTCTTCTTCTCTGTTGACTCACTGTCCATTCAACCCCTGTGCATTTCTTGGACCTGTGCTTCAGTTACAGAGGCTACGACTGTAGAAACAATCTGTTCTACACGCAAACTGGAGAAGTGGTCTATCACATTGCTGCAGTTGCTGTTGTGTATAACAGACAGCAGCACTCCCAGAGGCTGTACCTGGGGCATGATGATGACATTCTCAGCCTGACCATCCATCCAGTAAAGGACTTCGTGGCTACCGGGCAGGTATATGTCTATCCTCTGAGATGGGGGCCTGCCAAAGAGAGAGAGGGTTTAGTTTTGCACCCAGTTTGCATACTAATCCAAGAAATACTTGGTAGAAAAAAACATGAGGCACAAAGCTGAAGATTCAATGAATGCTGAGTCATTTCATGATGGTGAGAGCATCACTCCGTATGTTAGAGCACTACTGGGAAGCCTCTAATGGATTTCGTCCTGACATGATATCTGTGAACAAGATAAACTAAAACCAAAATAAATTCCATAAATGCAGTCTCAATATATTTTCCTCATCACTGTATACCCAGTACTTAGTATATCCTTTGTAATCAATCAATGTTTATTGAATGAACCATCTTTTAATAAAAGCATAACATTTGGTGAATAATTATTCTTGTGAAACTTAGTCATGAATTTTGACTAATCCATTATTTTATATTTTAACCTTTCAAAAACCAAAATTCTATCAGAACCATTTTAGAATGCCTAAACTTTGGATTGAATCTATAATTAAAATGCCACTCAAAACAGAGCCCTGTATTCAATCATTTTGTGTGTAGAGAGAGAGAAAATCAACTTCATAAACAGAAAATCAACTTCATAAACAGAAAAACCATTAAACTCAGATTTATTATCTTGTGGCAAAGCAATAATGTTAATCATATTTTCAGTTTTGTACTCTTTTCTTCCAATGTATGAGCTTCAGTTTTGTTCAGTTTTATCATGGACTTTTAACTACAGATAAGCCTTAAACTGATTCTCAACATGTAAGTGGCAAATTCAAGGAAAAACATGTGATATGAGGGTCAGAGATTAACATGAAACAACTATTTCTGACGCCTCATGTACAGGTAGTAGAGAAGTCTTTGCACAGAGTTCATAGCCTTGTGTTCATGAGATCAGTGGTGAGGTTGAGGGCAGGAAGGGAGTTGGTCCCCAGAAACATATGTAAGTGTTGGGGGAGGAAAGTCCATAGCTTTTATATTATTTATAAAAGGATTACAGTTCTTCAAAAGAAGAGTGCCATTAACTGACATGTTGGTTTGCTACCAACTATTTCTTCTGAATTAGCTGACATGGTTAAGTTTCATAGAAGTAAATGATGACTACTTTGCATTTTTACATTTCACTCTCCTCCCTCTCATTTTTTGTTGTTCTTTTTGTTGGTTCATGTGTATTTAATAACCTTCCTTTGAAAAAAGAAACAGATTGGTTCTTTGCAAAAATCCCTGAGGAGATGCCATATTCTATTCTGTAATTGACAAGAGGCAAACCAGTGACAAGTACACCAGTAGCCACCGCAGGGGTAACTGGGCCTCCATATACCATTGTAGGAATTGGCTAGAGTATCCTTAGTTAAGGGCATCTTCTATGTCCCATTTTCCCTTTTATAGTCATTACACCCAACAGGGTTCTTTTTTCCCTTACAATTAAGTGAGAAGATCCATTTTACTACTAAATCTTTTTCTGTTGTTGAGACTTAGCTTGAGAGAAGTTTGTATCCCCTTGAGGAGAATCCACCTTAAGACAGGTAAGCCCTGAAGCCATCATTTTCCTGGGCGAGAAGCAGGGCCAGGTCTTCTTTGGATGGGTAAAATAATTGAGATGGGTAAAAGAACTCTGAGGCCAGCTCCATAACAACATACAGGTCACTTCCCTGACCAAGAAATGGAATCGGAGTTGAGAAGGCAGGAGAGAGAAATGTTGAACTAACTGAGAAAGCACAGTGAACATCTGATTTGGAGTTTTAAGAACCTTCCCTGGGAACCATGCACCAGGTTAGACTGGACTGGCACCCAACTTGATGCCCAGGACAAGCTTGTTCAACTCCTTGCACCTCCGTTTTCTCATCTGAAAAATAATGGAGTTGGACCAGATGATTTCTGAGAAGCCTCCTACTCTCCAAATGTGTGGTTTTGGATTTCTGTGCAGCACCTGACTCTAAGACTCTAACAATGACTCTTAGGAATCATTCCTGTTAAAAAATTTTAAGTAGTTAATAACACTCATCTTGTTATTTAAGGTTGGAAGAGATGCTGCTATTCATGTGTGGGACACACAAACTCTAAAATGTTTGTCACTATTGAAAGGACAACACCAGAGAGGCGTGTGTGCCCTCGATTTTTCAGGTAAGCACCATTGGAGTCCTTGATAGTTCTGCATTTACTTAGGGCTGAGTTTTTTTATTTGAGTTTTGTTTTTACAACCTCTTGTTTAGTCAAGTTCTCTGTGTAATAGGGTAAGCCCTTGGTATGTCAGCTACCTGGTTGCAGACCGGGAATCAGAAATGTGAATATCTCACAAAAAATGTGGCCTTTAGATTACACGTCCTTTCCTGGACCTTCTCATTTCCCCCCTCCCAAGTCATTATCCAGAGCTCACACTGTGCTCTGCATTTGCTTGAGCAGTTTGAAACCTAGAGCAGCTGTTGCTGTAGAAAATCTTAGTTGCAAATGTCTGGCAGCGACTCAGAACATCAATTTCATCTCTCCAAATAAGTAGGAGCAGGGCGCTTGCAATTTAAAATATAAAGAACTAGTAGGAGGGCTACAAATTCTCTGCAAAGGACCACTTTACAACACTTCTGTTTTAGAAATGAATTTCATATTGAAAAAAACAAAACTGGATTTTGCATCTCCTTAATTTAAGATTTGAACACAGTGCTATTAGAATACCAACTGATGAATGTAATTTCCTTTAGAGTGAGGCCATTTCTTTAAGCTACAGTGGGGAATGAGGGCCTATCACCAAAGGTGTTTCTACCTGGAATTTTTAATCCCAATTGTAGAAGTTAGATTGGTAGAAAAAAATTAGAAACTTTCTCCTGAAAATTGGTTCTATAATTTCTTTTTTTCTAAATTCCAATCAGATGTTTAATATGTGGAGTGTGTGTAATGTTAATCATTATGTTCAATGACTCCACAACTCCATTCTCTTTCCTGTGTCCCTCTCTCTCTCTACTTTCCTTGCTCAAGTCTGAACTCCTCCTCATCTCTGCCATGGTGATCATGCTGGACTCTGATTCCATTCCCACTTTCTCTAGTCCATTCTACCGTTCTAGAGCTTTCTGGAAACTCAGCTGGCACCACGTGGACTCTTCTTGGCTGGCTGACTCAGGGCTGAGCCCTTGGTTGGACATTCATGGCCTTCCATGATGTGGCCTCAACCTTCCTTTGGGGTGTTTCCACCCACTTACCTATTCATGTGTCTTTATGTCTCCCTAACTGTGGAACCTAACTGCATGACTGTTCTTCATTTTGCCTCTGCCCCTTTCCTCATTCTACTGCCATGTGTCTGTTCAAGTCCTACTATCCTTTAAGATCAAACCGAAAGTTTCTAGGGAGAAATAACCTGTCCTTGTTCTGTATCCCTTAGCCCATGGTTGTCATTGCTCTTGTGCTGACCTGTCAGAGTTCATGTGCTACAGCAGTGATTTGTGTTATTGCCCTTCTCATACAATAAGCTGCTTGGCCAGCAGAGCCCATCTCTCCGCTTCCCATTGCACATTTTATAGTGCTGCGAACACAGGAGCTACTCCAAAAATGTGAAGAAATGAATGAGAATTTTGCCTAATACATTTTGTCTTGCCTTTCACTACTACTACTAGAACTTCACATTGTAAACCGTGTTTGCGTGAAAATTACCTCTCTTTATTTTTTGACCTATAGTAATACAGGGCAGTTGGGGGGGGGGATTTTTTTGTGACATGCACATCTTCACATACTGCAAACTACAGCACAAATCCAAATTGTTATATCATTATTAGAAGTTATTTAATACTTTCTGTGGTTATTGAGGTAGTAAAACTCCAGGCTAAAGAGTCCCTACTCCATGCTGGCAGGCATGTGAGGTTGAGAAGCCATGAGTATTGAGGGAAAGAGAACAGTTCAGCATGACACCTGCCAATGGGAAGCCTGAATTACACAGCTAGTAACAGTAAATACAAAGTAAAGTCCTAAACTTCTAGAAGTTTGATGGACCTACAGTTTTATAATAGGAATATTGTATGTCCTTGATAAAATGGTAAAATCTAAAAGGAAACCATAATTTGAGTTCAAACATGTTTCTCTTCCAAAGATGTGAATGAATTTTTTCTGCTTTTTTTCATTCTTCTACTCCTCAATAGCTAAACTGCCCTTTTCCTAAAATTAATTGTGCTAGCCAATGCATATGTATATACTTAATATAAAAACTATACTAATATGTTCTAGAAAAGTAGTAAGATACCCATTAACAAAAATAAATAAAATACTAAAACAGAAACGTGTATTAAAGATGGAGAATTGAATAGATTCATATTTTTGGCAACATTAAAAACTGACCCTCTAACTCCAGCAGATAATTTGGCACCATATAATAAAAGCTATAACTCAAAATGACAAGTATGTGGATTATGTGTATTTCATACATATTTATATATCAAGTTTAGTGAAAGAGAAAAAATAGAACTTGCAATAGCATCTCTTCACTGATTTCCACTGAAAATGTGTATATGTGTATTAACATATAAGCAGAGTGGCAGGAAATTTAGAATAATATAGAAATAGAATTGAATAATCATTAGAATATTTTCAATGTAGAATTAATTTCTTGGTTTTTAAATTAAGATACATCAAAAGATCTAAAGTCTGTTACATACCTTTAGGAAAGGGATTAGAGGAATGTTGATCAAAGACATTGAATAGAGATGAGTTCTAGCGATAAGCTGGTACCCAGTAACTTGCCCTCTGCATTTTCGAGAAGTCCTCTCTCCTCTTTCCTTTGTAGAAGGAGAGATTAAGTGCATTTAGAAATCTTCGCCTTGTAAGGCAGCTCCTCACATCAATTGCCCAGGGAGAGAAACCAGATGCCTTAGAAAGAAGTGGAGAAACTGATCCTGTCACTGCTTCTAATTCCCATTTTGGGCAAATAAATATTAAGTTATGAAATATTTTCTGCATAAAAAGGATATTTCCATTTCAACAATACCTTCTCTATTGCCCAGATAACAATGACTGGGGAGGAGCCACGCTTGTTCAGCAAACATGTTATTTTTTGATTGTGGAAAATTACATTTGTCTCAGAGTTCAAGTACAATGATGATACATAAATGGCAGAAAGGAAGCTTATTGATAGTTTTAGAAAGCACTGCTGTTAAGGACTATTCGGGAAGACCTTCAACTAGTATCTCTTGTGTTTGATCCATCACTGTGAATGTGTAACCCATACATGAGGTAAATTATGGTGGTTTTTTTTTTTTATCTTTGTGTTCTCTCTGGCACCTTCTGAAGGTGTGAGCATAGGTCTCTTTGAGTTAAGTTATATTGATAGTACTTTGTGTCATAATGATAAAACAGAAAACCCTGTATCACATGATAGATCAAGAATGGAGATCCAGAAAGTTTGGTGGTATGGTGAGGGTAAACAGCAAATGATGGCAGATCCTGAGCTAGAACCCAGGTCTCCTGGCCTCGGTGCAGTGAGAAGGCCACCAAGCGTGGGGTTTTGAGCTGGCAAAAGCTATGCCAGGAGCCCTCTCCCCTGAGTCGTCTTGCCTACTCCTGCCTCTGCCCTGTACCAGAGCCAAGACAGGGTGAACTTGTACCATGAAAGTCATAGCTGAAGTGCTCAGTGTCACTCCCTTGACCCAAAGGCAAGTATGTCCAGCTGCCCTGCCCCCACTTGCCAGTATAAAGGTGGAAGAGGCATAGTGGTGCATAGAGGCTGCCACATGAACAGAACAGTTCCTGGTAAAAAGAGAGCCTTGTCCTAGAACAGCCCTGAACCACACATTTATGTGAATAGGAACGGAAACAACTATTCCTTTTTCTTTTTTTGAAAAGTAGTAGAAAAGTGAGTAGCTTAAGTTAAAATGCCAAGAGAGATTACTTAGATTTCTCTACTGAACCACATAAACAGGACACCAACATTGGCCATTATCTACCCAGTGGCACCATCTGTGTGCCTCAGGACCCCGTATCCATCCATCTCTTATAAGCCAGCTCATTTGGGGAGGCGGTGTGGAGATCTGATAGTAGTACATTTGTCTCTTATTAGGAAAAGAAATTGTCGTGGAAATACAAAGCAGGCAAATGATGTGAAAGCTAGACAACAAATAAGCAATCATACATGGGGATTTAGATTATTCTTGCCATTGTTCCAAAGCAAATGAAAAGACATTTTTAATGAAAAGCATTTCTTACTACATAAACCATAGCTCTACGTAAACAAGAAGGAATGAATTTATCTCACTTAATTGAGCAACTTTTTAGCTTTGTTAATTTATTACCACCGTCTAGGGAAGATGGAGCCATCTTTGATTTTGTGCTTACAGGACAAAAGGTGCTTCCACATGAATAGAAAACCACATTAGGAACAGAAAGTTTCGGCAACGTTAATCCTACTCATATTTTTAAAAATCTTCACTGAATAGTACTGATTTCCACAAGGGCACCTCTAAGACTAACTGGATTTCAATGTGTTCAGTTCTGAAAATCTATGCATTTTTTATGAGCCCCGAATGCAGGCACCAACTTGTAATTGAGTAGAAATTTACTCTTTCTACTGTGCCCTTTACTGTTGACATTAAGTGCCTTAGAATTATTTCTGGACTATGTCACAAAATATCCATAATTAACACATACTGTGCCTGGAAAGATTTAAAAGGACATTACCTTGACTCTAAAAATATGGCTGGAAAAAAAAACAAACTCCAACTGGTCAAGGAACAATGGATTTTCAAAGCCAAGGCCAATCTCTTTGGGGGCAGGTGGGGGAAGGTAAAAACTGGGAAAAAATAAAAAGGTAGCCAATTATATTTCCAGACCATGTGCTTTGCAGAAATAGCCTACACCTGCAGAATTTAAGAAAAGGTCACTGTCCTAAAGGAGAGGTATGGTTGTTGAGGCGCGACTGGATTTGTACTGTTTCTTCATTTCCCCTCATAGTCACGAATTGGGGCAGAAAGGTATATAACCGTGAAGACAAGCTGGTAGGGCCTTGCAGAAATGCTAATAAAAAGACCCCCCCGCCAAAGAAAAACACTTTACTCTGAGACCTTCTCAAGAGACACAGAGCTTGAATCATCATTTTAAATGTGTAGACGCTTGTCTTCTAAGGACATATTAATATAGCTACACTGGTTATAAAAGAAAACACAAAATGTAGACTCAATAAATGGGAAAAAGAGACACTGAATATTAGTGCCATGTTTTTGAAAGAAATGATAATTAAAACAAAATTTGTAGAGCTAGATAATACAGCACATTGTATTTACCTTCGTATCACCCATCCACACATTCTTGTCTTCTTTTTAGATTTATTTATTTTAGAGAGAGTGTGTACGAGTGCAGGGAGGGGCAGAGGGAGAGGAGAGAAGCAGACTCTGTGGGGCTGGATCCCAGGACCCTGTAATCGTGACCTGAGCCTAACCAAGAGTCAGAGGCTTAACCCACTGAGCCGCCAGGGTGCCCCCATACACACATTCTATCTTTATCTCCCTTGTCCTCTTCAGCCAGTATCCTTAGTGTTCACTGGAAACTAGCTTAGTAGGAAGATCACAAAGGAAATGTGATATGATTACTGTAAGCTTAACAGAGCTTATAATCTGAAAAGGGAGTGAGGAAACTCTGATAAATAAGTAAAATCACCGAAATACAGAGCCATACTAATACAGAAGCAGAGCCAGGCTACCCCAAGAAGTATAGAAAGAGTAATGTTGGTAATGAATAGGAAGCCATTATCAATTCCCTCTCCCAAACATTTAGAGAGAGGCCTAAACAAATTAAAGCCTGATAATGATTAAGCCTAAGGACATAATCACTGTGACTGAAAAGACACATTTGTTTATAGTTATCACTTGGTGATCCTTTAGCACTCTTGGAAGGCATAAATGTCTCGTCTGGTACTGAGCCTAAGAGCTTGCAAGGGTTAATGTAACTCTCACATCCTTGTCTCATACTCAGTAGGAGTCCAGGATTTAGGAGGATTTGTTCCTTAAGCCAGGCTCTTCTTTCTCTGATTCTGCTCCTGCCCCTGGAGAAGGAAGCTTGGTAGCTTGAGGAGACAGTTTGGCACACGTAAGGGCACTCACAGGTTGGGCATTGGTTAGCATTTGGGGAGGGTTGCCAGATTTAGCAAATAAGAAATGCAGGAAGCCAACTAAGTTTTTAGTGCAAATATGTTCCTTGCAATGTAATTATAAATACCTAATTTTAAATAATTATGTATTTTGCGCCTATTTATACTAAGAAGTTATCCATTATCTGAAATTCCAGTTTAATTAGACTTCCTTCCTGGCCACTCTTATGTGGTATCTACCCCAGACCTGCCTTTGAAAACACCAGTTAAGATCCTGAGTGGATGGGAAACAGTTTTCTTTGCCCTCACACTGTGGGTCCTCTGTCATCTGGGAAGACACCTACTAAACTGATAGTGAGTCTGGCCAGCATGGAGCTAGGGTGAAATAGCTGGCCCCAGGCCTTCTTTCTGTGAATCTGGCTTGTAAGGAGGAAGGGAAAGACTTACTGACTATATAGCTTTCCTTGGTCTTGAAGGGAAAAAGCATATTAACTATTTTGATTTTCAATTTAATTACATTGACAATGTATTTTAAGGTTGTTTTTTTTTTTTTTTTTTTTTTTTTGGAAAACAACCCAAGTGTCTACATTATAGTAGTCATTGATGATATTATAAATAATACTTCATACTAAGGGAAAAGGTCTACCATATTACAAATGAAAAAGATCAGATAATAGCATGTTCATTATCATCCTGGTTTTGTTTTTTAAAATAAGCACATTTGTGTGGAGAAACGGGATAAACTCCAAAGGTAGGCCTAAAAACTGGGAAGATTTTTAAATTTCCTTTATATTTTCCAAATGTCCTATACTAAGCATACTACATTTGAAATGGGGAAACCAAGGGTTTAAGATTTTTTAATTATAATATCTTTTGAAAGACTTTTTGAAATTAAATTTAGTTTCTATAATGCTCTTATCTCGGAGGTTTAAATAGAACTTGGTTTTTTAAAGCTGGAAATAGACTGAATCACAAAGCCAAATGGCTCTTTGAGTAAATGTCATGAGATTTGTTTGTCATAAAATACACAGTGTTTTTGTGATGTACCTGAGAGGCTTCCTCCAGTTCCATGTATCAGACTGGAATGTTAGGTCAGTGGTTTAATTCATCAACCAGTTATGATGCATTAAGCTCAACTAATTACTAATTATGCATTTCATGCAGTGAGCTCTCTCTAGTATATGATACTTCTAATGTTTTGTGGCCTAAATAATATTCTTAAGACCCATTTCATATTTGTCTTTACAGTACATGAAATGTTTTGGTTTTTCATTGGAGAAATGAGTCATTTGCCATTTGTGTTGTTTTCATACAGCTGATGGAAAATGTCTGGTGTCGGTTGGTTTAGACGATTTTCACAGTATTGTGTTTTGGGACTGGAAAAAGGGAGAAAAGATAGCCACCACAAGGTAAGGCGGTGCTGGGGTCATGCAGCATCCTGCTGATGCTCTCACTTCAGTAAAGGTCAATGGTTTTCATTTTCTGGTGAGATTTCATCTTCAAACTCAGATGGAATTCACATGGAAAGCTTAACACCTATGTGAAGACTTACTGCAATATTTCATGGCTAATATTTGTTTCGGGGACCTGGAAAATTCTGAAACCCTTTCCATAGAGTTACTCATCACTTCACTTTTCGTAATATATGCATTGTCTTTATCAAAGCTTTCTCCAGGAGCAGAAGAGTAGCTTTTCTCAGCCGTGGGCCTCGCCCCTTGTTTTTTGACTGTCTTGCATCTGGTAAAGGAGTGTCAATGTCACTCGAGTCAGAAGTACCATTTGTCATGAGGCCGTGGCATGCAGGAAAGGAGGCCCCATCGTGTGCATCTGCCACTCGCTTTCAAAGCAGACAAATTGTTTCCCTAATCTCTCCATCTTATAAATAGACTTTCCAAGACCGACTGCTGTTTATAGACCACCTGTCCTCCCTTACCCCAGCCTCCCTCCATGCTGAATCAGCCCTAAGTCTGAACACTGCTTTCTACTCCTACTTACATTGGGCTTAGCTGTTTGCCCGGCCGTGGTCAGAGGTCAACATAGTTGGCAGCCAAGGCCCAGTGATACAATTTGTTGCCCAAGAAAGGTTATCAGCTTACCTCTCCACTAGTTCTTCTCTGCATGATCTAACTTCCATTCTGTCTTGAAGTATAAAGTCATTTTTAAGTTAATGGCTTTGAATCTCAATATTCACTTTGTAAATTAACATTTCCCTTCACAGTATTAAATAGGAAGGATGTTATTTTGGCAATTGGATTTAGTAAATGAAAATCTATAAATTGCTGGGGCCTAGAGCAGGAGGAGATGGATCCTTGAGGACTCCTGCTGACCATCTTAGGAGAAAAACAGAAGATTTTCTCGTAAGTGCTATTGAGACGAAATTCCTGGCAGCAAATGACAGCTCATAAATCTGCCTGCCCAACTGGGCTTTCTTGGTCCCTTTCTAGTATTCCTCACTGTTATATCATTCTCTGCCAATACTCAGATTCAGCTCTTAATTAGAACTTGCTCTCCATTTAGACTAATATACCAAATTTTAGTTTAATATTTCTGATAACATACCAACTGCATTGCAGATTATTTCAGGCAAAGCCCATGTCTGCACTTCAAAAGCAACAGAAAAGCAATTTTCCTGCTAGAAAACCCTCTGTAACCCTCTGTGGCTCCCCTGTTGTATGCCAGAAACATTCACTGAAACAGAAGAAATACTTATTAATATTTTAGAGGTATATATTTATAGACGAGGTAGTGTTGCTTCTATTTAATTACTACAAAGTGACTTAACACCATTATGTTAGTACACACTTTATTTTTGGAATTGCTCCTAAGCCTTATGTCACATTCTCCAAACAGGACACCTGCAAAATTGCCCTCCAAGAATATTTTTGCAATTGTAACATAAACCAGTGCTCTTTCCAAGAAGGAATGTTAAGGATTGCTAAAGTTCTTTGAAGACTACTAGGTTTTAAAATAATAAATAAGTAAATATTTACATAAACATCTGCTTACATAATAATGTTTATATAAATTTATATAAGTATAAATTTACAAATAAATAAAAACTCTTTGGTTTTAAGTCACATACTTGAGCAGATAGAAACTTTAAAAACTGGGGCATAGGGACGCCTGGCTGGCTCAGTCAGCAGAGCATGAGACTTTTTTTTTTCTTTTAAGATTTTATTTACTTATTCATGAGAGACACAGAGAGAGGCAGAAAGAGAGGCAGAGGGAGAAGCAGCCTCCATGCAAGGAGATTGATGTGGGACTCGATCCCAGGACTCCAGGATCATGCCCTGAGCCAAAGGCAGACACTCAACCACTGAGCCACCCGGCGTCCTGAGCATGCGACTCTTGGGGGGTGTGAGTCTGAGCCCCACATTGGGTGTAGAGATTACATTTAAAAAGAAAAAAACCTGGGACATGAAAGAAGTGACAAAAACAGATGATTCTTTACTAATGGTACCTTACTGGCTTCAAGGAGTCTTCACAGTTCCTGAGTGGGCTTCATTTGCCCTCAGAATGGTCAACTCTGTGACCCCTCACTTTGTACTTCTCTACTCAGTCATGCCTGTTTTGGGCACTAGCCAGGCTTATCAGTGAACCTCCTTCTGGCCACCTGCCCTGCTCTGACCTGACGGTGTTCTATGACAATCCCCATCCCCCAGGACAGGAGAGTTGCCCATGGAGGGATGGGCAAGTTAGAAGCCATGACGGTGTCACCAGCAGTGCTGCTGACACCCAGGGCTAAGGTGTGCCCCCTGCATGACACTGCATTCTCAAAAGCCACCTCTAGGGACACCTGTGGCTCAGTGGTTGAGCATCTGCCATTGGCTCAGGTCATGATCCCAGGGTCCTGGGTTCAAGTCCTACAATCAGGCTCCTTGCAGGGAGCCTGCTTCTCCCTCTGCCCGTGTCTCTGCCTCTTTCAGTGTGTCTCTCATGAATGAATAAATAAATTAAAAAAAAAAACACCTCTAGTTGTGAAAATGTTTAACTGAAGCTCCTTTTTTTATCAGCTCAGGGACGTTAGAGAAATTTAGGATTGGCATGTAGAGATCTTCTTACAAGATTTCTCTGAGACTTAATCCCATCTCTGAACAATTCTTCTGCCTCTTGGCTAATTTCAATGAAAGATTTCAGTCACCTCCATTACAAATGAGTTTTTTCACTTTTTTTCCCCTTTTGAAAGTCATTCAGATTTTAGTGTATTATAAAAGTAACCCATTTAATAACTGAAGCCAATCTCGTATGGGCAGTAGTTGAATCGCCTAATATTATTGTCCCTCAGAGAAGAATAATGACCTAATCAAGTGCTTCTATGTCCCTTTATCTGCATTTCTGATGCATCAGTAACAGGACTGTGGGGGACAGTGACCAATTATTCTTGACATGCTTCATCTCAGAGGTTTGAACAGTAGGCAAAAGGTACAGTTATCAAGGTACCTAATAAGAATACTTGCACAGTCGGTGTGACATAATTGTGCTACTGGAAGCTTAGGGACAAAATGTAGGCCCAGAAAGAGGAGGCATGTAGAAGTGCAGATTGTGTATTTCCATGTTGCATCTAGTGAAATGATAAAGTCTCCGCATACCAAACTGGCACTTTTCTTTTCTCACTTTCCTTTATGAAAATGTGCAATCTCTTTTTAAAAATAACATTTATTACTCTTTTCTGTTTTCAAAATAATGTGTAATCATTAAAGAAAAGTTAGCACAAAAAAAACTAAGAGAAAAATAAAAATCATCCATAATTCCATTACCCATGACCTAGCCAACAATTTAGCATACATTCTTTAGTACACATTGTTCTAGTATTTTTATCCATTTTTATTCATATGTAAGATCTTCCACATATGGCTCTGTAACTGGCTTATTTTTTTCACTCACAAGTATGTCCTCTCACTTTACTTTTGCTATTACTTGGCTTATTATGTATTATTATTTGATATTGTAAGCTGTTTTGTTTATTTTTTATGGGGAAATGTTATCCTTTTTTATTTTTATTTTTTTTATTTTTATTTAAATTCTAGTTAGTCAACGTATAGTGCAATATTGGTTTCAAGAATAAAATTCAGTGATTCGTCCCTTATATACAACACCCAGTGCACATCACAAGTGCCTATCACCCATTAAGCCCATCCCCTTACACCCTCCTTCCATCAGCCCTCAGTTTGTTTTGAGTCTCTTAATGGTTTGTTCCCCGCCTCCCCCTTTTTTCCCCTTCTGCATGTTCATCTGTTTTGTTTCTTAAATTTCACATACGACTGAGATCATATGATATTTGTCTTTCTCTGACTTATTTACTTAGCACTCTCTAATTCCACGTGTTGCAAATGGCAAGCGTTCATTCTTTTTGATGGCTGAGTAATATTCCCTAGTATCTGTATGCCACGTCTTCTTTGTTCATTCATCAGCCGATGGACATTTGGGTTCTTTCTATAGTTTGGCTATTGTGAACATTGCTGCTATAAACATTGGGGTGCATGTATCCCTTCAAATCTGTACTTTTGTATTCTTTTGGTAAATACCTAGTAGTACAATTGCTGGATTGTAGGGTAGCTCTATTTTTAACTTTTTGAGGAACCTCCATACTGTTTTCCACAGTGGCTGCACCAATTTGCATTCCCACCAAAAGTACAAGAGGGTTCCCATTTCTCTACATCCTTGCCAACACCTGCTGTTTCCTGTGTTGTTAATTTTAGCCATCATGACAGGTGTGAGGTGGTATCTATTGTGGTTTCGATTTGTATTTCCCTGATGATGAGTGATGTTGAGCATCTTTTCATGTGTCTGTTAACCATCTGGATGTCTTTGGAAAAATGTCTATTCTATTTCTTAACTAGATTACTTGTTTATTGGATGTTGAGTTTGAGTTCACTACAGATTTTGGATACTAACCTTTTATCAGATATGTCATTTTCAAAAATCTTCTCCCATTCTGTAGGTTGCCTTTTAGTTTTGTGGACTGTTTCCCTTGCTGTGCAGAGCTTTTTATCTTTATGAAGTCCCAAAAGTTCATTTTTTCTTTTGTTTCCCTTGCCTCCAGCAACATGTCTAGTAAGAAGTTGCTACAGCCGAGATCAAAGACGTTGCTGCCTGCACTTTCCTCTAGGATTTTGATGATTTCTTGCCTCACATTTAGGTCATTCATCCATTTGAATTTATTTCTTTGTTTATTTTTATTTTTTTAGATTTTAGTTATTTTTTCATGAGAGACACAGAGGGAGAGGCAGAGACATAGGCAGAGGAAAAAGCAGGCTCTCTGTGGAGCCTGATGTGGGACCCAATCCCAGGACCCTAGGACCATCCTCTGAGTCCAAGGCAGATGTTCAACCACTGAGTCACCCAGGTGTTCCCATTTTGAATTTATTTTTGTGTATGGTGTGAGAAAATGATCCAGTTTAATTGTTCTGCGTGTTGTCCAGTTTTCCCAACACCACATGCTGAAGAGACTGTCTTTTTTCCATTGAATATTCTTTCCTGCTTTGTTGAAGATTAGTTGACCATGGGATGCCTGGCTGGCTCAATTGATTAAGCATCTGACTCTTGATTTTGGCTCAGGTCATGATCTCAGAATCATGAGATTGAGCCCTGCATTGAACTCTGTGTCGGCACAGAGTCTGCTTGAGGTTCTCTCTCTTCCTACCTGTCTGCCCTTCCCCCATGCTTGGGTGCCCCTTCTTTAAAAAAAAAAAAAATACTGGTTGACCATATAGTTGTGGGTCCATTACTGGGTTCTCTATTCTGTTCTGTTGATCTGTGTCTGTTTTTGTGCCAATAGCATATTGTCTTGATGATTACAGCTTTGCAATATAGCTTGAGGTCTGGAACTGTGACGCTTCTAGCTTTCCTTTTCTTTTTCACGTTTGCTTTGGCTATTCCGAGTCTTTTGTGGTTCCATACAAATTTTAGGATTCTTTGTCTTTTTCTGCATTTTCTGTGAAAAATGCCAGTGGTATTTTGATAGGGATTGCATTAAATGTATAGATTACTTTGGGTAGTATAGACATTTTCAATCACGTTTGTTCTTCCAATCCATGAGCATGGAATTTTTTTTCCATTTTTTGGTGTCCTCTTCGATTTCTTTTATCAGTATTTTTCAGAGTACAGATCATTTACTTCTTGAATTAGGATTATTCATAGGTATCTTATGGTGGTATATTGTAAGCTATTTTAAATCTTTTCTGAAGATGGGGTATAAACCAAACAGTCTTTCACCCTTCTAAGTTGTGGGCTACATCAGGAAAAAAAACACACACACACACAAAATCACACACAGGACTAGGCCTCTAAGCAATGAAGGGTTCTGAATAGGACATTTGGAAGCCAACTCATCTGTGTGCAGCTGCCCTGGACTTCTGGAAGGAGCACATTCCTTCTCTCTCCCCCTGTGCTTGCCAATAGAGAGTACATGTGGCCCTATGTGGTCAATTACTTATGACTCTGGTGTGAGGAATCATTATTAAGATGGCAGGGGGTGGGGGAGACAATCTTCTGCATTCTTACTTTCTGCTTAGGACCTGAAACTCCTGTTTTATTTTATTTTATTTTTTTACTGACACAGTTGTAGGCAACTACCCTAAAGATTTAATAAGTGTCTAAAGGAAAAATAGCTGACATATCCATGAATGTCCTTTATTTAGATGTTGCCATTAACTAACATTTACCTGCCATCATTCATCACCTTAGAACTTCAGCCACAACAGAAAACATCCTGGTGTTTTTATGACATCAAGAAATTAGATGAAAACTAAAAAGTGCTCTCAAACCATTTTTCCAACTATCTAAATAAAACACAAAACAGTCCTTTTTTTCTGTGTAGGAAATGTAATTTGTAATGATTTAGAATCTGTGGGGATTTTCCTCCAATCAAGAAATCTTCAGACACTCAATGTCTTTTATGGTTATCTTGTCTATTTCTCTTCTTGGTGTTAAACATATTTTCTCTTCTTTCATATCTAAACTTTTGTCTCTCTGTGCTAATTGTTCCTGATATTTCCAGTGATATATCTTGGCCCTAATGTCCACACATCACTTTGGACTTTCAAAGAAATGAAAGTTCAAACATCAATTTCTACTCCTTTCCCTGCCTGTCACTCTAGTGCCCATGTAGTGGGCATAGAGATGCTCTGTCCTGTTCTTCTAACTTGTTATGGAAAGTTTCAAAGTTACACAGAAGTGGAGGAAATAGCATAATGGACTTCCTTTCACCCAGCTGCACCATCCTACAGATGGCACAAATCTTTCCCTCTTCCTTTGTTTCTTTTACTTCTTTGCTAGAACATTTTAAAGAAAATTTGAGACATCACATCATTTGATCTGTATATACTTCATTAAGCATTTCTAACTTTAAAAACTTATCTTATTATTTAATTGAAGTATAGTTGATACGTTAGCCTCATGTGTACAAGATAGTCATTTGACATTTATATACTTTTTTTTTTAAGATTTTATTTTTTCATGAGAGACAGAGAGAGAGAGAGGGGCAGAGACACAGGCAGAGGGAGAAGCAGGCTCTATGCAGGGAGCCCGATGTGGCACTCGATCCCGGGGTTCCAGGATCAGGCCATGGGCTGAAGGCTGCGCTAAACCGCTGAGCCACCTGGGCTGCCCTATATACTTTTTAAAATGCTTACCATAAATGTAGTTATCATCTGTCACCATCCAAAGTTGTTAAAATATTGACTGTATTCCCTTTTGTAATTTTCATCCATAATTTATTTATTTCATAACTCTAAGGCTGTATTTCTTAATCCCCTTCAGCTATTTTTCCCATTCCCTAGGCCCCATCCCCTGTGAAACCTCCAGTTTGTTCTTTGTATTTATTAGTCTTTTTTTATTTTATTTCATTTGTTCATTTGTTTTGCTTTTTAGGTTCCACATGTCAGTGAAATCTTATGGCATTTGTCATTCTCTGACTCAGTTCACTTAGTGTAATACTCTCTAGGTCCATCCACGTGTTACAAATGGCACGATTTCCTTCTTTTTAATGGCTGAGTAATATTTCTCTGTGTGTGTGTGTATGTGTGTGTGTACACACCATATCTTCCTTGTCCATTCATCTAGGGATGAACACTTGGGTTGCTTCCATATCTTAACTATTTGTAATTTATGCTGAAATAAGCATATGGGTGCATAGATCTTTTGGAATTAGTGTTTTTGTTTTCTTTGAGTAAATACTTAGTCATGGAATTACTAGATCCTATAATATTTCTATTCTTAATTTTTTGAGGAAGCTCCATACTGTTTTCCAGAGTGGTTGCACAAATTTGTGTTCCTACCAACAGTGCCCGAGAGTTCCTTTTTCTCCACATCCTTGCCAACACTTGTTTCTTATGTTTTTAGTGTAACCATTCTGACTGGTGTCAGGTAATATCTCACTGTGGTTTTAATTTGCTCTTTTCTGATGATGACCAATGTTCAACATCTTTTCATGTGTCTGTTTGCCATCTCTATGTCTTCTTTAGAAAAATGTCTATTCAGGTCTTACACCTATTTTTAATGGGATTTTTTATGGTGTTGAATTGTAGGAGTTCTTTATATATTTTGAATATAAACCCCTTATAATATGTATCATTTGCAAATATCTTCTCCCATTGACTAGGTTGCCTTTTTGTTTTGTGGATGATTTCCTTTGCTGTCCAAAATTTTTTTATTTTAGTGTTCTGATAATTTATTTTTGCTTTTGTTTCTCTTGCCTGAGGAGACACATCCATAAATATGTTGTTGAGGTCAGTGTCAAAGACATTGCTGCCCATGTTTTCTTTTGTGACTTTTATGGTTTCAGGTGTCACATTTTGGTCTTTAATCTATTTGAATTTACTTTTGTGTATGGTATACGAAGGCAGTCCTGTGTCATTCTTTTGCATGTAGCTCTCCAGTTTCCTCAGCACCATTTGTTGAAAAGGCTGTCTTTATCCGTTATAAATTATTGCTTCCTTTGTTGTAAATTAATTGACCATATAGGCATGGATTTATTTCCTGGTTCCCTATACTGCTCCATTGATTTATATGTCTGTTTTTGTGCCAGTATTGATTTGTTTTGATTACTATACTTTGTAGTATATTTTGAAATCTGCTTTGTTCTTTTTAGATTTCCTTTGTCTATTCAAAGTCTTTGTGGTTCCATAGAAATTGTAGGATTATTTGTTCTAATTCTTGAAAAATGCTATTAGTTTTTGATAGGAATTGCTCTGAATCTTTAGTGTGCTTTGGACATTCTTGTAAACCATGAGCATGGTATATCTTTCCATTTGTTTGTGTCATCTTCAGTTTCTTTCATCAATGTCTTATAGGTTTTAGAGTATAGGACTTTAACCTCCTTGGTTAAGTTTTTATAGGTAACTTATTGTTTTTGGTACAATTATAAATGGGATTGCTTTTCTTAATTTCTCTTTTTACTGCTTTGTTATTGGTGTATAGAAATTCAACAGATTTTTGTGTATTAATTTTATATCCTACAACTTTATTGAACTCATTTATTAGTTCTAATAGTAAGGCCATATATGAAAAACCCACAGCTAACATCATACTGAATGGTGAAAAACTGAAAGCATTTCCTCTAAGATCAGGAACAAGACAAGGATGTACACTCTTACCACTTTTATTCAACATAGTACTGGAAGTCCTAGCTGCAGCAATCAGACAAGAAAAAGAAATAAAAGGCATCCAAATTGGTAAGGAAAAAGTAAGACTGTCACTATTTGCATATGACATGATCTTATATAGAAAATCTTAAAGACTCCACCAAAGGTTCCTCTATGTCTTCTCGTTGGCTTGATAGCTCATTTCTGTTTATCACTGAATGGTATTCTATTTTCTATTGTCTGGGTGTACCACTTTTTTTTTGTTTGTTTGTTTTTACTTATTTGCCTGATGAAGGACATCTTGATTGCTTTCAAGTTTTGCCAATTAGAATTAAAGCTGCTATAAACATCTATGTGCAAATGTTCTGTTACATTTATGCCTTGTTTTTTTTTTGTTGTTTATAGAGTCATTTATTTCATTATAGTTTTCAGTTGGTTTTTGTAAATATTGAAGTTGTTGATAAGTTGTTGATTCTGCACTTAAGTTTGTAAGCTGTAGCTTGACTAAATTATATTTGTAGTTGTTTTTACATTATTTTCTTTTGAATTTTCTAGATATATAATTGCATCATCTGCAAATAGAAATAGTTTTACCTCTTCCATTCCAACTCTTATGCCTTTAATTTTTAAAATCTTACCTAATTGCACTTGTTAATATGCTCAATACAAGGTTAAATGGCAGTAGTAATAATCTTGTACCTGACTCCACTGGGAATGACATTAAGTAAGAATCTGACTTTTGAATTCACACACACCAAAACAAATCATGAATAAGCTACTGTTTCAGCACTTTCTGTTTCTAAAGGATAATGGCACACAACATCTGGAAAGCCAGCTTGTCTGTCTATAATTGTTTTTGAATGAATCTGGGTTTTTCAATGAGAATCTGCAGGGAAATATAAGTGACTAAGAGATAAGTCTCCATTAATTCCTAATTTATTGATTGCTGATTGTTTTTTAATCGCAAGTATTAGATTTTTGTCAAATACCTTTTCAGTATCTGTGAAAATAACACAGTTTTTCTTATGAATACTAAAATAATGAATTATACCATTTGAATCCTTAATAATAAACCACCCTTGCATTCAGTCATGAAGTATTTTTTAATGTGTTACTGGATTTTCTTTCTTAGATTTTTATTTAAGATATTAGTATACATGTTCATAGGAGATACTGGTCAGTTATGTTCTTTTTGTTAATCACTTTTATTTACAAAATGAAAGTTATGTCCTAATATACTAGAGAAGACTATCAAATAGTCCATTAAATACAATAAAATCTACTAAGTCCAGCAAATCCTTAGGTTCTAATGTGAACCTACTCCAAAACAATATTTCCCTGGCACTATGGAATACCAGGTCTAAAGCTTCAGATCTATAGTCAGTCATCATTTTTATATTTGTCCTTCTACATCTTGGGCTATGAACTTAATTTTACCTTATGGAGACATTTTGATCCATTATAAGTATTTCATTAATTTGTTGAAAGCATAATTGAATAGACTTTGGTAGCAGTATGAGGGTAAGAAGAGATGGCCACATGCAAAGGAAAGTCTAAGCTCATGATTTTAATATAGACCTTATGTGTGTGTTTTAAATTATTTTCTAATTTACCTGTCCTGTTAGATGTATTTAGTGAAAGTTAGACCAAATGTATGCTTTTAATGAAACTATGTCAAAGCTTCAGGACAACTAGATTTTGTTTGTTTGTTTGTCTCTTACAGAGGACATAAAGATAAGATATTTGTGGTTAAGTGTAACCCACACCATGTTGACAAACTGGTTACAGTTGGGATGAAGCACATCAAATTCTGGCAACAAGCAGGTACTGTTGTTTGGATTTATCATTTATGTGGTTGAGCGCTTAAAAAAAACAAAACCCAGCTGGAAAAAAAAAGCCCACCATCACTAACTAGCTGGTCTCTGCAGTTTAAAATTAAAATGTACCTAGCAGACATTCTCTTCCAAATTCACCTTGGGCTGCTTAATGTGTCTGAGTTGTAGAACTCAAAACACTCTGTATAATTCTATGTATGTTTATCAATATCTAGAAAGCTCTGGGAAATGTTCTACTGTGAAAATAATTATTTTTATATTTAATCATCTGTTCTGAAAGCTGTAATTATGTTGGAACATTGAACAGGAAATAAAATAATCACTTTGGGTGAATAATATTTTCAATATTTTGAGGGTTCTTTTATTAATTCATCACTGAATTTAGATATGACTTAAACTGCAACACGATACTTAGTAGGTGATCCAAATAAGTTTTTTTTGTGCATTATAATACTGGTAATAAGGATAAGTGAATTAGCATATCAAAACATGCAAGGATATCTTATTTTTCTCACTAATAAACCAGACCTATTATTAGGATTGTGAATTCTAGTATTGGCTTAGGTACCACACATAATCTTACACTGGACAAAATGTAAATATGCAACAGGTCCAGTACTTTCTGCTTTTAAAGAAAAGACAATGGCATCCAACATGACTGGAGAACCAGCATATGCATAGTTTTCTGGAATAAGTCTGGGTTTGTCAGTGCTACTTAGGAAGTGCCGGGAAATGTGGATGTCTCAAGGACAAATCTGATGTACCTTTTCCTACACAGTGATTTATTTTCTCACCCTAAAGTTCCCATGGTAAAAATGAAGACAAAAACATACTTAACTTGTTTACAATTTTTATTACTGCTAGTGTTGTTCTCATTTCCTTTGATCAACATTCATGAATACTTTCCTAGCTACCCCAGGCACTGAGTCACCCCTCCTCTGACTGGCACAGAACTGGCACTGAACATTGGTTAGATGCATGTCTTGTTCTGAGATCCATCAGGGCATCCCCTCTCCAACCAGAACCTAAGTTCACTGAATGAAGAAACTCCTTGTTTTATACCCCAGCATTGACCCTACTGTGTCTACCACAAAAGAGGGATTCAGTAAACATTGAATTAATAAATGTGTAAATGAGAAAGCCTCGTATAATATTTTTGTTTATGTTTCATGCCATCTTTATACATCTTTCCATATACATATAATATAGACACACTGGATTTTTCATTGAAGACCATCATTCCAAATGCTCATAGAAAGTGTCAGTTTTTCAAAAAATAATAAATGCTCTTGGTCCACTTCAGGTGGGGGCTTCACCTCTAAAAGAGGAATTTTTGGAAGTGTTGGAAAATTGGAAACAATGATGTGTGTTTCTTACGGGCGAATGGAAGATCTAGTGTTCTCAGGAGCAGCTACTGGAGATATTTTTATTTGGAAAGATATTCTACTACTAAAGACAGTGAAAGCTCATGACGGGCCTGTGTTTGCTATGTATGCATTGGATAAGGTATGGTGTATCTTCATCATTAGTTTTCTAAGATTATAAATTAGTCTGAGAAAGGCCCACACTAGCAGGATGCTTACTTATCTCTAAAACCTGTCCAAACTGGGAAGTAATTGGCATGAATGGAGAAGAGTACAAATATTTTAAAAATTACTTTCATTTATAATTATTTACGTGCAGCCTCTCTTTTCATATTCATTTTTCCCGGCTCTTACCCCTGAAAGTCCCTTAAGAAGTGTTGGGATAATGTACATACCCAGTAGCAGACGAGTCCTGAGAAATACTTCAATGTTCTCTTCCTCCTTTGTACACAATAAGCAAAGACCTTAAAGTACCAAATGGTTCGATTATTGTCCCACTCAATATGGTTGAGGTTTAGCTGATAACCAGTGTAGACAGGTTCAGCTTTAACAAGAGTGTTAGAGTGAAATCTTTTCTTTGCCAATATTAGTTTTTTCCAGAGAAACAAAACCAATAGGATATGCATACACATAAACAAAAAAGAGATTATAAGGAATTGATTCATGTGGTTATGGAGACTACAAAGTCCCACTGTGTCATCTGCAAGCTTGTAGACCCTGGAAAGCTGGTGGTGTAGTTGAGTGAGAGTCCAAAGGCCAGAGAACAGGGATGCCACTAGTGTACATCTCAGTCTGAGGGCGGGAAAATATGAGATGTCCCAGCTCAGTGAGTGAGACAGGACAGACAGGGATAAATTCCTCCTTCCTCTGCCTTTTGTTCCATTTAGGCTCTCAAAGAATTGGATGATGCTCACCCACAATGGGGAGGGCAGTCTACTTTATTGAGTCCATCAATTCAAATATGAATCTCGTCTAGAAATACCCTCACAGACAAATACAGAAATAATATTTAATCAGAGCACCCTGTGATCAAGTTGACACAAAATTAATCATCACACCTGCTGTGTTTCCACTTACGCTCTCCTTTGTCCTGCTCCATCCAGCTACCTTCCTGCCTTATGGTGTTGGTGTTTTCTAAAAAAAGATCACACTTATTAAAATACCTTGTTCAACCACTTTACCAGAAAAATCCATTTTTTATTCACTGCCAACTTGCTGGTGGCACCAGTTTGTCTGTACTCTCTGACTTTTGAACTTAAGTATAAGCTGCCCAACACAGCTAACTCAGTCAAGCCTCATTTTACATTTACCTGTTCCCAGGGAAATATGCTGATCCCATTACAGAAGTAGATTCTTGTTATACGTGCAACTACAATGGCTGTTTTTGTGGTCAGGCTATTTTTTACTGGCAAATTTGTTTTGGCTTAAGCTGTACGTTAGACAAAAGTAACGTAGAAAGCAAAATTTGTGTAGGCCTAGAAGTTGATGTACTATAACTAGTTTAAACTCTCTCATTGCTTGGTAAGTTAACCTGAAACATCATGGAAAATACAAGGATGTCACAATGTAATATACCAGATTTGAATTTAATTTGGAGATTGAGTCTCCCCTCCAAATCTGTCATGAGAATACAGGTATTTAATGTAAAAAAAACTTCAAAATATTATTTCCTTACGAACTTCATTGAAATAAAGGAAACTAAAAGTCTCCAAGGAAACAATGAATTACTTAGTATTTCTCATTTAAAAAAAAAAAAAAAAAAGGATTTTCCTAAGAGCAGTTGGTATATATAATGTGCCTGGAAGGAAAACTAGATAAGCCAGAAAATCATAAGCTCAGAATAAAAATAAGGATCGCCGTTTAGGAAAAACAAACAAACAAAAAACAAGTTAAACATTTTACTTTCCAGGTTTTATAAAAATTAATTTGGATTTTAATTATTATGGTCATTGATGTCCATTGAACAAAATAGGATAGTTTTGTTACATGAATTGCCTAAGTTGCTCTTAAAAAATAATGATGTTTTCTCCTGGAAGTAAATATCTCATTTTAAAATACTTAATAATCCTTTTTAATTGTGATGTCAATTCCAGTTCATTCAGTAGAAATAGCTGAGATACCAGAAAGTCTGCAAGGCTTTCATGTTCCTTAGGCATCCACATTGAGGTGAGGGATTGGGTACAGAAACAGCCATCCATGACCTAGGGTGCCAAGTGCCAACCAAATGTCTGAGGAGAGTGTAAAGAACACACATTGAGAATGTGCTTTATCTGCTAGAGAAGTAGGGAAGAGATGCTTCTAGGAAATATTATACTAATATTGTATTATCAAGTTTTCAGTCTCCTATGCTTAGGAAAAAAACACAGACAAAGTTGCTTTTCCCAAGGGGGTCCTCTTTTGAGGCCAGATGGGTAACTTGTCATTTTGATGTGTATTTAATCCTTCCCATGTGTGCCTTCACAGGGTTTTGTAACAGGTGGAAAGGATGGAATTGTGGAACTCTGGGATGATATGTTTGAGAGATGCTTGAAGACTTATGCCATTAAAAGAGCAGCATTGTCAACCAGCTCAAAAGGTGCCACCCACGAATATGTAATAGAAATCCTTCTTTTCATAGGAATGGAAAAGATGGTACCAAAATTCTTGGACAGCCATTACTAAATCAGTTCTCCTTCTGCATTTAGACCTCTCACTCTTAGTAGAAATATCAAGGATGATTGCCTACTATCTAGTACTTTTGAACTACAGAGGCAGAATATATTATGATTATGAGGTTTTTTGTTGTTCTTGTTCTACTAAATACAATATTTGCAATATTAAATACAATATTCCCCCCCCCCCCCCCGCCAACACACAGGCTTGCTTTTGGAAGATAACCCTTCAATTCGTGCCATCACTTTGGGACATGGACATATTTTGGTGGGAACCAAAAATGGGGAGATCCTGGAAATTGATAAAAGCGGCCCAATGACACTACTTGTTCAGGTACTGTGTACATATTCTAACGCACAGTTCCCATCAGAGCTGGGACTAGGGTGTGGCGAGGGGTCCGTTTAGCGTGTGTTGTTGAAGTAGGCACTTAGTCTCAGGATCACATAACTGCTGTGTTAATGACCTATTGCCTTATAACAATTTGCCAGTGGACTTAGGAGCTTAAAACAATACACATTTATTATGTTAAGGTTCCTCTGCATCAGGAGTCTGAGCATTGCTTAGCTAGGTCCTCTGCTTAAAGTTTTACAAGACTACAGTAAGGTCAGTGCTGCATTCTTATCTGAGGCTCACCCAAGGAAGGATCTGCCTCCAGGATCACTCAGGTTGTTGGCAAAATTCATGTCCTTGTGGTTGTAGGACTGAGGGCTGCATTTCTTGCTGGCTATTGGCCAAAGGCCACCTACAGCTGCTAGAGGCTGCACACAGTTCCTCGCCACATGGGATTCCCCAGCATGGCTGCTTGCTTCCTTGAAGCCACCACAGTCTTATGTGACATAATCTTATCAGATACATGTAATCATGAACATCCCACCTCTTTGCCCTATTTTATTGGTTGGCAAATAGATCATGCTATACTCAAAAGGAGGTGATTACACAGGAGTGAAAACCAGGACGACCATGAGGGTCACTTCACGAATGTGTCCACTAGTCTTCCCTTTGGCCACAATTATTACTGTCCCTACCACATGCAGAGTACATCCTCCCCACTGAGGGTCCCCAAGAGTGTTATCCCATCACAGTATCTGTTCAAAGTCCATGTCTCGATCAAGTCCAGATGTGGAGGAGGATCCTTAGGTATATTTCTTCTTGATCTGTCAATCTGTAAAACCATCAGGACAAATTATTTTCTCGACTCATACCAAATATACAAGTGTCTCCTAAGTTTTTTTTGCCTTGTTCTAGTTTCAGCCTTGATGCATATAAACACCTGAACTACTTCTTACCCTCCCTCTCCCCTCAAGAGTTATATTCAAGTAAAATCACACTAAAATAAACATCAACAGAATCCTCAAAGATCAATGAAGTGATTAAAATCTCACTTGCCGGGGTGGGACTCCGTGGAGGTGATAGTCCCGTCCATTTTGGTGATGGACAAACCTTATTTATACATGGAAGAGGCTCGGGTAGTGTTGAGGGTGCAATTTCAGAAGGTGGAGTAAAAAGAATACACACTGATTATATAAGATTCAGGACTCCTGTGAGTCCAATGGAGAAGCTTCACCTCTTTCTCCTACAAACTTGCTATATTAGAGATGAACCCCCAAATCCTACTGAGAGTGGCTGTCTGATTTGCTACATCCTTGGGAACAGATCTGTATACCCACCATGGTTCACAACACTATGAGGTGTTAAAAATGCATGTGCCCAAGCTCCACTCAGGATATCCTGCATAAGAATGTGTTTAAAAAATAATTCTTTGTTAAAAAAAGAAAAAAGAATTCTTCGTTAAAAACAAACCTCAAAAACTCTATAGCTGATTGTGCCAGGTGGCCAGGACTGAGAATACTCTACAGGTACGACCATGCAGTCGGACTTCTCTATTCTCCAGCTGATCTTGAGTTTGTTGTTTTCCTCTAAATGAATTTCTTTGTCTTTCCGGTCATGACTATTTAATCTTATTGAAAAATGCTTATTTCTTTCTAATCCCCAAATGTTTGAGATTTTAACTTGTTTGCATACATGTTTATATTGCTAAAAATTTTTTCAGTTCCATACACTGATTTAAATAATAGAATAAGATATAAGCTCTAAGTTTTCTAATTAAAAAAATATTATAATTGAGCTTAGTTCATTTCAATATGTTTTAAACTTGAAAATAAAAGCTTTTGACCTTTTCATTCTCTATAATTCTGTTCTTTCCCATATTTCTTTCAATTGTTCTAATAAAAGTAGCCACAGGTACTGTTTATTGAGCACCTACTGTGTGTCAGGCAGTACTGTTGTACAAAATTTATTTCTTCACAACAGATTTGCTCAGTTGAAATTGTTTTTTAGATGAGGGACCCAAAGCCCAGTAAATTGCCCACCACCCTAGGCTAAGAACTGCCGAGCTGGGGCTCTGACCAAGGTTTGTCAGATAACAGAGCCTTTCCTCTTTCGCTCCACCAGGCTGTTCTCCAGATGTCTCTTAGCATGGAGACTGCCGGAGAGCCATATAGAAGGCATGGCCTCCTGGGCTACGGGCAGGCAGTAAAGCTGCTGGAACCTTTAGAAAAAATGTTGGTTACTGCCATCTTGTCTCCTTATACTTGTACTGATTTTTTTCTTCTCTGTCAACATCTCTCTTTCCTCTTCTTGTCTATCACTCATTTGCCATTTCCCCCTAAGCAGAACTAAGTAGTTCAATTGAATCAGCGTTTGTTGGGCTCCTGCTGAGATCAGCCCTGTGTCAAATGCTGTACACAAGTGGAATAGGGCTTCCTGTCCTTTTGGGGCTCACGGTCCTGCTCCAAGAGAGGATAGATGCAGAGAGAAAGTTTAGGAACAGGTGGCGTGATTAAGACCATCCACTGTCCTGCTATGAGAAGATATGAGAACCACTTTGCCCGGTAGCATGGCAACTCAGTGTCATTTGGAATAAATTGCTTATTTTTTAAGAGAAGGAAGGGTGTGTTGGGGGACGAGTTGAGTTCTGAAATTCCCATTGTATATTCTTTGAATATAATCAGCTCTCAGTTATGCAGCTATTTACTGCCAACTTTACGGGTGGTCAGAAGGAAGGTAAGATTCCAAGCCCCTTCCCATACCACTCGAGATACGTCCAGCCTGTCTTGCTCATTGTCCATTCCTATGTTATATAGAAATTTGATCCTGTTAGATTAGGAAAATACCATGTTTAAGTCAGTATACAAGGCAGCAGTTTGAAAGGGTCTCAGAGCCACACATCTCCGTCCTCAGGCAAACTGCAAAAGGGACTTGGTCTGGGAAAGGGCTCCAAGCAGATCCACCCTGGGGAAAAATCAGAGTTGACACCTGACCCATTCTCTGACCATAATCTTTGGGGTGGGGGGCTTCTGAAAGAAAGAAAAGTAGAAATCTGGGGATGTACTTAATAGTGTAGTTAAATAAATAAATTCAAAGACAGTATCTCCATCCTTGGCCCTTCTCAGATATTTGAATGTCAGCTCTATTTGGAACTTTGTATCTTCTGCCAAATTACTGTTTTGCTCAGTTTCCCTGTTCAACCAGAATCATCCAGTTTCTCATCAGAAAGCCACCTGTTCCCACAAGCATTCCAAGTACAAACACCTTTCTGATGCCTTTGTATAGTCTTTCTTTTTGCTTTATAAGCAAAGCCTCTTTCTAAGTAGCCACCAAAAGAAATTCGGTGAACAGTCTGGTCTGTTCTATTGTTCTGTGCACTAATCTATCCTTTACATTTTTTATTGAGTGATAAATTGTAGGAATTAGAGTAATTTTCTCCCTAATTGTTCATTTTTTTTAAAACACTTTCATCTCATAATTTCTAAGCCAGTTTAGGTGTGTTTGTGATAAGATACAGGTATATGGAATTGGTCCAATGTCTATTAAGCACTGTTCAGTTTCCTGATATTCACTGTACAGGATAATTTGTGAACAAACACTAAACCTGAGTTATTCCTAGGACACTTGATATGAAAACTGAGCTCTCTTTATTTTTGTTTGCCAAATACTATGCAGTCAAAGAACTAATATTGAATTAAATTAACAAGAATATCACTGTCTAATTCCTCTGACAGAGATAGGTGCTACCTACATCTTTTAGAACGTGGGCTCATTCATAAAGGTGTTCTGTGTCATGATAAAGCTGTTTTACAAGTGTATGTGTCCCTTTAGATACTATGTTAGCTTGATATCAAGCCAGAGGATAAAATGCGGGTATTTTATTATTCACCCAGATGTTTCTAAAAGGAAAGATATTTGACATCATATATACAAAACATGAGCAGCGAGTCCATGTTTTGCTTTAGCATCATGTAGGTCCAGCCTTAGATTCAAGTTCAGATGAAAATAATTATTCAGTGCATTCATTGTGGCTCAGGGAAGCTACACCGTGTGTTTATTCATATTTGAACCTGTTTAGGATACTCTCGGCTGGGTGTGCAGCCCCGTGCGGCAGGAGGGCTAGCCAAGAAGCGTGAACTGAGTTGATATCGCCTTGTTTCCCTTCCCGCAGGGACACATGGAAGGGGAAGTATGGGGGCTGGCTGCCCACCCTCTCCTGCCCATCTGTGCAACGGTGAGCGATGATAAAACGCTTCGGATCTGGGAATTATCTTCCCAGCACCGGATGCTGGCGGTACGAAAACTCAAAAAAGGTACACGATCTCACCTTACACATCTGTAAACATATTTGCCAACAACAGAATGTGTTGTGTTCATTCATTGACTAATGTTTACTGAGCGGGCCTGCTACGTGCCCCCACGTACGCTGGGTAACGGGAATTCAGTGTTTGTTGCTACAGATACAAATTCCAGAAAACTGGCCTGGTCTATTATTTCCTCCATTTTTCTTGCACTGCACAGACATTTGCCACCTGGGGGCAATATGTCCTTCTTCTTCTCATGGAGAGCTGTGGGAGTCTGTTGAAACCTAGCAGCTTGTAAGGAACGCTGTTTCCTCTTTATGCTAACAGTCTCTACAACTGATTTTATTATTGAAAATCAAAAGTCAGTTTTATAGAACAACAAATA